>NC_141138.1:84108205-84805486 GCF_053477565.2 Lygodium microphyllum | reverse complement strand
TTGATTGCTAAACTCATTTGAGAGGTACTCTCCCCCTCCATCTGACCTTAGGCATTTTATTTGCAGACCTGTTTCTTTTTCAGCCATAGCTTTAAGAGTTTTGAAATGCCCAAAAACTTCACTTTTCTTTTTCATAAAATACACCCAAACTTTTCTGCTATAGTCATCAATAAAAGTGACAAAATAATGACAGCCTCCAAGAGATGCAGCTTTAGTAGTCCACACATCAGAGTGGATTAATTCCAATGGCTTCTCACTCTCTTGAACATGTCTAGGAAATGGTTTCCTTGCCTGTTTTCCAAACTGACAGGCTTCACATACCTTATGCATTTCTGCAACCTTGAATTTCGGCAAACCTGCAACAATATTTTGGGCCTGCATTGATTTAAGTCGCTGTACATTAACATGACCAATGCGTTTATGCCAGATATCAATATCTGCAACTACACCGGTCCCATGTGCAAACATTGCTGCACTCAATTCAGACATGTCTGCATCCAATGTAAACATTCTTCCCTTCTTCTTTCCTTTTGCTATCAAGCGACCTTTATTTTTCATATCCTCAACAAAGCATCCATGAGGATTAAATCTGACCTGCAAGCCCTGCTCAACCATTTGACCAACAGAAACCAGATTCTTGGTGATATTCGGAACATGAAATACATCGGAGAGGTATTTCTTTTTCCCATCCTGCATAGACAAAGGTATTTTTCCAATCTGCACAATAGGATGTGCAGTATCATCACCAGTCTCCACAAATCCTGGTTTTTCCATTTTTCTTGCATCCTCCATCCATTCTGCATGACCTGTCATGTGGTTTGACGCACCTGAGTCAACATACCATACATCGTTGCTTTCTTCTGCACTTGTCACAGAATTGTTCATGTGCTGCACCATAAACAGATGCTCATTTCTGTCATCACCCTGTCTACTAGAAGATGCATAATTTCCTTGTTGCAGTTTTCCATTCATGATGTCATTCTGCTTTTGGTAGCAGTCTTTAGCCATATGACCCATTTTACCACAATAGTAGCATTCAACATTACTGTTTGCATTTTGGCCTCTTTGCCATCCACCACGACCTCTTTGGCTCCCCCTGCCTCTAGAGTTACCACGTCCTCCTCCATAGGACTGGTTTTCTTGAGTTTCCTGCATATTCTGATTTCTACCACGGCCTCCAAATCGGCCTCCTCTACCTCTGCCTCTACCTCTTCCAGCATTTGAGTAGAAGACAGCTTCTTTTGAAGTTCCTCCTGAAGAAGATGCACCACCATTTCTCTGCTCCTCAGAAATTAGAAGAGCAATCAACTCCTCAAAATCAGGAAATCTTTCACGAACTGAAATGGATGTCCAAAACTGTGCATAATCCTTTCCTAGACCATTCAAGGTCACGGAAACTAAATCATCATCTTCCACTGGCGACCCAATGGAAGCAAGTGCATCTGCAATCTTCTTCACCTTCATGTGGTAGTCGTTGATGCTCATATTTTCTCTTTGCACATTGTGCAACTCTTGCTTGAGCTGCATTTTCCTGGCTTGCGTATTTGTGCTATACATTTTTGACAAAGTATCCCATGCCTCCTTTGGCGTACTTGCATCCTGAATATGCACAATCATAGAGTCTGAAATGCTGATAGACAGCCAATACATAACTTTCCTGGCTCTCTCATGCCATGTTTTAAATGCCTGCATTTGTTGTTGATTGGGAACATCAGGAAGAACTGGTTCTTCTTCATTTCCTGCAACAAATTCCCAATATCCTTTTCCCATAAGGAAATTCGTCATTCTAAACTTCCATGCCTGGAAGTTGTTCTTGTCAAGCTTTTCAGTGACAATCTGTGAAAGAGAATCAGACGCCATTACAGAATACTGCAAGAAATTCTGTCACTGCAAAAAACACAGCTTCACCCTCACAAGGGCAAATCTGCAAAACTGGCGAAAGTGGTATTTGACCACACAGTCACTTCCGAGTGACGATTTTGCATAAACAGGAACCAAGGATGATTCTGAAACTCCCAATGTCTCTGCGCACAAGCATACAATGCAATTTCTATAGTAACTTTTCACCGACCTGTAGAACAGTGGTCGCACAGCATAAAACTGAGCCTTTTCCTGAGTGCGTGCAGAAAACTTCCGTCTGCAAAACAGGCCCCGAAATGGCCTCAAATAAAAAAAACAAGGTCGCCAAGGGCTAAAGGCCTCTCCCGCAGCATATACTGCCCTCTTGCTTCACCGCGAAGGGCGTCTTAACCTGAGACAATGCACTCATGCAATTTCCGGCTGTGCTACCTGCAGAGATCTGCTCCCAAAACAGAAAATGAAAGCAACACTGCTCCTCTTACCAGACCACCGCGAGCTTGGCTTGCTTTCTTGAGCTCCTTACCACGAACAAGGCTCTGATACCATGTCAAGATTGTGGGAGAGAAGGAAGGAGTCTCGCTTGAAGCTTTCTTGCTTGCACAATGGGGGAAGACACACAAGGGTGGAGGCTGAAAACAGTTTTCCTCTTCTTAGTTGTGTAAGCCAAAAGAACTCAAGTACAAAGAAATAGAAGAATCCTAGATATGGGTCTCAAACCAAACTCAACTAACTAAGGTGGCATACTAACTGAGCCACGAACTAGAGTAGATAAGGATAGCTATCATGTAGCTATTATTCAGGGGCGGTGTACCAACCGCATCTACAACTAACACGTCGGTGACATAAATGCACAACGGTCACCCTGGCGTATCACGAGTGGAGCTCGATATCTCAACAATAAATACACAACGGTCACCCTGGCGTATCATGAGTGGAGCTCGATATCTGAACACTCCCCCTCGAGCTCAATCCCAATTCCTGTACACCAAGCAGGTCTCTGAACTTGCGCAGCTTCTCTGCGCCCAATGCCTTCGTGAATATGTCAGCTAGCTGATCCTCTGTACTGACATAAACTAGATCAATAAGACCTAGTAAAACCCTCTCTCGCACATAGTGATAATGCACCTCAATGTGCTTTGTTCTAGCATGATAGACTGGGTTATTTTCCAAGTGTATACTACTCATGTTGTCACAATAAATGACAACTGGCCCATCTGTAGACTGATGCATATCATAAAGTAGCTTATGCAACCAAGCTACCTCACATGCAGCCATTGTTGCACCCCTGTACTCAGCCTCTGTGCTCGACAAGGCAACTGTAGGCTGTTTCTTGCTGCTCCAAGTGACTGCAGCACTCCCAAAAGAGAACACATATCCACTGGTAGATCGTCTATCAGAAATACTACCAGCCCAATCAACATCAGTGTATCCATGCAACTGTATCTGAACCCCAGTCTCATAAAATAGTCCATACTGCAATGTGGACTTCACATACCTGAGTATGCGTCTAGCCACATCCAAATGTGGTTTCCTTGGAGCCTGCATAAACTGACTTACCAATCCAATAGCATAGCTCAAATCTGGCCTGGTAATAGTCATATAAATCAAACTTCCTACTATGCGTCTGTACATAGTAGGGTCTTCTAGAAGCTCACCTGCATCTGTGCTCAGCTTCACATTTTGCTCCAAAGGAACTGAAATAGGCTTACAGCCTATCATCCCATATTTGGACAGCATGTCCAATCCATACTGCCTCTGCAAGAGCTGTATCCCACTTGGTGATCTAATCACCTCAATGCCCAAGAAATAACCCAGCTCTCCCAAATCCTTCATCTCAAACTTCTGCTTCAATAGCATTTTCACATGAAGGATACCTTCATCACTGTCACCCGTCATAATCAAATGATCAATATAAATGACAAGTAGCATAATACCTTTCTCTGTTTTTCTCACATAAAGTGAGAAATCTGCCTTGGAAATCTGAAAGCCAATAGTGACAAGATACTGTCCTATCTTGTCAGACCATGCTCTAGGTGCTTGCTTCAAGCCATACAAGGCTTTCTTCAACCTGCAAACAAACTCAGGATGAACAGCATGCACATAACCTGGTGGCTGCTCCATATAGACCTCTTCTTGCAAATCACCATGCAAGAAGGCATTCTTTACATCCATCTGATGTAAAGACCATCCCTTTGATGCAGCCATAGCAATGACTGCTCTTACGGTTGCCATCCTTGCAACCGGACTGAATGTTTCTTCATAGTCAATGCCATATGTTTGTGCATACCCCTTGACTACTAATCTTGCCTTGTATCTATTCACAAAACCATCTGCATTGTGCTTCACCTTATAAACCCACTTACAGCCAATTGCATTTTTACCTTTAGGCAAAGGTACCAATTCCCATGTAGCATTTTCTTCCAAGGCATCCATTTCTTCATCCATGGCTTTCTCCCATTTTTCTTTTCCCATGGCTTCCTCAAAAGAAGTGGGTTCTGGTTCCTGTATCACTTTGACCATATATGCATAGTGAATGGCTGTAAATCCATCATATTTCAGCCTATCCACAGGATACCTAGCTCTCATAGACCTGTGCAAAGTAGGTTCACTCCCAGGTGCTCTCAAAACATCCCTGGTCTTCCTTACTCCAGGTGTAACAATAGAAGGAATACCCAACTCATCATCAATGCTCTGTTCTGAGCCACTGGATTCACCATCCACATAAGAGTGACCTGCATTCACATCAAACATGGGCTGATCAACCTTCTCTTTTCCTTTTCGTGATACTTTCATACCACTATCTGCATTGCTTTGAGAAGATTCTCCTGATCTCAATTTGCCTGTCCATGGCAAAGAATGTGAACCACTGCTAGAGGACGCTCCAGGTCCACTAATATTTTGTGACTGCTGCTGTGAATTCTGTGTAGCATTACCATTTTGTGCATCTACATCATCAATCGCATTTACTGGTTTATACCAGCTACTCATCTCATAAAAAACAACATCTCTGCTCACTGTAAACTTACGAGTAGAAGGGTTATAGCATCTATACCCTTTTTGCTGCAGAGAGTAACCAATAAAGATGCACTTCTCAGCTTTTGGATCCAACTTGGATCTCAACTCATCTGGCACATGTACATAGGCAATGCAACCAAAAATTTTCAAATGAGAAATATCTGGTTTCCTACCAGTATACCTCTCCTCTGGAGTCATTCCATGAATTGCTGCAGTGGGAGTCCTGTTCATTATGTAGATTGCTGTAGCAACTGCTTCAGCCCAATAAAAATCTGGCAAGTCTTTTTCATTGAGCATGGCACGAGATACCTCTCCAATATGCCTATTTTTTCTTTCTGCAATTCCATTTTGTTGTGGGGTATGACTGCATGAATATTACTGCTTTATGCCATGCTCCTGCAGGAACCTTGCAAACTCATTTGAGAGGTACTCTCCCCCTCCATCTGACCTTAGGCATTTTATCTGCAAGCCTGTTTCTTTTTCAACCATAGCTTTAAGAGTTTTGAAATGCCCAAAAACTTCACTTTTCTTTTTCATAAAATACACCCAAACTTTTCTGCTATAGTCATCAATAAAACTGACAAAATAATGACAGCCTCCAAGAGATGCAGCTTTAGTTGTCCACACATCAGAGTGGATTAATTCCAATGGCTTCTTACTCTCTTGAACATGTCTAGGAAATGGTTTCCTTGCCTGTTTTCCAAACTGACAGGCTTCACATACCTTATGCATTTCTGCAACCTTGAATTTCGGCAAACCTGCAACAATATTTTGGGCCTGCATTGATTTAAGTCGCTGTACATTAACATGACCAATGCGTTTATGCCAGATATCAATATCTGCAACTACTCCGGTCCCATGTGCAAACATTGTTGCACTCAATTCAGACATGTCTGCATCCAATGTAAACATTCTGCCCTTCTTCTTTCCTTTTGCTATCAAGCGACCTTTATTTTTCATATCCTCAACAAAGCATCCATGAGGATTAAATCTGACCTGCAAGCCCTGCTCAACCATTTGACCAACTGAAACCAGATTCTTGGTGATATTCAGGACATGAAATACATCGGACATGTATTTCGTTTTCCCATCCTGCATAGACAAAGGAATTTTTCCAATCTGCACAATCGGATGTGCAGTATCATCACCAGTCTCCACAAATCCTGGTTTTTCCATTTTCCTTGCATCCTCCATCCATTCTGCATGACCTGTCATGTGGTTTGATGCACCTGAGTCAACATACCATACATCGTTGCTTTCTTCTGCACTTGTCACAGAATTGTTCATGTGCTGCACCATTAACAAATGCTCATTTCTATCATCACCCTGTCTACTAGAAGATGCATAATTCCCTTGTTGCAGTTTTCCATTCATTATGTCATTCTGCTTTTTATAGCAGTCTTTAGCCATATGACCCATTTTACCACAGTAGTAGCATTCAACATTACTGTTTGCATTTTGGCCTCTTTGCCATCCACCACGACCTCTTTGGCTCCCCCTGCCTCTAGAGTTACCACATCCTCCTCCATAGGACTGGTTTTCTTGAGTTTGCTGCATATTCTGATTTCTACCACGGCCTCCAAATCGGCCTCCTCTACCTCTACCTCTACCTCTTCCAGCATTTGAGTAGAAGACAGCTTCTTTTGAAGTTCCTCCTGAAGAAGATGCACCACCATTTCTCTGCTCCTCAAAAATTAGAAGAGCAATCAACTCCTCAAAATCAGGAAATCTTTCACGAACTGAAATGGATGTCCGAAACTGTGCATAATCCTTTCCTAGACCATTCAAGGTCACAGAAACTAAATCATCATCTTCCACTAGTGACCCAATGGAAGCAAGTGCATCTGCAATCTTCTTCACCTTCATGTGGTAGTCGTTGATGCTCATATTTTCTCTTTGCACATTGTGCAACTCTTGCTTGAGCTGCATTTTCCTGGCTTGCGTATTTGTGCTATACATTTTTGACAAAGTATCCCATGCCTCCTTTGGCGTACTTGCATCCTGAATATGCACAATCATAGAGTCTGAAATGCTGATAGACAACCAATACATAACTTTCCTGGCTCTCTCATGCCATGCTTTAAATGCCTGCATTTGCTGTTGATTGGGAACATCAGGAAGAACTGGTTCTTCTTCATTTCCTGCAACAAATTCCCAATATCCTTTTCCCATAAGGAAATTCGTCATTCTAAACTTCCATGCTTGGAAGTTGTTCTTGTCAAGCTTTTCAGTGACAATCTGTGAAAGAGAATCAGATGCCATTACAGAAGACTGCAAAAAATTCTGTCACTGCAAAAACCACAGCTTCACCCTCACAAGGGAAAATCTGCAAAACTGGCGAAAGTGGTATTTGACCACACAGTCACTTCCTAGTGACGATTTTGCATCAACAGGCAACAGGGATGATTCTGTAACTCCCAATGTCTCTGCGCACAAGCAGACAATGCAATTTTTACAGTAACTATTCACCGACCTGTAGAACAGTGGCTGCCCTTTTCCGCAGCATATACTGCCCTCTTGCTTCACCGCGAAGGGCGTCTCAACCTGAGACAATGCACTCCTGCACTTTCCGGCTGTGCTACCTGCAGAGATCTGCTCCCAAAAAACAGAAAATGAAAGCAACACTGCTCCTCTTACCAGAACACCGCGAGCTTGGCTTGCTTTCTTGAGCTCCTTACCACGAACAAGGCTCTGATACCATGTCAAGATTGTGGGAGAGAAGGAAGGAGTCTCACTTGTAGATTTCTTGCTTGCACAATGGGGGAAGACACACAAGGGTGGAGGCTGAAAACAATTTTCCTCTTCTTAGTTGTGTAAGCCAAAAGAACTCAAGTACAAAGAAATAGAAGAACCCTAGATATGGGTCTCAAACCAAACTCAACTAACTAAGGTGGCATACTAACTGAGCCACGAACTAGAGTAGATAAGGATAGCTATCATGTAGCTATTATTCAGGGGCGGTGTACTAATCGCATCTGCAACTGACAAGTCGGTGACATAAATACACAACGGTCACCCTGGCGTATCATGAGTGGAGCTCGATATCTCAACATACTCAAGATTCTATTTATAAGTCTATCATAATCTATCTTGGAACCTATTTCACTTGAGTAACAGCCAGTATCTAGTCTTAGTCATCATGCTTTGTATAATTGGTTTTTGTCCTCCCATAGCTAGACCTTGATCAAGGATCTATGTTTCTCAACATGGTATCAAAGCCATGGTGATTTGGATTTAGCTCAACTCATTGCTCCTCTAGCTTCCCAAAACCTTTGGTTAGTTTAGCTCCATAAGAATCTTTCATCTCTCGCTTCATTTTCACTCTACCATTCTTTATCTCCATAGAAAATAGCACCTACCTATGTTGGAGTAGCCATCTCTCTTCAACTAGGTCATATCTCTTTGTGATTTCTTATTAGGAGCTATTATTTAGGTCAACCTGCTACTTTTTGACACAAAATTTTAGGAGATTGATGTGCATCATGCCCAACATTTGCATTTTCCCAAATCTAGATGACCATTTTTTAAGACTTATATCTCTTAACTCAAGCAAGAAAAGTACAAACCCTCTTAGGGGGACTTAGAACCATTAGTGAGGGTCCTCCATCTTAAAGGGTTTGAGCATATTTGACTTGTGGAGCTCATGGGAGTTGATATACCTCATTGGTCCTTGTTTTCATAGGACAACCATAGCCATTTTCACACTCAAGCTCATTTTTCACTTCACTTATTCATTCCCCTAGGCTCAACCAATACCATTTAGTTTCTAGCAAAGTCTCCACTTAAAATCATCAAGGACTTTGAAGATTCAATATCAAGCTCAACATCAAACTCAACAACCATAGTATCTTTTGATACTACATAGTGCTATTTAATATTGCCATTACTTATGTCCTTTAACACAATTTCTTTCAAATCTTTTTCTGGTCAAAACTCACAGATTTGAGGCCAATCCTCAATAATGGAAATGAAGTTTTTCATATGGATACCTATTATGAAGAGTAACACAACTAGTCTTGCTCACTTGTACTACATAGAAGATGCTTTTACTCTACTTGCAGGAAGAAATTGAGTTGCTTGTATTCAAGTGCTACAAAGGAGTTTATCAAAAGAATATGAAGATATTTCAACCACCTTGATCATCATGCAAAACCATCTTGTGACCTCTTTTCTTGAGGGGGACTAGAAAATCAAAGCAAGAAAAGTGGAGAAGAAGAACAATGGAAAGAAGATCAAAGCAATCAAAGTAGAAGAAAACCATGAAAAAGAACACTAGAAGATCAAATTCAAAAAATATTCAAGCAAAGTGATGAGCATCAAAGTAAAGAAGGACAAGGAAAATAAGATCTTTCATACTAAAAGAAAATCACAAAAATCCTACAATGTCATATTTGAAGATGAAAACCACAAGGGCCTATCGGTCCTTGTCTCCAAATTTTACTAGACTTTTTAGAGCATTGTATGTACTTACTTTAATGCTCCAATCATAAGCTTTGTAATCCTCATGTAACCTTTGCACACTTAGTGAGGCCTTGTGACACTCTCTAGCTTTATATGGTTGGTTTTTTCCATGTCTACACTTAGCAAGGTTCTACTCATGACAACCTCTATATACTCAGTGCTTTTTATGGTTGTGATTAAGGAGGGATGATGAGATTTATGTAAGCACACTAGTAAGGCAATCTCTTTATATGGACAAATAGGGCAAGGGACATGCATTAACCTAGGAGAAGTTTCATGAATACCATAGGCACAGTGAGAAAAGGGAAATGCTATTGTATTTTGTACTTTCAGTCTTGTCTCTAACTACTCAAGATTGTGTTTATGAGTCCAAGCTAATCTATCTTGGAACCTAATTCACCTGAGTAACAATCAGTGTCTAGTCTCAATCATCATGCTTCTTATCATTGACTTCCGTCCTCCATAGCTTGACCTTGCTCAAGGATCTGTGTTTCTCAACAGGCGACTCATGTAACCCATATGGCATTTAGTGCACATGAGGATCAAAACCACTCAATGTTGGAGGTCTTATGCCTAGGGGGAAGCCTCCTTCACTTGGTGGTTACCCATATTGCATTCATGTACACACGAGGGTCAAAATCAAGCAATGTGGGAGGTCATATGCCTAGGGAGAAGCCTCCTTTGCCCACTAGTGGCCCATACTCCATTCAAGTGTACACATGAGTCAAAACTAAATTCTCTCACTTAGAAAGACCTTCCTCTACTCATTCATCGTCTTGCAAGTTTTCATCATCCTTGAGTAGAGCCCAATTGTGCAAGAGGTTCAAGTCATGTGCCTTAGTCCATTTCCACTTGGACTCTTCTAAGACATCTCTGAGAGGTTTCATGTTGCCTACAGGGTCACAAGCTAGTTTTCTTGTCAAATACTCAAGGATTCCATGCAACTCCAATTTGTTTGTCAGAGTATGCTATGACATGGACATTGGGATTTTACTTGAACTTTGTGACATCATGCACAAAGGAACTGTAGGCAGGTTATTGCTTTTGGGTGCATAGGCTTTAGCATCTTCATTGAAGGTGTTTTCCTTTCCCACAACCCCTTCATAATCTTCCTTGTTGTTTGTTAATGGAATTAACTAGACAAATCACTCCACCAACCAAGAACGGCCATGCACCACCACCCATAGAATCAAGAAAGAGCTCTCAATCTGTCAATCCTTACTATGTTTGGACTTGGTAAGTTTCCCCATGTTGAGTCAAATTAAGCCATAGGCGCCACTCCTGGTGGTGCCCTTCTGTCAATTCCTTTAAGTTTCAGCCTTGCGACCATACTACCCCCGAAACCCAAAAACTTTTATTTCTCATAAGGTGCTGGTGAAGGCATCAAAATAACATCGGCCAATCCCTAATCAGCATCGTTTATGGTTGAGACTAGGACGGTATCTGATCATCTTCAAGCCCCCAACTTTCATTCTTGATTAATGAAAACATCCTTGGAAAATACTTTCACAGTAGTTTGTCTTTCATAAATCCAAGAATTTCACCTCTGACAATGAAATAAAAATGCCCCCAATTGTCCCTATTAATCATTACTCCAGTCTCGAAGATCAACACAATAAGACCAGAGTCCTATCACGTTATTCCATGCTAATGCATTCAGAGCATAGGCTTGCTTTGAGCATTCTAATTTTTTCAAAGTAAAATTGCCAAATCCACGTCCTAGCCAATTAAGTCCAAGAGCGCGTCTTCGACAGAAAGGGCGGGGCAATCAGTGCACACCAAAGGAGGCGGACCGCATGCCTCGCCCCAAGATCCAACTACGAGATTTTTAACTACAAAAACTTAAATATACACTATTGGAGCTGGAATTACTGCGGTTGGTGGCACCAGACTTGCCCTCCAATGGATCCTCATTAAGGGATTAGAGAATGGCAAGTCAATGGTTGCTAATGCATGCATCCAATCACACTTCTCCTCTAGATAAGGAATGTATATGGTTAATGAACCATAGTTGGTGGACTTTCTTTGTGTTTCTCCTTTGAGCATGGCAGAAATGACATCTATTGAGAAACATGAATCTAGAGCATGGCTATGGAGGTTGAAACACAAAGACTAAACTCATGAAGACATAGATAAGAACAATGGCTATCATACAAGTAAATGAGGTTCCAAGATTCATTAGTTGGACTCATAAACATAATCTTGTGTATATGGACAATGACAGTGACACTTGACTGAAAGGAAAAAGGAAAATAGCATTCCATTCATTGAAAATGTAGTCAAGTATAATGATTTATAATTGCAAGACAATTACACTCTCCCTCATTGTGCCTATGGGATTCAGGCACCTCTTCCTAGATTGCTTGCATTTTCCTTGCCCACTACTCTATACAAAGAGGCATACAAATAGGTGTGATTTCCAAACTCTTAACACCCCTCCTCAATCACAACCAAGAAGGAAAAAAGGGTATAGATGCTTTAATGAACAACCACTTGCAAAGTGTGGACACACCACAAACATGGTAATCTTCTAGAGGCTGCTACAAACAAGGCTAAGTATGGGCACAAAAAACATAATAGACATCCGAAGGCTATAACAAAGGCTTCACAAAGCTTATTGTCTCTTCTCATGGGGTTATTTGTAGGTTTTCTCCTATGCACAGCTTGGACAATATATTTTCAAGTCCCCTTCGATTAGAGTAGTGGGAATAGAAGGACTAGTGAGGCTTGTCCTTTTTCTCTTGATGGTCTTCTTCTTCTGCTTCATCTTCATGAACTTCTTTTTCCTTCACACATGCAAGGTAGGGTTTTCGAGATCTCTTCCTAGCATGACAAAACTTTTAAATACGTCTGATCCTTTTGCAGAAGTCACAAAGTTGGTCCTTTTTGCCTTTGTACTTGTTACTGAGATAGAACACTTTTTCATCCTTAGACGTACTTGGCTCTTCTTTATTTTTAATCTTCTTTTCTTATTCTAATAGAGAAGCCTGAATAACAACAAGTTTAGGATTAAAGTAGTGGAGACATTATCATAGTCTAGAGGCAAGCTTATTAACAAAACACCAATGCATACATCTTCATCTATTTTAATGTTGATCATTGTAAGCTAGGTTAAGAGACTTTCCATGTAATTTAGATGTGTTGCAAGAGATGTGTTAGGTTTCATGTACACTCTTAAAAATTCAATTAATAAACCATACTTTGAAGACTTTGACTGTACACCAAACAGAGTGTCCAATCTTTTTCAAGTGTCATGGGATGTGTTGTAGCATCTTGGGGCTTCTTCTCCTAACCATTGGTGATCGCCCATAAGCCCTTCTTCATCAAGATAAGCTTTATCCATGTTTGCCAAGTGTGAAACCTGCTGACTCCTTTGAAGTGACATGTCGGTGAGTCTTTGCCCATGTTGCATGACTGGAACAACAACAAATTAATGGTTGGCTTTGTATGTCTCAAGAGACAAAAGTAATGGCAGTGTAATATCACAAGATACTAGCTTGAAACTTGTTGTTTTTACTTGCGTCTTCCAAATCTTCTTATTTAGGGTCGCACTTGCTAGAAACTGAGTAGATATGAGTGGTAGAGACTTTACTGTGCTAGGAGGAGTGAGAAAATGAAGTATTTTATGAGCTTCAAGTTGAAGGCTATGGTGGTTTTAGGGTTTTCTACAACATCTGACTCGTTTTTCTGAGCCAGAAGTGTTTAAACCGAATCATTTGATGATTCCTTTCATGGGGAGAGAGGTCATGGACCAAAATTTAATTGTCCTATGCTCATAGTATCAATCACATTCTGTAGAGGGAGATAAGACCGTATGAACTGAACATGCATAGATTTTGGCAACGACTGAGAAAATTAGCAATGTTGAGCTATTGGGAGCTCAATGTCATGATGTTATGTGATATAGAGAAACTTCTTGAGTTAGGGAACAAATCTCTAGAAGAGAACTAGCTAAGATATGGATTGTATGAGGAGATCCAAGAGGTCAAAGGATGTAGGGTGCATGCTAGCTATGGCAAACACAAAGCATAGAGTGGAGACGGAGTGAGAAATGAGATCATGAGCTAGGGGACTTGATCTAGGCAATGGTGAAGAGAAGCTAAGAGAAGAGATTTCAAAGTTGAGCCATGCTCACCATGGCTCTGATACCATGTTGAGAAACATGGATCTAGAGCATGGCTATGGAGGTTGAAACACAAAGACTAAACTCATGAAGACATAAACAAGAATAATAACTATCACAAAAGTGAATTAGGTTCCAAGATTAAGTACTTGACTCATAAACACAATATTGCGTATATGGACAATGACATCAACACTTGACTGAAAGGACAAAGGAAAATAGCATTCCATTAATTGAAAATGATAGTCAATTACAATGCTTTATAGTTGTAGGATAGTTGCACTCTCCCTCACTGTGCCTATGGGATTCAGGCACCTCTTCCTACATTTCTTGCATTTCCCATCCTCACTACTCCATACAAAGAGGCATATAAATGGGTGTCATTGCCAAAATCTTAACAACATCTAGGTTGAATGGTGAGGTCTTCCAAGTGTCCTCTCTACCCAAATTGCCTCCTTTGTATTTCCAAAGAACATCAATCCATTATCCTAGTCCTCTATCACACGGGCACTTTGCGTCCAAATTCTTCCCAATAAGATGTTGTAGTCCACACCTTTCATCACAATGAAATTCACTAAAAACTAGACTTTGGCTATCTTGATTGGCCAATCCTTTAACACTCCGAATGGACAAATCTTGTTGCCATTATCAAGTGTTGCATTGAATCTAGTAGTTTCCACTGGGGGACTGCCCCAATATTGCAACACTATGGCTAAGAACACTTAATCCTGATCCTATGTCCACTATTCCTTTTTTAGTAGTATCTCCCTATGCTACAACTAGAAATACTACATGCATTTCCATTCCCTCCTAGAATGCATTAAACTACAAGGAATCAAGCCCTAGAGAAGATGTCACACTTGGAATGTGGGTGCCATTATTTACCTCCCTTGGTGTTGTCATTCTCTCTTGTCTCTCGACCCATACCTTAAATGTACTCCACAATCCTTGATTTTTTCTCATTAGTTGCCCCAAGGGTGTGGACACTTATGTTAATACAAGAGCTATTAGCCATTCTATGTCAATCTCCTTTGTTGTATTCCCCTTGGGTAATTTAGTGCCTATCTCTAGGTTTGGTTGAAGCAAGGAGAGCTCCTCTGGATGGATGTGAGGTTCTTGCTATTGTCTAGTTGCTAATTGTATGTAAGTCAGTGAGAGGAGAGTGGCTCTATGCTGGACATTACTTGATCTTCATGATAGTGGAGAATGTAAGCTTGGTGTGTGTGTGTGTGTGTGTGTGTACATGTGTGTGTGTGGGTGTGTGTGTGTGTGTGTGTGTGTGTGTGTGTGTGTGTGTGTGTGTGTGTGTGTGTGTGTGTGCGCGCGCGTGTGTGTGTGTGTGTACATGTGTGTGTGTGGGGGTGTGTGTGTGTGTGTGTGAGTGTGCGTGTGTGAAATCACTCTATGTGCTTAAGATTATATGGTGCATGAATACGGATGAGAGATGTGGAGTAAAGTGTGCCACATAGGACACACGTAAAGTGTGGATTGCGTGGTATCACATGGGGACACACATGTAAAATCTAAAGGATCATTGATGGAGCATCTCCTCCTTTATATATGTAACAGTTTATGTAATGAAAAAAAAATAACATTTGAGTGTGCATATTGCACTCCTCTCTATAGTCATGAGATTTCTTTTCTATTATAATCCACCATAATTATGTGTCAATCATTTTGTACACTGTCGGGACCTAAAATGGACATGACACTAGCTATAGGCACTAGTAGGGCCTCTACAACACTCACAAGACAACCCCACATAGCCTCACGACCGCCAAGAGTGTCCAAGGGACATACTTCCCTAATTGCTACTATAGACATTGCATTCCAATGATTGCCCTTCCTTACTCCTCAGAGGGAGATCCCATGTATCTTGGTGTAGTACACCATCGTAATACAAACATAAAGGAGGTACCCCTCCGGCTAAATGCGGTGGCCCCACTGCAGCTCTCCTACACTGAGAGGATTTGCCCCTCGATGCGCTACTCTAACATAAAGCATATACGATCACACTCCACTCTTATATATTTCAAATATTCCAGGATATTAAATTTCCTCACTTGACAATTTTCCAAAGATTCAATCGTCTAGCCTACAACTTGGGTTTCCTCACAACTCAACGTAGGTCATGTAACTGGCAATCAATACACCTCGTGCTCAAGCATTTTATCATTAGAAACCAGCTAGGTGAAGTGCAAAAATAACCTTTCAATAATTTTCCAACTGATCGTACATGTGCCGTTGATAGAGATTAGCACCGAGTTTCTTCGTGCTACTAGTCTCCTTAACTCAAATGATAGTTTGTCCTATATGTTATGCATAGACAAATAGATCAGAATTTGAATCATTTTCAGCAACGAACCACTTTAACAATCCCTCATCCCTCCTATGTTTAGGTTTTGCATTCGTTGGCTAGGTGTAGCGTTCCTTTTTATGCAAATTTTCATGTAAAATTTGATAAAAACATACTCTAACATAGAAACCAGGCTTTGATCCTCATGCTCCAACCTTGTTATACGTTCACAAACATAAAATGTATTTTTCTCTAATTTTTTAGGCACAAAAACTAAAATTTTTCTTATTTTTCCATTTATTTGTTCATAAAAATGTGTTATTTTTTTATTTATGTGACTTGATTGATCATATTGACTAAACACTAGTTTTTCTCAATTTTTTATCCCATATGCATTCCATTTTCCAACCCGAAACGGAAGAAATTCTCATTTTCCTTCATTTATGCAATTTTCTTTATAAAAATTGAGCATACCGCTTATTTGCATGTTTTTATGGAATGGTTTCGGGTAGCCGTTCATCGACCATGCTGGACATTGCCTCTCATCCTCCTTTCCATCTTGGAGCAATCCGGTCCATGCCGGCGGACAAGCATCCTTCATCGCATCCTCTTCTTGATTTTCTACGTGTGAAGCACCTCTTGGAGGAGAGAGATGGAGGAGAGAGAAAGATTGAGTTTTGTTCTCTCTAATCAAGTAACCATTTCACGAGGCAAAGGCGGTGATCGAGAGCAAAAAATTTGAGGAAGACATTGATTATCTCTACTCCATAGGTTGTTTGTAGATGCGAGAGCTATGGCGGGAGAGTAAGAACAAGAAAGAGAGAGATAAGAAATGGGAACTCCAACCGTCACAATGTGTGACCGGGCCTTCCTTTATTCAAACTATCACTAAAAGAATAAAGAATAAAGTGACGGTGACAAGTGCACGCCACCTGTAGTGTGCAGTGGTGGTGACTGTCAATGTAGTAATATACGGGCGGCTAGGCGGAGGCGCCTTTACCCCCAACAACCTCCCACTTAAAGATGAATATGCCCTAGTGAGGAGTGAAAAGAAAAAAGAAAAAAAGATAGCACAACATGTACATATGTACAACAGGATGAGGAAATACCTCATCTCATCCCACGCCCATCAATCTCCTGAGGAAGGCAAAGCGCTCTGTAGAGAGGCTTTTCATGAGCAGATCTACAAGATTCTGGTCAATCGAGATCTTGACAAGGTCAACAGACTTGTCCTCAATGACCCCACGTATGAAGTGATACCTCACCTCAATGTGTTTTTTCTTCGCATGGAAGATCGGATTCTTAGCTAACTAAATAGCACTCATAGAATCTGAATGCAGTTGTAGGGATAGCATCAATACCAAGGTCAGCAACCAAATGGCCTCCTTGCAAGCCTCAGTGGCTACAACATACTCGGCCTCTGTAGTAGAAAAAGGGCCATGCATTTCTGCAAAGAAAAAACACCTCTAGCATAGGTGAATACATAGCTGGAAGTGGACTTCCTACTATCTGCATGTCCTGTATAATCAGGCACTGGACTTTGCAGGCACTATGCTGCGATTAGAAGACTTATCCTGCACTTTGTCTTTCCCCTTATCTTTGCACCTTTCATTGCACAGTTCATGGCATTGTGGCCTAATATGGCCCTTTTTCCCACAATGGTGACAAGTAACATCTGCATTCCTGCCACAGGATTTGCTACGTGACTTCCTATGAGACTTGGACCGAGATTTCGGAGAATCCCGTCCACGGCACTGCCATACTTTCCATATACATCATTCCTGCCTCTAACTATCATAGCATGCGACACACGAGAGGCATCCAAATTCTTACAATTAACCTCTTCCTACAGAAGAGCACTCTCAACATCAGATAATTTCAAGGTAGCAGCAGAGGCACATAATGCAGTGCGGAATACATCCCATGACTCATTAAGAGTACCAAGCAAGAAAATAGGAGTGACATCCCCTGCAAAAGTGATGTCCTGCCAAGTCAAGTTCTTGAGTATAGCATGGAACTGGCTCAAGTGAGCAGACATAGTCACATTCTCCTTCATGTATAGATCCATAAGCTACTTCAGCCAATACATCTAACTCGCTGGACTTTTCTTGTCATAAAGATTCTTGATTTTATCCCACAATTGCCATGCACTCTGTTCTTCCTCAAATACATTGTAATGAACTTGTTCTATGAGAGATAATACAATAGTGGATTTGCATAACTCATCAAGCTCAAGACATTCCTCCTCTGGCATAGTTGCAGGCGGCTGTCCGCTCAACCTCAATGGTTTGATCTGCGATTTCTGCACCAACACCTCCCAAATCTGGCTCTTCCAATAAGAGTAATTCATACCATCAAGCTTAGTGATGTTGAAAATAGCATGATCTATGGACGAACTCGCCATAATGCAGGCTGGAAGACTGCAGAGAGTTCAAAACTGCTTATTGTTTACTGCAAAAAATGACAAAAAAATCACCAAAATCGAGAGAAAATGGCAAGTGTAACCAAAGTTGTTGCCCACCAAGTACTAGTGAAAGTACATCATTTCAGCATGAAAAATCCATGTCAGTCCGGAGTTATATGCTTGTTGTAATAAATAACAACAGGGTACTGTGAGAGTCAATTGCTGACCAAATCACTACACCAAGTCAATAAATGACAGCCAAGACATGACCAGCCATAAACAGGCATAAATCAGCACCAAACAGTCATCAAGACCCTAAGCAAACACCCAAACATGTCACCAAAGCATCCGGCAGTGAGTGTGCATACCCCCTGGACAGGAGGGCAAAGTATACATAGCACTGGCAAGACCTAACACCAGTAGGTGTATGCTCACAAGAGTGCAAAGCCCAAGCTCAGGTCAAAAGCAACTCCAAGATATGAGTGCATGAACCATGCAACATTTAAGTGTAAGAGATCCCAAAGTCTCAAGTATCTACAAAATGCTCAAATAGCATAAACCTCCTACTCAATGTCGATCAAGCATACAAGATGCTCCCATTGGCACAAAAGGCAGATAAACGAGCTCAAAAGCTCAATCAAACCAAGTCAAAGTACCAAAGACAGGTAACCAAGACAATGCCTCAATAGCATCCCAAAAGCATGACGGCTACAAAGCAACTATAGGTAGCATCCATGAGCAAGACATACATCCCAATAAAGATCTTTGATAACCAAAATGACATCCAATACAAAATTCCGGAATAGCAAATGAGAATCCAAGCCAAGTCTTTAGAGAGCACTAAATCTCAACAAGTACATGGTACACTATGCCAAGACAAATGCATCAAGCCGTAGGCGTCGGGTAAGCATGTATCCAAAGAGCATATAACTGTCAAAGCACTGACCACTGTCAAGCATAGACCGATGTCAATAAGTGTGGGTTAAAATAAGCTCAAGCTTCCAAAAGCATCCGGATCCAATGACAAGCTCGAAGTCGCCTCGATGATCAATACATCATAGCATAACCCAAGACATACACCCGGAACCAATAGGCATATGTCAAAGCATGAAAGATAGCTTCAGCCCAAGAGTATTGAGCATGCATTTACTGTTATAAACTGTGTATTTCCAGCCCCACAATTAGGCCAAAATCATAGCATGACATGTAGCTTCAATCCCCCAATTAATCGTGATGCAATAGGCATCAAACCGGTTATGAAGTCATGCCCAAACAAGCATAGGCATAAACTGTGAATATAGCACTAGCATCAAATGTTTGTAGACTGTTTATAACAGTCATGAAACACTATTTTTAGCCACCAAACCAATGCCTAATCTCAAAGGATCAATGCCAAGTATCAATACATGTGCAAAAAGCCTGAAATGGAGCCCAAGCAAGTGCTTAATGCCAAGCTCGAGCTGGAATTGAAGTAACTAGTGTGTGGCTGAATGAAATCTATCCAAAATCATGCGCAGATTAGTGTGATGATGCTGCTGCTCCTGCTAGTTCATGTGGCAAGTCTAGAGAGATTGGAGGGCTCAAACATGAGCCAAAGAGGCCTTGGAACAAGCCTCTAACAGCCCACAACCAGTGGCAAAGAGATATGAAGATTGGAAGCTTCAATGGTGGCTGCCCTATTTACCTAGACATGTGGACTGAAATAAATCTCTAAAAATAATGTAGCAATACCTCAATGTCAATGCCCTGATGGTGCCTCAATAGGCCGGGAAGAAGCTCGGGAAGCCACGGAGTGATGGGAGCTCAAGAGAATGAGCTATGGCTGTCGGGAAGGAGACCCAATGCGAGTGGCAAGTCGTTGGGAAATTGAGAATACCATGAGCCAAGCTCAAGAGTCAGGAAGCCGAGCTCTGATACTAGTTGGAAGGTGAGAAGGATCGAAGCTTGCACGCGAGAGCTATGGCGAGAGAGCAAGAGCAAGAAAGAGAGAGACAAGAAATGGGAACTCCAACAGTTACAATGTGTGATCGGGCCTTCCTTTATTCAAACTGTCACTAAAAGAATAAAGAATAAAGTGACGCTAGCATGCGCCCGCCATACGCATAAGAGGCAGTGGTCTTAGTAACCCAACTGCTGCACATAGTCTTTTAGGTGCAGGAGGAAGCACAAGTTCTTCCTCTCTTCCACCAAGTCAACCCACTTCAAGAGGGGGTGTGATTCCATCAGTTCAAACTCCTATTGTTAATCTGATTGTCGTCATGGCACAACCCATTGCAATTCCTACAGGGATGCCGGATCTACCAGCTTTAGGAGTTCCTTTGCCCATTTTTAATGGGTTAGTCGAATGTGGAGTTTCACATTTGTGAATTTCAAAGATTAATGTTTAATTACCGCATCCAAGATGAGGGACATCTTATGATGTTCTTTAACATGACATTAAAAGGAAGGGCTGTAGTATGGTATCATAGCATAGAGACTAGAAGCATAACCACAATCGACCAATTTTATGCAGCTTTCTGAGGAGAATATGCCCCTGAAAGAGGTGGCCAATACTGGTTGCATGTTTTGAATGTAACGCGCCAAGACCCCCATGAGAATGTGAAAGCCTATGCCAAGAAGCTTAAGGAAGTATTTCGTAAGTTACAAACTTACATTTCCATTCCGCCGGTTGCCCAATTGTAATACTTCTTGCATGGACTGGATTTCAATATTCAGGTACAATTGAATAGTGTGGCTTTGGTTGATATAGACATCGCCATTGCGTGGGCAGAAGGAGTAGAGTCACGATTACAAACGGCCTACTTCTCTCGAGTAAATCTTAATGCGGGTTTAGTACCTGGAGGCAATTTACCATTGACAAATGGAAGTCAAGGGATGCATATGAATAACCCTAATGGGAGAGGAACCATGGTTCAAAATGTACCTTTGCTGCTAGCTCCTCCCAGTGTGACTATGCCTATGGCTAGTCAGTTGGCTCCACCGAATGTCGGAAGCCAAGTTTCGAATCCTAATGTTGTTCCTGTGAATCAATAACCAATGCCCAATCAAATGGTTAGGCCAATGGAACGACGGATAGACGATCAAGGCTATGAGTCGAGTGCCTCTAATGTCCTTGGCGAAGTTAAGGATATGATGAAGCACTACACCGACATGATTTTTGAACAATATCGGCAAATAGCTGTTGACATTAATTTCCTAAAGAAGCAGCAGAATCTGATAGGGAGTCGACGCCCTGAAGAGGGTGGTCCATCAAGATTCAACTGTAAGTGGCATGGCGGACAACATTTCCCTAGGAACTGTTCAAATGTTAAATGTGATATTTGTGGGAAGTCGGGCCATTTAGCCGCTACCTATTGGAGCAAGATTAGTTCCCTCCAACAAGGGAGTAAATAGCCATGTCCAGTTAATCATAGAGCGCAAGGTAGTAACCTCCAGCAAAATGATGGACCAAGACAAATATTGCAAAGGGGAAAGACCACTATAGAAGAGTTGCCACAAGGAAATGGAGTTAGCCTTATCAAAGCTATACGCGTCAATGGCGCTAAAACCTCTAACCTACGAGCCGTGACAAGAGGCCAAAAGGCTAAAGAGGGTGATAAAGATAATGCAAAACCGATCGAAGGAAACCCTAAGCAAGGGGATAAGGGGACGCAAGTCCTGAATCCTGGCGTGGAAGGGGGACCTCTAAGGTGACAGAAAAGTCGATCCCAAGAAGGATGAGAAAGTGTCAAGAAAGAAGGAAAGAGCTAAAAAAGAAGCACCAAAGCCGGTCCTGAGACCAAAAGAAAGGATGGTGTGGCGAGAAAAGAGAGCTTTGGCTACCTATAATGATTTTGATTTAGCAATTTCTCTTTGCGAAGTCAAGCTAGATGTAAACCTCTTATAGTTGATTAAATTATCTCCAGGAGTACGCAAGGAAATCAAGAAGATCGTATGTATTGGTTATATTGTAGAACCTTTGGGCATAGCACGAGTAGGGGAAGATTGGTTTGATCATGCTGAAAAGAATTTCCCTAGGGTTCCAACATATGTGGATGGAATATTAGTAGAGCATGATATTGTAGACACTGGGTCCTCCATCAATATCATGAGTTCAGAGTTGATGGAGAGGTTGGGTCTAGGCATCCACAAAGATAGCTCCACCCTTCTTAGAATGGCTGATGATAGTTTAAGGCAACCAAAAGGTTGCGTTACTAAAGTCCATGTTATAGTTGCAAGTGTAGAATGCTTCTTGGACTTTAGGGTAATAAGATTTGTAGGACGTCCTAGCTATCAAGTCTTGCTAGGTAGGCCTTGGATCTTACAAATAGACTGTCAATCAATATACTCGTCGATCGAGTGGTTCAAGGTAGAGGTGCTAATCGAGTAATAATCGATGCTTACCCTAAATCTTCTCAGAGTGAGAGAGCTCCTTTATCCTCTACTGAATTAGAAACAATAGATAATCCATCTGGTAGTGAGACATCATCCAGTGATGAATCTAAAGAGGGGTCCACTACAGAGGATATTTATCAGATAACTCTCAATGAGCTGATAGAGCCGCAAGATAGGATAAGAGACGCGGATGTGATTGAGTTAGACCTTGGCACGCTGGATTCGCGGCCAATTAAATTAGGTTCCATGCTCAGTTCAGCAAAAAGGGAGGACGATGTGTCCTTGATTCAAGAATTCCGCGACATCTTTGCTTGGAGTTATGGCGAGCTGAGAGGCATTCATCCCAACCTAGCTGTTCATACTATTCTTATAAAGGAAGGCAGTCATCTTGTGCGTCAAAAGGTAGGGCGCATGCCTTTTGAATTGAGGGACGGGCTGTTTGAGGAGTTACAGAAGTTAAGGGAAGCTGGTTTAATCTTCCCTGTATAGCACACAGAATGGTGTTCACCAATTGTCATCAGGAAGTTGGTTTAATCTTCCCTGTATAGCACACAGAATGTTGTTCACCAATTGTCATCAGGAAGAAGAAAAACAATCAAATCCGACTATGTGTAGATTTTAGAGAGCTGAATAAGCAGACGGTTAAGGATTACTACCCGTTGCCATTTATTGATTAGATTTTGGATCAATTAGCAGGTAGGGAAATATATTCGTTTATGGATTTCTTTGCAGGATACAACCAGATGGCAATTGCAGAAGAGGACAAGTTGAGAACAACTTTTATTACTGTCTTTGGTACTTTTGCATACCATGTGATGGCCTTTGGATTGTGCAATGCACCCGGATCATGGCAACGAACAGCAGACAAGACCTTTGGTGACATCTCCCCAGATAATTTGAAAGTATTTATCAATTATCTGGGGGCAAGCACTGTAAGGGAAAGGATGTTGATTATTTTAAGAAAGTTCTTTGAGTGCTGCAGACAATTTTGTATCGCTCTTAATCCACGAAAGTGTGTCTTTGGAGTGCCTTATGGGCTATTGCTAGGCCATGTGGTCAGTTCAGTAGGGATCGCAACTGACCCTAAAAAGATCAAGGTTATAGTCACTATGAGTCCACCATGCACTCCGAAAGAGGTACATAGCTTTCTTCATCGGCAGGGTACTATCGGAGGTTTATAAATGCCTTGGCAGAAAGGATGTTGCCATTAACGAACTTATTATCCTTTAGCTATCTATTTGTATGGAGCGATCCTTGTAAGGTAGCTTTCGAGGATGTGAAACAGGAGCTAGTAAAAGCACCAATTTTAAAAGCATCTAAAAGAGACGAGGTATTTTTCATATTTTCAGCAGCCAATATGCATAGTATCAGTTTGCTGTTTAGCCCAAATCTAGGAGGAAAAGTGGTATCATCCGATAGCTTTTGCTAGTCGAAAATTGGGCATATCAGAAATTAACTACACCTACATGGAGAAGTTGTGCCTTGCGATGGTCTTTGCAATTAAAAAATTTAGGCACTACATCCTCTATGAGAAGGTAGTTTTCTATACGAAGGCAGAAGGGCTTAGATTGCTTATGAACAAGCTACAACCACCTGATCGTTTGGCAAAGTGGTTAATCACTTTGTAGGAGTTTGATTATGAGATTAAGAGTAAGCCACCGAGGTTGCAGGGTATTGTGGAATGCCTTGTGGATTTCGGGGAGCCGAAAGAGACTCTCGCTGAAGGAAGTGATATTGAAGAAATGTTTAAAATTGATACAGCTTCTATTCCATCTTGGTATGCTGCTATCACGCATTATCTATCAACAGGAGAGACTTGAGCTGGTTTATCAAAATCAGAAAAGAGAAAAATTAGACAACAGGCTTTGAAGTTTTCCTTGATCGCAGGAACACTATATCGGTAGGGTGTTGATGATATCTACTGCCGATGTGTGATGCCTGACGAGGTTCCTTTCATTTTGGAAGAGTGCCATGACTCTGCATGTGGAGGGCACTTTGCTGGACGCTTGACGGCACAAAAAGCTTTAAGAGCTGGATATTGGTGGCCGTCCATTTTCCAAGATTCCTTTGAGTATGTTAAGAGATGTGATACCTGTCAAAGACATGACAGCAGAGAGAATAGGAAACGCCCACTTATGCCTATTATGGCTGTTCTTCCATTTGAGAAGTGGGGCATTGACTTTGTGGGTCCTATCACCCCGTTGTCTACTACTCAGAAGAGGTACATTATAGTAGCAACTCATTATTTTACAAAATAGTCAGTAGCGCGGGTGATGAGGTAGGATAATGCAAAAGAGACTGCAAGTTTTCTTTTAGAGCAGATTATCTGCCGTTTCGGTCCACCGAAGAAACTAGTGTCGGACCGTGGAACCCATTTTTTGAATAAAGTGATCAAAAGCCTGACTGAAGCTTGGCAAATCAAGCACAATAAATCGACCCCCTATAATCCGCAAGCCAATGGGCAAGTCGAAAGTACTAATAAGCAGCTTGTGGGTATCTTGTCTAAAATAGTCTCTGAGAAGAAACGAGACTGGGACAGGAAGTTGTATGTGGTAGTATGGGCATACAATACAACGTTCAAGCGAGCTACCGGCCATACTCCATTTAAATTAGTTTATGGGGAAGAGTGTGTGTTACCCCTTAAAATCGAGTTGCCAACCATATGGTTTGCAAGTAACCACTCTTTGGGAGATGAGGATTCACTTTTTGAACGTTTCACGACCATAGCCCACCTAGATGAACTGAAATTGCAGAGCTTATTACACCAGGAGATAGCTAAACATCGGATGAAGTAGTTGCAGACCTTAAAGCAAAGAAGTATACCTTTAAAAAATGACAATTAGTTATGTACTATGATGCGCATAGGGAGTTGTTTCCAGGGAAGCTGGAACCTAGATGGGATGGCCCCTACAAGATTGTCAGGATAGGGAAAAATAGGTCTACGGCTCTACTAGTTGATCTGCAGTTAATAGAATTTAAAAATAAGGTTAATCTTAATAAGATTAAACATTTTTATTTCTAAGTATGCTAATACGGAAATGCATTGCAGGTCCATGCTAGGGCTGATTTGAGACCTGCAAAAGAGCTTAAAGCTGGTTGATGGGGCGGTTAATTCCTTATTTGGAGCACCCATATCTGGAGCAGAGTTACCATCAGGTGAAACTTATCTGGTGGAGCAAAGGATACAAAGTGATTGAGCAAGAAGACGGAACCTTTGTGTGGGAGATCAAAGTCTTGTGCCATCACTACTTACGAGTGTTGATAGGTATCCTTGTTGAGTTTAATGAAGAAGGTGGGATGGAGCTGTCAGTTCATCCTCTAAACATGCTAAATTTTGACTATCATAATTACGAATAGAGGAGTTCATGATGGCAGGCTGTATAAACCCATTGTGGATGTACACATTATATTTTGATGGGGCGTCCAAGGGCCCTAATAGAAAAGGGAGTGTTGGAGTAGTAATCCGAGATCCCCGACGTAGAGTTACGATGAGGTTAGCTGCTTATCTCGGGGTAGGATTCACTAACAATATGGCGAAGTATAAAGCCTTGATTATGGGACTGCATATTTCCAAACAAGGTGGTATTCAACGGTTGTTAGTAAAAGGGAATTCCCAGTTGATTTTGAATCAGCTAGATGGGACATACACAGTGCGAGACCCCATCCTTTGTATGTATCATCGAACTGCAATAACCCTACTTGAGGAGTTTGAGAGAGTGTCTTTTCAGTTGATTCCACGTTACTGGAATCAGTTTGCGGATTCACTGGCAAATCTTGCTTATGAAGAAGACCTTTTCTTCAATTGTGGTCCTAGTTTGGATATTGCTATCAATAATGAGACAGGACCTGGTCGCTTGTGGGGAATGTTATCAGAGCATGCAATATATGGTAGGCGATGGTTGATATGGGTGATGCAAAGAGTAGCCGAGAACCATCTACTGTTGTTATCCTAGACCCATAGGCTGATTAGACAGCATGTTATGTGTACACCTCTTGCTATATATGTAGGAGGGATGGGTCATAATCTTATGCATTTAGTTTAGGGCTGTGAGTCCTATTTTTCCTCCTTGGAAAGGAGCATATTATTGTATATCTATACTATTTCGGGGAGGGATGTGTAGGTGCTATTCTGTTTGATTTCGTTAGGCCAAGAGGGCCAATCAATTTTTGTAGTGAAATGCTTTATTTCATTAGGCCAAGAGGGCTAGTTGTCTGTTTAGTATAGATGCGGTTAATGGTTTCTTGTCTTAGTCATGTGCTAGACAGGTTCAAAGAAGAGCTTGGAAGGAGCTTTTATCGTGTGGAAGCTTCTCGTGGCCCTATCCAGGTGATATCTCTCCTTTACGAGTAACGTGTTTTTATGCTATATGTGTCTGTGTACTTGTAGGGGGGTTTTCTTTTCTTATTGGGGACCGGCGTCCAAGGCATGAAGTCCCAGGTTTAGGTAAGGTCTGTCTGAGGGAGGTCTGAGTAGTCGTTGCCTCTTGTAAAGACATTGCCAGGCATCGAAAGACCTACTTCAGAAAGTAGTCCTAGTGACCCTGTTCTGCTAGCTTGCTAGGCAGCCGTTCTAGGAGTTCTTGTTGGTTGTGAGGCAGTTAGAGAAGCCTACAAAAGGAAAATGATGATAGAGAGGGAAAAAAACCCTGAATATATCAAAAGACAATAAATATATACAAAGGTGTGTAAAAAGGGGTTCTAACCCCTATAAAAATAGAAAAGAAAAGAAAGGAAAATTTATAAGCAGTTAATCATCGCCTTGCGAAGGCCTAGTAGGTTCCTGGGGACGAGTCAGACCCGGGGCCGATGCCTTGTCTTCCTAGGGGTGGCGTCTCGCTGGAAAAGAAGAAAGTCAGGAAGGTTGGAGCGAAAATAAAAGTGAGCGTCGGAAAAGGATTAAGTGTTGCCTTGCGAGGGCTTGGTAGGTTCTTGGGTACCGAGATAGGACCTGAGGCCGATGCCCTATTCTCCTTGGGTCACTACGCTCAGCTCCCTCCTTTTTACATGCCTGAGTATGGAAGAATAAAAACCTAAAAGAAGAAATGTGTTAAAAGAAAATACTTCTTGATCAGGCTATAGGAGTCCTCGCCTAGTAGGAGGTCCTGGTTGTGTTGTCCTTAGTTAGGTAGGTAGTTCAGACCACCACTTAGGGCGACTTCTTTGATAGTTCTTTTTAGTTTGGCCATGTTGGAGCAATCGGTTAGTGACTAGCTTTGGACCTTCTATCAGATTATGCTAGGCCTACTCCTTGTGGATTTCATGCCTTGGTTTTGTTAGGGGGTAGGGTGCTTCCTTTGGCTGTTTTGTGCAGATCTGTTGTGGGATTCGACGAGCTGAGTCTCCCTATCCGGTGGTCGCCAATGAGAGCGGAGTTTTGAGCCCAGGATGTGCCTAAAATTTGCCAAAAAATCTAGAATTTAGGGGGAAAATATTCAACATTGAAGGCAGCGGTCAGTCAGGACGATTTTAAGCACCAAGTAAAAGACGACGTTTAAAAGGCGCTCGAGCAACACTTGTGGATTTTTTATAATTTTTCTCACTGTCGTGAGGGATGTCAGGTGCTGCTAGGCAATGTGGGATGTTAAGCCGAACGCCTAGGATTTTTCAGAGCTTGAATCAGAGTCCGGATGAGACAAAGGCCAACAAATGGCCAAGATTTGAAAGGGTGGCCACAACTTGGACCAAAGGGAGGGTGCCCTTTGAAAATTTAACACCCCCCCCCCCCCCTCAATTTTTCATGCAACAAATTGTGGAGAGAGAAGGAGAGCATGGTGTGGACAGCAATGGCGTATTTTTCGCCATCATCCTTCCTCATGATTGTGGGCTATGAAGAAGCTATGCAACAGAGATTACCCCTCAACTTCTCCCTCTTGGCTGATCTTATCGCCGGTCGTCGCACGAGGAATGGCTGTCTAGATGAAGAGAATAGATTCTAGTCTTTCTCTCTCCTCCCTCTCTCTCTTCTCTATGGGCTATTCATGTGTGTCATCTTGATGAAGGAACCGGGGAAGGAGAATGAAGGAAATGGTGATGGAGATGGATGGAGATACTGAAGATTGAAGTATAGCATTGGATTGAGAGCAATGGAGGCTTCGTCTACTGGCTATGCAATCATTCAAGGCGTCTCAGGTTACGTAAAAACACAGTATGACCATTTTTATGAAGAAAATGAAGGATTTTTTATAGTTTATGATGATAATTATGTTCTTATTGGATGAAAATTTGTGTGTGTTGTCATTGCATTATGAGTAATTTTTGTGTATCAGAAAATCTTGGTTTTGCAATGACTTACATGCTTTATTTAATTCCCGTAAACTCGAAATGCGGTCTTTAAGTGGCAAAATGGTAGTTTTTCTGTTTCGGGTGGGCAAAAGATGTTCCCATGGAGAGAATATGGAAGATAAATTGAATGTTAGTATGCTGAAGTGATTGGAACAAGAAAAATTAGAAAATAGCATATTTTATTGCCAAATAAATCAAGAAAATTGAAAAAATAAGAGGAAAAATAGAAATACGTCTTGGAAAAATAAGAAAAAATATAATGATTGTTTGTGGATATATGGTAAAGTTTGTGATTTATCGCTTTCTATACATCAAAACATAACAAAATGAACCTCTACATCTATGCAACGAAAGCAATACCTAAACGTAGGGGGTTGGGATGTTTGAATGGTGTGATTTGTGTGTTGATTGTTGCTGATTTTTTGATGCACATCATGTCATAGAGTTCGTGGTATGTTAATTAAGAGGATAGTAGCACGAGTGTTATCTCAGTGCTATCCTTTCATCGCCGCAACGGGTTAGTAAATGCATTGAAAAGCCTGATTGTGCAACATATGTTTCTGATTTAAAATGATGTTTGAGCCCTTTAGAATCATTCACTTTTGCATGTGCATGATGATCATGTATCAGAATATAAAACCTGGATGCATAGCACCTGTTTTCAATGACAATGACCCACGCTTGAGTGTGGAAAGGCATCCTAAGCCGTAGGATAGATGTTCGTTTCTTGTGGGATTATTTGATAAGGAAACATGGTATCTCCTGGAGACGTTTGAAATGAAAGAGTGGAGTTTTTTCGTTTGTTTTATATGTTGAGCAACGCATCAAGGAGCCAATCCCTGCGATGTAGGAGAGCTGCAGTGGGGCCGCGGTGATTCTACCAAGTGGTTGCCTCCCATGTATGTGATTATCGTGGTATTTATTGCCAATGTGTATGGGTTCTCCCTCTGTGGAGTTTATAGAAAGGGAAACGTTGGACTACAAAACTATAAAACTATAAACGCATAGATTAGGCTTTAGGACAGTTTGTCCTTTAGCAGTAGATAGACGCTCCTGGTCCGTGAGGCTGTGAGGGTATGTTTGTCTGTTATGAGCATGAGGTCCGGCTAGTGCCATAGCCAGTGCCGGCCCATTTCAGGTCCCATCAACGTCTCCTTATTACTACTAGTGAATCCCCCATGGATTCAGCCCGTCAAATCCCACGAATAGATTTGCACAAACAACAATCAAAGCAAGCATCAAGCTGCCACAAAAATTATAATCAACAAACCACAAGAATAGCTCTCACCCTACCCCCTGATAAATTAAGCCATGAAAATCCACAAGGGATAGGCCCAGCATAATCTAACAGAAATCTAGAGTGAGTCTCTAGCCAATTTTCTGAACATAGACTGGCTAAAAGTCCTATCAAAGAGGCCATCCTAGTGGTGGTCTGAACTACCTACCTCACTTAGGACAATTGGACTAGGACTTCCTACTAGGCGAGGACTCCTATAGCCTAGTCATCATATTCTTCTTGTAACACATTTTCCATTCAAGGTTGCACACTCAAGCATATAAAAAGGAGGGAGCTGAGCCTAGAGTGATGCAAGGAGAATAGGGCATCGATCTCAAGTCATCCTGACACGGTACCCAAGAACCTGCCAAGCACTCGTGAGGTGACACTGAATCCTGTTTTAATGCTCACTTTTATTTTTTCTCCAACCTTCCTTTTCTTTTCTTTTTTGCTAGCTGCTACTCCTAGGAAGACAAGGCATGAGATGACTCGTTCCCAAGAACCTACTAGGCCTTCACAAGAGGCGATAATCAACTACTTGTAGGAAATGTTTTTACCTTTTTCTTTTCCTTTTCTTTTCTCATTGAGGGGTTAGAACCCATTTTTACACACCTCTGTAGTTTTTATTTCGAGATACATTTAGGACTTGCTCTTCTCTTGATATTTTGGTAGCCTTTTCTAGCTACCTCACACTTGCAAGGACTCTTAGGACAACTGCCTAGCAAGCAGCATGACAAGGTCACAAGGACTACCCTCCTCTAGCACAAGTTTTTATCAACGAACAATGTCCTATAACAGGAGGTAGACAACTACTCAAATCTCCCCTAGATATACCTAACCAACCCTAGGACTTCATGCCTTGATTGTCAGTCCCTAATAAATGAAAATAAATTAACCCCTACATACACATATAACATTATCTGCTTGAGGGAAAAACTCAGAAAGGGGATGATACCACTTGGAATGGCCACAAGAAGCTCCTCCATAGCAAAGGCTCCCTCCAATGACTTCATCAACCTGTGTGATACAATCACTAAAATAGAAAACCATTAAATATACATGTACCAAATAGACATATGGCCCTCTTGGCCTAAGGAAATATCACAGTTCACACCTAACAAAACTAGCCCTCTTGGCTTAAAGAAATAAAGCATTTAAACTCGACAAAAACTAGTCCTTTTGGTCTAAGGAGATCAAGCATTTAGACCCTAAAAAGAACCAGTCCTCTTGGCCTAATCGAATTAAACAAAATGGCACCACCCCCCTAGATCAGATTTTTAATTTCAATTAGGGAGCCCAAGGTCCGCCCCCCCAATGCCTATGCCCAAAAAATTTTGATTTTGGCCCTTTTTAGTTCCTTTGGCATTGTCGCCTCATTTCTCCACCATCTGGGTTCTGAATAGACCTCTAAAATCTTCTACGTGTCCGACTCAGGGTCTCGCATTGCTAGCCACTTAGTTTGGCTTGATCCACCATCTACAAAAATTATGAAAAATCTACAATTGTTCTTCAAAACCGCTTTGAAATCCCGTCTTCCGCGGCTCGTGAAAATTGCCAAATCCATCTTTACCGCTTCCAACAAGGTCCATTTTCCGCCTTAAATTTTCTCTTCTCTGTGTCTTTCCCGCACTTTAACGGTCTTTAAATTCTACTCTCATTGGTGTCAAGATTGTGGGAGAGAAGGAAGGAGTCTCACTTGTAGCTTTCTTGCTTGCACAATGGGGGAATACACACAAGGGTGGAGGCTGAAAACAATTTTCCTCTTCTTAGTTGTGTAAGCCAAAAGAACTCATATACAAAGAAATAGAAGAACCCTAAATATGGGTCTCAAACCAAACTCAACTAACTAAGGTGGCATACTAACTGAGCCACGAACTAGAGTAGATAAGGATAGCTATCATGTAGCTATTATTCATGGGCGGTGTACCAACCGCATCTGCAACTAACACGTCGGTGACATAAATGCACAACGGTCACCCTGGCATATCACAAGTGGAGCTCGATATCTCAACACTCCTCCTCGAGCTCAATCCCAATTCCTTCACACCAAGCAGGTCTCTGAACTTGCGCAGCTTCTCTATGCCCAATGCCTTCGTAAATATGTCAGCTACCTGATCCTCTGTGCTGACATAAACTAGATCAATAAGACCTAGTAAAACCCTCTCCCGCACATAGTGATAATGCACCTCAATGTGCTTTGTTCTAGCATGATAGACTGGGTTATTTGCCAAGTGTATACTACTCATGTTGTCACAATAAATGACAACTGGCCCATCTGTAGACTGATGCATATCATAAAGTAGCTTATGCAACCAAGCTACCTCGCATGCAGCCATTGCTGCACCCCTGTACTCGGCCTCTGTGCTCGACAAGGCAACTGTAGGCTGTTTCTTGCTGCTCCAAGTGACTGCAGCACTCCCAAAAGAGAACACATATCCATTGGTAGATCGTCTATCAGAAATACTACCAGCCCAATCAGCATCAGTGTATCCATGCAACTGTATCTGAACCCCAATCTCATAAAATAGTCCATACTGCAATGTGGACTTCACATACCTGAGTATGCGTCTAGCCGCATCCAAATGTGGTTTCCTTGGAGCCTGCATAAACTGACTTACCAATCCAACAGCATAGCTCAAATCTGGCCTGGTAATAGTCATATAAATCAAACTTCCTACTATGCGTCTGTACATAGTAGGGTCTTCTAGAAGCTCACCTGCATCTGTGCTCAGCTTCACATTCTGCTCCAAAGGAACTGAAATAGGCTTACAGCCTGTCATCCCATATTTGGACAGCATGTCCAATCCATACTGCCTCTGCAAGAGCTGTATCCCACTTGGTGATCTAATCACCTCAATGCCCAAGAAATAACGTAGCTCTCCCAAATCCTTCATCTCAAACTTCTGCTTCAATAGCATTTTCACATGAAGGATATCTTCATCACTGTCACCTGTCATAATCAAATCATCAACATAAATGACAAGTAGCATAATACCTTTCTCTGTTTTCCTCACATAAAGTGAGAAATCTGGCTTGGAAATCTGAAAGCCAATAGTGACAAGATACTGTCCTATCTTGTCAGGCCATGCTCTAGGTGCTTGCTTCAAGCCATACAAGGCTTTCTTCAACCTGCAAACAAACTCAGGATGAACAGCATGCACATAACCTGGTGGCTGCTCCATATATACCTCTTCTTGCAAATCACCATGCAAGAAGGCATTCTTTACATCCATCTAATGTAAAGACCATCCCTTTGATGCAGCCATAGCAATGACTGCTCTTACGGTTGCCATCCTTGCAACCGGACTGAATGTTTCTTCATAGTCAATGCCATATGTTTGTGCATACCCCTTCACTACTAATCTTGCCTTGTATCTATTCACAAAACCATCTGCATTGTGCTTCACCTTATAAACCCACTTACAGCCAATTGCATTTTTACCTTTAGGCAAAGGTACCAATTCCCATGTAGCATTTGCTTCCAAGGCATCCATTTCTTCATCCATGGCTTTCTCCCATTTTTCTTTTCCCATGGCTTCCTCAAAAGAAGTGGGTTCTGGTTCCTGTATCACTTTGACCATATATGCATAGTGAATGGCTGTAAATCCATCATATTTTAGCCTATCCACAGGATACCTAGCTCTCGTAGACCTGCGCAAAGTAGGTTCACTCCCAGGTGCTCTCAAAACATCCCTGGTCTTCCTTACTCCAGGTGTAACAATAGAAGGAATACCCAACTCATCATCAATGCTCTGTTCTCAGCCACTGGATTCACCATCCACATAAGAGTGACCTGCATTCACATCAAACATGGGCTGATCAACCTTCTCTTTTCCTTTTCGTGATACTTGCATACCACTATCTGCATTGTTTTGAGAAGATTCTCCTGATCTCAATCTGCCTGTCCATGGCGAAGAATGTGAACCACTGCTAGAGGACGCTCCAGGTCCACTAATATTTTGTGACTGCTGCTGTGAATTCTGTGCAGCATTACCATTTTGTGCATCTACATCATCAATCACATTTACTGGTTTATACCAGCTACTCATCTCATAAAAAACAACATCTCTGCTCACTGTAAACTTACGAGTAGAAGGGTTATAGCATCTATACCCTTTTTGCTGCAGAGAGTAACCAATAAAGATGCACTTCTCAGCTTTTGGATCCAACTTGGATCTCAACTCATCTGGCACATGTACATAGGCAATGCAACCAAAAATTTTCAAATGAGAAATATCTGGTTTCCTACCAGTATACCTCTCCTCTGGAGTCACCCCATGTATTGCTGCAGTGGGAGTCCTGTTCATTATATAGACTGCTGTAGCAACTGCTTCAGCCCAATAAAAATCTGGCAGGTCTTTTTCATTGAGCATGGCACGAGATACCTCTCCAATATGCATGTTTTTCCTTTCTGCAATTCCATTTTGTTGTGGGGTATAACTGCATGAATATTGCTGCTTTATGCCATGCTCCTGCAAGAACTTTGCAAACTCATTTGAGAGGTACTCTCCCCCTCCATCTGACCTTAGGCATTTTATTTGCAGACCTGTTTCTTTTTCAGCCATAGCTTTAAGGGTTTTGAAATACCCAAAAACTTCACTTTTCTTTTTCATAAAATACACCCAAACTTTTCTGCTATAGTCATCAATAAAAGTGACAAAATAATGACAGCCTCCAAGAGATGCAGATTTAGTAGTCCACACATCAGAGTGGATTAATTCCAATGGCTTCTCACTCTCTTGAACATGTCTAGGAAATGGTTTCCTTGCCTGTTTTCCAAACTGACAGGCTTCACATACCTTATGCATTTCTGCAACCTTGAATTTTAGCAATCCTGCAACAATATTTTGGGCCTGCATTGATTTAAGTCGATGTACATTAACATGACCAATGCGTTTATGCCAGATATCAATATCTGCAACTACACCAGTCCCATGTGCAAACATTGCTGCACTCAATTCAGACATGTCTGCATCCAACGTAAACATTCTGCCCTTCTTCTTTCCTTTTGCTATCAAGTGACCTTTATTTTTCATATCCTCAACAAAGCATCCATGAGGATTAAATCTGACCTGCAAGCCCTGCTCAACCATTTGACCGACAGAAACCAGATTCTTGGTGATATTCGGGACATGAAATACATCGGACAGGTATTTCTTTTTCCCATCCTGCATAGACAATGGAATTTTTCCAATCTGCACAATAGGATGTGCAGTATCATCACCAGTCTCCACAAATCCTGGTTTTTCCATTTTCCTTGCATCCTCCATCCATTCTGCATGACCTGTCATGTGGTTTGATGCACCTGAGTCAACATACCATACATCGTTGCTTTCTTCTGCACTTGTCACAGAATTGTTCATGTGCTGCACCATGAACAAATGTTCATTTCTGTCATCACCCTGTCTGTTAGAAGATGCATAATTCCCTTGTTGTAGTTTTCCATTCATGATGTCATTCTGCTTTTTATAGCAGTCTTTAGCCATATGACCCATTTTACCACAGTAGTAGCATTCAACATTACTGTTTGCATTTTGACCTCTTTGCCATCCACCACGACCTCTTTGGCTCCCACTGCCTCTAGAGTTACCACGTCCTCCTCCATAGGACTGGTTTTCTTGAGTTTGCTGCATATTCTGATTTCTACCACAGCCTCCAAATCGGCCTCCTCTACCTCTGCCTCTACCTCTTCCAGCATTTGAGTAGAAGACAGCTTCTTTTGAAGTTCCTCCTGAAGAAGATGCACCACCATTTCTCTGTTCCTCAAAAATTAGAAGAGCAATCAACTCCTCAAAATCAAGAAATCTTTCACGAACTGAAATGGATGTCCGAAACTGTGCATAATCCTTTCCTAGACCATTCAAGGTCACAGAAACTAAATCATCATCTTCCACTGGTGACCCAATGGAAGCAAGTGCATCTGCAATCTTCTTCACCTTCATGTGGTAGTCGTTGATGCTCATATTTTCTCTTTGCACATTGTGCAACTCTTGCTTGAGCTGCATTTTCCTGGCTTGCGTATTTGTGCTATACATTTTTGACAAAGTATCCCATGCCTCCTTTGGCGTACTTGCATCCTGAATATGCACAATCATAGAGTCTGAAATACTGATAGATAGCCAGTACATAACTTTCCTGGCTCTCTCATGCCATGATTTGAATGCCTGCATTTGCTGTTGATTGGGAACATCAGGAAGAACTGGTTCTTCTTCATTTCCTGCAACAAATTCCCAATATCCTTTTCCCATAAGGAAATTCGTCATTCTAAACTTCCATGCCTGGAAGTTGTTCTTGTCAAGCTTTTCAGTGACAATCTGTGAAAGAGAATCAAATGCCATTACAGAAGACTGCAAAAAATTCTGTCACTGCAAAAACCACAGCTTCACCCTCACAAGGGCAAATCTGCAAAACTGGCGAAAGTGGTATTTGACCACACAGTCACTTCCTAGTGACGATTTTGCATAAACAGGAACCAATGATGATTCTGAAACTCCTAATGTCTCTGTGCACAAGCATACAATGCAATTTCTACAGTAACTTTTCACCGACCTGTAGAACAGTGGTCGCACAGCATAAAATAAGGGCTTTTCCTGAGTGCGTGCAGAAAACTTCCGCCTTCAAAACAAGCCCCGAAATGGCCTCAAATAAAAAAAACAAGGTCGCCAAGGGCTAAAGCCCTTATCCGCAGCATATAGTGCCCTCTTGCTTCACCGCGAAGGGCGTCTCAACCTGAGACAATGCACTCCTGCACTTTCCGGCTGTGCTACCTGCAGAGATCTGCTCCCAAAACAGAAAATGAAAGAAACACTGCTCCTCTTACCAGAACACCGCGAGCTTGGCTTGCTTTCTTGAGCTCCTTACCACGAACAAGGCTCTGATACCATGTCAAGATTGTGGGAGAGAAGGAAGGAGTCTCACTTGTAGCTTTCTTGCTTGCACAATGGGGGAATACACACAAGGGTGGAGGCTGAAAACAGTTTTCCTCTTCTTAGTTGTGTAAGCCAAAAGAACTCATATACAAAGAAATAGAAGAACCCTAAATATGGGTCTCAAACCAAACTCAACTAACTAAGGTGGCATACTAACTGAGCCACGAACTAGAGTAGATAAGGATAGCTATCATGTAGCTATTATTCATGGGCGGTGTACCAACCGCATCTGCAACTAACACGTCGGTGACATAAATGCACAACGGTCACCCTGGCATATCACAAGTGGAGCTCGATATCTCAACAATTGGTGACCATGGGATTGGGTGATTCAGCCCCAAGGGGTCCACTAGGGTTTACTGTATGGTACCATGTGAGTGTAAGGGAGGGGGGTTATTTAAGGGAGGGAAGGTACATTTTATAAGGTAAGGTCCCATAAATAGGGGGTAGCTAAGGGGTATTTTCATATATTTCTTGCATGCAGGTGACGTCTCCTTATTACTACTGGTGAATCCCTCATGGATTCAACCCGTCGAATCCCGCAAATAGATTTGCATAAACAACAATCAAAGCAAGCATTAAGCTGCCACAAAAATTACAATCAACAAACCACAAGAATAGTTCTCACCCTACCCCCTGATAAATCAAGGCATGAAAATCCACAAGGAATAGGCCCAGCATAGTCTAACAAAAATCCAGAGTGAGTCTCTAGCCAATTGTTCGAACACAGACTGGCTAAAAAGCCTATCAAAGATGCCATCCTAGTGGTGGTCTGAACTACCTACCTCACTTAGGACAATTGGACTAGGACTTCCTACTAGGCAAGGACTCCTATAGCCTAGTCATCATATTCTTCTTGTAACACATTTTCCATTCAAGGTTGCACACTCAGGCATGTAAAAAGGAGGGAGCTGATCATAGAGTGATGTAAGGAGGATAGAGCATTGATCTCAATGTTGAGATATCGAGCTCCACTCGTGATACGCCAGGGTGACCGTTGAGTACTTATGTCACCGACTTGTCAGTTGCAGACGCGGTTGGTACACCGCCGATGAATAATAGCTACATGATAGCTATCCTTATCTACTCTAGTTCGTGGCTCAGTTAGTATGCCACCTTAGTTAGTTGAGTTTGGTTTGAGACCCATACATAGGGTTCTTCTATTTCTTTGTACTTGAGTTCTTTTGGCTTACACAACTAAGAAGAGGAAAACTGTTTTCAGCCTCCACCCTTGTGTGTCTTCCCCCATTGTGCAAGCAAGAAAGCTTCAAGCAAGACTCCTTCCTTCTCTCCCACAATCTTGACATGGTATCAGAGCCTTGTTCGTGGTAAGGAGCTCAAGAAAGCAAGCCAAGCTCGCGGTGGTCTGGTAAGAGGAGCAGTGTTGCTTTCATTTCCTGTTTTGGGAGCAGATCTCTGCAGGTAGCACAGCCGGAAATTGCAGGAGTGCATTGTCTCAGGTTGAGACGCCCTTCGCGGTGAAGCAAGAGGGCAGTATATGCTGCGGGAAAGGGCTTTAGCCCTTGGCGACCTTGTTTTTTTGATTTGAGGTCATTTCGGGGCCTGTTTTGCAGACGGAAGTTTTTTGCACGCACTCAAGAAAAGGCTCAGTTTTATGCTGTGCGACCACTGTTCTACAGGTCGGTGAAAAGTTACTGTAGAAATTGCATCGTATGCTTGTGCGCAGAGACATTGGGAGTTTCAGAATCATCCTTGGTTCCTGTTTATGCAAAATCGTCACTAGGAAGTGACTGTGTGGTCAAATACCACTTTCGCCAGTTTTGCAGATTTGCCCTTGTGAGGGTGAAGCTGTGTTTTTTGCAGTGACAGAATTTCTTGCAGTATTCTGTAATGGCGTCTGATTCTCTTTCACAGATTGTCACTGAAAAGCTTGACAAGAACAACTTCCAGGCATGGAAGTTTAGAATGACGAATTTCCTTATGGGAAAAGGATATTGGGAATTTGTTGCAGGAAATGAAGAAGAACCAGTTCTTCCTGATGTTCCCAATCAACAACAAATGCAGGCATTTAAAACATGGCATGAGAGAGCCAGGAAAGTTATGTATTGGCTGTCTATCAGTATTTCAGACTCTATGATTGTGCATATTCAGGATGCAAGTACGCCAAAGGAGGCATGGGATACTTTGTCAAAAATGTATAGCACAAATACGCAAGCCAGGAAAATGCAGCTCAAGCAAGAGTTGCATAATGTGCAAAGAGAAAGTATGAGCATCAACGACTACCACATGAAGGTGAAGAAGATTGCAGATGCACTTGCTTCCATTGGGTCGCCAGTGGAAGATGATGATTTAGTTTCCGTGACCTTGAATGGTCTAGGAAAGGATTATGCACAGTTTCGGACATCCATTTCAGTTCGTGAAAGATTTCCTGATTTTGAGGAGTTGATTGCTCTTCTAATTTCTGAGGAACAGAGAAATGGTGGTGCATCTTCTTCAGGAGGAACTTCAAAAGAAGCTGTCTTCTACTCAAATGCTGGAAGAGGTAGAGGCAGAGGTAGAGGAGGCCGATTTGGAGGCCGTGGCAGAAATCAGAATATGCAGCAAACTCAAGAAAACCAGTCCTATGGAGGAGGACGTGGTAACTCTAGAGGCAGGGGGAGCCAAAGAGGTCGTGGTGGATGGCAAAGAGGCCAAAATGCAAACAGTAATGTTGAATGCTACTACTGTGGTAAAATGGGTCATATGGCTAAAGACTGCTATAAAAAGCAGAATGACATCATGAATGGAAAACTGCAACAAGGGAATTATGCATCTTCTAGTAGACAGGGTGATGACAGAAATGAGCATTTGTTCATGGTGCAGCACATGAACAATTCTATGACAAGTGCAGAAGAAAGCAATGATGTATGGTATGTTGACTCAGGTGCATCAAACCACATGACAGGTCATGCAGAATGGATGGAGGATGCAAGGAAAATGGAAAAACCAGGATTTGTGGAGACTGGTGATGATACTGCACATCCTATTGTGCAGATTGGAAAAATTCCCTTGTCTATGCAGGGTGGGAAAAAGAAATACCTGTCCGATGTATTTCATGTCCCGAATATTACCAAGAATCTGGTTTCAGTTGGTCAAATGGTTGAGCAGGGCTTGCAGGTCAGATTTAATCCTCATGGATGCTTTGTTGAGGATATGAAAAATAAAGGTCGCTTGATAGCAAAAGGAAAGAAGAAGGGTAGAATGTTTACATTGGATGCAGACATGTCTGAATTGAGTGCAGCAATGTTTGCACATGGGACCGGTGTAGTTGCAGATATTGATATCTGGCATAAACGCATTGGTCATGTTAATGTACAACGACTTAAATCAATGCAGGCCCAAAATATTGTTGCAGGATTGCCCAAATTCAAGGTTGCAGAAATGCATAAGGTATGTGAAGCCTGTCAGTTTGGAAAACAGGCAAGGAAACCATTTCCTAGACATGTTCAAGAGAGTGAGAAGCCATTGGAATTAATCCACTCTGATGTGTGGACTACTAAAGCTGCATCTCTTGGAGGCTGTCATTATTTTGTCAGTTTTATTGATGACTATAGTAGAAAAGTTTGGGTGTATTTTATGAAAAAGAAAAGTGAAGTTTTTGGGCATTTCAAAACTCTTAAAGCGATGGTTGAAAAAGAAACATGCCTGCAAGTAAAATGCCTAAGGTCAGATGGAGGGGGAGAGTACCTCTCAAATGAGTTTGCAAGGTTCCTGCAGGAGCATGGCATAAAGCAGCAATATTCATGCAGTCATACCCCACAGCAAAATGGAATTGCAGAAAGAAAAAACAGGCATATTGGAGAGATATCTCGTGCCATGCTTAATGAAAAAGACCTGCCAGATTTTTATTGGGCTGAAGCAGTTGCTACAGCAGTCTATATAATGAACAGGACTCCCACTGCAGCAATACATGGGGTGACTCCAGAGGAGAGGTATACTGGTAGGAAACCAGATATTTCTCATTTGAAAATTTTTGGTTGCATTGCCTATGTACATGTGCCAGATGAGTTGAGATCCAAGTTGGATCCAAAAGCTGAGAAGTGCATCTTTATTGGTTGCTCTCTACAGCAAAAAGGGTATAGATGCTATAACCCTTCTACTCGTAAGTTTACAGTGAGCAGAGATGTTGTTTTTGATGAGATGAGTAGCTGGTATAAACCAGTAAATGTGATTGATGATGTAGATGCACAAAATGGTAATGCTGCACAGAATTCACAGCAGCAGTCACAAAATATTAGTGGACCTGGAGCGTCCTCTAGTAGTGGTTCACATTCTTCACCATGGACAGGCAGATTGAGATCAGGAGAATCTTCTCAAAGTAATGCAGATAGTGGTATGCAGGTATCACGAAAAGGAAAAGAGAAGGTTGATCAGTCCATGTTTGATGTGAATGCAGGTCACTCTTATGTGGATGGTGAATCCAGTGGCTCAGAACAGAGCATTGATGATGAGTTGGGTATTCCTTCTATTGTTACACCTGGAGTAAGGAAGACCAGGGATGTTTTGAGAGCACCTGGGAGTGAACCTACTTTGCGCAGGTCTACGAGAGCTAGGTATCCTGTGGATAGGCTGAAATATGATGGATTTACAGCCATTCACTATGCATATATGGTCAAAGTGATACAGGAACCAGAACCCACATCTTTTGAGCAAGCCATGGGAAAAGAAAAATGGGAGAAAGCCATGGATGAAGAAATGGATGCATTGGAAGCAAATGCTACATGGGAGTTAGTACCTTTGCCTAAAGGTAAGAATGCAATTGGCTGTAAGTGGGTTTATAAGGTGAAGCACAATGCTGATGGTTCTGTGAACAGATACAAGGCAAGATTAGTAGTCAAGGGGTATGCACAAACATATGGCATTGACTATGAAGAAACATTCAGTCCGGTTGCAAGGATGGCAACCGTAAGAGCAGTCATTGCTATGGCTGCATCAAAGGGATGGTCTTTACATCAGATGGATGTAAAGAATGCCTTCTTGCATGGTGATTTGCAAGAAGAGGTATATATGGAGCAGCCACCAGGTTATGTGCATGCTGTTCATCCTGAGTTTGTTTGCAGGTTGAAGAAAGCCTTGTATGGCTTGAAGCAAGCACCTAGAGCATGGTCTGACAAGATAGGACAGTATCTTGTCACTATTGGCTTTCAGATTTCCAAGGCAGATTTCTCACTTTATGTGAGAAAAACAGAGAAAGGTATTATGCTACTTGTCATTTATGTTGATGATTTGATTATGACAGGTGACAGTGATGAAGATATCCTTCATGTGAAAATGCTATTGAAGCAGAAGTTTGAGATGAAGGATTTGGGAGAGCTGCGTTATTTCTTGGGCATTGAGGTGATTAGATCACCAAGTGGGATACAGCTCTTGCAGAGGCAGTATGGATTGGACATGCTGTCCAAATATGGGATGACAGGCTGTAAGCCTATTTCAGTTCCTTTGGAGCAAAATGTGAAGCTGAGCACAGATGCAGGTGAGCTTCTAGAAGACCCTACTACGTACAGACGCATAGTAGGAAGTTTGATTTATATGACTATTACCAGGCCAGATTTGAGCTATGCTGTTGGATTGGTAAGTCAGTTTATGCAGGCTCCAAGGAAACCACATTTGGATGCGGCTAGACGCATACTTAGGTATGTGAAGTCCACATTGCAGTATGGACTATTTTATGAGACTGGGGTTCAGATACAGCTGCATGGATACACTGATGCTGATTGGGCTGGTAGTATTTCTGATAGACGATCTACCAGTGGATATGTATTCTCTTTTGGGAGTGCTGCAGTCACTTGGAGCAGCAAGAAACAGCCTACAGTTGCCTTGTCGAGCACAGAGGCTGAGTACAGGGGTGCAGCAATGGCTGCATGTGAGGTAGCTTGGTTGCATAAGCTACTTTATGATATGCATCAGTCTACAGATGGGCCAGTTGTCATTTATTGTGACAACATGAGTAGTATACACTTGGCAAATAACCCAGTCTATCATGCTAGAACAAAGCACATTGAGGTGCATTATCACTATGTGCGAGAGAGGGTTTTACTAGGTCTTATTGATCTAGTTTATGTCAGCACAGAGGATCAGGTAGCTGACATATTCACGAAGGCATTGGGCGCAGAGAAGCTGCGCAAGTTCAGAGACCTGCTTGGTGTGCAGGAATTGGGATTGAGCTCGAGGGGGAGTGTTGAGATATCGAGCTCCACTCGTGATACGCCAGGGTGACCGTTGAGTACTTATGTCACCGACTTGTCAGTTGCAGACGCGGTTGGTACACCGCCGATGAATAATAGCTACATGATAGCTATCCTTATCTACTCTAGTTCGTGGCTCAGTTAGTATGCCACCTTAGTTAGTTGAGTTTGGTTTGAGACCCATACATAGGGTTCTTCTATTTCTTTGTACTTGAGTTCTTTTGGCTTACACAACTAAGAAGAGGAAAACTGTTTTCAGCCTCCACCCTTGTGTGTCTTCCCCCATTGTGCAAGCAAGAAAGCTTCAAGCAAGACTCCTTCCTTCTCTCCCACAATCTTGACACTCAAGTCGTCCTGACTCGGTACCCAAGAACCTGCCAAGCACTCGTGAGGCGACACTGAATCCTTTTTTAATGCTCACTTTTATTTTTTCTCCAACCTTCCTTTTCTTTTCTTTTCTACTAGCTACTACTCCTAGGAAGAAAAGGCATGAGCCGACTTGTTCCCAAGAACCTAGCAGGCCTTCGCAAGAGGCAATAATCAACTGCTTGTAGGAAATTTTTTTCCCTTTTTCTTTTCCTTTTCTTTTCTCATTGAGGGGTTAGAACCCATTTTCACTCAGGACTTTCTCTTCTCTTGATATTTTGGTAGCCTTCTCTAGCTACCTCACACTTGTAAGGACTCTTAGGACAACTGCCTAGCAAGCAACATGACAAGGTCACAAGGACTACCCTCTAGCACAAGTTTTATATCGACGAACAATGTCCTATAATAGGAGGTAGACAACTACTCAAATATCCCCTAGATATACCTAACCAACCCTAGGACTTCATGCCTTGATTTTTGATCCCCAACAAATGAAAATAAATTAACCCCTACATACACATATAACATTATCTGCTTGAGGGAAAAACTCAAAAAGGGGACGATACCACTTGGAATGGCCACAAGAAGCTCCTCCATAGCAAAGGCTCCCTCCAATGACTTCATCAACTTGTGTGATGCAATCACTAAAATAGAAAACCATTAAATGTACGTGCACCAAATAGACATATGGCCCTCTTGGCCTAAGGAAATATCACAGTTCACACCTAACAAAACTAGCCCTCTTGGCTGAAAGAAATAAAGCATTTAAACTCGACAAAAACCTACCCTTTTGGCCTAAGGAGATCAAGCATTTAGACCCTAAAAAGAACCAATTCTCTTGGCCTAATCGAATTTAAAAAAAAAGGCACCCCCCCTAGATCAGATTTTTAATTTCAATTAGGGGGCCCAAGGTCCGCCCCCCCAATGCCTATGCCCAAAAAATTTTGACTTTGGCCCTTTTTAGTTCCTTTGGCATTGTCGCCTCATTTCTCCACCGTCTGGCTTCTGAATAGACCTCTAAAATTTTCTACATGTCCAACTCAGGGTCTCGCATTGCTAGCCACTTAGTTTGGCTTGATCCACCATCTACAAAAATTATGAAAAATCTACAATTGTTCTTCAAAACCGCTTTGAAATCCCGTCTTCCGCGGCTCGTGAAAATTGCCAAATCCATCTTTACGGCTTCCAACAAGGTCCAGTTTCCACCTTAAATTTTCTCTTCTCTATGTCTTTCCCGCACTTTAACAGTCTTTAAATTCTACTCTCATTGGTGACCATGGGATTGGGTGATTCAGCCCCAAGGGGTCCACTAGGGTTTAATGTATGGTACCATGTGAGTGTAAGGGAGGGGGGTTATTTAAGGGAGGGAAGGTACATTTTATAACGTAAGGTCCCATAAATAGGGGGTAGCTAAGGGGTATTTTCATATATTTCTTGCATGCAGGTGACGTCTCCTTATTACTACTAGTCAATCCCCCGTGGATTCAACCTGTCGAATCCCGCAAATAGATTTGCACCCCAAGAACCTGCCAAGCACTCGTGAGGTGACACTGAATCCTTTTTTATTGCTCTCTTTTATTTTTTCTCCAACCTTCCTTTTCTTTTCTTTTCTGCCAGCTGCTACTCCTAGGAAGACAAGGCATGAGCCGACTCATTCCCAAGAACCTACCAGGCAATCGCAAGAGGCGATAATCAACTGCTTGTAGGAAATTTTTTTCCCTTTTTCTTTTCCTTTTCTTTTATCATTGAGGGGTTAGAACCCATTTTCACTCAAGACTTGCTCTTCTCTTGATATTTTGGTAGCCTTCTCTAGCTACCTCACACTTGCAAGGACTCTTAGGACAACTGCCTAGCAAGCACCATGACAAGGTCACAAGGACTACTCTCTAGCACAAGTTTTTATTGACGAACAATGTCCTATAACAAGAGGTAGACAACTACTCAAATCTCCCCTAGATATACCTAACCAACCCTAGGATTTCATGCCTTGATTGTCGGTCCCCAACAAATGAAAATAAATTAACCCCTACATACACATATAACATTATCTACTTGAGGGAAAAACTCAGAAAGGGGACAATACCACTTGGAATGGCCACAAGAAGCTCCTCCATAGCAAATGCTCCCTCCAATGACTTCATCAACCTGTGTGATGCAATCACTAAAATATAAAACCATTAAATGTACGTGCGCCAAATAGACATATGGCCCTCTTGGCCTAAGGAAATATCACAGTTCACACCTAACAAAACTGGCCCTCTTGGCTAAAAGAAATAAAGCATTTAAAATTGACAAAAACTAGTCCTTTTGGCCTAAGGAGATCAAGCATTTAGACCCTAAAAAGAACCAGTCCTCTTGGCCTAATGGAACCAGTCCTTTTGTTAGTAAAGGGGGATTTCCAATTGGTATTGAACTAACAACTGATGGATATTTTCTTTCTTTAGCAATATTCAATCCCATGATGAAGCTTTATATTTCGCCATGTTATTGGTAAATCCAAGCCCAAGATAAACAGCTAACTGCATTACAACTCTACATCAGGGATCTCTAATAACTACCCCTATACTCCCTTTCTTATTATGACCCCTAAATGCTCCATCAAAATACAATGTGTACATCCACAATGGGTTCACATAGCCAGTCATTGTTACCTCTACTCGTAATTATGATACTCAAAATTTAGCATATTTAGAGGATGTACTAAAGGCTCAATTCCACCTTCTTCATTGAATACAATAGGGATGCTTGTCAAAATCCGTAAGTAGTGATGACAGAAGACTTTGATTTCCAGACAAATGATTTTTCCTCTTGCTCAATCACTTTAAATCCTTTACTCCATCAAATAAGCTTTTCCTGATGATATCACTACTCCAAGTATGGGTGTTCCAAGTAAGGAATAAGCTCCCTCATTAACCAACATTTTCTCTTGCAGGTTTTTTATTAGTCCCACATTGACCTGCAAGGTATTTGTTTCATTATTGCATTTAGAGATACTAAGGTTTGATCTTATTAAGATTAACCTTGTTTTTAAACTCCACTCCCTCAAGATCAGCCAGTAATGTCGTGGTCTTATTTTTCCCTATTCTTACAATCTTGTAGGGATTGTCCCATTTGGGCTCAAGTTTTCCTAGAAACAACTCTCTATGTGCATCATAATATAGAACTAACTATCCTTTCTTCAAGATATATTTCTTCACTTTATGCTACTTCATCTAACACATAACCACTTCCTAGTGCAACAGACTCTGCAATTTGAGCTCATCCAAGTGGGCTAGAGTCGTAAAGCACTCAAAGAGTGCATCCTCATCACCCAAAGAATGATTGATTATGAATCTTATGGTCGGCAACTCAATCTCTAAGGGTAAAACACACTCCTCCCCATAGACTAGCTTGAAGGGGGTATGGCTAGTGGATCATTTAAACATTGTGTTATACGCCCACACTGCCACATATAGTTTCTTATCCTAGTCTCACTTCTTTTCTGACAGTATTTTCGATCAAATACCAACAAGATGCTTGTTAGTACTCTCAACATGTCCATTTTCCTGTGAGTTATAAGGAGCTATCTTATTGTGCTTAATTTGCCACACTTCAGTCAAGGCTTTTAATCACCTTATTTAGGAAATGGGTTCCATGGTCCGATATAAATCTTTTGGTGGACCAAATTGGCATATAATCTACTCCAGTAGGAAATTGGCAGTCTCTTTTGTGTTGTCATTCCTCATCACTCATGCTTTTGACCACTTTGTAAAATAGTTAGTTGCCACTATGATATGTCTCTTGTGCATAGAAGAAGACGGGGTAATAGGACCCACAAAATATATGCCCCACTTCTTGAATGGAAGTATAGCCATAATCAGAGTAAGTGGTTGCTTCCTATTCTCCCTACTATCATGTCACTGACAAGTATCGCATCTCTTAACATACTTGAATGCATCTTGGAAAATGGACAGCCACCAATATCTAGCTCTTAAAGCATTTTGGGTAGCTAGCCGTCCAGCAAAATGCCCTCCACAAGCACAGTCATGGCACTCTTCCAAAATGAATGGAACCTCTTCATGTATCACACATCAGCGATAGACATCATCAACCCCTTGCCAATATAGTGTTCCTATGATCAAGGAAATTTTCAAAGCCTATTGTCTAATTTTCTTCTTTTCTGATTTTGATAAACCAGCTCAAGTATCTCCTATTGATAGGTAATGCATGATAGCAGCATACCAAGATGGAATGGAGGCCGTATCAATTTTAAAAATTTCCTCAATATCACTTCATTCAACTAAAGTCTCTTTCGGCTCCCTGAAATCCACAAGGCATTCCGCAATACCCTACAGCTTTGGTGACTTACTTCTAATCTTATAATCAAATTCCTACAAAGTGATTAACCACTTTGCTAAATGATCAAGCGGTTGTAGCTTTTTCATCAACAATCTAAGCCTCTCCACCTTCATATAGAAAACTACCTTCTCATAGAGAAGGTAGTGCCTAAATTTTTTAGTTGTAAACACCATTGCAAGGCACAACTTCTCCATATAGGTATAGTTGATTTCTGATATGCCCAACTTCTAACTAGTAAAAGCAATCGAATGATACCAATTTTCCTCCCATATTTGGGATAAATAGCAGAGCTGATACTATGCATGGTGGCTACTAAAAATGTGTAGAATAATTTGCCCCCTTTAGGTGCTTTTAAAACTGGTGATTTTACTAGCTCATGTTTCACATCATCAAAAGCTACCTTACAAGGGTCACTCTATTCAAATAGACAACTAAAGGATAATAGATTTGTTAGTAGCTACGTTCTTTCTACGGGCATTTATGAACCTCTGGTAGTACCCTGCAGATGACAGAAAGCTATATACTTCTTTTGAAGTGTGTGGCGGACTTATGGCGACTATGACTTTGATCTTTTTAAGGTCAGGCGGCGTGATCCCTACTAAACTGATCACATGGCCTAACAATAGCCCATAAGGCACACCAAAGACGCTCTTCTGTGGGTTAAGAGCTATGCAAAATTGTCTGTAATGCTCAAAACACTTCCTTAAAATAATCAACTACCTTTCTCTTATGGTGGCTGCCCCCAGGTCATCGATAAACACTTTCAACTCCTCTAGGGAGATGTCACCAAAGGTCTTATTTTTTGTTCGTTGCCATGAACCAGGTGCATTCCGTAAACCAAAGGCCATCACGTGGTATGCAAAGGTACCAAAGACAATAATGAAAGTTGTTTTCAACTTATCTTCTTCTGCAATTTCCATATGGTTGTATCCCACAAAACAATCCATAAACAAATATATTTCCTACCCACTAATTGGTCCAAAATCTGGTCGATAAAGGGCAACAGGCAGTAGTCCTTAACTATCTGCTTATTCAGCTCTCTAAAGTCTACGCAAAGCTAGATTTGATTATTTTTCTTCCTAATAACAATAGGTGAACACCATTCAATGTGTTGAAGATGGAAGATCAAACCAACTTGTTGAAATTTTTGTAACTCCTCGAATAACTCGTCCCTCAATTCGAAAGGCATACGCCTTACTTTTTTATGCATAGGATGGCTACCTTCCTTTAGAGGAATAGTATGAACAGCCAAGATGGGAGGAATACCTCTCAGTTCTAGGCAAAAATGTTGCGGAACTCTTGGATAAGAGACACATAGTCCTCCCTTTCTTCCACACCGAGCATGGACCCTAATTTAATTGGTCGCGGATCATTTTACGTAGTACCAAGATCCAACTCAATCACATCCGCCTCAAACAACCAACATGTATATCAACTTGACAGTCAAATTGCAAGATCCATGGCCTTCCTAACAATACTTGATAGCTTGGTCGCCCTGCGAACCCCCTGCGAACCTACTAACCCTAAAGTCCACAGTGCATTCCACACTAGCAATGGTCACAATGACTTTGGTATACAACCTTCAGGTTGTCCTAGACTATCTGAGAGCTGATTTTTGAGCCCAAGAGGTGCTTAAAATTTGCCAAAAAATTTTGAATTTCAAGGGAAAAATAAACTCTGTCGAAGGCGACATAGGCAATCAAGGTGATTTTAAGCAGCAAGCAGCCGACGGGTTCCAAAAGTGCTTTAAAGGCCCACCGAGCACCGGTTTCCATAATTTCTCGGGATGTCGGATGAGACTTCAAAAAATGCCCAAAAGTGGGGGACTACGAGACAAGTGCGCATAAATTTTCGATTTGCAAAAGAACGCCGAAAGCGATAATGGGAGTGCTCAAGGTGGACGGACAAAAGAAGAGCAATGTAAAGAGGCTTAAAAGCCAAGGGGGGTGTCCCTTGGGGTCTCCCACCTCCCAATTTTCACATGATGGGGTGGGGGGGGGGTTTACTTGGCGTGAAGGAAATTGATGCCATGGATGTGCAAGCCACATTTTTGGAGATGGAGGGGGCTATGGAGCCTCAATGCAACCCCATAAACCAATTACAGTAGGGATCTACACTCTTTCTTCGCTTCCAATCACCGCCCTTCGCTCCTCCAATGGTTGCCAGGATTGAAAGATCCTATTTTAGTCTTTCTCTCTCCTCCCTCTCTCTCCCCTAACAGGCAATTCATGTGGAAGAAGCCCGATTTGTGGAAGAAGCTTTCAAATCGAGTGGGGCTGAAGATGGATGAACATAGATGGACTAAGCATTAATGGTGGACTGTTTTGCTATCTCGAATCAAAATTTAAAAACCTGCAACAAAAGGAAAAAATCGGTAACTCTCTTTTATGAAGGAAAATAGCTCTTTTTTTATATTTTATTGACCAAATGATGTTCATATTGGATGAAAATTGGTAGGAATGTTGTTTGTGGTATGTTTGATGAGACTATGTCTGAAAAAGTAGAATACATAATGCCATAATACTGAAAATAATTTTCTAAAACCCGAAAAACACGCATTTTACAAAGAAAATGGGGTTTTTATCATTTCGGGATTGATAAAAAAGATGCATATGGGATAAAATATAGGAAATGAGTAATTCTCAGTTTTCATAATTTGAAAAACCAGTAAATAATTTATTTTCTTGATGAATAAATAGGGAAAAATGGCAAAAAATAATTTTGGGTTTTTGTGCTTCGAAAAATAGGGAAAAATATGGATAATGTGTGTGCATGTTTGGCAAGGCTGAGGCATCAGGTATAGCCTTATTTCACCTTTTTTTATATTTTTTAGAGTGTTTTTATTGCTTTATACATCAAAAATGACAAAAAATAAAACCCTACAGCTATGCGATGATGCAACACATAAACGGAAGGGGAAAAAGAAGAGTTGTGGAAGCGTTTAAGTGTTGAAAATCAAGTAAAAGTGGTTACCCCATCCTCTAATGTGATGGCGTGGGCCAAGGTTTGCCTTAGTGTGGCCTCTACCCAAGAGAAATCATATATAACCATCCATCAACCTACAGGGCATGGAACAAGTATGTTGGAAGCTATGGTGGTCATGGCATCAACAAGTGATTATGCTAAAGTCGTAGTGCCATGGGAAAAAATCGATACACAGTGGAGTGCAGTTATGGCTGAAACATGCCATGTGGTGGGGCATCGTGCCAAAATTTTAGGTATCACAAGGATGTTAGAAGCCCTAGCTATAAAGGAAAAATCGTTGCTTAAAAGGCACGGTCCCCAGGTCCTAAGTGCTAAGGATAAGTTTGCTTTTGATGAGCGACAGAAGCTCCTAAATAAAGACATCATGGAACTGCCTAGGAAGGGGCAAGATATGGAAGATCCTCTAAGAAAGGATCGGAATGACATGTTAAGAGCTACAGGACTCCCTGACATGTTAAGAGCTACAGGACTCCCTAGACCACTCTGTGAGTTGGTAGAAAGGGATGGCAAGGATAATATTAACCTCCCTACACCAGTAAAGGTGGAAATGGAAGACATTGGAGACCCTAAGACACTAGAGTTAGGTCATGAATATGAAGATTTAATGGCCCAGTGCTAATCCCAAAGGAGAGGATTAAATGCCCTCCTCCTTATAGGGATCTCCCAGTATTTCATGGGTTGGTAAATGAGGACTTAATGTTGCACTTAAAAGAATATAGCCTAAGTTGCCTTGCAAGTGGGTTCAATGATACATACAATACAACGTTTAAATGAGCCACTAGCCACACCCCGTTCAAATTAGTTTATGGGAAGGAGTGTGACTTGCCCTTAGAAATTGAGTTGCCGACCATAAGATTCGCAATCAATCATTCTTTGGGTGACAAAGATGCCGACCATAAGACTCTAGCCCACTTGGATGAGCTCAAATTGTAGAGTTTGCTACACTAGGAGGTAGCTAAACATCGGATGAAGCGGTTGCATGATCTAAAAACTGGTTGATGGGGTGGTTAATTTCTTATTTGGAGAACCCATATCTAGAGTAAAGATATCATCAAGGGAAGCTTATCTGGGTGGAGCAAAGGATACAAAGTGATTGAGCAAGAAGATAGAACCTTTGTGTGGGAAATCAAAGTTTTCTGCCATCATTGCTTATAAAGTTTGACAAGCATCCCTGTTGAGTTTAATGAAGAAGGTGGGATGGAGCCGTCAGTTCATCCGCTAAGTATGTTGAATTTTGACTATCATAATTACGAATAGGGGAGTTCTTGATAGCTGGCTATGTAAACCCATTGTGGACGTACACATTATACTTTGATGGAGCGTCTAGGGATCCCAATAAAAAAGGGAGCATTGGAGTAGTTATCCAAGATTCTCCACATAGAGTTACAATGAAATTAGTTATTTATCTCGAGGTAGGATTCACTAACAACATGGCAAAGTATAAAGCCTTGATTATGGGACTGAATATTGCCAAGAAAGGTAGTATTCGGCAGTTGTTAGTAAAAGGGGATTCCCAGCTAATCTTAAATTAACTAAATGAGACATATATAGTTTGGAATCCCATCCTTTCCATGTATCATCAAACTGCTATGACCCTACTTGATGAATTTGAGAGCATCTCTCTTCAGCTAATCCCACATTCTTGGAATCAGTTTGCAGATTCATTAATCAACTTTGATTATGAAGAGGACCTTTTCTTCAACTATGGTCCTAGTCCGAATATTGCTATTGATAATGAGACGGGACCTGGTCGCTTGTGGGGAATTTTATCAGACCATGAGTTATATGGCCGATGATGGTTGGTATGGGTAATGCAAAGAGTGGCCGAGACCCATCTACCACTGTTATCCTAGACCCATAAGTTGGTTAGAAGACATGTTATGCGTACCCCTCTTGCTATCAATGCAGGAGGGATGGGTCACAATTTGATGCATTTAGTTTAGGGCAAGAGCCCTATTTCCTTCTTGGGCTAGAGCATTTGGTTGCCTATTTATAAAATTTTCCAAGGAGAGATATATATGAGTTGGTTTTCTTAATGTCTTTAGGCTAAGAGGGTCAGTTGCTTTAAGAGTTCTAATGCTTGATTTATTTAGGCTGAGAGGGCCAGTCAATTTTGTAGTGACATGATCTATCTCATTAGGCAAAGAGGGCTAGTTAGTTTGCAGTAAAATGTGCTATTTCTTTAGGCCAAGAGGGCCATATGTCTATTTTGGTGCAGGAACGTTTAATGGTTTTTTGTTTTAGTGATTGCATCATACAGGTTGACAAAGTCACTGGAGAGAGCCTTTGCTGTAGAGAGGAGCTTCTTGTGGCCATTCTAGGTGATTTCGTCCCCTTTTCGAGTCTTTTTCCCTTAAGCAAATAATGATATATGTGTGTGTAAGGGACACTTTCTTTGTGGTTGTTGGGGATTGGCAATCAAGGCATGAAGTCCCAAGTATAGGTTTATATGTCTATGGGAGGTCTGAGTAGTCACTGACTCCTACAAAGGCATTGTCAAGCACTGAAAGACTTGTTTTAGAAGAAAGTTCTAGTGACCTTGTTCAAATGACTTGCTAGGCAGTCGTTCTAGGAGTTCCTGCTAGTGTGAGGCAGTTAGAAAAGCCTGCTAGACAAAATGATGATGCAAAGAAGCAAAATCCTAAATAGCTAATGAATAAAAATATACAAAGGTGTGTAAAAAGGGATTCTAACCCCTATAAAAATAGAAAATGAAAGAAAGAAAACTCCTTGCATAGTTGTTCATCGCCTTGCAAAGGCCTGGTAGATTCCCAGGGGCGAGTCAGACTCGAGGCCAATGCCTTGTCTTCCTAGGGGTGGCATCTAGCTGAAAAATAAGAAAAGGAAAGAAAGGTTGGAGAAAAAATAAAAGTGAGTGTTAGAAAAGGATTAAGTGTCGCCTCACGAGGGCTTGGTAGGTTCTTGGGTACTGGGAACTTGAGGCCAATGCTTTGTTCTCCTTGAGTCATGACGCTCAGCTCCCTCCTTTTTATACGCTCGAGTATGGAAAAATAAAAGCCCAAAAGGAACACGTGTTAAAAGACAATATTTATTGATAACGCTACTATAGGAGTCCTCACCTAAGAGGAGCTCCTGGTTGAGTTTTCCTTAGTTAGGATCGTAGTTCAAACCCCCACTTAGGATGACCTCTTTGATAGTCCTTTTTAGCTTGGCCATGTTGGAGCAGTTGGTTAGTGACTAGGTTTTGGCTCTCTGTCAAATTATGCTAGACCTACTCCTCGTCGATTTTATGCCTTGGTCTTAACAAGGGTAGTGTGAGAGCTGTGATGTGTTTTGTTGTGTATCTATTTTGTATCAGCATGATGCTCTTTATGATTGTGCATGTGCAAATTTGTTTGTGGGATTCTACGGGCTGAGTCACCCTATCCCATGGTCGCCAATGAGAGCTGATTTTTTAGGCCAAGAAGTGCTTAGAATTTGCCAAAAAATCCAAATTTCAAGGGAGAATTTCTTGTGAAAGACAATGTGACCCAGTAGAACTCCTAAGGAGACTCCAAATATGCATTTGTAGGGATTGACAAATATCCCAAGTACAATTGATTGATAATGAATGATAGAATGAGTATGGGGATGAGTGCCTTTTATAGGCTTACAGCAGGTGGTATTGGTAGGTGGAGATAGGTGGAAAGGGACCACGTTATTCAACAATTGTGGTTTTAGTAAACCGTGCATGCATGACCTAGTCTAAGGCTTTATTTGCAGACTGTTCCTTTTCCTTGTTTGTTCTAAACAAAGAGGCTATGGTGGATGTGATTGCACATTTCTCAATTGCTCTAGTTTTGAGAAATAATTTTGCATTGTGCAATGGCAATGGAAGTCAAGGGATAGCTATGAATAACCCACATGTGAGAGGAAGAATGGTCCAAAATGTGTCTCCTAATGTGACTATGCCTATGGCTAGTGAGAAGGCTCCACCAAATGTTGGAGGCCAAGCATCGAATCTTAACATTGTTCCTGTGAGTCAGCCAATCGATGCCCAATCAAATTGTTAGGCCAATGGAATGACCAATAAACAATCATGGCTATGAGTCAAGTGCATCGAATTCCCTTAGAAAAGTTAAGGACATGATGAAGCACTACACTGACATGATTTTTGAACAATATTGGCAAATAGCCATTGATGTCAATTTCCTTAAAAAACAACAGAATTTGATAGGAAGTAGATGCCCTGAAGAGGGTGCATCCTCAAGATTTAGTTGTAAATGGTGTGGCGACCAACACTTCCCTAGAAATTGTCCAAATGTTAAATGTGATATTTGTGGGAAGTCCGGCCATATGGCTTGCCACTTGTTGGAGTAAGATTAGCCCTCTCCAACAAGGTAATAGACATCCAAGTCCTGTTAACCATCGTGCACAAGGGAACAATCTTCAGCAAGATGATGGATCGTAATAAATACTTCAAAGAGGTAGGGCTACTGTAGTGGAGCTGCCTAGTGGCAAAGGAGTTAGCTTCATTGAGGCTGTATGGGTTAATGGTACTAAAGCTTCTAATCAGTGGGCCATTATGAGAGCTCAAAAGGGTAGAGAAGGTGACAAAGATAATGTAAAACCTATCGATGAAAACCCTAAATAAGACGACAAAGGGACGCAAGTCCTTAACCTTGACATGGAAGAGGGACCTCTAAAACCCTTATGGAGTAAAGTTGACACCAAGAAGAATAAGGATTTGCTAAGGAAAAAGGAAAAAGCTAAGAAGGAAGTACCAAAGTCAATACAATGACCAAAAGAGAGAATGGTTTGGCAAGAGAAGAGAGCTCTAGCGAATTATCACAAATTCAATTTGGCAAGCTCTCCTTGTGAAGTTAAACCAGATTGAATCTCTTGCAGCTGATTAAGCTATCTTTAGGAGTGTGCAAGGAATTTAAAAATATCCTATGTACTAGGTATATCATGGAACCTTTGGGCCGCGAGTAGGAGATGATTGGTGGGAGCATGCTAAAAAACATTTCCCAAGGATTACAACCTATGTTGATGGAATACTAGTGGATCATCCTATCATAGATACAGGATCATCTATTAACATCATGAGTTCAGAATTGATGGAGAGGATAGGTCTAGCAATCCAAAAAGACGCCTCCACAATTCTGCGAATGGTTGATGATATTTTCGGGACCTAAAATGGGCCTGACACTGGCTCTCTAGCACTAGCCCAGACCTCTAAGACACACAAGACACCCCGCATGGCCTCGCGACCAAGAGCGTCTAAAGCTCACACTACACTAAACTCTAATATCAATTTTGCATTTGTAATAGGACATAGTCCAATGTTTACCCTCCCTTCTCCTCTAAGGGAGATCCCATAACATATAGGTATAACACCTCATATTACATACACAAGGAAGCACCTCTCGGCTGACTGCCGTAGCTCCACTGCAGCTCTCCTACATCAAGGGGATTGGCCCCACGATGCGCTGCTCAACATATAAGACACATGATACATAGTCCACTCTTTGATTTATCAAATGATTGAGGAGTTTATATTTCCTCACTAAACTTATCCAATACATCAAAGGAGCTCAAAGAATCAAGGGAACTCTCATAAGAGAAAACAAGCTCATCAACAGGATTGTCTGCATGACTAGAAGAGCTGGAAGTCGTCATAGCATACTACAAAGGGGACTCATCCAAACCAGAAGGGGAGAACACAAAAACATCAACCACGGATGCAAAATCTCCCACGGAAAAGCCTAGCAGAAAAAAGCATGACATATCCAACCACTGTAGCTTGCAATCATAAAAGCATAAGCATGCCTCAGAGCCATAAATGCATAAGCATAGGAGTATACATAACTTTGCAGTGTCTCATACCGTATACTGACATACATGTCCAGCCAAGAATGTCAGATGGCAAATAAACCTGCAAGAATCAAGCTCCAATAAAAGCCCAAATATCTGTGTAAAAGCATCTAGGTAAGAGGCTCTGTAAAATACATAGCAGCAGACCATGTTCATACACGGGTGGCCATAAAGACCAACTGCTCCCTAACATACACGGGCAATAGCAGCCCAAATAGCATAGATGCCATACAACAGAGAAGTAGGACAGACATAACTGTAAATCCCAAGAACTATCCAAGTCCACTGATTAGTAAGTATCCTGCATATCAAATGCAAACGAGAAATCACAGCTCAATAGGCAACTGCCAAAAGAAGGGAGCAGTTCATTGCTCAATACTTGTAAGTGCATCCAAGTAATAGCCAAGATCCATAATCAAAGCATCAAATCCCATATAGCATCCAATATTGTAATGAAAAAAGCAAAGTCGTAACGGAAAAAGCCAAGTCAATGTCCAACTACTCAAGGGAATACTCAAATGAATGTCGAGACGAGCTCAAACAACTACCATCCACAGCCAAAGCATAAAGCATTGACCAAGACATCATAACCTGCACTGGGTAGCCTAGGCCTAAACCATGTCATGACAGTGAAATGCCTGCTGCAAGGAAGTGACAGTGAACCATAAAATCGAGCTCTAATCTCAACTCAAAACAATGTCGGAGCATAGAAGAACCATGTGGCATCATCCAAATGTGTGAATATATCAACCCAAGTAGCCGGGAGCACCCCATACGCAATAGGCATAACCTAGCAAATCATTAAATAGCTTCAAATCTGAAGTTTCCAACAGCATATAACCTCTATAAACTGAGAAAATCAGTGCTCAATCCAAGTTGAAATCCATAGGCAAACCATAGGCATACATTCCCGTATGTATAGGCACCAACCGGGCATAATCGGGCATCAAATGCCAAGACCTGTAAGCATAAAATTGAAGTAACAGGTGGCTGTCCTGTTTTGGACAGATTTGGGACTATTCAAAACAATCAATGGCTGAGCTAAATCAGCTCCAAATGCATCTCACATAAGAGGCATAACATCCACAAGTGATCCGATATCAATAGACATCAGTAGAAGCATCACATAAGCCATAGGCATACGAATACATGCCGTCTCAGACTTGAAATCTATTGCAAAATATTCTTTCATCAAACCCAGCATCAGTATCACGTCCCGAACATGCCAAAACCCCAACTTAGACTCTTACCTTGCTTGAATCGGGTTTCAAATGCCCGAGATATGACAAAAAGAGTGATTTTTGAGCCATTTTTGCAAAAGGCGCAAATAAAACGTGAGCATGCTATTGTACTTGAGGGGCCAAATCAGGGTGGGTAGGGGATAAGCAAGAGCCCAATGAAGGCCTACAATAGGCCTACACAAGCCTAGGACAAGTCCAAGCAAGAGGTGAAGAGAACAAGCTTCAATGATGGAAGCTATGGCTGCCTCTTCATGAAACCCTGTTGTTCATGTCAAAGAATGGCTGAGAACTGAGTGAGAAGCAAACTCTCTTACCTTGTGTAGATGCCAAGAAGAGCTCCGAAGGAATGGCTCCGATATCATGACTAGTTGAAAGGGATGCAAGAGATGCGGGAGAGAAGAGAGCACACAATGTAGGTGCTGTCAACAATGTTATGACAGCCTTATTGCACTTTCATATATATATGAATAAAGAATATGGACGGTCACTGTACACGAGCAAGCGTAAGGGCCTTTTATCCCAACATTTCCTTCACGCCAAGCAAAAAAACACCCCCCCACCCCGTCGTGTGAAAATTGGGGGGTGGGAGGCCCCAAGGGATGCCCCACTTGGCTTTTAAGCCTCTTTACATTGCTCTTCTTTTGTCCCTCCACCTCGAGCACTCCCATTCTGGCGTCCGATATCTGTTTTGAAAATTGAAAATTTTTGCGCACTCATCTCAAAAGTCCCCCATTACTAGGCATTTCTTGAAGTCTCATCCGACATCCCGAGAAATTATGGAAATTACCCAACCGCCGCTCAGTGGGTCTTGGATAATATTAGTTGTTCTTCTTTGTCAATGCTTCTGCCTCATTATGATTGTCTATTTACTCATCAGTGATCCTCCATAGCATGCATTCTCAATATTTTAACATGGTATCAGAGTGGGTTTTAAGTTAGCGAGTCATCAGGCTACTAATTGAGTCATTCTAGTTTGAATTTCTAGCTCCCTCCACTTTTCCATGAATCTCTCACCTACCTCCATAGCTACCCACCTTCAATAGAGGGCTTGAATCTCTTAAACCGGGCCATTTCAGCTCATGCTTTCTTATGGAGAACTCTTCGTTTGTTCTAGACGCTCCTCCCTATCACTTCAAAACCCAAGATTGCTGCCTCTCTGCTCCAGCATTGCACCTGCAATAGCTCGCTATCTAGATTGTTCCTTCTACTGTTCGTACATTTGTTTTTGCTTGCACACATCACGATGGTAACGAGCATCATAGGGCTTTTATAGCCTAACTCTTAAGCTTCATTTCTATCAAGAAAGTTTTGGAAATGATCAAGTATTTAATTCACAGGAGGTGAAAAACTAGGCTGCCCCTAGAAACCCTAATGCAGACTCCATAGCCATCAACCTCAAAGCTCAATTTTTTCTTCATTTTCCTACTTTCTTTTGCTTAGTAATGTTAATGACCCTTTGATCTACTACAACATTTATTTCCCAGCTAAGTTACTACTTCGAATCAGTAAGAAGAAGATTCAACATCAAGTGCCAACTACATTGTATCTCTTAATACTAGTGTTGATTAACACTAATCCTCCTATGTCCTTTGACACACTCAAATTCAACGCTTCTACTGGACTATTCTCAGTTTTTTTTTGCAACTCTAGCATCAAATCAAGGAGGGGAAGACTTGAACTTGTAAGATCTTGAAGATTCCAGCTTCAAGGGCATCATAGTCATAAAATCACCTAGTATCACTTGATACTAATCACCTAGTGCTTCTTAGCACTTGTGCTCAACTAAAATTTGAATTGATTGGAGATGTTTTGCTGCTGCTGATCTTGCAATCTCAAAATGGGAAAGGACTCACCAACATCTTGATTCAATGGTGTTGGATTCCATACATGGAAAACTAGGATCAAACTAATCCTAATGAAGAAAGGCTTGTGGTCAATCACAAGTGGTCAAGAGAAGAAACCAAGGGAAGCTGCACTTCCAGTCATATGGGATAAAAATGATGATAAGGCTCAAGCTATTATCAATCTCGAACTCGATGACAGCTACATTCATCATGTTGATGATTGTGAAACCTCTTACACGACATGGGATCGATTAGAAACCCTATTTGGAGCTCATTCTAAATCCTCAAAATATTGTTTACTAATTGAAATTTTTAGGCTCGATATGCAAAGTAATACCTCACTTGCAACTCATTTGAATTATATGGAAAGCTTGTTGACACAACTTGCAGGAATCAACTTGAAGATTCATGAAGACATTTGCATTGGAGTGCTTCTCAAAATTCTTCTACCTGAGTTTGATAATGTGTCTACCACATTAATCAACATGCCAAAGCCAAAACTTGTGGACATCAAAGCCTCTCTCCTGGAAGAGGAAAAGAAGATCAAGAACAACTTAGGGAGAAACAAGCATCCCAAGAGGAGACCAACAACTCCTCTATGTGAAAGGGAAGAAGAGTGTAGTCTATGACTTTTGTAAGAAATCTGGGCATATTGAGAAATTTTGCTATGCTAAGAAAAAGTCTCAAAGAGCATATCTTGCTATAGTTAAAGAAGATGAAGACAACATTGAAGAAGAAGGAGAAGAAGAACCCCAAGAAAAAAAGGATAGGACTCACAGTCCCTCTTTTGTAGCTCATTTTCTGAGACTTTTTTAAAGTTTAACATGTGGACTTGCCTAATGTTCCCACCATAAGCTCCTAAACTCCTCATGTAACCTCTACAGACTACCACCTCTACACACTTAGTGAGGCCTTGTAACAGCCTCTAGCTTTGTATAGTTGTTTTTTTTGTTTCTTCCATGTCTACACTTAGCAAGGTTCTACTCACAACAGCCTCTGTATACTCAGTGTCTTTTCCAGTTGTGATTGAGGAGGGGTGTTGAGAAATGTGCAATCACATCCACCATAGCCTCTTTGTTTGGAACAAACAAGGCAAAGAAACAAACTACAAATAAAGCCTTAGACTAGGTCATGTATGCACGGTTTATTAAAACCACAATTGTTGAATAATGTGGTCCCTTTAAACCTATGTCCACCTACCAATACCACCTACTGTAAGCCTATAAAAGGCACTCATCCCCACACTCATTCTATCAGTTATTATCAATCAATTGTTCTTGCATTATGCTTGGATAATATTAGTTGTTCTTCTTTGTCAATGCTTCTGCCTCATTATGATTGTTTATTTGCTCATCAGTGATCCTCCATAGCATGCATTCTCAATATTTTAAAAATACCCATATTAAGATTGGTTCAAGAGGCATAGGCCGCTTGTAGTCAAGATTCTACTTCTTGTGCTCGTTTAATGGCAATGTCTACATCCGGCAAAGTGACACTACTCAACTGCACCTAAATGTTGAAATCCAAACCATGCAAAAAATATTGCAGTTGGGATAGAGATAGAGGCTTGCAATTTGCGAAAGACCTCTTTTCACTTCTTGGCATATCCTCGGATATCCTCATGTGGCTCTTGACGTGTCACATTTAGTACACGTAACCAATATTGACCACCACTTTCAGGGGCAAACTCCCTTCGAAAGGCTTCATAAAATAAATCAATAGTGGATATGGTTTTAGCCTCTAGGCCGTGATACAATATGGCAACTCTTCCTTTGAGAGTCATGTTAAATAACATCATTAAATGTCCTTCATCTTGGATACGATAGTTGAACATCAACTTTTGAAACTCCCTAATGTGGAGCTCTGCATCTTCCTCTACTAGCCCATTAAAGATGGGGTAGGGGGTAACCCAAGGCTGGCAAATCCATCGTTCTAGTAGGTATAGCAATAGGTTGTGCCGCCATGGTGACAACCAAATTTGCTACAAAGGTTTGAACAACTAGAACTATAGGTCCACTCGAAGTGGAGTGACTGATTGGAGGGGGGAAAGAACTAGAGCTTTCTCCCCCTAATGGATTGTGTGCCAAGCTAGGGTTATTAAGACCCCACAATTGCAAAGATATTGGGTCACTCCTTTGTGGAGAGTATCTTCTGTTTATCTCACCCCGCCATCCAACTCATTCAGCCCTTTCTTGCTTTTGGACTTCCGCTTGACGGTCTTGTGAGTCTAGCTCACTAATTTTTGGCATACACTAAAGAATAGGTCCCAATCAACCAAGGTATAGAAATTGCCACTTGTAGGCAGCTTTTGAAAAATGCACCACCTGTCGGGACCTAAAACAGGCCCAACATTGGGTATAGGCACTAATCATGCCTCTATAACACTCACAAGGCAACCCCACATGGCCTTGCGGCTAGGAGCATCCAAGGGACACACTTTCCTAATTGCTACTATAGATATTGCGTTTGTAGTGAACCATAGTCCAATGATTTCCCTTCCTTACTCCTCAAAGGGAGTTCCCATGTATCTTGGTGTAGTACACCATCGTAATATAAACAAAAAGAGGCACCCCTCTGGCTGAATGTCGTGGCCCCACTGGAGCTCTCCTACACTGAGAGGATTGACCCCTCGATGCGATGCTCTAACATAAAGCACATACGAACACACTTTGCTCTTATATATTTCAAATATTTCAGGATATTAAATTTCCTCACTTGACAATTTCCCAAAGATTTGATCATCTAGCCTACAACTTGGGTTTCCTCATAACTCAACGTAGGTCATGTAATTGGCAATCAATTGCTATGCATCTAGGAGTTACCATGTGATATGAATAATGTTCCAACCGATCGTACGTGCAGCATTGATAGAGACTAGCACCGAGTTTCTTCGTGCTACTAGTCTCCTTAACTCAAATGGTAGTTCATCCTATATGTTATGCATAGACAAATAAATCAAAATTTGAATCATTTCAGCATTTAACCACTTTCATAATCCCTCCTCCCTCCTACCGTTTAGATTTCACATTTGTTGGATAGGTGTAACGTTCTTTTTTATGTAAATTTTCATGTAAAATTTGATAAAAACATAATCCAACATAGAAAGAAGGCTTCCTCATGTTCTAGCCTTGTTATATGTTCACAAACATAAAATGTAAATCTTCCTAATTTTTTAGGTGCAAAAACTAAAATTTTCCTTATTTTTTCTATTTTTTCCCATTTATTTGTTCATAAAAATGTGTTATTTCCTTATTTATGTGACTTATTGATCGTATTGATTGAACAGTGGTTTTTATCATTTTTTTATCCCATATGCATTCCATTTCCCAACCCGAAACGAAAGAAATTCTCATTTTCCTTCCTTTATGACACATTTCGGGTTTTTAGTTATTAATTACAACTATGTACGACTAAGGGTTCTGCATTTTATTGTGTACAAGCCTCAAACATACTTCAAACATGATTCATACAAATTCTCTTTCCACGTGCACATCATTAAAGCCATCAAACATCGAAACAATGCAATTTTCTTTACAAAAATTGAGCATACCACTTATTTGCGTGTTGCTTGTTTTTATGGAATGGTTTTGGGCAGCCAACGAGGAAGTCATTGATAATCTCTGCTCCATAAGTTGTTTGTAGCCCGCTACTATGCCTCTCATCAAAATCGTTGCCAAATGGAGGGGGGGCGGCACGTTCTACCTGGTGCCATTTTGAAATGGCACCCCACCCCCCCCCCCCCCCCCCCCAGATCATGATTTTTTATTTCAATTAGGGGGCCCTAGGCCCCCCCCCCCCCCCCCCCCCCAATGCCCATGCCCAACAAATTTTGTCTTTAGCCGTTTTTGTTTCCTTTGGCACTGCCCACCTCATTTCTCCATTGTCCGGCTTTTGAATTAACCTCTGAAAATTTTTGCCTGTCTGACTCAAGGTGTCATACTGCTGCTCGCTTGCTTTGGCTCGATCTGATGTTTGGAAAAATTATGAAAAATCCACAAGTGCTCTTCAAAACCGCTTTGAAATCCTGTCTTTCCACGGCTCATGAAAACTGCCAAATCCATATTTATTGCTTCTAACGAGGTCCAATTCTTGCCTTAAATTTGCTCTTCTCCACGTCTTTCCCACACTTTAACAGTCTTTAAATTCCGCTCTCATACACACTATGTGATTCTTGACATGGTATCAAAGCCTCATCCTTTAGACTGCAAGATGATGGGTATAGTTGTGCATTTGTGTGATCCACGTTCAAAGTCCTTGCAATGCAATGGATCTAGAGTTGATGCCTTGATCAAGATGTTTGAAAGCCAATGGAGGCATGTGAGAGGGTAGAGAAAGCTGCACTTAAGCACTCAAAAATAAAGAAACAACAAAAAGGGATACAATAACAAAGAATCAAGCAACAACTTCAATTTCATCACTTAATCTTGAACATAGCCACAATGTGACCAAACCATATGGTCAATACACAACGTCGAGGTCAATACACAATGTCCAAATGATGCATGCCAATGTTGTTGGGGCTCTCACATGAGCTAATATTTGTAGAGAGAATGAGTGACTACTCATTAATTATGCCATTAGCTACATCATTGAGTACAATGAGAAGGTGCTCAATGGGAAGTGAGGTGTTAAAAGTCTATCGTTGCACAGTTCAATACTGATTAGTCTTATGGAACATTCATATGTATTTGGACTTGTGACAATCTCCTCCACGTAGTCTTTATCATGATGCTGAGTTCTCAAAGGTTGTTAAATAGAAGGAGGTTGCACATCAACATGACTAGAGGTTTAGCCTTTATGGCTATGGAATGTAGAAGGTGGTTGACACCCAAAGAGAGGACAAAGATGGTGCAGAATGGGATCTTGTTTTGTGGTGTTGGCATAAAGGATTATTTCAACAAAAGCAAGGGACACATGAGTAGTGGTAGCAATAGCCTAGGAGAGAGCATCAAAATTCTTGTCCCACATGGCTAGGATGAATAGAAGTGTTGAAATAGTGGCTCAAAAAAAGCTACAGGGATAGAAAGTGAAACTAGGTGTTATTAGGTATGGATATCCGAGTATACATAGCACCTATATTTTTGTTCATGGAAGCCCATAAATAGAGAAGGAAAGGATCAAACAAGTCCAAATCGTGCCAGTTTTTGGTGAAGCCTAAGGAGTTCCATCATATTGGAGTGATTGGAACTCAATGGTATGAGGAGAAGCCCTGCACATCATAGAGAAGGAAGCAGCTTGAAAATTCCTGGCAACACTAGAGCTACTCAAACAATTGTCCAAAAATGAAATAGTTGAATCCCCTATTTTGGATTCTTCCAAGAACAAGCTTTAAAGGAAAAAAGAAAATAGGATTCACTCTCGGAAAAAGGGATTCAAATCCTCAACCCCAACCTCGGCAAGTACATATTGACATACTTATCACCTACCCTAGAATTAGCCACCTAGCATCACATAGCCACCTACAACAAAGCAATCTACAGGACAAACCCACAAAGCTCTCAAAGAATGAGAAGTTCAACCCTAAAACTCTCAAAACGAGATTTGGACTAGATAATAGGGAGAGATCCATCACTAGTAGGGAGAAGGCCTCCTCAATTTTGTGTAGGAGTAGAATGATGCCTCCATAGCTACAATAGCTAAAGAGGAGAAAGTGCAAAAAGAAGTTTCTAGCTTCTTGGCAATTAAGAGGGAAAGAAGTTGAAGAAGAGCAAGAGAAAGCCATGTATATCTTTGTTATCTGATAATGAATACACACACACACACGCACACACACACGCACACGCACACGCACACGCACACGCACACGCACGCACAAACACACACACACACACCCCAAAAAAACCAAAAAAAGGTGATAACATTATAAGTGTTGGTTTGGGAGAAAACACTCACTGTATTGTGTGAGTATTGGTATTTGAGTTTGAAAGCTCAAAAAGAAAATTGTAACTCACCCATTGCATGAGGGTACTCCTACTAAGCCACATAGAGATCAAAAGTGGTTGTTTACATGCATGTAAATCTTGACATGTGTTTGAGATATGTTGCACAAGCATTGGCTTGTGCAAGGTTCTTTGCCTAAGATTGAGATCTCAAAAGGACTTTGTAAGTGTGTGATATGTGAGGTCTGCACATGGTGAATGCACACATGGGTTTGTCATGCCTTCCCTACACACTACAATAGTTTAGAAAGGATGGGGTAGATTTGCTTGAGAAAGTGGTGCTTGAACGAACATTGTACATGCATAGGAGACATGCATATGGTGGACTAGATATGTCTTGTCATGTAAACACTCCAATATAGCATTGAGAGGGAGTGTTGAGATATTGAGAGGTAGCAATTATGGCCGTGTAATGCTGCATTGGATAGGTGAAAATATTAAAGGGAACACCTCGCTTATTAAGAGGGGGTGTTGAGAATGTAAGCTCGGTATGTGTGTGTGAAAGCACTCTATGTGCTTAAGATTGTATAGCGCATGAATATGGATGAGAGATATGGAGTAAAGTGTGGATTGTATGGTGTCACATGGGGACACACACGGAAAGTATGAGGGATCATTGATGGAGCATCTCCTCCTTTATATATACAACCAATTTATTCAATGAAAAGAAAGAGAACATTTGAATGTGCATATTTTGGTCCTTCCCTCTGTAGTCATTGGAGATCCTTATCTATTGCAAGCCATAATTATTCGTCAATAATATTGTACACACCTAGGTACACACCATGTGATTCTTGATAATGATCTAGCATCAATTGTCTAATGTGTGCTTGAGCTTCTTTGACCCATCCTTTTTCCTTCTCTATGATCTCCATTTGGTGTCTTGGGTTAGGGTATTCTTCTATTTGATCACTTCCCTTCTTCTTAATTTTGGTTGCAGAGGTTCTAGGTTCTGCATCAAGTACTTTCCTCCCTAATGTTTATGTTGTAGCACTGTCACTCTTCAAATTAACCTTCCCTTTTTCTCTTTTCTTTTTCTTATTTTTTTTCTTCTTGCCAATGGAAGAAACACCCACATTAATAGACCTAGGCTACTTGGCTTGTGCCCTAGTCATCATGTTAAGTGGTATGGGTATAGCATCATCATCAAGAGTCTCAATTCCAAACAATCCTAAGGGAACTGATGGTATGCCTGAGCCACTTCATGATGCTTTTCTCGTAGGGAAATCTGCATAAAGTGTGGGGCACCACACTTGAGGCATCATAACATGACTTTGTCTTTGTTAGCCTGTTCTTTTTCAGGGTATCAGCAAAAGATGTGTCCAGGGTGACTGCAATTCCAACAAGTTACCAATTCCTGAGATTGCATTCCTCTAGATCCTTGTCCACTTCCTTTGCTTGATGTCATCACTGGGATGGGTCTATAGTCCATAATAAGGATTGTGCTTCCCTCTTCATTGTGTGAGATATAGGGGTTCACATAAGGCTCCTCCCTGTGTGGTTCCTCTACATAATGCATAGCAGCATCACCTTGTGGTAAGGTTATGATTGGTGCTAGGGGTCTAGGTATGCCAGTTGGGTTAATGCCCTTGGCATTTGATCATCAACTGTAGGTAGAGCTAATGGGGTTCTTGGTAATGGCAATTCACTGGGTATTGTGGTTGGTAAGGTTGCTGATACAATAAAAGCATCAAGGCAATCTACAATCGATAGCTTCATGCTCAAACCTACCATAGTTAGCACACATCCTAGGTCTCGGTTTCGGGCATTCTACTAGCAAATGTTTACCTCTGTAGTGCACACATCGAATGTTGATTCTAGTAGGTCTTCGCAAGGCATCTTGAATTTTGACAATCTCTAGCTTGAGATTAGACATCTCCTAAGGGGAATCCACTCTCTTGCCCTTATCTTGTGATTTAGATGCTACTTGCACGCTTTAGATGGTGGATCTTTGACTATGAATGGTAATGATTCCTGCCAAATGTGTGGCTTTGCTGCTCCTTTCCTTAAGCAGATTGTGAACTCTTATGATTTCATTGTCTATATTTGTCAATATATCTCTTTGCAAGCTCGAGTTTCTAGTTAGAGCTTTTTACAACTCTTCATTGTTCATCCCATTAATGAATATGGTTAACACAGCCCTAGGCATAGGTCTTTTAGGTTCTACAATCCTCTTGTTGAGACTCCTCGCATGGGTGATGTAGTCTCATATTTCCTCTTTATATTTCTAGCTCACATTCATGAGCTTGATGATTAGGTTATTAGAGTATCCCACTTCCAAGAAGCATTTAATAAGTCCTTGAGCATGTTAAAGTTGTTATTTTCAATGTTGTCTAGGTTTGTAAAGCATGTTCTACCCTTTCCCCCTAGACATAGCCTGAAGACTTGTGCTCTCTTCTTAGCATCCATGAGGCTGTTCACCTCATATATTTGTTTGAACTATTCAGCAAAGCTATAAGGATCATCCCGAGCCCTATACTTGTTAACTTGTTTGGTGACTATTGGTATTTTCATTTGACTCCTAGCTCTTGGTGTTGCTCCTAACCCTGTCAAGAGCTTGGTGGCTAGAGCAACACTACCTTTTCCTATTGACATTCTATCTAATAGTCACTTGAGAAGGAACTCAGAAGGACTAAATGTGGCATTGAATGCCTTAGCCTCCCCTACATCCTCCCTAGCTATTATCCCTTTGACTAGGTCCAAGATTCATGTGAGTCTTTGATTTCATGTGAATCATGCTACTTGCTTTATTTATGAGGTCTTTCCTTAACCTCCTTTGGCTTCAATGTCTACCACAATATCTATTATTGTATTCTCATGTGCTGATCATAAAGGGTGATCAACTATTGGATGTCTATGGGGAATTCAATAGCATCTAGATCTAGTCCATCCACTTGAGAACCTAACCTTGACATGGTTTTAGTATATTCTTGGTTGACAAGTGCCTCAATAAAGCCAATAATATCAAACAAAGAATCGGGGGTTCTAATGAAATATCTAGGGAGAAGCAAGTCTCTCTTAATTTTGGTTCAAAAGTTTTTGAGGCTACATCACTTGAAGTGCTATGGTTGGGTTGCATTAATGACCCTTGTTGGCTGCATAGGCACCAATGCTCTAGTTCTTAGGGTAGGGTTGAAAATTGTGCTCCCCTACATGACTAGTGATGTTTTTGTATTCTTGAACCACTAGCTGGTCATATGGGTCAAGTCTTCTCCCTAGTGGCCAATTGTGATTACTACCATTCAACTCCCACTCAATGATTTGTTTTAAGGGATGCATAGTTGTAACCTAGTGAGTGTTGGGTCCTAAGATGGGCTTAAGTGCTTGACTCAATTGTAGCACAAATTCCCTACTCTTATGTGGTCCATTGGGATATCTAGCACTAGTTGTAATGAAATTTTCCTTTTTGGGATGAGGGTTGCTCTATTTTTCTTCCAAATTCACAAAGCACCAACAAGGTTTTTTCACACTAAATTTCAGATTCTTTAGGTTGGGTAATGGCTTGCAATGTTAGGTTGCTTAGGCGAGTTTGTCACTCAAAGTGTGAGGCTATCACTATGGCCCTAAGATTCAGCAAGGTATTGTACTTAGAGAAACACAGTCTTGGTATTCTAGTCTTAGTTTTCTATGGTAGGGCTTTCGAGATGGGCCACCCCTTTTGCAAAGGGATCCTTGTGATATTTCCCTGTCCTTAGTCTAGTTGTAGATGGCTTAGATCCCCAAGGGACTCCTCAACTTCTTGGGATATGGGAATGTGACAATGCACTTGAGGTTACACACTAGAATTTTCCTCCTAGGCTAAGCACTAGGTCAAAGCTTTAGCACTCAAGTATTGTTGAATTCTCATGGATTCTCTATTAAGGTAGATTATCTCCCTTCCATTTGGTGTGCTACTTTTCTAGGAGAGCTTTGCCCAAGGCTTGGTAACACTTGTTAGGGTCAATAGGTAGATGGTCACTAAGCATTGGGGTCTAGTGCTCTTGTAGTCACTTGTGTGAGCTCTTGTTGTGTGAGATTTTTTCTCAAGTGTGCTTTCCACTCTTGGCTAACCAATCAAGCAATTATTGGGTTTCTTTTTATACCATCAAGTTTCACAATGCAAGTCCTAGGAGGCAATCCATCCTAGGTGTTGGCTTATATCTCTCAATGATTTCATTTCAGTTAGCTCATCAATGTTTAAAGAAAGTGTAATGATGCCCATAGATTTGCACACTAGTTGAGTTAATGCTCTCTTTCTTGATCCCCCTCTAGCTTGGTCGTCACTAGGGGTAAGACTAGGCCTTTCTAGGTTTTTGTCTAGGATCTTGTTTCATCTAAGTTGGGTCACTATTTATGAAGAATATGGCCTTTCTCCAATAGAGCATTTTTTGTCTCACAACATGCTTTACTAGGTGTCAACCAACTTCCCAATCTTAGAGGCTCACTAGCTATTCGTAGAAGCCCATGCAGTTCAAGCAATGTCACAACCACACTTGCTAGGTAATCTCTATGCAATGATACAAGCGGTTTTCTTTTCTTCTCAAATTCATGGCTATCTTTATTGGTATCAGAGCCACGCCTCTTCTACTCTCTTTCATATTCTCCTTCTCTTTTGCATTTTTTTTTTCTACTCATTTCCTCGTCTTCAAGCCTCTAGTTTCTATCCTTTTTTGTGCCAAGTTGAGCCTTCATTTTGCTACTAAAATCTATTTATCAAGCTCAAGCTCCAACATTCATTCACTACCAATATGAATAATTACACTTCTCAGGCCATCAACTTGAATATGAGTAGTAGATGATTTGGTGGCAAATAGACTGCCAAGAAGATCAAGAGCAGGCCAAGGAAATGGCCTACTATTGCCAACTATATTGGAGACAAGTTGCCTAATCAACTGGTGCATTAAAGCAAAGGGAGAGAGTAGGAAGAAGCCTAGTTTGGAAGATAGGAGAAATCTCAAAAGCTCTTTGGGAAAGATAAAAGAGCTACTAAATATGGTGTCACAAGAGAGAAGAATGGAGGAATCACACGTTGGTGTCTTAACTTGAAGCTTAAGTTTTGAGAAGGAAGTAAAGTAATTTTGGGTAGTGGAAATCTTCTAGTGTTCATGATCAAAGGCACCTATATCAAGAGTAATGGAAGTCTATCCATTTCAAAATAGAGGGAGAATGTGAAGGATCAATCCAAGGGAGTGATAAGTAAAATATTGTTGTTCAAGGCTGTTGTGAGGGTGACAGATTCCAACAAAGAGGAGAAACATCCTATAGCTGAGGGAGATCAAGAGGGATTTGGAAGAGAAAACAACAAGGTAGCAAGTAGCCTGAAGGAGAGCTCTTCAAGAGCTAACCAACAAGATTTGAAGAAGCAAGTGCAACTATAATAGAGGATGAAGATAAGATCTATAGGTTAACCCCAATCTTGAAGGTTAGGAAGCATGCAACTCAATAGAAGCAACAGTTGAAGAGTAGTCAGTTGCCATCCAATAAGCAACTATTTTAACACAAGCTTTGTAATCTTGCCACATTAGAATCCCATAGCCACTCATAAAGAGAGAGATTATTTGCTACCATTTATAGGTTGGATGCTTAACATCAAGTGGCAATTTAAATGGGACAATCTAGCAACCATTAGTATGGTTGTCAGATGCCATAGCAGCTACCACACCTACCATCAATGTTGCCTAGCTACAAAATGACCAATTGCATAGGATAAGGTTTTTCAAAAATTTTTAATTAATATCCCTTTCCTAAAGTAGTACCTTAATAGCACTATCCCTCTTTTTGCAAGCACAAACAAGTTATTTTCAAATCCTTGTTCACACTGTTATGTGCTAAATAACATAGAATCCAATGCCAATATAATGTCAAGCCATTGTAAAATCAATGAATGTCATGTAGCCATTGAGGAATGCCCAAAACATGGTTATATCTATGATAAGGCAAAGTAAAAAATCCCAAGTTCTATGTATCCCAAGATCATCCATGTAATGTCCTATTGAGCCATGTATGCATTAAAGTCATTAAGCCAATGCAGATTATGCAAAAGCAATATGACCAAAGGAAAATAAATTTTAATGCTTATTCTTCACAAATAAAAAATTTTCAATCAAGAAAAGATGAAGGCCATAAAGAAAAAGTCCAATGGGACAAAGCAAATGTAGAATATCAAATGAAGAAGATATAGGAAACTAAGGAAATCAAGAAGAGCAAGAACACTATGAAGCTTACCAGAGCATGTCAAAGACCAAGAAAGGAAGCCAAAAGAGAAAAAGGAAGATCAAAAGTGGAGCCAAAGTCCAAGTTCAAAATCTTTAAAAAACAACCAAGCAAAGCAGCAACATAGAAGAGCACCCACCACACCCACACAAGAGGATTAAGAAGATGTGGAAAAAGAAGAAAATTGACCATCTATTAGCAATAGCCATAGAATGCACCTAGTGAGGGGGGGACAATCAATCATTGTAATGTAGCCACTTGACCACCTTACAGTAGATAGCTGAATTAGGCACCAAGTGGGGGGGGGGGGGGTGTTGAAACATTTTTTTGAGCCTTATTTGTATGCAAATATAATATAATTAGGATTTAGAGAGAGGAGAGATGAGGATGATGAGTTGGAAGGATAAGGATTTTAGGTGGCAAGTCAATTTGGACCCAATGCAATGTATCCAATGTGCTCTTGTGCCTATTTAAGAGGAAATCTCTATGCAATGGTATAAGTGGTTTTCTTTTCTTCTCAAATTCATGGCTATCTTGACCTATGAACCTCCGTGAATATCTTTTCTTTTCACAAGAGACACATATAAGAATGACATAAACATTCCTATGGGAACAAGCCCTTTTGAGATTTGGATGCCCCATCAAAATTATCAGTCCAAGGGAGTTGCTTTATAGATGATGTGATGAAGCATCTCTCCTAGACTCCACATTCCTAGTTATCCATAAAAAATCCATTACCCACGAGCCAATGGCCAAGCGGAGTCCACAAATAAGACCCTAATCACCATATTGACAAAAAGAGCCTCCAAACCATAGAACAATTGGGACGACAAGCTTATGGTAGTACTATGTGCATACAAAGTGAGTACAAGATAACCACAACAACCCAAATGGCCTTCACATTGGCATATAGTGTTGGTGTGGGCATGCCTATAGAATTCTTAATTTCTAGTTTGTGCATAACAATATAAGAGAGACGAGAAGAGAAAAAAGCTTGGATTTGTGCCTCACTAAGTTGGAATGCCTAGGCTATTAGCCACCCGTGCATTGAGCGTATAGATGGCTTGTAGGAAAGCATCATTTTGTAAAGACATGCAACAAAGAACATTTAACGAAGGGGACTTAGTTCTCCTATACTTTCTTTTTCCTTGTGTGATACATTTTTTGCACTTGTATTTGCATATAATCTACCACTCCATGGTCTCTCAATAGACCTACTAGAAGAGGACTTTTATGGCCCACTCAATGTATGTGATTGTGGGCCCATATTTCTATAACCACCTTTTTAAAACACCATATGCAATAATCTATTTTTTAGTAGTATACCAATTGCTTATCTAATTAAATACCACATCTCTACTCATCCATATTGTGACATACCCAACTTTTACAATCAATTGTGCATGAACATCCCTATTCTCACATTCTTGTCTGCTTGTCAATGAGTTTTCATATTTATATACATTTGTATACCCTCATAAGAGCTCAAAATAATCTATTTTTTATTTTATTAGCTTAAATTATTTTTATGATTTGATTATGAGTTTTTAAAATTTAGATTATAATACACTTATTTACTATAAATTTATTTAAATTTTTTAATAATATAAATATTTATGATCAAAAAATTTAATTAATATTATTTATTTATTTTTTCTAAATTATTATTATTATTTAGATATATTCTAAATTATTAATGATTTTTAAATCATTTTAGTTTATTACAAACTTTATGATTTATTAAAAAAATTTTAATTTAAAATTTTTCAATGCTTAGATACTCTCAAAATTTCATAGATCTAATTTTAAATTTTATTAAAATTTAAATAAAAATTTTTAATTTTTTTTACTTTATGTAAATTTATTTTCTATTTATATATATATATATATATATATATATATATATATATATAAAGAAAAAAGAAAAGCAAAAGCCTCATTAATAAGTCTTTGAGGGAAACCTCAAGGCTCGAGTAAGGGTATGGGTTTTGTAGCAATACCATAGCATTGGAGCCAAAAACACCTATATAGGGAGTAGTAATGACTCTAAGCTCTACTTGGTCTCCACTCTACATGTGATTCCCCATACTCAGTGGTGGTGAACCCTCACATGTGTGTGGCGTCATGAGAGTGTAGTCTTGAGATATGCCTCAATGTTGTATCTTTCTATATCATGAATACAAAGGATTCCTTATTGGTATATCTTGTGCGCCTTTCCGCTGTCCCGTGAAGGTCTGTAACACTTGGTATTAGAGCAACTCTAGTGCAACGCATACTAGCTCGAGAGGGGAGCAAGCTTATGGATGTGGAGGATATCCTACCATAACACCTCATGAAACATAGCGCGATGACCCCAATGTGACAAGACACGACACGACAGGACACGATGTGACATGACATGGCACGACGCCCCTCGGGCATGTGACCTATTAGAAATCGGAAGAGAACTTGTTGTGCCAACAAAGCTAAAAAGGAGCCATGGTGTGATAGGGATGTGCACCATACCATTCAAAGATGCATTGGAGAGAGCTGAAGCTATGGAAGGAAACTTTCTTTGAAGAGGAGGACGAGCTATATCATTGTATGAATACAAAGGATTCCTTATTGATATATCTTGTGTGCCTTTCCATTGTGCCATTTTGTGCCTCATGATAGGTTATGACTTGAAGTCTCATCTTGTCTTAATAGATTTTTACTTTCCTTCTAAGCCTTAACAAGAAAATAAAAACTCATTCTTAGGTAATAAAACAAAAAAATCCTCCCTTACTAATCAAACAAATAAAGATCTACTAGAAGAGGACTCTTTCGGTCCACTCAATGTCTGCGGGTGGCTATGGACCCATATTTCTATAACCACATTTTTTAAAACATCATCTACAATAATATATTTTTCAGTAGTATACCAATTACTCATCTCATCAAATACCACATCTTTACTACCCATATTTGTAAGAAGCTGGGAACAACAAATAAGTGTTAATAATGTTGATATTATGCCATGTCACACTGACATTGGTATAAAAGGAGAGAAGATGTAATTTTTCACATCTTTTTGACACATTAATACAATTACAGACTTTCACTCCCTTCTTGCTCACAGCTTCTATGGCTTCCCCTTCTTTCTTGTCTTTCTCTCTCTAAATCTAGTCTTTCTCTCTCCTCGTCACTCTTATTCTCTCTATTCCTGCAATCTTTCTCTCTCCTCTGCAGTCTTCTCTCTCCTCTTTCTCTCTCCCTGGTTCTCTCTCTGACAAGTGGTATCAGAGCTTGAGTCTTTGATCCATTATTTTCTTCCATTTTCAGTTCCATTTTCCTATTTCAAAATCAATTTCAGACACAAAAATGGTACAAGACAGTGACTAGTGGAGTGCTGCAGGACATCTACAGTTAGTAAGAGACTACATCTGGAGATATCCAAGGTCAGATATGGCGGATAAAGGCTTAAATGGCTGGACGTCATCAAATTTCATGCAAAAATGGAGGTAACTAGGGTAAAGGATGGTTAACTGGGCTTAGTTAGAGACTAAACTACAGTTACTTTTCAAAAGAGGTCTTCCTTTCCTCTTTCTTCAAGCTCTGCCCAAGCTTCCATGGAGTTTGCTGGCTGAGATCTCTTCTTTTCTTACTGATCCTTGCTCTCCATCAACAATGGCCTGTATAATGGCACTCTAGACATCAAATGCAAAACAGGTGGAGTACCATTTTATGCCTTGTAGGAGCTGCCACGTGGCCTGGACAGCAGCCCGAAATTTGCGCTGATTTTTTCCAGCCTGTTCTTTATCTCCTCTCAGTCAATCTTCAGCTATGGTGCTTCAAAATGATCCTTGGCATTGATTCCTTCAAGTTCCTGGTGTGTTTACTCCAAAATAGAGCTATATTCCTCATCTTTTCACTCTCTTGAAACCCTACATGAACAGTCCATGGGCAGCCATGAAAGCTTCAACCCAAGCTTTCATTTCTTAACAATTTCTTGAAGATTCTTCATCCTTTTAGCCTGTGGAATCATCTCAGCAAGGATTCTTCAACAAATTGCAAGGATTAAGCACGGAATGGTTAAAGATTGAAGATCAAGAGCTTCTATGGAGTAAAAATTTGGGAAAAACGGGTTTAATGCTTCAATTTCAAGCATTTGAGGCTCGAAGTTTGTTCTTAAGCACCGGATAAGCAAGCCTTATGGATTATTTTACCAACATTGGACAACTGGGGGCTCTATCAACCATATGAGATTGATCAAGTCATCTTCAGCCATGTCAAAGGTACTCTTCTTCAATTCTTAATCTCTCTCATTAATCCAATTGCTGAGCTTAATCCATTTGATTGAGAGATTAAAGAATTGAACATTATTCATCAAATTCTCAGCCAACCTTTGCTTGAATCCATCTATTCATGAATGCAATGCTTGCTTTATGCATATTAGTTCCAATCAGTGAATTAGAGGCTTCAATCTGAAATTTCAGCATAGTACTTGAATCCTATTGACTGAATCCATTGATTGATGAATTTGTTTACTCTAATCCGATTGATTGGCTGAATTTCTTTTGCCCAAATTGAAATATTGTAAAAGGGTAAGTACTAGCAATCAGTGAGTCACTGAATTGCATCGGTAAGACCCTTTTCCTATCCCAATCTTTCTAATCTCAATCAATTGCATCTCATGAAAGGCTGAATGAATATTTTTGAAATGCATATCATGTTGATTGCTTAGAACACTAGCCTCTGCCATGTTGATATTCCCACCGAGGAAAAAGGTGGATGCCTGGGGAGATAGTGGGACAAAAGAGAGGTGACCCTCCCTCACTATCGAAGATCCCGAAGGGGTGCAACCAACCGACCCGGGGGGAAACTTTGCCCACCTCCCGGTGATTCGAAGCCCGTGTAGGGAGCCTGTCATGCCCTTTTATCCCTCACACAGGTACAGCGAGTGGAGGATTGAAGATTGAAGACTTTCCAAGGACTCAAGTACCTACAGGACCAAAATAGGGTAAAACAGGGAATTTACAGGTCACTTACAGGGTATTTACAGGTGGTTACAGGTACACCATTCATTGCTGAAGCACACGTGCAGGTACTACAGGGTACCCACAGGTCCTATATACCCTTTTGCAGTGTTTGGTAGCCATTTGGGGTTACTATCTTGCATTATAGGGTCAAAACAGGGCACTTACATGTCTAGACAGGGTGCAGGACTGGACAGTTCAGACTCTGAAATCCAGCCACAGAATTTTCAGTCCTAAACCTGTTATAGCGTGCTATATCTCATCTCGAAGAGGGCATTCTTAGCTTCGATTCGCATAAAAAAGTTCTGAAATCGGAGTTTCCTAGCCAAAGTTATAGCCGTTTTTCTGACAAGGGGTACTGCAGGACTGCACTAATATGGCAGGACATAAAGGCAAAAATAAGGTCCATGAGAATTATGCTCAGCAAATCAGGGATTCCATGATGGATAGCACACTTCAAGAGAACCCTGAAGAGCTTCAACAACAAGGAGAAGTCAGTTTACTCAATAATACTTTGTGTGCCCATGAACAAAGACATAGGAAAGGACATGAGGCCATCTTGTCAAGAATGGAGCAGATGGTTCTATCTTCTGATCAGACTAAGGCTTCTATTGATAAGTTGGTAGAATCCAATGAACAACTCATGGCACAAATCTCTGAATTCATGCAGTTGCAAATGGCATCAAAAGAAGTTAATGAGAAGGCTTGTTCAAGCAGTGGCCCTTCAGTCCCACTTCAGCCATCTAACCAAAATGGTCATGGAAATGGGATTATTGGAAGAAGAGGCATTCCAAATAGTCAGTATGAAGTAGGAGAAGCTTCACAAAGGCATGATGACTATTTGGGCAGTTTGAATGGGGCCAATACTCAAGCTTTTGGTCTGCATACTCAAAATTTCAGGGGTACTTTACCAATAGGAAGATTACAGAGTAATTCTCAGCCACCTGTTGGAAGATTTCAGTCTCAATTTGGAGGTTCTGTACTTGGTAATCCTGATCAGCCAATTTTGGGACAGCAACCCTTTCATGAAAGAGAGTTCAAGGACAAATTTTTTTTAGCCAAATTTAATGGCCAGTCATCTTCACCATCAAACTTAGAGGAATGGACCTCTAAGATGGAGTCCTACTTTGATATATACCCTAAAACTAATGATATGAAGATTCACTTTGCTTCCTTGCATCTAGAAGGATTTGCCCATACTTGGTGGAGGTATATCAAGAAAGAGAATGTATTTGTACAGAATTGGGAAGCTTTCAAGGCACTTATGGCTGAAGTCTTTGTTTCGCCTCTTGAGAAAGAGAAGTTAGTACGGAGATGGTATGGTTTGGAACAAAGGGACCTAAGTGTAAGAGAGTATACAAACCAATTCCTCAACTTGACCATGTACGTTGAAAGCATCAGTGATGAGGCTAAGCTTCACAAGTTTATGTATGGTTTGAAGCCATCTTTGTCAGCTGATGTTATGGTGCAAAATCCTACTTCACTTTTCAAGGCTATTGAGCTTGCGGAGCGCTATGGAACAAAGTATAGGAAAGAGTCTTCATTTCAGCCTAGTTATGTTTTAAAGCAGGGACAAGTTGGTAACATTTATGGCAACAATCATGTGCCTAATGGGAGCTTACGAGTACCAACTTATCCTCCATTTAATGCTTCTAGGGCTCAAAGTAATTTTAGGACAGCAAACAGTCCAAAGGTTGAATTTAAATAGGGTGACAACAAGCCTAAGTCCACTTCAGTTAATACAAATCCCAAATCTATTCCCATGGATCTTTACAAGGAAAGGAAGGACAAGGGCTTATGTTTTTGGTGCGCAGATCGGTCGCAGTATGCTCACGTAGTGAATCCCGGAAGGTCCCCAAGAATAATGAACTCTACCTTTTTGCACAAAAAACAATGTAAAAGCATGAACGACAAGAAGCAAGAGACCAATTGGGTTCAATCTCCCCCCATGCCTTGTGTGAGCGCTTCACAAAGCATGTATTTTATGTATATTTCCATCTTCATGCTCAATAATAGCCCAATTTACAAAAATATGACAAGCTTTTAGCTTTTGAGTTTGCTTTCTACAAAAATAGGAAATAAAGCTAATGGACGGTGCCCATAGAGTCTGGCACGCCCAACACAATGTCCAAATAGAAATAACATATCCATGCGCATAGGCGCATACAAAATAATAATCAATAATCGATGTCTCAATAGACATAACAAAATATAGGCGTGACGCCTATCAAAATATAATCCATAGGTCGAATACTTGCTAGACTCCAATGCTTTCCTCCGCCACTGCTGCTATCTCTACACATCAACTGAAGCATTCACAATCGTTAGTAAAATAATACAATTAAACCGACAAAAGTGAATACCTAGCAGTCTTCAGCTACATAAATAAATCAACTGGTTAGAAATAAATCCTAACCTTAATTTATTACGAGTGCGCACTCTAAACTCATAAACGTTTATTAATTTAATATGCATTTTGCGGAATCACCCGCTATGGAATCACCCACGTACACACTAAATTAATGAAACGCCCGAAAAGGACAGGCGTCCCCATCAACTTCTCGCACAAAGAATCCTCTTTGTGTATGAGCCCCGGTCATCTAAGTTTACGGAATCCACCGTAAAACCTCACGGAATCCACCGTGGCACGGAATCCACCGTGGAATATGCCTCCTGGCATCATACCCCCGGGGTGGGATAGCAATTGACCTCAATTGCTATTAGCTCAATGTGGAGCTAACAGAGTGGGGAAAGCATTTAAGTCTCTAGCGTGCATCCATTGTGCTTCCTCTACAGGATGGTTCTTAAATTTTACTAGATATCTAGAATACTTTCGGCCAGTTCTAGTGGTCATGTAGTCAGTGTCTATAATGGCTTCTGGTTGAAGTATTTCAGTCTCTTCCTCTAATAAAGGTGGGTTTTCATAAACAGGGTGGATAGGTAATTGGCCTCTAAATGGTCTCAATAAACTAATGTGAAATGTATTATGAATTTTCCAATGAGATGGTAATTCTAACTTGAATGCATTATCATTCATCTTATGAATGATTCTAAATGGTCCATAAAATCTAGGAGGTAATTTGACAACTGGATGTCTATCTACACTTTGCATTCTACGCTTTTCTATTCTCAGCCAAACATAATCATCAACTTTGAAATTCATGGCTTGTCTTTTCTTGTTGGCTTGTTTGGTATATGATTGTTGGGCTTTAGCAATCATATCCTTAACCTCATCAAAAATACTGTTATGCATAGTAGCAATATCATCAGCACTCTGAATTCTATTAGACAAAGATGCAACAGGTGTAGACAATCTATATCCATAAATGACTTCAAAAGGTGCTTTCTTTGTAGATGTGTGCGGTGTATTGTTGTATGCAAACTATAATAACTGTAAATGAGTGTCCCATGTCTGAGGTTTAGAGATAGTATATGTACGTAAAAGATCTAAAATAGTGCTGTTTGTGGCTTCTGTTTGTCCATTTGTTTCTGGATGAAATGCAGATGAGAAATCAATCTTTGTACCTAGATTTGCAAACAGTGTAATCCAAAAATTGTTACAAAATCTAGAATCACGATCTGAAATGATAACTTTGGGCAATCCATGGTTAGTAAAAACAGTTTTCAAAAATAATTGTGCTGCTTGTGATGCTGTTAAAGTTTTCTTACATGGAATGAAATATGCTTGCTTACTAAATCTATCTACAACTGTCTAAATCATGTCATGGTTAGATTTAGTATTTGGTAAACCAGTAATTAAATCCATAGAAATATGTTCCCAAGGTTTAGATGGAATAGACAAAGGCATTAGTAATCCATACTGTTTACCATGATGTCTCTTTATTCTTTGACAAATCAAACATTCAGAAACGAAATTAGATACATCTGCATCCATATGCGGCCAATAAAAATCTTCAGTTAACATGCGTAATGTAGATATGATACCTCTATGACCTTGATATGGGGGACAATGAATTTCATTCAAAACAAAAGATCGAAATGGAATAGTAACACACAGTCTTTTTTCATAAAACATAAATCCATCATTATATGACAATGAATCAACAGGAATAAAATTATTTTGAACTAATTTTTGCCAATCAGAATGAAAAGTAATATCCTGGTGATATGTATCTTTCATAGCAATCAAAGAATCAAAAGATATGACAGAAATATTATGAATTGCAGGTCTTCTACTCAATGCATCAGCAACTACATTTTCTTTTCCAGGTTGGTATTGAATGATAGGATGAAAACTTTGAATGAATGAAGCCCATTTGATATGACGGTCAGAAATTTGGGGTTGGCTAAGTAGATGTCTAATGCTTTGTTGGTCGGTCTTTATCATGAATTCTGAACCCATTAAATAATGCTTCCATTGTTTTAATGCTTGTACAACTGCTAAGAGTTCTTTGTCATAAGTGGAATATTTGAGCTCAGAGGGTTTCAGCTTAGAACTAGAATATGCTATTGGATGGTTGTCTTGCATTAATACGGCTCCTATTCCTGATCCGCTAGCATCGGTCACAACTAGAAAGAATGATCTATTAAAGTCAGGCAATTGTAGAACAGGGGCATTGGTTAATGCATGTTTTAGTAAGTCAAAGGATTTCTGCTGAGTTTCAGTCCATTGATAAACAATTCCTTTCTTAAGAAGTTTTGTTAATGGTAAAGCAAGTAATGAAAAATTACGTACAAACTTCCTATAGAAACTAGCAAGACCAAGGAATGAGCGTAATTCATGCACGTTTTTAGGAACAGGCCAATGCAATATTGCATCAATTTTCTTAGGATCAACTTTAATTCCTTCTTTTGATACAATATGACCTAAATACTCAATTTCTGTCTTAAAGAATTCACTCTTTTTAGGATTTGCAAACAATTGATTTTCTTTCAGTAATTGAAAAACTAATTATAAATGCTCATAATGCTCTTTCTCACTTTGACTAAACACCAAAATATCATCAAAGAAAACAATCACACAATACTGATATTTCAGAAAGATACGGTTCATCATTCTACTGAAAGTGGCAGGTGCATTAGTCAATCCGAATGGCATGACTAAGAATTCGTAATGGCCAAACTGTGTTCTGAATGCAGTCTTAAATATGTCAGATTTATCTAGCCTCACCTGATGATATCCAGACTTAAGGTCAATTTTACTAAATATAGAAGATCCTTGCAGTTTGTCCATAAGGTCATCAATTCTAGGTATAGGATACATATTCTTTACAGTGATCTTATTTAAAGCTCGGTAGTCAATACACATACGATAGGTATTATTCTTTTTCTTAACTAAGAGTACAGGTGCACCAAATGGAGAACAGCTAGGTCGAATTAAACCTCTATTTAGTAATTCTTCAACTTGACTCTGGATTTCTTTTTGCTCTATTTGATTGTGCCTATATGGTGCTTTGCAAGGTGGTTGTGTGCCAGGGATTAAATCAATCTTATGATCTTCTGGTCGTGAAGGTGGTAAACCTGGTGGTAGGTCTTCTGCAAAACAATCCTTAAAATACGCAAGAAATTCCTTATGCCTAGGGTGCATATGATTTTCCTTTGCTTGCAATTCATTCACCCAAATGAGATATGATTTAGTACTTTTGTGTAATGCACGTTTTGCTTGAGTATGCGAAAGCAGTGGAAAAATATTAGATGCATGCATACCATATAATGTAATAGATTTTCCTTGAAAATTAATATTCATTGTGTGTGTGGAATAATCTATATTTGGATTATGCTTGTGTCTCCAAGGCATTGCTAAAATAATGTCGCTTGACTGTAATGGAACAACTAAGAAATTTCTTCTTTCAATATATGAACCAATTTGAATCTCTAAATCTTGTACTTCTTGTGTGCCATTGTACCTAGTGCCTAAAAATGTAGCTTTTATGCGATAATGCGTAGGTACAGTCTGTAATTTCAATTCCTTTACCAATTTTGCTGAAATAAAGTCATGAGTACTACCGTCATCATGCAAGATAGTTCTTTCCTTTCCATGCACCAAACATTTCATAGTCAATAATGAATGTGGAGTAGGCATACCTGGTAAAGTGTCGGAAGTAGTAGTAGTATCATCCTCATCTTCAGTGAAATCAAGCATATCCTCATGCTCGTCTTCGTCCATGGCTCCAAGATAGTTGATATGTGCTGGTGGCTTCTTTGAATGACAATTTGCTGCGAGATGCCCAGGCTGGTGACATTTATAGCATACTATTGGCTTGGCTTTGGTTACATTGTTTGCAATGGCTGGAAGTCTGGGTACATTTGGATTTGCTTGTGGAATAGGCTTAGGATTTGGATTGACATTGGATGGTAATGCAGGTGGTTTAGCCCAATTCTTGCGGAAAGATGGTGATGAGAAACGACCTGGATTAAACCTTCTAAAATTGGAATTGAATTGTTTAGATCCATAATTACCATTGGCTTGGAATTGCTGTGGTCGTCTGTCTCTTCCGCGTAACTTATCTTCAGTGTCGTGAGCTAATGAGATGGCGTCTTCAAGGGTAGCAGGCTTGAACATGTTCACTTCAGCGTAGTAATGTCCAAGAAGTCCAGACATATACTTCCGCTTATGTGTCGTCTCTGGTACGTCTTCAAGCATGCGTAACTGTAGGAGTGCATTCCAAAAACGCTCTGTATACTATGGAATAGGCTCACGATCCCGTTGTTGAAGTAAATCCCATTGCTTGATAGCCTTCTCATGAAATTGCGGTGGAAGGAAATTCTACATGAACTTCTTCTTGAAATCTTCCCAAGTAGCAGGACATTCTATGCTCTTGCGTACTACAGTCCACCAAAGTGATGCTCTGTCTACCAAATGATTAGTAACACACTTGATTTTGTCTTTTTCTGGATAAGCTTCCTCATGGAAATAGTCATCAAACTAGCTAATGAATGATAAAACAGTCTTTCCTTCTCGTATGCCATTGAAAGTGCGAAATTTGAAACTTCGTTTACTTATCTTTGATTCCTTGCGAATGGTTTGAGCTTCAAGAGTGGCGTCGATGGTACGTCGAATCAAATCTTCAGCTTGAGGTTCTTCTTTGTCGGTAGACGCTCTTTGTAATTTTGTCAATTGCGCTTGCAATGCTTGCCTAGCCCTTCGCTCTTCTTCCAATTGCAGCATGATTAGATCCAGCTTTTGTTCCATGGTAGGTCAGGTAAGTCGTCTTCAGTCATAGGATCATCCATATGTGGGGTCGCCATCCTGTAAAACTCAATAAACCTTTCTCACTCAAAATCAGGTTAGCAGGATGAGCGTAGCTCAAATTCGGGGTTACAAGGCTATGTATTTTTGGGTATTTCTTTCTCAATTTTCAGAAAATCTGCAATATTTCCTTCTTTGTTTGCTGAAAATACTTCAGCAAACCTGTAGATAGGTAGAATACTTTGCCACAAACAACTTTCCAGTTCAGAGTTTTTGCGCAGGAACAGCCCTTCTAGGAGTTTTGAGCACTAGTCAGTTCTGACTCCAGTTGACTAGTCTGACTTGCAGAGTTGCAGACTTAGCCGACTTGCAGAGTTGCAGACTTATAGAACTTAGGCCAACTTGATGAACTTGCAGGACTTGATTCCAGTCGACTTGCAGAACTTAACTTCTGGTGCGCAGGACCCGGAGTTTGGTGACTTTCCTGCCCTGTGTGACTTGCAGAAACCTTAGCTTTGACTTAGGAGATTAAGCTTGAAAAGCTTAATAACTAAGTCATTTGATTTCGTGGGGGGGGGGGGGGGGGGGGGCGGCGTTTTGTTGACGTCGCGAAAAACGCGAAGGGCTCCTCAGATACCACGATGTCAGATTTGAAGCAATTAAGCTTCTTCTCCAAGCTTATAAACTCTTAAGTTCAATTTTGAAAAAAGGGAGATATAGATTTTCTCACTGTATAACCACGACTTGATGAAGGAGATGGATGCGTGGTCCTCCGCCTACACAGCCTGGTCCTTCGCGATCTGAGAGTAGAAACAGGGGTTCTTGATCGCCAGAAGTCTGCTTGTATCGACGGTTCACGATGAGATTGACTGTAGAGCCCGATCGTTCCTGGAGCTTCGCCTTCGCTCGAGATGGGTAGCGATTGGAAGCTCTTGATCTCAGCTCTGCTCTGATACCACTGGTGCACAGATCGGTCGCAGTATGCTCACGTAGTGAATCCCGGAAGGTCCCCAAGAACAATGAACTCTACCTTTTTGCACAAAAAACAATGTAAAAGCATGAACGACAAGAAGCAAGAGACCAATTGGGTTCAATCTCCCCCCATGCCTTGTGTGAGCGCTTCACAAAGCATGTATTTTATGTATATTTCCATCTTCATGCTCAATAATAGCCCAATTTACAAAAATATGACAAGCTTTTAGCTTTTGAGTTTGCTTTCTACAAAAATAGGAAATAAAGCTAATGGACAGTGCCCATAGAGTCTAGCACGCCCAACACAATGTCCAAATAGAAATAACATATCCGTGCGTATAGGTGCATACAAAATAATAATCAATAATCGATGTCTCAATAGACATAACAAAATATAGGCGTGACGCCTATCAAAATATAATCCATAGGTTGAATACTTGCTAGACTCCAATGCTTTCCTCCGCCACTACTGCTATCTCTACACATCAACTGAAGCATTCACAATCGTTAGTAAAATAATACAATTAAACCGACAAAAGTGAATACCTAGCAGTCTTCAGCTACATAAATAAATCAACTGGTTAGAAATAAATCCTAACCTTAATTTATTACGAGTGCGCACTCTAAACTCATAAACGTTTATTAATTTAATATGCATTTTGCGGAATCACCCGCTATGGAATCACCCACGTACACACTAAATTAATGAAACGCCCGAAAAGGACAGGCGTCCCCATCAACTTCTCGCACAAAGAATCCTCTTTGTGTATGAGCCCCGGTCATCTAAGTTTACAGAATCCACCGTAAAACCTCACGGAATCCACCGTGGAATATGCCTCCTGGCATCAGTTTCAAGTGTGGAGAAAAGTATGCACCTGATCATGCTTCAAAGTGTGTATACAAAAATGTCAAGCCAAAGCTTCAGAGTATGCTAGTTTTTGAGGACTTTGAAGATGACATAGATGAAGCTAATGCAGTGGCAATCAATGCTGAAAATGAAGATCTTGAGAAGGACGTTGGAGAGGAGTACTTTTATGATCCAACCGACTCTTTTCCTTTTGATCCAGGTGGAAATGCTCCGTTTGACCCTAGTGGATCTTGTGATGAGTCGCTTGCTGCCACAAATTGTTCTATTTCTATGGATGCTTGGACGGGATCTAAGAGCCCTAATACACTTCGTATGAAGGGAAGCATATGTGGAAAGCCAGTGTTCATCCTGATAGACAGTGGCAGTACTCACAATTTTGTCAATAAGTCCATCATGGACAAGTTAAATTGTATTTCCACGGACTTACAGCAGCCCATTAGAGTACAAGTGGCTAATGGTGAAGAAGAAATCAACACACAGATTTGCCCACAGGTTTCTTTGCAGTTGGCTGAAAATTTTGAAGCCAAAGTAAACCTGATCACTCTGGAAATGGGGCCCATAGATATTGTACTTGGTTGTGATTGGTTGATGACATTAGGCAGGATCACTATGGATTTCTCACAGTTATATATGGAGTTTATCTTCAATGGACAGCTCATCCATTTACAGGGAATTCCTAGTAGATCTGATTTTCAGCTTATCACCATTCAACAACTCAAGAGAGAGTACAAAAAGCGCTCACAAATATTTGTTTTGCATTTGAACAGAGAAACACAGGATCAGCCCAATAATTCAGCAAACCATCCAGCCTTGATAGCTCTTCTTGAGGAGTATAGAGATTTGTTTGAAGTACCTACTTCATTGCCTCCTAAGAGAGCGGTGGATCACCCCATTGATTTGGAGCCCAACTCAAAGACAATCAATAAGCCACCTTACAGATTATCAAAATGTGAACGAGAGGAAGTAGCCAAGCAAATCAAGGAGCTTCTTGAAATGGGATTCATTGAACCAAGTTCTTCACCTTATACATCTCCAGTCCTGTTAGTCAAAAAGAAAGATGGATCATTCAGAATGTGCATTGACTACAGGGATCTCAATAAGATAACAGTGAAGAATATGTATCCTATACCCAGGATTGATGATTTGCTTGATGAGCTTAAGGGGGCTCGATTCTTCACAAAGATTGATTTGAGATCAGGGTATCATCAGATTCGCATGCGAGAGGGTGATGAAGTCAAGACTGCTTTTAGGACTGATCGTGGGCTCTATCATTTCTTGGTGATGCCATTTGGGCTTACAAACGCTCCAGATATCTTTCAAAGCCTGATGAATAAGATCTTGCAACCTTTCCTCTTTCAGTTTGTCTTGGTGTTCTTTGATGACATTTTGATCTATAGCAAGACTTTATAGGATCACTTGGCACATATGAGGAGGGTTTTTGATGTATTGAGACATCATAGGCTTTTTGTTAAGGAGAAGAAGTGCTCTTTCATGCAGACTGAAGTGGAATATTTGGGACATATAGTCAGTGAAAAAGGAATACAGGCTGATCCCAAGAAGGTGCAATGCATAAGAGAGTGGCCAACGCCTACTACTACCTCTCTTAGAGGATTCCTTGGCCTATCTTCATTCTATCGCCGATTTATAAAGCATTATGCAACAATTGCAACTCCTTTGACTGACAGGTTGAAGAAAGAGGCTTTCTTTTGGGACGCTCTTGCAGATAGCAGCTTCAACCAGTTAAAGGAACTACTTACTTCTGCTCCTATCTTAGTATGCCTGAATTTCTCCAAAGAGTTTACTATACAGTGTGATGCTAGTGGCCGTGGCATTGGGGCTGTTTTGCTTCAGGAGCATGGAGTAATTGCATTTGAGAACCGTAAGCTTACAGATAAGGAGATGGCCATGAATGTTTATGACCAGGAGATGTTGGCTATCATGCATGCAAACAAGAAGTGGAACCATTACTTATATGGTAGCCGATTCAGAGTACATAGTGATCACCGGGTACTCAAGTATTTCCTTACTTAGTCAAATCTCACTCCAAAGCAACGTCGCTGGATAGCTACATTACAGAATTATGAATTTGACATCACTCATACAAGAGGCAAAGATAACATAGTGGATGATTCTCTTTCTCGTATGTGGGCCTGCAAAGTGTCAGCCATGACAGAATTACATAATGATTGGATTGAAGAACTACAGGAGGCCTATCTTTTAGATGAGGAATTCAGCCAAATCTTTCAGAAATTACAGCAAGGTCTTATGGAAGAAAACTCACATTACCAGCTTAAAAATGGTCTTATTTGGTGGAAAGGCAAGATTGTTATTCCCTCTACTTCTTCTTTTAAGCGGAAAATTATGGAGGAGTTACATTCGCCTTTAGCTGGACTGGTGCGCAGATCGGTCGCAGATAGCTCACGTGGTGAATCCCGGAAGGTCCCCAAGAACAAAGTACTCTACCTTTTTGCACAAAAACCCATGTAAAAGCATGCACGACAAGAGGCAAGAGACAAATTGGGTTCAATCTCCCCCATGCCTTGTGTGAGCGCTTCACAAAGCATGTATTTTATGTATATTTCCAATCTTCATGCTCAATAATAGCCCAATTATAAAAATATGACAAGCTTTTTAGCTTTTGAGTTTGCTTTCTACAAAAATAGGAAAATAAAGCTAATGGACGGTGCCCATAGAGTCTGGCACGCCCAATCTCAATGTCCAAATAGAAATAACATATCCGGGCGCATAAGCGCATACAAAATAATAATAAATAATCGATGTCTCAATAGACATAACAAAATATAGGCGTGGCGCCTATCAAAATCTAGTCCAAGAGTCGAAAATCCGCTAAACTCCAATGCTTTCCTCCGCCACTGCTGCTATCTCTACACATCAACTGAAGCATTCACAATCATTAGTAAAATAATACAATTAAACCAACAAAAGTGAATACCTAGCAGTTTTCAGCTACATAAATAAATCAACTGGTTAGAAATAAATCCTAACCTTAATTTATTACGAGTGCGCACTCTAAACTCATAAACGTTTATTAATTTAATATGCATTTTGCGGAATCACCCGCTATGGAATCACCCATGTACACACTAAATTAACGAAACGCCCGAAAGGACAGGCGTCCCCATCAACTTCTCGCACAAAGAATCCTCTTTGTGTATGAGCCCCGGACATCTAAGTTTACGGAATCCACCGTAAAACCTCACAGAATCCATCGTGGAATATGCCTCTTGGCACATCATACCCCCGGGGTGGGATAGCAATTGACCTCAATTGCTATTAGCTCAATGTGGAGCTAACAGAGTGGGGAAAGCATTTAGGTCTCTAGAGTGCATCCATTGTGCTTCCTCTACAGGATGGTTCTTAAATTTCACTAGATATCTAGAATACCTTCGGCCAGTTCTAGTGGTCATGTAGTCAGTGTTTATGATGGCTTCGGGTTCAAGTATTTCAGTCTCTTCTTCTAGTAAAGGTGGGTTTTCATAGACAGGGTGGATAGGTAATTGGCCTCTAAATGGTCTCAATAAACTAATATGAAATGTATTATGAATTTTCCAATGAGATGGCAGTTCTAACTTGAAAGCATTGTCATTAATCTTATGAATGATTCTAAATGGTCCGTAGAATCTAGGAGCTAATTTGACAACTGGATGTCTATCTACACTTTGCAGTCTACGCTTTTCTATTATAAGCCAAACATAATCATCAACTTTGAAATTCATGGCTTGTCTTTTCTTGTTGGCTTGTTTGGTATATGATTGTTGGGCTTTAGCAATCATATCCTTGACCTCATCAAAAATACTATTATGCATAACAGCAATATCATCGGCACTTTGTATTCTATTAGACAAAGATGCAACAGGGGTAGATAATCTATATCCATAAATAACTTCAAAAGGTGCTTTCTTTGTAGATGTGTGCGGTGTATTATTGTAAGCAAACTGTAATAAATGTAAATGAGTATCCCATGTCTGAGGTTTAGAGATAGTGTATGCACATAAAAGATCTAAAATAGTGCTATTTGTGGCTTCTATTTGTCCATTTGTTTCTGGATGAAATGCAGATGAGAAATCAATATTTGTGCCTAGATTTGCAAACAGTGTAATCCAAAAATTATTACAAAATCTAGAATCTCGATCTGAAATAATCACTTTCGGCAATCCATGGTTAGTAAAAACAGTTTTCAAAAATAACTGTGCTGCTTGTGATGCTGTTAAAGTTTTCTTACATGCAATGAAATATGCTTGCTTACTAAATCTATCTACAATTGTCCAAATCATGTCATGGTTAGATTTAGTATTTGGTAAGCCAGTAATGAAATCCATAGAAATATGTTCCCAAGGTTTAGATGGAATAGACAAAGGCATTAATAATCCATACTGTTTACCATGATGTCTCTTTATTCTTTGACAAATCAAACATTCAGAAACGAAGTTAGATACATCTGCATCCATATGCGGCCAATAAAAATCTTCAGTTAACATGCGTAATGTAGAAATGATACCTCTATGACCTTGATATGGGGGACAATGAATTTCATTCAAAACAAAAGATTGGAATGGAATAGTAACACACAGTCTCTTTTCAAAGAACATGAATCCATCATTATATGACAATGAATCAACAGGAATGAAATTATTTTGAACTAATTTTTGCCAATCAAAATGAAAAGTAATATCCTGGTGATATGTGTCTTTCATAGTAATCAAAGAATCAAAAGATATGATAGAAATATTATGAATTGCAGGTCTTCTACTCAATGCATCAGCAACTACATTTTCTTTTCCAAGTTGGTATTGAATGATAGGATGAAAACTTTGAATGAATGAAGCCCATTTGATATGACGGTCAAAAATTTGGGGTTGGCTAAGTAGATGTCTAATGCTTTGCTGGTCGGTCTTTATCATGAATTCTGAACCCATTAAATAATGCTTCCATTGTTTTAATGCTTGTACAACTGCTAAGAGTTCTTTGTCATAAGTGGAATATTTGAGCTCAGAGGGTTTCAGCTTAGAACTAGAATATGCTATTGGATGGTTGTCTTGCATTAATACGGCTCCTATTCCTGATCCGCTAGCATCGGTCACAACTAGAAAGAATGGTCTATTAAAGTCAGGCAATTGTAGAACAGGGGCATTGGTTAATGCACGTTTGAGTAAATCAAAGGATTTCTGCTGATTTTCATTCCATTGATAAACAATTCCTTTCTTAAGAAGTTTTGTTAATGGTAAAGCAAGTAATGAGAAATTACATACAAACTTCCTATAGAAACTAGCAAGACCAAGGAATGAGCGTAATTCATGTACATTTTTAGGAACAGGCCAATGCAATATTGCATCAATTTTCTTAGGATCAACTTTAATTCCTTCTTTTGATACAATATGACCTAGATATTCTATTTCTGTCTTAAAGAATTCACTCTTGTCAGGATTTGCAAACAATTGATTTTCTTTCAGTAACTGAAAAACTAATGATAAATGCTCATAATGCTATTTTTCACTTTGACTGAACACTAAAATATCATCAAAGAAAATAATCACAAAATATTGATATTTTAGAAAAATACGGTTCATCATTCTACTGAAAGTAGCAGGTGCATTAGTTAATCCGAATGGCATGACTAAGAATTCATAATGGCCAAACTGTGTTCTGAATGCAGTCTTAAATATGTCGGATCTATCTAGCCTCACCTGATGATATCCAGACTTAAGGTCAATTTTACTCAATATAGAAGATCCTTGCAGTTTGTCCATAAGGTCATCAACTCTAGGTATAGGATACCTATTCTTTACAGTGATCTTATTTAATGCTCGGTAGTCAATACACATACGATAAGTATTGTTCTTTTTCTTGACTAAGAGCATAGGTGCACCGAATAGAGAACTGCTAGGTCGAATTAAGCCTCTATTTAGTAATTCTTCAACTTGACTCTGGATTTCTTTTTGCTCTATTTGATTGTGCCTATATGGGGCTTTGCAAGGTGGTTGTGTGCCAGGTATTAGGTCAATCTTATGGTCTTCTGGACGTGATGGAGGTAAACTTGGTGGTAGGTCTTCTGCAAAACAGTCCTTAAATATATGCGAGAAATTCCTTATGCCTAAGGTGCATATGATTTTCCTTTGCATGCAATTCATTCACCCAAATGAGATATGATTTAATATTCTTGCGTAGTGCACGTTTTGCTTGAGTATGCGAAAGCAGTGGAAAAATATGAGATGCATGCATACCAAATAATGTAATGGATTTTCCTTGAAAATTAATATTCATTGTGTGTGTGGAATAATCTATATTGGGATTATGTTGGTGTCTTCATGGCATTCCTAGGATAATGTCGCTTGACTGTAATGGGACAACTAATAAATTTCTTCTTTCAATATATGGACCAATTTGAATTTCTAAATCTTGAACTTCTTGTGTGCCATTGTACCTAGTGCCTAAAAATGCAGCTTTTATGCGATAGTGCGTAGGTACTGTATGCAATTTCAATTCCTTTACCAATTTTGCTGAAATAAAGTCATGGGTACTACCGTCATCATGCAATATAGTTCTTTCTTTTCCATGCACCATACATTTCATAGTCAACAATGAATGTGAAGTAGGCATACCTGGTAAAGTGTCGGAAGTAGTAGTAATATCATCCTCTTTTTCAGTGAAATCCGGCATATCCTCATGCTCGTCTTCGTCCATAGCTCCAAGGTAGTTGATATGTGCTAGTGGCTTCTTTGAATGACAATTTGCTGCGAGATGCCCTGGCTGGTGACACTTGTAGCATACGATGGGCTTGGCTTTGGTCACATTATTTGCAATGGCTGGGAGTCTAGGTACATTTGGATTTGCTTGTGGAATAGGCTTTGGATTTGAATTGACAGTGGATGGTAATGCAGGTGGTTTAGGCCAATTCTTGCGGAAAGATGGTGATGAGAAACGACCTGGATTAAACCTTCTAAAATTGGAATTGAATTGTTTAGATCCATAATTACCGTTTGTTTGGAATTGCTGTGGTCGTCGATCTCTTCCGCGTAACTTATCTTCAGTGTCGTGAGCTAAGGAGATGGCGTCTTCAAGGGTAGCAGGCTTGAACATGTTTACTTCAGCGTAGTAATGTCCAAGAAGTCCAGACATATACTTCCGCTTATGTGTCGTCTCTGGTACGTCTTCAAGCATGCGTAGCTGTAGGAGTGCATTCCAAAAACGCTCTGTATACTGTGGAATAGGCTCACGATCTCGCTGTTGAAGTAGATCCCATTGTTTGATAGCCTTCTCATGAAATTGCGGTGGAAGGAAATTTTGCATGAACTTCTTCTTGAAATCTTCCCAAGTAGCAGAACATTCTATACTCTTGCGGACTACAGTCCACCAAAGTGATGCTCTGTCTATCAGATGATTAGTAACACACTTGATTTTATCTTTTTCGGGATAAGTTTCTTCATGGAAATAGTCATCAAACTGGCTAATGAATGATAAAACAGTCTTTCCTTCTCTTATACCATTGAAAGTGTGAAACTTGAAACTTCGTTTACTTATCTTGGATTCCTTGCGAATGGTTTATGCTTCAAGAGTGGCATCGATGGTACGGCGAATCAAATCTTCAGCTTGAGGTTCTTCTTTATCAGTGGACGCTCTTTGTAGCTTTGTCAATTGCGCTTGCAAGGCTTGCCTAGCCCTTCGTTCTTCTTCCAATTGTAGCATGATTAGATCCAGCTTTTGTTCCATGGTAGGCTCGGGTAGGTCGTCTTCAGCCATAGGATCATCCATATGTGGGGTAGTCATCCTGTAAAACTCAACAAACCTTTCTCACTCAAAATCAGTTAGCGGGATGAGCGTAGCTCAAATTTGGGGTTACAAGGCTATGTGTTTTTTTGGATATTTCTTCTTCAATTTTCAAAAATTCTGCAATATTTCTGTCTCCGTTTGCTGAAAGTACTTCAACAAACTTGTAGATAAGTAGAACAGCTTGCTGCGAACAACTTTCCAATTCAGAGTTTTTGCATACGAACAAGTCTTCTATGAGTTTTAAGCACTAGTCAGTTCTGCTTTAGTCTGACTTGCAGAGTTGCAGACTTAGCAGACTTGCAGAGTTGTTGACTTGCTGGACTTAGGCCGACTTGCAGAACTTGCAGAACTTGATTACTGTCGACTTGCGGAACTTGACTTTGATAGCGTAGGACCTGGAGTTACTGAACTTGTCTGCCCAGTGTAACTTGCAGAGAGTTGTGTGACTTAGCTTAATTTGACTTGGTAATTAAGCTTAGTAGCTTAATGGTGTACTAAACAGGCCGCCATTTTTTTTCGTGAGGGGGGGGAGCGTTTTTTTGATGACGCGGAAATTTCGGATCCATCTACTGAGACGCCGAGGTGATTTTGAAGAAGCTTAAGCTTCTTTTAAGCTTTTAAAGCTTTGTAATTAAGCTTTTAATGAAGAGGATTAAGAGCTTTCTCACTGGTTTTCAACGACTTGTTGATGGAGATGATTGCGTGGTCCTCCGCCTGCAGAGCTTGGTCCTTCGCGATCTGGCAGTGGAAACAGGGGTTCTTGATCGCCAGAAGTCTGCCTGTATCGACGGTTCGCGACGAGATTGACTGTAGAGGCCATTTGTTCCTGGAGCTCCGCCTTCGCTCGAGATTGGTAGCGATTGGAAGCTCTTGATCTCTGCTCCGCTCTGATACCACTGATGCGCAGATCGGTCGCAGATAGCTCACGTGGTGAATCCCGGAAGGTCCCCAAGAACAAAGTACTCTACCTTTTTGCACAAAAACCCATGTAAAAGCATGCACGACAAGAGGCAAGAGACAAATTGGGTTCAATCTCCCCCATGCCTTGTGTGAGCGCTTCACAAAGCATGTATTTTATGTATATTTCCAATCTTCATGCTCAATAATAGCCCAATTACAAAAATATGACAAGCTTTTTAGCTTTTGAGTTTGCTTTCTACAAAAATAGGAAAATAAAGCTAATGGACGGTGCCCATAGAGTCTGGCACGCCCAATCTCAATGTCCAAATAGAAATAACATATCCGGGCGCATAAGCGCATACAAAACAATAATAAATAATCGATGTCTCAATAGACATAACAAAATATAGGCGTGGCGTCTATCAAAATCTAGTCCAAGAGTCGAAAATCCGCTAAACTCCAATGCTTTCCTCCGCCACTGCTGCTATCTCTACACATCAACTGAAGCATTCACAATCGTTAGTAAAATAATACAATTAAACCGACAAAAGTGAATACCTAGCAGTCTTCAGCTACATAAATAAATCAACTGGTTAGAAATAAATCCTAACCTTAATTTATTATGAGTGCGCACTCTAAACTCATAAACGTTTATTAATTTAATATGCATTTTACGGAATCACCCGCTATGGAATCACCCATGTACACACTAAATTAATGAAACGCCCGAAAAGGACAGGCGTCCCCATCAACTTCTCGCACAAAGAATCCTCTTTGTGTATGAGCCCCGGACATCTAAGTTTACAGAATCCACCATAAAACCTCACGGAATCCACCGTGGAATATGGACATTTGGGAGTTTTCAAGACTTATGACAGGATCAGCAAAAGCTTTTATTGGAAAGGACTGTGGAAAGATGTCAAGGACTTCGTTATGAAGTGTATGCCTTGTCAGCAAAATAAGGATAGCACCCATAAGCCAGGAGGTTTGTTACAGCCATTGCCTATTCCTACGGGTAAATGGACTCATATTACTATGGACTTTATTACTGGCTTACCTACTACTAAGAAGGGGTGGAATAGTATTTATGTGGTGGTTGACAGACTCACCAAAGCAGCTCATTTTATCCCAACAAAAATTCAGTTTACTGCTTCTCAAGTGGCCAACCAGTTTATGGAGCATATTTTTAGACTACATGGATTACCGCAGGTGATTGTCCATGATAGGGACTCAAAGTTTATGAGTAACTTCTGGCAAGCGGTATTTACATCTATGGGCACTAAGTTGGCTCCATCTACGGCTTATCATCCCCAAACTGATGGATAGACAAAGGGAGTTAATAAATGGTTGGAGACTTATCTTCGCCATTTTTGCTATGATGTCCAAAACCTCATGGGATTCTTGGTTACACCTGGCTGAGTTTGCTTACAACAATTCCACTCATGCTAGCATAGGAGTTTCACCCTTTGAGGCTTTGTATGGTTACAAGGTGCCCCTACCCACAGTCATTTTTAATGAAAAGATCAATCCTCATGGGAAGGAGGAGTTGGAAAGAATGCAGACCTTCTTCAGCAATGCAAGGTGAATCTAAGGAAGGCTCAAGATCAAATGAAGATGTATGCTGATGAGAAGAGGAGGCCTTTAGAGTTCCAAGAAGGAGAGCTGGTTTTGTTGAAGGTGCCCAAATCCAAGTACTCTACATTAAAAGATGGATCCAATAATAAGCTTGCCCACAGGTTTTATGGCCCTTACAGGATCCTTAAGCGGATTGGAGATTTGGCATACAAACTAGAGCTTCCGTCTTCTACAAAGATTCATAACGTCTTCCATGTTAGTCAACTCAAGCCCTATTATGGTGATCCAGTGGATATAGTTGATGAGATGCCACCTATTGATGAAGATGGTCTTGTTCAGTACATCCCAGAGGCTGTTATAGGTTAGCGCGAAAAGAAGCTTTGATCACGTTCTATTGTGGAATATTTGATCAAATGGAGAGGTTTACCATTTGAAGAGGCTTCTTGGAGACCTGATTCTATATTGGATGAGTATCCATACTTGAGGGAGACATTGGTGGCTGAAGCCTATTGCTTATGGAGCTAGTAATCATGCAGACTGGTCCAGGACAGCACGCTGTTTTAGAACAGTTTTTATCGTACCTAATTTTCAGAATTAAGCTATCTATATGGGCTTAAAGTAATCTTCAAGAGCTTCATTTTGATATATGGTATATCTCATTTGGACACTTCTATCAAAAGTTATGGCAGATTTGGTCCAGCAGGGACTGTTTATTCAACAAGCTGTCTACTTTGTTCTGGGACTATTTGTTGAAGACTTTATGGCTCCATTTGCTTCTGAAGTATTTCAAATCATGTATATAGTTGGGGCTTACTTCCGTTCTTCAAATTCAGCTCTTGCAATGGTCATTTTTAATTCATTTCCCATTTGTAAAGCTGTAAAACAGAGTAGTACTCTGTTCTATCCATCTCCTTTCTAGTTGTTTCTAGGTTTGTTTTTTAGGACAAAAAACTTTTGGGAAGGGATAGATTGTAAGAAGCTGGAAACAACAAATAAGTGTTAATAATGTTGATATTATGCCATGTCACACTAACATTGGTATAAAAGGAGAGAAGATGTAATTTTTCACATCTTTTTGACACATTAATACAATTACAGACTTTCTCTCCCTTCTTGCTCACAACTTCTATGGCTTCCCCTTCTTTCTTGTCTTTCTCTCTCTAAATCTAGTCTTTCTCTCTCCTCGTCACTCTTATTCTCTCTATTCCTACAGTCTTTCTCTCTCCTCTTTCTCTCTCCCTGGTTCTCTCTCTGACAAGTGTGTAACATATCCAACTTTTTTAATCAATTGCACATGAATGCCCATTATTTCACCTTCTCCTCCACTTGCCAATAAGTTTTTATATTTATATACATTTGTATATCATCATATGAGCTTACAATTAATATATTTTCCATTTTATCAACTTAAATTATGTTATTAAAATTTAATTATGATTTTTTAAATTTAAATTAAATTATTTCTATTTATTATTAATTCATCTAAATTTATTTTTCTTTTTAATAATATAAATATTTATGATCAAAACTTTCAATTAATCTTAGTCATTTAGAATTTTTCTAAATTATTATTATTACTTAGATGTATTTTAAATTATTGATATTTTTTTAAATTCTAGTTATTACAATCTTTGTGATTTATCCACATTTGTCTTAATTTTTTGTAAACTTTTCCAATGCCTAAATACTCTCAAAATTTCACAAATCCAATTTTAAATGTTAGAAGATTTTTAATAAAATTTTTATTTTTAAAACTTTAGGAGGCTACTCTTGGGAGACTGGGAGTGAGTCCACACAAGCAAAAGAGTGAGATTAATGAGAGGTGAGGTAAGTTTCGTGATAAAGAGATAGCACCCGTTCATGCATCAACATTGTGCCTACGAGCCCCTTCTTTCTAAACACTCTTTCTCAACTAACATGGCCCCATGTAAATGTGTTGATATAGTGGGACTATCAACCAATCAAACTCCACCAAAAATACGATTTTGGATACAACCTACGTATACTATTTTATTTTAAAAAATTTCTAAATAATTTGTATTTTTCAAAGTTTAATCATGAACATTCTCAAAAATTAGAGCTATAAATTAGTTTATCTACATTAGCTTTTGAATTATCATAACTATTTAAACAAAAAAATTGTAGAAATCATACTAAAATTGATTAAAAATTAATAGTGACAAATATAACTTAACTTATATAAGTGTAAAAATTAAGAAAAAAAATTAGATAAGTAGAGTAAATGAAACCAAAATTTAGATTAATAGTTAAAATCTTAGTTTTACTTAAGAAATTAATAGAACTAAAAATATCTTTAAAAATAAAAAGTTGTATTATAATCATATAAATTATTATTATTTTTAAAATATCTTTAAATGATTAGACTCTTAAATTGATCTTTTTGTTCACAATATCATTAAAGAGTTCATGAAAATTAGTATTTTGGTAGTCATAGCCTAGAAATCATGTCTAGAAAAAGAACTTTTCTTCTACTTTATGCATGTTGCACTATGTTTGTCGTAGTTAGTGAAAGATGTATAATAAAAAGTAAGTTGTTCTTTTTGTATTTTTTGAAGTTGACAAGAAAACAATCTAGATATGTTAAGTTCCTTAAGGTGCATTTACATGCATGAAGTTAACTCAAGTTATGAGTTGGGCTTTTGGTGGTTGAATAGAAATTACTAAAAAAGTCTATTTGAAAGTTTTAAATTATTGAAAATTCCATTGGACAATCTAACTTTATCCTTGTTTGAAAAGGACTACTTGTTGATTGATTGTTAATCATTTATTGACTAATTTTAGTTACATTAAATTATGGAAAAAGATTCGAATGATGTTTATGCCTTCAATAACGAAGCAAAATTGAGGCATGATGCCAGTCATAGGGCCATGCCTAGGTTACTGTTCATCTAGAGTTGTATATAAACTACCTATTGTGTTTAAATACCACTTAGGTACGTATGGTTGTCCGTATATGAAGGTCATCCCTTACGGTGGGCGAGAACTGGTGGAACTCAGGTTTGAAGTTATAATCTCAACCTTGGTCCTCAGATAAGGAAGGAAACCTTTATAAGCCCAACATGGTTTGGTGATGGAAAGCATGAGAAGAATAGGGTAGGGTGGCAACCCAGTTTTTTGGTTGGTTTACTTTTCGAAGTGGTTATAATTATGACAAAAAAAATTTGCCACATTTTCCAAAAGGATTGTTTTTTGTGTTCATATTTAAGAATACCTCAATGAACTCCATGTAAAGATTAATCAAGAAGTTTTTTTATGTTTACAGTGTGCATAATATGATTACTTAGATAACTAAAATACATCATGTTATTAAAGGGAAGTGAGAGGATGGTCTTCTAGACAAAACTGTCCTATGCTTAGGTAGACATGATTAGCTGGGTGGCTTTCCCCAATGTTTAGAAAAGGGTAGACAAACGTGACTATTCCCAGGATCAAGTCTTAGAACTAGCCAAGCACTATTTTAGAGGGTTAGTGTGAGACTATGCCTTATGGTAGAGGGATTTACGCTCAGCTTCCCCTTGTTTGTGACTCTCATTGAACCACGTGCAAGGCTTACTTGTCTTGATTTTTTCATAGCTCATGCAATAGTGATGATCTTAGCTCAATACTAGACTGCTATTAGAAACTGTAGTTGTGTCATATAGGAATACACAAGTTGATCCTCATGGGATATGGCCAAATGCTTTGCTTGCAAGATAGATCGAGGGAACACCTAATCACCTAAATCCACATGCTCGCAAGTAGCACGGATGGTGACAACTAGGATTGAGTCCCTAAATGACTACTAAACTATCCTTCCTACAAATTGAGGTTAGATACGTTTCATGTGGTATCTGAGTGTAAATTTTAGTACTCTATCATTAAATATGATGTTAAGTTAAAATATATCAATTTTTGTAGTACTAAACAAACATATTAACTTGGAAATTGAGTGCTTTTAAATAGTTGATTGAAGCTCAGACATTTTTGCTAGGGTTTCTTTAACCAACTCTTGAACCATGAGGTGTTTTGAGTAATTTACACCATGGCTTGTGAATCTAACAATTTTCAATTTAACACAATGTTGCCTTGATTACTTTCAAGGCTATCCTTGGATCAAATTGGTCAAAAAGATGAGACTTAGAAATTGCCAGATAAAATTACTTGATTGATGTGGATATCTCGATTTCTCTAAGAGGAAGAGAATATAGGATACCCAACTTTCTTAATCAACTAGATGTTTGTGACCGCCCCTATTTTCATCTTCTTACCTGCTTATAAATGAGTTTTCATGTTTATATATATTTGTATACCCTCATAGAAGCTCAAATTATTATTATTTATTTTATTAACTAAAAATATTTTACTATAAATTAAGTATAACATTTTTAAATTAAATCAAATTATTTCTATATATTATATATTTATTTATTTTAATTTTTTCTTAAATCATAAAAAATATTATAAATTTTAAAGTTTTTTAATTACTTATATTTTTATACTATTATTATTATTATAAAACTTTAAGAAAATTATTTAATTTATTTTTATTTTTAAGTTATATATGTGTGTGTGTGTGTGTGTGTGTGTGTGTGTGTGTGTGTGTGTGTGTGTGTGGGTTCTTTTCCTTTAGAGGGGAGCCTTAATGGTGGAGCCCCTAAATAGGGCAAGGTAATTTTTGGGACACTAAGATAGTGCTTGTTCATGTGTTGACATTTCACCTATGAGATCCTTTTTTCTAAACACCCTTTCTCAGTTATCATGGCCCCACGTAAGTGCATGTCAAGACTATGGAAGAATCAAAACATCAAGAATACTACTATGGATACAATTTATTTTTTAGAATTCCTAAACAATTGTACTATATTTGTTGTAGTTAGTGAAATATGTATAATAAATATGCTCTTTTAATATTTTTCCAAGTTGAATTAATCTAGATTCCTTAAGTTCCTTAAGGTACGTTCACATGCATGAAATTAACTTAAGTTATGCATTGGGTTTTATTGGTTGAATAGAAATTATTGAAAAATCCCATCAAAAAGTTTTAAACTATTAGAAATTTCATTGGAAATTTTAATTTTGTCCTTATTTAGAAAGGAGTTAGTTGATTGTTAATCATTTGTTGATGATTTTGGCTGCATTAAATTATGAAAAAAAATTCTAATGACATCCATGCCATCCCCAGGGCCGCACCTAGCTTACTCTCCACCCAAAGTTGTATATAAACTACCTAAGGTGGCTAACCACCACTTAGGTATGTATAGTCATCTGTATGGAAAGGTTATTATTTTTGGCGAGCAAGAACCAATGAGGCTCTAGTTTAAAGTTATAATCTCGACCATGGTCCTAAGATTGGGAAGGAAACCTATACAAGCCCAACATGGTTTAGTGTTGGAAGGTCTGGGAAGAACAAGGTAGGGTGAAAACCTGATTCTTTAGTTGGTTTGCTCTTTATGATAATAACATGAATTACCATGTTTTTCAAAAGGATTATTTTTTGTGCTTGTATTTAAGAATGTGCAACAAACCTCGTGTAAAGATTAATCAAGGAATTTTTTTTTATATATTCATAGCATTCATTGTATGCTTGCTTAGATAATTAAAATATGCCATGTTATTAAAGGAAAGCAAGAGGACAATCTTCTCGATGAAACCGTCCTACGGTCAGGTGGACCTAGTTACCTAGATGCCTTTCCCCAAAGTTTAGAAAATGGCTGAGAAACATGACTATTCCTAGGGTTGAGTCTTAGAACTGGCTAAGCACCATTTTAAGGGATCGATGTGAGACTAAGCCTTATGGGGATTCATACTCAGCTACCTCTCATTTTCACTCTCATTGAATCAAGTGTGGTGTTTGCTTGCCTTGAGTCTCTAATACCTTGTATAATAGTGACCATCTTAGCTTGATGCTAGACTGTTGTAAGAGACCATATTTGTGTCACTTAGGAACCCACAGGTCTATCCTCATGGGATGAGGCCAGATGCTTTGCTTGCAATGCAAACCTCAGGAATAACTACTCACCTACATCCGCACATTGGCAAGTAGCACAAATGGTGATGATTAGGATCGAGTCCCTAGACAAGTATCAATCTACATTTCCTATGAATTAGGGTTGGGTATGTTTCATATATCTTGTGTGTAACTAGATTATAATATTTGTAATCCTTTAACTTAAGGAAACAACCAACAAATACATACTTTTTAGCTTTTGGATCCAACTTCTTTCTTAGCTCATCAAACACATGTACATATGCAATGTATACAAATACTTTAAAATACAACAAATATGGTTTCTTGCTAGTAAACTTTTCCTTTGGTACACATCATGAACTACTGTAATGGAAGTCTTGTTTGTAATATACATAGATGTAGAGATAGCTTCAGTCTAATAATAATGAGGTGATAATCTTTTCAACCGCCACCATCAAGGATTGTGCAATTTCTGCAATGTACATATTCTTCTTTTCAATAATACCATTTTCTTGCAAAGTATACCTACATGTGAACTACCTCTAAATTCCATGTTGTTTAGGAAAATTGCTAAATTCATTGGAGAGGTACTCTTCTCCCCCATTTGGCCTTAGGCACTTAATCTGCATGCTTGCTTGTTTCTCAACCAAATTTTTAAAATCTTAAAAGTGAGAGAACACCTCACTTTGCTCATTGATAAAATACACTTATATCTTCCTTGTATGGTCATCTATAAAGGTTATAGTATTTACATGCAACCATTGATGTCATATTTATTATAAGATACTATAGATCTGAATATATAACATTAAGTAATGTCTCCTTAAAATTTTATCATGAGAAAATGTACGGCTTGTCTATTTTCCAAATTGGCATGCTCCAGAGACTTTTTGTGTATTAGCCACTTTAAACTTAGGCAAGCTAGTCACTTTTTGTGTATTAGCCACTTTTTATGTATTAGCCACTTTGTGTATTAGCCACTTTAAACTTAGGCAAGCTAGTCACAAATTCATGTAGCGGCATATTCTTCAACCACTACACATTTGTATGGCCAATATGTTTATACCAAATGTTAATATGAACAACAACTCTTACACCTTGTGCAAATATAATAGCTTTCAGCTCGAGTATTTTTACATCCAAGATAAACATTCTTCCCACATGTTTGCCTTTTCCAACCAAGTTACATCCATTCTTGAAATCTTCTACATAACAACCATTCTGATAGAACTGTACTTGCAACCCTTGCTCAACCATTTGCCCAATATAAACCAAATTCTTTGTGGTGTTAGGTACATGCAACACACCAACCAAACACTCAACTTGTTAATCGTGCATAGACAATGTGACACTCCCAACCTGAGCAATAAGATGCACCATATTATCATCTGTTTTCACAAAACTAGGCATTTTAGGATTTTTCATTTCTCTAAACCATTCTCTATGATATGTCATATGGTTAGAGGTAACTAAATCCACATAACATACATCATCACTCACTATTGTTGCATCTACATTCTCTACATTCATCATATGTTGCATAATAAACAAGTTCTCATTATCAACCTAATTATTGGTAGATATATAATTGTTATGGTGTCTTCTTTCATTTTGGATATGTCCATCTCTTCTCTTTTTGGACAATGCAATATGGCCATTTTGACCACAATTATAGTAGTTTGTGTTATCATAACATGTATTCTATCTACAACGTCCTCTATGTCTCCCTTGTGATTAGTAGCTCTGATAGGAGGGCCTTTTCAATTGTGGGGGTCTTGTTGAGGCTGTCTTGTAGAATTCCTTTTTTGGATGGGTCCTAAAGTTGATCTCCTAGGGCTAAAGGCTAGAATAACCCTTGCACCTAGAAATTTAAGATGTATGCATTTGTTAACATAGTTGGCATGGTAGTCTATAATTTAAATGAGCTTCCTAATAGGATTTTAGTTCCAAATTCTTCTCTACTTGTTAGAACATAAAAGAGATAGGAATGGTCTCTCTTTCCATTTCCAATTGTACTTTACACTTGCCTAACAATAAGAAAGGTTGGCCTTTGTAGGATTGTAGCTTTGTGTTAGTGCACTGCAATGTTGGTTGGCCTAGTTCTAGCCAATAATTGTATGGAAGGATATTATTATTAGCCCCTTTGTCAATGAGCATGTCAATTGTGAAGTCTTTGGTAGCATTCAACCATATTTAGAGGTAAGCAAATGGAATTATAATGTCATTCTCCTTTTCTAGGGTAGTGATGATAGTAGCTTGGAAGAAGACTAATTGTGTGTTGTTGGGTGAGTTATGTGCATTGCTCCATTTGATCATACCATGTTTGTTTGGTTACCATGATGGTTTGTATGTGAACCTTAGGCTCTTTCATGGATGGCTCATGCAAATAATGTCCTAGAAGGTAGCAGTAGTTGTTGCGAATTTCATTGAAGTGACCATGTCCTAGGTTTCTAAGTCTATATATATTCTATTGATGACACATATGTGGTAGGGTCAAAGGCCGTGAAACTTCAGCTTTTACTTGTGGTCTTTAATTGAGTACAACAACATGAGATTTCCCTTTCTCAAAGGATTATTCCTTGATGTGTTTATTAAACTAGGCTCTTTGTCGGGCTTTTTTTTTCTAATTAGCATGAGTAGGCATGTTTTAGTCAAGTGTTCAAGTTCTATATGAGAATTTGGTCCAAGCATTTGTCCCTTCCTATCACTCAAACTATTATATGAAGACTTGGAATAAGGAACTCGACCTAGAATAATCCCTTGGTCTCATAAGCCAACTATAAGGGTGTTTGGCTTGTGCTTATATCATAGGCTGTACAATAAGCCCAAAGTGAAACAATGAGCTTATTATCACAGTTTGATCTAGAAGTTAAGAGAGTTTTTGTCAAAATATTAACCAATATTTTATTCATTTCTTTTGCTTGCATGTTTGCTTGTGGATAGTTGGGAATCAACTTTTGGTGTAGGATGAGGAACATGAATAGAAGATGCTCAATAATTGCATTGAAGAAATGAGTTCCTTGGTCACTAACAATCTCAATGGGATAGCCAAAACATGATATGAGCTAATGCCATAAAATCTTAGCCATTTTTTGGGTGTCATTCTTTTTGGTGGCTCTTGCCTTTGCCCATTTTGTCATGTAATTAATTACTACAATAATGTAGCATGCATGCAAGTATTGGCCAGTAAGGCTAATGGGTCCCATAAAGTCTATCCCCCACTTTTCAAAGGGTTGGTAGGCGATTACAGGGGAGAGTTAGATTTTTTCCTTTCTAATAGGAAGTTTTGTGTGCTAATACTTGTCTTGTAGCAATGTTTGATGAAATAGACCACATCTTAAAAGAGAGGGCGCCATCATTGTTGGGCAAGAAATGGGATATGGGGGCTGCAAACAACCCCCCTACCAATTACATGCATGAGATAATCTTGATCTTTGCCCTCCATCGCTCCAGTCTGCTCCTCAAAATGGCTGCCTGGTTCAAGAGATCAGATTTCAGACTTTCTGTGTGTGAAGAAGAATGAAGCCTGGTTAATGAATGCTCGTCCGGCATGGCACCGGATTGCTTCCCAATCGAAGGTGGGCTGAAGATTGCAATGTGGAGGTGGGCTAAGCATTAAACGGGCCCTGATTTTTATAAAGAAATTTGTTCTTTTTTCTCATTTGATGAGGTTAGCAATGTTCATATGGGCTAAAAATTGATGGACATGTTTTTTTCTGTTGGTTTTAGTCTTCCATAATAAAAAACTCAGAAAATATACACTTAAAGTGTGGAAAATAAATGGGAAAAACCCGAAAAGCATGGTTTTTAGAGTAAAAATGGGATTTTTGGGCTTACAATCGAAAAAACATGTAACAAAACACCAATAAAATCTACATGGTTGCTATTTAAGGACTCAAGAGCTAGAACTCTAAAATGATGCTAATTTTCTTCCATTTTTATTGATAATAAATAAGAAAAAATAAGGAAAAATGCTCTTTAAAAGGGGAAAAATAGAAAATGGATGATGAAAATTATGGATGTGGCTTTGAGTGTATAATGAGGATAAAACATGAGGGTTTGCCTCAGGTTATCCCCATTTATGTGTTTTTATGAGTATTTACGACTTATTTTGTGCGAAATACACATGAAATTATCCTTTTACCTATCACCGCAAGCAAAACTTTAAACGGTAGGGAGAGAGGGGAGTTTGAGCATTGAAATATGATATAAAATCTGATGTATTTGCTGCATTATTCATATAGGATGATGTTAAATTAAATAAAGGGAAGTACATCACGAGTGTAAGGCTCGATGTCTTCTCTCGTTACAGTAGTCATGCGTTAGTGTATGGAAGCATGAAAAGAATGGATTTGCACAATGCACGAGGCTGTTTTTCAATTGTTTGAGTACTTAATCATATACACATTTGCATCAAGCATCGTTAAATGGTATCAATTACAAGCTCCTGGATACATAGCACTTGGGTTTCTTTAGGACTTGACCCATGTAGAGAGAGTGAGCAACTCGACTGTAGGTTTAGATGGTGGGTCAAAAGGGGATGGATAAGTGCATTCCTGGAATGTTAAATATATTGGCACTAAGAGGGGAGTTTGTTTCAAATATGTCTATGTGTGGAAGTAGCGCATCGAGAGGCCAATCCCCAAGATGTAGGAGAGCCGCAGTAGGGCCACGGCAATCAGCCGGTGGGGTGCCCTTGTGTGTGTCACATGTGGCATTTAATGCCAATATATGTATAATCTCCCTTTGAGGAGATGGAGAAAGGGAACATCCGTTGGATTACAGACTGTAAATGTGTAGTGATTAGTGTTTAGATAGTGTATCCCTTGATAGACGCTCCTGGTCCGCGAGGCCGTGAGGTGGGGTTGTCAGTTGAGGGCATGAGGTCCGGCTAGTGCCTTAGCCAGTGTCGGCCCATTTTAGGTCCCATCAGTGGTGCGTCTGTCGGGATCTGCCAACAAGTGGTGGTTCTCGAATCTAGGGTTTCTAGGGACCAAATAGTTGGTTTATGTCCTCTGACAAGGACCGTCAAGCCGAAATACAAAAAAGAGAACGTGCTGAGAGGGCTAGACGGTGGTTGGAGATTGTAAATCATTATTCTCCTCAAAGGAGTAGCCCATTGCACATAAGAGAAAGTGGTTCTAATAACCTAACTGTTACGAGTAGCTCTTTGAGTGCAAGTGGAAGTCCTAGTACTTCCCTACTTCCAGTTAATCAGCCCACAATAACTGGGGATGTAATTTTACCTATACAAACTCCTGTTGTCAATCCGGTTGTAACCATGGCACAACCTATCGCAACTCTAGCAGGGACACCGGATTTGCCGGCATTAGGAGCGTCGTTGCCCATTTTCCATGGGTTAGCAGAAGAAGATGGAGAACTCCACATTAAGGAGTTTCAAACACTCATGTTCAATTATCAAATCCAAGACGAAGGACACCTAATGATGTTCTTTAACATGACGTTAAAAGGAAGAGCGGCAATATGGTATCACGGTCTCGAAGCCGGAACCATAATTAGCAATGCCCAATTCTTTACGGCTTTCCGTAGAGAGTTTGCCCCTGAGAAGGGTGGACAATATTGGTTGCATGTCTTGAATGTAATACGCCAAGAACCAAATGAGAATGTCCAGACCTATGCCAAGACATTAAAGCAAGTTCTTCGTAAACTAAATACTTATATCCCCATTCCAGCGGCTTCCTAGTTACAATATTTCCTACATGGATTGGATTTTAATATCCAGGTGCAGCCAAGTAGTGTTGCTTTGGCCGACATTGACACTGTTATTACCCAAGCAGAAGGAGTAGAGTCGTGCTTGCAAGCAGCTTATGCAGCAAGGATAAATTGGAATGGTAATAACTTGGCCTTGACCAATGGGAGTCAAGGGGATCCCATGTCAAATGCGAATGGGAGAGGAGGTATCATGCCAAATTTGCCTATGTTACTAGCTCCTCCTAGCATGACTATGACCATGGCTAGTCAGGCGGCCTCACTAGATAGTGGGGGCCAAACAATGAATCCTAATGTGGTCCCAGTAGGTCAATGGCCAATCCTTAATCAAGTGGTTAGGCCCATGGGACGACAAACTGATGATCACGGCTACGAGTCGAGTGCCTATAATGTCCTTGGTGAAGTTAAGGACATGATGAAGCACTACATCGATATGATCTCTAAACAGTATCGAAAAATAGCTATGGATGTCAATTTCCTAAAGAAGCAACAGAATTTGATAGGGATTCGATGCCCCGAAGAGGGTGGCCCCTCAAGATTTAGCTATAAGTGGTGTGGTGGCCAATATTTCCCTAGGAATTTCCCGAATGTCAAATGTGATATTTGCGGAAAATATGGCAACTTAGCTGCTACCTATTGGAGTAAGATCAGTTCTCTCCAACAAGAAAGTAAACAACCTGGTCCAATTAACCATCGCACACAAGGAAATAATCTTCAGCAAGATGAGGAACCATGGCAAATACTGCAACGAGGAAAGGCTATTGTAGAGGAGTTGCCTCATGGCAGTGGAGTCAGCCTTATTGAGGCTGTACATGTCAATGATGCAGAAACTTCTAATCTACGAGCCGTAACAAGAGGGCAAAAGATTAAAGCGGGTGATAAAGGAACTGTAAAACCTGTCGAGGGAAACCCTAAGCAAGATGCTAGGGAAAAGCGAGTCCTAAATCTAGATATGGAAGGTGGACCTCTAAGGCCTATTGATGGTAAAGTAGATCCTGAGAAGGATAGAGAGGTGCCAAGAAAGAAGAAAAAAGTAAAAAAAGAAGCACTAAAGCCACCGGTCCAACGACCAAAGGAAAGAATGGTATGGCGCGAGAAGAGAACTTTGGCTAATTACCATGACTTTGACCTAGCAAGTTCTCTTTGCGAAGTCAAACCAGATGTGAATCTCCTACAATTGATTAAACTTTCTCCAAGAGTAGGCAAGGAATTCAAGAAAATCCTGTGTATCGAGTATATAGTAGAACCTTTGGGCATTGCTAGAGTGAGTGAAGATTGGTTTGATCATGCTGAAAAGCACTACCCTAGGGTTCCAACATATGTGGATGGAATATTAGTGGAGCACGCTATCGTGGACACTGGATCCTTCGTCAATATCATAAGTTTAGACTTGATGGAGCAGCTAGGTCTCAAAATTCAAAAAGACGGCTTCACACTTCTTAGGATGGCGGATGATAGTCTAAGACAACCGGAAGGTTGCATCACTAAAGTCCACGTTACTGTGGCAAGCATGGAATGCTATCTAGACTTTAGGGTGATAAGGTTTGCAGGGCATCCTAGCTATCGAGTTTTGCTAGGAAGGCCTTGGATTTTACGAACATACTGTCAAGTCGATACACCCACTGGTCAAGTGATTCTAGGTCAAGGTGCCCATTGTGTAATAGTGGATGCTTACCCTGAGTCTCCTCAGTGCGAGAGAGCTCCTTTATCCTCCACTAAACTAGAAACATTAGATGATCCATCTAATAATGAGACGTCATCGAGTGATGGATCTAAGGAAGGGTCCACTACGGAGGATATTTATTAAATAACCTTGGATGAGCCGATAGAGCCTCATGATCGAATAAGAGACGTGGATGTTATTCAGCTAGACCTTGGTATGCCTAATGATTCGTGGCCAATCAAATTGGGTTCTATGCTCAGTTCAAAAGAGAGAGAGGGCTACATGTCCCTGATTCAGGAGTTCCGCGACATCTTTGCTTGGAGCTATGATGAACTTCGGGGTATTCCTCCTAGTCTAGTTGTGCATACTATTCTTATGAAGGAAGGTACCTGCCCTGTACATCAAAAAGTAAGGCATATGCCTTTTGAATTAAGGGACAGGTTGTTCAAGGAACTACAGAAGTTGTGGAAAGCGGATTTGATCTTCACTGTTCATCATACTGAATGGTGCTCACCGGTTGTGATCGAGAAGAAGAAAAAAAATTAGATCCAACTTTGCGTAGATTTTAGAGAGTCGAACAAGCAAACTATTAAAGATTACTACCCATTGCCATTTATTGACCAAATTTTGGATCAACTAGCAGGTAGGGAAATCTATTTGTTTATGGACTGCTTTGCAGGGTATAACCAAATGGTGATTGCTGAGCAAGACAAGCTAAAAACGACATATATTACTATCTTTGGTACCTTTGCATACCATGTGATGGCATTTGGGTTATGTAATCACCAGGTTCGTGATAGAGAACAGCCGGCAAGACCTTTGGTGACATTTCCCCCGAGGAATTGAAAGTATTCATTGACGGTCTGGGGGCAGCCACCATAAGGGATAGACAATTAATTATCTTACAGAAGTGTTTTGAGCGTTGTAGACAATTCTGTATAGCTCTCAACCCACGGAAGTGCGTCTTCGGAGTTCCTTATGGGCTCTTGTTAGGCCATGTGATCAGTTCCATATCAGTGCCTTGGCAGAAAGAACGTTGCCACTAACAAACCTATTGTCCTTTAATTGTCAATTTTCATGGAGTGATGCTTGCAAAGTATCTTTTGACGATGTAAAGCAGGAGCTCGCTAGAGCACCTATTTTAAAAGCACCAAAAAGGAGTGAAATATTCTATATATTTTTAGCACCAACTATGTATAGTATTAACTGTTGTTTGGCCCAAATTTGGGAGGAAAAGTGGTACCATCCGATAGCTTTTGCTAGTTGAAAGTTGGGCATATCGGAAATTAACTACACCTATATGGAGAAGTTGTGCCTTGCGATGGTATTTGCGACCAAGAAGTTCAAGCACTACATTCTTTATGAGAGGGTGGTTTTTTATACGAAGACAGAAGGGCTTTGATTGTTGTTGAATAAGTTACAGTCACCTAATCGTTTAGCAACGTGGTTAATCACTTTGCAGGAGTTTGATTACGAGATTAAGAGCAAGCCGCCAAAGCTTCAGGGCATTGTCGAGGGCATTGAAATTTTCCTTGATCGCAGGGACATTATATCGGCAAGGTGTTGATGATATCTATCGCCGATGTGTGATGCCTGATGAGGTTTCCTTTATTTTGGAAGAATACCATGACTTCGCTTGTGGAGAGAACTTTGCTGGGCGGTTGACGACACAAAAGGCTTTACGAGCTAGATATTGGTGGCCGTCCATCTTCCAAGATTCATTTGACTATGTTAAAAGATGTGATACATGTCAAAGACATGACAGTCGAGATAATAGAAAGCGTCCACTTACACCTATTATGGCTATCCTTCCATTTGAGAAGTGGGGCATCGATTTTGTGGGACCTATTACCCCATCGTCTACTACTCAAAAAAGATACATTATAGTAGCAATTAATTACTTTACAAAGTGATCAGAAGCACGAGCAACAAGGCAGGACAATGCAAAATAGACTACTAGTTTCCTACTTGAGCATATCATCTGCCATTTTGGTCCCCCAAAGGAAATAGTATCAGACTGTGAAGCCTGACTGAAGCATGGAGCATTAAGCATAACAAGACGACCCCCTATAATCCGCAAGCCAACGGACAGGTTGAAAGTACAAATAAGCAGCTTGTGGGTATCCTATCCAATATAGTCTCTAAAAAGAAACGGGACTAGGATACAAAATTATATGTGGTGGTTTGGTCATATAATACGACGTTTAAACGAGCCACTCACCACACCCCATTCAAATTAGTTTACGGGGAGAAGTGTGTCTTGCCCTTAGAAATTGATTTTCCGACCATAAGATTTGCAATCAATCATTCTTTGGGTGATGAAGATGCCTTATTTGAGCGGTTTACGACTATAGCCCACTTGGACGAGCTCAAATTGCAAAGCTTATTGCACCAGGAGGTAGCTAAATGTCGGATGAAGCGGTTGCATGATATAAAGGCAAAGAATTATACCTTTAAAAAAGGGCAATTAGTTCTGTATTACGATGCACATAGGGAGCTATTTCCTAGAAAGCTGGAACCTCGCTGGGATGGCCCTTACAAGATAGTTTGGATAGGTAAAAATAAGTCCACTGTTTTATCAGCTGACCTACAAGGAGTGGAATTTAAGAATAAGGTTAATCTTAATAAGATTAAACCTTATTATTTCTAAATATGCTAACATGCTAAATGCATTGCAGGTCCATGCTGGGGCTAATTTGAGACCTGTAGAAGGAGTTTAAACTAGTCAATGGGACGGTTAATCCCTTATTTGGAGCACCCATATCTAGAGCAAAGGTATCATCAGGGGAGGCTTATTTGGTGGAGCAAGGGATACAAAGTGGTTGAGCAAGAAGATGGTACCTTTGTGTGGGAGATTAAAGTTTTCTGCCATCACTATTTACAAATCTTGACAAACATCCCTACTGAGTTTAATGAAGAAGGTGGGATGGAGCCATCAGTTCATCCTCTAAATATGTTGAATTTTGATTATCATACTTATGAATAGAGGAGTTCCTGATGGCTGGCTATGCAAACCCATTATGGACGTACACGTTATACTTTGATGGAGCATCTAGGGGGCCTCATAGAAAAGGGAGTGTTGGAGTAGTCATCTGAGATCCTCAACGTAGAGTTACAATGAAATTAGCTGCTCATCTCGAGGTGGGATTTACTAACAACATGGCGGAGTATAAAGCCCTCATTATGGGATTGAATATTGCCAAGAAAGGTGGCATTAGGTGGTTGTTAGTAAAAGGGGATTCTCAACTGATTTTAAATCAACTTAATGGGACATATACGGTCCAGAATCCTCTCCTTCGTATGTATCATCGAACTAGTATAACCCTATTTGATGAATTTGAGAGCATATCTCTTCAGCTCATTCCACGTTATTGGAATCAGTTTGCGGATTCATTAGCCAATTTTGCTTATGAGGAGGACCTCTTTTTCAACTGTGGTCCTAGTCCATATGTTGTTATTGATGATGAGACGGGACCTGGTTACTTGTGGGGAATGTTATCAAACCACGCATTATATGGCAAGAGATGGTTGATATGGGTAATGAGAAGAGTAGCCGAGACCCATCTACCATTATTATCTTGGACCCATAGGCTGATTCGACGACATGTTATGCGTACACCTCTTGCATATATAGCAAGAGGAATGGGTCATAACTTGATGCATTTATTTTAGGGCTGAGCGCCCTGTCTTTCCCCTTAGAGTGGAGCATGTGTTTGTCTATCTGCCTTCTTCCAAGGAGGGATCTATATGAGCAGGTTTGCTTGATTTCTTTAGGCCAAGAGAGCCAGTTAGTTTGCAGTGTAATGTGCTATTTCTTTAGGCCAAGAGGGCCATTCGTCTATTTGGTGTGGGTACAGTTAATGGTTTCTTGTTGTAGTGATTGCATCATACAGGTTGACGAAGTCGCTGAAGGGAGCCTTTGCTGTGAAGGAGCTTCTTGCCGCCATTCCAGGTGGTTTCATTTCCTTTCTGAGTCTTTTCCCTTAAGCGATTAATGATATATGTGTGTGTAAGGGTTACTTTACTTTGTTTATTGGGGACCAATACTCGAGGCATGAAGTCCTAGAATTAGACTCTGTATGTTTGGGGGAGGTCTGAGTAGTCATTGCCTCTTGCAAGGCATTGAAAGACCTGTTTTAGATGGGAATTCTAGTGACCCTATTTTGCTGACTTGCTAGGCAGCCGTTCTAGGAGTTCCTGTTAGTTGTGAGGAAGTTAGAGAAGCCTATTAAAATAATGATTGACAAAGATAAAACCCTAATATCTGAAAGACAATATATGAATATGCAAAGGTGTGTAAAAAGGGGTTCTAACCCCTATAAAAATAGAAATGGAAAGAAAGAAAAATCTTTGAGTAGTTGTTCATTGCCTTGCGAAGGCCTGGTAGGTTCCTGGGGACGAGTCAGACCAGGGGCCGATGCCTTGTCTTCCTAGGGGTGGCTTCTAGTAGAAACCAAAGAATACAAGACGGTAGGAGCGAAAATAAAAGTGAGTGTTAGAAAAGGATTAAATATCGCCTTGCACGGGCTTGGTAGGCTCTTGGGTACCAAAACAGGACCTGAGGCCGATGCCTTGCTCTCCTTGGGTCACTATGCTCAGCTCCCTCATTTTTACATGCTCAGCTTTGGAAAATAAGAAGCTAACCAATGTGCTAAATGACAATATTTGTTGATCAGGCTATAGAAGTCCTCACCTAGTAGGAGCTCCTAGTTGCATTGTCCTTAGTTAGGTAGGTAGTTTAGACCACCACTTAGGATGACCTTTGATGGGGTTCTGGTTAGCTTGGTTGTGTTGGAGCAGTTGGTTAGTGACTAGCTTTCAACTTTCTGTCAGATTATGCTAGGCCTACTCCTCATGGATTTCATGCCTTGTTTTTCACAAGGGGGTAGGGTGAGAGCTGTGTTGTGTTTGTTGTGTATCTATTTTGTATCGGCTTGATGCTCTTTGTGGTTGTGTTTATGTGCAGAGTTGTTCGTGCGATTCGACAGGCTAAGTTGCCCTATCACGGTCGCCAATGATAGATGATTTTTTATGCCGAGAAGTGCTTAAAAATAGCCAAAAATTATGAATTTCAAGGGAAAAATAGACTTCGTCGAAGGCGGCGGTGGCAATCAGTACGATTTTAAGCGGCAATGCCCGAAAAAGGCTTAAAAGACCCACTTGATGACAGTTGGTGAATTTTCATAATTTTTTGGCATGTCAAACGAGACCTTGGGAGATGCCCGGTAGTGGAGGACTTCAAGACGAATGCCCAAAATTTTTTGGATCGTAATTCGGACACCGGACGCGGAAGAGGGAGTACCTGGGAGGTCAAGACTAAAGTCAAGTGGAAATGGGACTTAAGGGATGCCAAAGGGCATGACCCTTGGGGCTCCCTAAAGGGGGCCCAATCAAAAAAACGTTTTTTTTAAGGAAAGAAGAAGGCGCCTGATTTTCACGCCAAGAAGAAGATGGCGCCATCATTCTTGGGCAAGAAATGGGATATGGGGGCTGCAAACAACCCCCCCAACCAATTACATGCCTGAGATACTCTTGATCTTCGCCCTCCATCGCTCCAGTCTGCTTCTCAAAATGGCTGTCTGGTTCAAGAGATCAAATTTCAGTCTTTCTGTCTCCTCTCTCTCTCTCTCCTACAAGGGGTAGTTCCTGTGTGTGAAGAAGAATGAAGCCCGGTTAACGAATGCTCGTCCGGCATGGCACCGAATTGCTTCCCAATCGAAGGTAGGCTGAAGATTGTAGTGTGGAGGCGGGCTAAGCATCAAATGGGCCCTGATTTGCAGACCCGCAACAAGTTTCAAAACCCGAAATAATGAAAAGTACACGGTAATGACATTTTTATAAAGAAAATTGTTCTTTTTTCTCATTTGATGAGGTTAGCAATGTTCATATGGGCTAAAAATTGATGGACATGTTTTTCTCTGTTGGTTTTAGTCTTACATAATAAAAAACTCAGAAAATATACACTTAAAGTGTGGAAAATAAATGGGAAAAACCCAAAAAGCATTGTTTTTAGAGTAAAAATTGGGTTTTTGGGCTTACAATCGGAAAAACATGTAACAAAACACCAATAAAATCTACATGGTTGCTATTTAAGGACTCAAGAGCCACAACTCTAAAATAATGCTAATTTTCTTTCATTTTTATTGATAATAAATAAGAAAAAATAAGGAAAAATGCTCTTTAAAAGGGGAAAAATAGAAAATGGATGAGGAAAATTATGGATGTGTCTTTGAGTGTATAATGAGGATAAAAATAAGGGTTTGCCTCAAGTTATCCCCATTTATGTGTTTCTATGAGTATTTACGACTTATTTTGTGAGAAATACACATGAAATTACCCTTTTACCTATCACCGCAAGCAAAACTTTAAACGGTAGGGAGAGAGGGGAGTTTGAGCATTGAAATATGATATAAAATCTGATGTATTTGCTGCATTATTCATATAGGATGATGTTAAATTAAATAAAGGGAAGTACAGCACAAGTGTAAGGCTCGATGTCTTCTCTCATTACAGTAGTCATGCGTTAGTGTATGGAAGCATGAAAAGAATGGATTTGCACAATGCACGAGGCTGTTTTTCAATTTTTTGAGCACTTAATCATATACACATTTGCATCAAGCATCGTTAGATGGTATAAATTACAAGCTCCTGGATACATAGCACTTGGTTTCTTTAGGACTTGACCCACGTAGAGAGAGCGAGCAACTCGACTGTAGGTTTAGATGGTGGGTCAAAAGGGGATGGATAAGTGCATTCCTGGAATGTTAAATATATTGGCACTAAGAGGGGAGTTTGTTTCGAATATGTCTATGTGTGGAAGCAGCGCATCGAGGGGCCAATCCCCAGGATGTAGGAGAGCTGCAGTAGGACCACGGCAATCAACCAGTTGGGTGCCCTTGTGTGTGTCACATGTGGCATTTTATGCCGATATGTGTATAATCTCCCTTTGAGGAGATGGGAAAAGGGAACATCAATTAGATTACAGACTATAAATGCACAGTGATTAGTGTTTAGGATAGTGCCTCGATAGACTATCTTGGTCTGCGAGGCCGTGAGGTGGGGTTGTTTGTTGAGAGCATGAGGTCCGGATAGTGCCTTAGCCAGTGCCGACCCATTTTAGGTCCCATCAGTAATAAAGTATTGCTTTCCTTGGAATAGAAGCACTAAGAAATCAATTCTAGCAAAACTAGAAGACATCTAGCAATGTGACCTATGTTATAGGGATTGTTAACCAAATAAAGTAGTGTTTGATGGTCTATGAAAAACATAAATGTGGTAGCCAACAAGTAGTATTGAAACTTCTTGATGGTGTATACCATCACCAATTCTTCATTGTTTAGTTATGGAGTTATTCATTTTGGCTTTGATGAGATGTCTACTAGCAAAGCTCATGGGAAAATCCATACTACGCATATTGAATTGGCACAACATAGCTCCAATCGGAATTTTAGATACATCAATATGCACATGGAAGGTGATTGTCTATTCTGAGGCTCGTAAAATGGGTGCTATAATGAGAGATTTTTCCAAAGCTTCACATGAATTCTTGCATTTATTTTTCCATTCCTAGACAATTAGCCATGCTATGGAAGCATAGTTCAACACAAAGCAGTGATAGTAGCCAATGTGTTGGAGGAAACATTAGATGCCCTTATGGATAGTGGGTGGTGGGAGATCTATTATCACCTGATCTTGGGTGTATCCATTGCATTGCCATTCCTATATACCGCATGGCACAAAATGATGTCATGTTTAACCTAGAATTGACACTTCAAGGGATATAGAGATAGGTGGTACTATTGATAGCCTCGAAGACTAGTTGAATCTCTTCAAGGTGTTCCTTCTAGCTAGAGTGGACACAAAAGTCATCCACAAATACTTTGAGCCAACATCTTAGCATGTCCTTGAAGATAGTACACATGAGTCTCTGGGAGGTTATTGATACATTTGTTAAACCAAAAGTCATGACAATGTAAGTGAATATTCCCCACTCAATGGTAAAGCTAGTTTTGGGTTGATCATTCGCATACACTTGTACTTGGTTGTAGCCCAATAATCCATCCAAGAAGCTATAAGCTTTTTTTACTACCACACATTTGATTACATTGTCTATGTAAGGCAATGGGTAATTGTCTCTTTTCATTGCAACATTTAGTTTTGTGTAGTTAATATATACTTGACTTTTGCTATTCCTTTTGAGTACCATGATGATGGGTGATACCCAATCTATATGCTCAATCTCATAAATGAATCATAATTTTTGCAATTTCTTAATCTCTTTTTGTACATGTGGTGTGTGTAGCAATAATTTGTAGAGTAGGGTTGTTGTTTGGTAGGCTTGGTATCTAGCTTCAAAGGACTTGTATGGGTCAATAGTTAGGGTGGAATTCCCTTGAGGTTAGAGGAATTCCAAGGAAACATATAGTAATACTCTTTAAGTAGATTGACTAGTTATTGTTCTTTCTTTGTGCTCTAGTCCTCAGCTACATAAACCAGTTCAAGGGTTTCACATGGCTCAACAAGGCTGAACTCTTGACCTTTGTCACAGGACCTCAATACACTTGCTAGTTTGCCCTTCCCTTTTTGTGCCAAGTAGCACAATGACTTGATCTCCTTTTTTATATTGCACAAATTTCTTAAGGAAATCGGGTTTTTTGCTCTTACTTTTAAACTTTCTTTCAAGTGTAATTTTTTAAAGGTGTCTGCACTCAAGATGAAGCAAGAGTTTTGCTCTAGCATTGTGGGACTTGGATGGTGGCAATATTTTAGGGTCTAAATTGTTTCTTTCATCTATCTCTAAGTTTGTATTATGTGTTTGCAAGGAATCAAAGGCTAGGTCTTATCCCTTATTAGCCAAGAGTAATTCAAAAATGGGAACTAGTTTAGTGGGTTGATTTCCCATTTGGTCATGGTCTAATATCTTTAGGTACTCTAGCCATTTAATTTTGGATTTGTGTCTGACTATGCTTGTCTTGATGAGTAAACCTTCTGTTTGTCAGGGTTTTTGCTCAACTGAGATATGCTCTATCACTCGCCATCACTATGCTAGTTGATTGAGTCAATGTATGTGGCATCATCTTCTTCTTCATGTAGATTTGTCACTTTTTTACTCAATATCAACCCTTACTCATGCATTAGGGAGATGGAGGTCTTTATGATAGTCAAATAGGATCTGATGGAGATGGTAGGTGAGGCTATTGAGAAACACTTCAAAGAGTAGGATATTTGCTTTTGGTTTGTAATAGAAGCATGGCCACCACTAGCTAAACAACTTGCATAATTCAAGCTTGTCTATTGGAGTTGGACATCCCTTGGTAAAAATGTGTGGCATTGAGTTAGGAGAAATGATAGAGATAAAAAGAAAAATACATATGAGGGTTGATGGTTTGAGCAGTAGGGCCTTGCGCTCCCATTGTATTAGGTGTTCATGAGCTTCTTGATATTCAAGTTCTTCCATGAATAGAAAATCTCAAGTAGCAAGTATACGCATCCAATCTTGCTCATCTTCAAGGGATGGAATGTAGCTCATGAGAGGCTATTGGATAGGAGGGTACTTGGCATCTCCTTGAACAATGGAAATAGCATCTAGCTTGACTAGAGAATTTTTCCAAGTCTCCACTTCTATTCATATCGTGCCCTTCTATTCTCAAGAAAGACAAGGCTATTGTCCTAGTCCTTTATGAGTCATATGTTTCCCATTCAAGTGCATCTAATAAATAGATCATAATTACTTATTTCATGACAAAAAAGTTAATTGAAAATTATATCTAGCTATTTTGAATGGCTAATATTTTAATACACATTGTGGGAGGACCTTGAATCCATTGGTGATAGGTAGATTGAACTGGACAAGTTCATTTGGAGGATTTCCCCAAGTACAAAGCATGTTCTCATTAACAATTCTAATGCCAATCCTAGTATCGATGATCCCTTTCTTGGTAGAGTCCCTGAGGGCTTCTACTAGAAGTATTGCATGGCATTTTGCCCCTTCCTAGAAGGTGTACCCAAGGCTCTTAGAGTAGGTGTACCTGGGTAGTTGGCCTCTAAATTGTGGGACAATAGTGCAGAGTTCATGCCATCCATCCAACTTTTGAAGACCTATTGTATTATGCAGCTTCCTTTCATCAGGACTTCAAGTGGAATGGAGATATTGGTGGATGTAAGGTAAATATTAAACAAGTTTTTTCTCTTGATAATGAAATCTATGTTGCTCTATATTGTGTAGGATTGCAATCTCTTATTTATGGAATTGTTGACCAAAATAGAGTGGATCAATTGTGAAATTTCCAAGGTTTGGGGGTTGACTAGGTAGAGACTTATGTGTGAAGCTAGAGAGGATGGGCAGAATAATGATTTACAGGGATGTCTCACATGGTATTCCTTTTTGCATTTCTTCCACCCATTCCATGCACTTATTGATCATTTCCCATTGTTGCTTAGGGTTAGGATATTCTCCCACCTTCATTGTAACAACTTTCTCTGCTGACGGTGTGGTTGTTGCACTTTCTACAATCAATATAGTGGCTATACCTTGTTGACTAGTCAATGAGAGAATACATGGATCTAGAGCATGGCTATGGTGGTTCAAAGACAAGAAGAAGACTCATGTAGACATAGACTTAGACACTGACTATCACACAAGTGAATCAGGTTTCAAGATTGAGACTTGAACTCATAAACACAATCTTGTGTGTGGACAATGACACGAAAAGAAAAGAGTACTATCATTGCATTTAGAAAAGGAAGCAAGTACAATGCTTTATAGGAAAGTAGTAAACTGCAGTAGGCACCACTGTGCATATGGGATAGGTAATCCTGCATATCCTTGGCCCTGAAGCTCCATACAAAGAGGCTGTCAGTGGGTGTGATTGTCTGAATCTCAACACCCCTCCTCAATCACAACCAGAAAGGCACTAGGTGTGTAGAGGTTGTAATGAGAACCACTTGCAAAGTGTGGGCACACCATAAACATGGTAGTCACCAGAGGCTATCGCAAAAAAAGGCTAAGTGTGGGCACCAAAACATGATGGACATCCAGAGGCTGTAACAGGGGCCTCACAAAGTATACAGGGACTATAATGCCAAGTTACATGAGGACTTTTCAAAGCTTATGGCAAGAAGCATTAGGGCTAGGAAATACAAGGCTTTTAGAACAGTTTATCAGAGTAATGAGAGTAGAAGGACTGGTGAGGTTTGTCCTTCCAATCCTGGTGGTCTTCATATTCATATTCATCTTCTTCTTTTGGTCCTTGGTCTTCTTCTTCTTTCACGGCTGCAAGATAGGCATTTTGAGACCTCTTCCTAGCATGACAAAATTTCTCCGTGTGTCTAGTTCTTTTGCAGATTTCACATATCAACTGCTCTTTCTTGCCCTTGTACCTGTTGGCCAACATACAACATTTGTTCATCTTTAGAGGTGCTTGGTTCTCCCTTTGACTTTATCTTATTTTCCTCCTCTAGCAAGGAAGCTTTAATGTCAACCAATTTAGGGTTTGGCATGTTGATTAAAGCGGTTGAAACATTATCATAATCAAGATGCAAACTTTTTAGTAGGACACCAATACAGATATCTTCATCCATCTTGAGATCAATCCCTACAAGCTGAGTAAGGATACTTTCCATGTAGTTTAAATGATTTGCAAGGGATATGTTAGATTTCATATCTAGCCTAAAAAATTCAATCAGTAATCCATACTTAGATGACTTTGATTGTGCACCAAACAAAGTATCTAATCTTTTCCAAGTATCATTAGAGGTTTGACAGGCATCCACATGATGGATGTAGCTGTCATCCAATTCCACTTTGATAATGGCCTGTGCTTTGTCATCATTCTTTTTCCAAGTAGCTACAAGGTCCGCATCCTGAGGTTTCTTCTCTTTGCCATTTGAGATGGCCCAGAGACCCTTCTTCATCAAGATGAGCTTGATGCGGGTTTGCCAGGTGTGAAACCCAACTCCCTTGAACTGAGCTGTCAGTGAGTCTTTTCCCATGCTAGAGAGCTAGAGCAGCAGCAAATCAATTCCAAGATTCTCAGATTTCACAAGTGAAAGAGCAGATTACAATGTGTCAAGAGACACAAGTAATGGTAGTGTGAAAACACACTATGTCTGACTTGATGTTGAGCTTGAATCTTCCTGTTCGGGTCTTCGATCCTTTGTCAATCTTTCCAAGTCCTTCCCCTCCTTGATTTGATGTTGGGGTAGTAGATCAGAGTGGCAGTGGGTTGCTCCAGGTGGCAGGAGAGAGAAAATGATGAGATTTTTGAGCTTTGATGAAAATGGCTATGGCTAACAGTTTAGGGTTTCAGACAGGGCTTGGTTTTTTTCTTGATTGTAGGAGCTATACTTGATCATTTCCTGAGATTTTTTTGTGGAAAGAAAGCTTTACTCATGGGCTTTTCATTGCCCCATAACCATCGTCAAGATCTGGTCGAACAGCAAGCGCGCAGGACGATGAAACAAAAACAAGCGTAGTTAGGACAAATTTCTACGATTTTAACAATGCTGGGGGCAGAGGTGGCTAATGTCAGCAGCTATGATGTTGGGCTGCTACGCCTTAACCAGAGGAAGAGGTCTTTAGAAGGAATCATCCGCAAATATGCTTTGTATGGAGAGAGGGTATGTCCTACAGGTCATAGATTTAGGCTATGGCAGTGATGACTGACAATTTGAGCAAAGCTGAGCTATGGAGTGGCCTATGTCAAGCTCTTAAGTTATACATAGAAGCCTTGGGAGTCAAGGAACAAATGTCCAGAAGAGATCAGGTTTAGATATGACTTGTGGAGAGAGATCTAGGAGCTTCAATTTGACAAGGTGCTGCTGGCTATGGCTACCATGGAAGCTCAAGTGAAGGTAGAGTTGAGAAATGGAACCATGAGCTAGACTTGAGCTAACCTGAGGTTAAGATGAGCTGAGATAGAGTAGAGGAGAGCTAAGCCATGCTCAGCTAAGCTCTGATACCATGTGAGAATACATGGATCTAGAGCATGGCTATGGTGGTTCAAAGACGGGAAGAAGGCTCATGTAGACATAGGCTTAGACACTGACTATCACACAAGTGAATTAGGTTTCAAGATTGAGACTTGAACTCATAAACACAATCTTGTGTATGGAAAATGACAATGACACTTTACTGGAAAGAAAAGAGTACTGTCATTGCATTTAGAAAAGGAAGCAAGTACAATGCTTTATAGGAAAGTAGTAAACTGCAGTAGGCACCATTCTGCATATGGGATAGGTAAGCCTGCATATCCTTGGCCCTGAAGCTCCATACAAAGAGGTTGTCAGTGGGTGTGATTGTCTGAATCTCAACAGTTAAGCATTTTCTTTTCAACATAATTTTAGTATGCTTTTGCCTCTTTTTGGTATCCTTCTCACCTAGTATGGATCCATTTACTATGGTTGGTCCCTCTATGGTTTTTCAAGGTTTTTTTTCTATGTCCTTGAGTAATAGTGTTAACTAGAATAGGAAGGATATCTTTGTCCTTTAATATCTCAACAATGAAGAGAGTGAATGGCATTAAGTAGTCATGATTGCCTTACTGTTGCTAGCTTTCTATCTTAGGAAATCCTAATATGTGGGTTATTCCACATTCTAGGTATCGTTGGTCCACTTCATTTTCTTTGGGATGTTCTTGCTCTTGTGGACCATGCAAGGATATGTGTGCTAGTTGTCTGTAGTTCCAGCAAGCTACTATTCCCTAGTCTAGTCCTCTTCCTCTCCCTATTAACATCATGATAGGCACATGCATATAATCCATTAGGATAGGTGACCCTCTTCATCATAGTAAAGAAAGGGGTTAGTGTACTCCTCTTCATCTATTAGCTCCTAAACATAATGGATGGGTGCATCACTTCCAAGATGAGTAATGATTGGAGTTGGTGGTCTAAGAATTCCAAAGGGGTTGATTTTAGCTCTTTGTGTCATTTGTCTTTGCTCTTGACGAGTTGGCAAGGCTAAAGGCTATGGATTTTCTAGGATAGTTGAAACCTTAGTTATATTGGGGATACCCAAAGTTGGGGTTAGGCCTTGGAATCCTTTGTTGACCTCTACATTAGGCATATTCATACACAAAGCATCCACAATTAGTGCAAGTTTGTGCTAGCCTTGAGTACTCCAAAGGAGTTGTCTCTACTGTAGTATCATATCATTAGGATGCATGTGAATTTGATTAAGACTAAAAAAACATCAATGAAGTTGTACATCTAGTGACCCACTGCATCATCAAGTAAGAAATCTATAAAAGGAAGTGGAAATGGGTTTGCAATGGTATCTACATTCAACTTCTTGTAATCCACACACACCTTTTTCCATTCTTTTTTTGGACGACCATAGTAGGGGATAACCAAGTGACCTAAAGACCATAGTAGGAGATAACCAAGTGACCTAATTAACAAGCTTAATGAATCCAACCCACAACAATTTATAAAGCTTCTCTGTGACCTACTTTGTGTAATTAGGATTCATTTGTTAACATGGCTTCACAATAGTTTTAATATCCATTTGCAAATTAATTCTATGCTAACAAACCTATGGATTGAAGCCCTGCATATCACTTTATTCCTAGGCAAGGATATCTACAAATTCCCAACACAAGTCAAGCAGCTTTGCCTTAAACTCTACATCCACAAAAATACTAATTTTAATAGGATTAGGAACTTCAACAAAATCCAAATCCACTTCTTCAACTTCTTCTTCTGTGATGCAAGTTGAATGCTACATTGTGTGATCAAATTTTTTCTCTCCTTCAATAATCACCTTTTGATCCATTTCCTCTTGCTCTAGAGACACCTATAGAGATTCCTCCTTTTGATCCAACTACTACAACCTAGAACTCTATGTTACTAGAACACCCTCCTAAATGTTTGCAATAGTAAGTGAATCTTGCACTTCCACACTAGCAAAATATTCATGCAAAATTTTCTCCACATCAATCTCAAAAATAGGAATGACTATGGGATTAGCTTGAAGGAAAAGATCTTCCTCATTATCCTTTACCTCACGAGCCAAATTAATCTATGCCACAACAGGCTGACAACTTGGTTTCACCAACATCTTTCCTTGAGTACACGACTTAATTTCCTTTTCACCACGAGGGATAATAACAAATCGTGAATCACAATCGTGTTTCATTTTGGCTAGCTTGAACCAAGGTCTTATGAGTAGCATATGATAAGAATCCTCAAAATCATTCATATGAAGAACTACAAAGCTCGCCTTAAATTGTCAACCAACCACCCAAATTAATTGATTTTTAAGAATCCCCAATGGCTAAAATCTTATTTGATATGTCATTTTAACATGAAATGGAGCTCGAGCCAATTTGGAATATTTAGTAGATAAATAAATTACTTTAAATAGGATATTAACTGAGGATCCCCATCCAACAAAACTTCATTAAAGATATTTCCTATATACTCAACTTGAATGGTAGGAATTTCATAATCTACTATCGCTTATTGGGTAGGAATTACTGCACGACACTCAATATCCACAGGTTTTGAACAAGACCTTTGGTCAACATACCCCCCACATTGCTCATTTAATTTTTGTAGCAAACTTTCTTTAAAACTAGGGAAGTCCGACACCTGCTTTAGTGTTAAGTGTAAACATGAAGTGATTAATGCCTAAAATAAATATCCCTCGGATTCTTGAATTGTTGATTTTGTGGCAATGGATTTCTTGTACTGCAATTCCTTTGGATTTTTCAAGAAATACTCATTCTATACTCCTAGTTCTAGTTTTGCAAGTTTTTCCTGCCTCTACAGTTGTTGTACTTAACATAGTACTTGATTTCTAACATCCTTTTATATTTTCCAACCACCATACAAGTAGAGTAATCACATTGAACATGAATCTTGAGAATGCTATCCTCATGTTGAATTGGTGCCATCTTGTACCATTGAACTTTAGAACATTCATGTGCAAATTCTACATCCCCATGGCTTGCAAAGCATGGCATCTCTACTTATTCCTTGGGAAAATATTTGATAACTACAATGATTGGGGCTTGTGGTGGCTATAGATGAGGTGTTTCTATAGACTGCCCTCCTTAATTGCAGTTCATCGCTGTCAACATTCCTTTCTCAATGCTTTGCCTAACCCATAGTTCACATTGTGGCCCCATAAATGTCCCTAGACTCCACACTAGTGACAAGCTCCTTGTTGCCCCTCCATTTGATGTTGGGCTTGAAAAAAGACAAGAGGAGAGAGAGGTGAAGCACCAAAGAGCACACATATACAAAAGCAATGGAGACTTGAGAACACATAGAGATAAGGTCAAAATCTTCTTCTTATTTCTTCTTCTTCTTCCACACACACAAATGAACTAAGTCTACAACATGATAAAAGAATAATATGAAAGTACCACAACGTATGTATAGAACTTGACATCTCAACACTCCCCCTCAAGCTTAGTAGCATGAGCTCATGACCTCCAAGCATAGTCCTGAAGCATTGAAGGTTTGCATCTTCCAAGGCCTTGGTGAAAATATCAATATCTCAATCCTTTGTAAGTGTTGCCATAAACCAAGTCAATATCACTTCTCAGGAACCTATTCCCAAATGAAATGGTAATGGACCTCTATGTGTTTGGTCCATGCATGATATACTAGGTTCCTAGCCAATTGAATACTACTAAGGTTATCATAGTAGATGATAACCTTCTTGTTTGTATGCATCCCCAAATCACCAAGTAGCTTGTGTAACCAAGCTACCTCACATGATGCAATTACAACACCTCTATACTATCATATAGACCTTTAAGTCTATTTGGATGTAGGAATTTCAATTAGGACATTGGCCTTTAAAGCACACCAAGTTGGAAAATGGTTTCTTGATCATCAGGCCATCTAGGCCTCTTTTGCACACAAGAATCAATTGATATTTTATTAAGAGTGCACTAGACCTAATAGAAAGGAAATAGGTGCAATTAGCTACTCTTTGTTTATTCAATTCAAGGGGCCACTAGGCCTTTTCTTAAATGATTGGCCTAATTTCTGTTTTATGGGCCATATTTGTTGAGTAATTATGGGACGATTATGATAAATGGGCCGATTTGGTGTATTATGGATTGACTTTTATTACATGGATCAATTTTTTGTCAATTAGACTAAACTCTTGATAAGAGGGATGATTTTATGACATTACATTTATTCATGGGCTAACTTGGGATAATTAGATTGATCCTTGATGAGTAGGAAGGATGTTTGATTTTGGGCCAATTTCTTGATTTTGTGATCCAATTTTTTGAATTTGGGATGTTTTGTTGTAAAAGAGGGCCGATATTATGAGTTAATGGCGGTTGAGTCTCGATGAATGAATGGAATTGATTGACTCATGAGCAAGTTGTTGTTATCTTGAATCATCGTGTCATCAAGAAGCATTGCAAAACACCAAATAGATATCCTAGTTAACACAAGAAAGTAGAACGAGAGTTGGATGAAGCACAAAGGTCATCACTAAATTGAACATTAAGCCATAGGAGTCACTTTTGTGAAGTTGAGAGCTCATAAGAATTGTGCTTTCCATTCAAAAAAGTAGCCTAGCTAGTACAGGGCATTCTCTAAAGTCTTGCCTAGCCTCATAATACTTGTCAAAAATTTACATGAACTGTGTTGAAACTATTTGGGCTAGCAAGACACATAGATCCATCCCTTTCCTAAAAGAAATGGCTCTATGTCAAACATTTACACAAAGTATGTTAAATCTATTTGGGTTAACAAGAAACATAGAGCATTCCTTTCCTAAAAGAATCACAGAAACATTAAGCCAAGATAGAATTTAAGGTTCTATAGCATATTCACATAGAGCCATTCATTCCTAAAAGGAGCACACAAACATCAAGCCAATCTAGAATTGAAGATCCTATGGCATGTTGACAAATTGGAACTGCCATAAGTGGGAACCATGGTGACCCTTGCAATAGAGACATACATTGACACCTAGGGGCACCTATTTCAAACCTCACACCTTGAGATTTGATAAATTGAGTGCTCTATTGGCATGCATGTGCTTCTTATTCCATACACCGACAAAGAGTCATGTGTTTTTACTCCAACGATTGAGTGCACAACATATCTTGAATTGTATCAAGAGAACTTGTCTACATCATCTCTAGCTTAGAGAGAAAAAGTATGCAAGCAAGAAAACTAAGGGAAAGGGGGTTATCCAACAAGACCAACCTCTCAATAAACGGCTTGCCTCAAACTTCCAAAATTCATGTGAAACTATCTTTGAGGCTACGTTGTCATGGGATGTTTGGCACAGAGTGTGAAAGTGGGAGTTGTACTGTCATGTGGATGAAATCATGATTTGGCTATAGAATAGTAAGTGATAGGCTCCTTGCTTAATACACTTGTCAAACTTGCTCATTGTCATGGTAACATGAGAAAATTAGTCAAAAGTCAATGAAGTTTGATATAGTGGCTTTTTAGTCACTTAAGTGCCTTGTTCTAGAGGTTAGTGGTGTAGAGTGAATTGTGAAGATCAAGAAGGAAATTTGGCATATATAGGCACCAATAGGACTAATTGGGCAGATACTATCCAACATGGCCACAAAGGTGAAGGACATGGCATGCTTACTAGGAGAGGACACAAAGGAAATGTGGGGGAAGAGCCAAACAAAGTAAGTGGTCTTGTTGCTCATGCATTGGGGAGAGAGAGGAGAGTATTGGGACTATTTCAAATAAGGAAGAATATGGAAAAAGTGGGTACCAAGCTATTCTTCAACATCTTCATCTATTACATGGTCTTCGATGCAATCTCTCACTTGATTCTTAGTCCCAAGCATCAGAGAACCATGATTATCAAAGAAGAGATTTGATGGGTTTATGCTCTTCATGTGGACTATTTTGGGATGTGAATAATAGTCAAGAATAGGGCAAAAAGTTGGAAATGGAGATTTGATGCTCAAACATTGCTTCTCTTGAATTCTACTATTTGATTCTTGATCTCTACCTTTGGTAGACATGGTATAGACAACAAAGATAGATTTGTTATTGGATTTGAGGCAACATTTGTACAATTTTTTTCTACTCTAATAAAGCTACAATCATAAGGATGACATGCTTCTAAAGAGCCATATAGAGTATTGGTAGGGATTTATAAATTCCTATTCATGTGTCTTGTATATGGTGGATGCTACCTATCATCTACCCACTAACAAATTGATGAGGTGTTACCTATAGTTTTTGGATTATGTTCAATAGAGATTATTCATGTATCAATGTGTATACTAAGCCATAGCCTCAATTTTGTTGGGCTATCAACCTAAGTGTGTGTATATGTACATTTGTCTTCAACATATCTATAAGATATATATGAGATGTATTGTTGCAAATTGATTGCTCTATTGAGCCATATGAAATGAAATCACTCGATTTCACAACTATTTGTCTCCAATAAAACTTCTAAATTCTAAGTTCTCTTTCTTTATTTTTTTTATAGAGAATCTCCCTATACCCTTCTTCTCTTACCCTTGTGGTAGACCTTCGAACCTACACACTGTGACATTGGTGAACCCAACATGAAGGTTAGTGGAAGAAGTATAGCCATGGGAGATTTGTTAGGTTCTAGATTGGGTGATGTATTGCAACAATGTGCTATTTTTGTTACAGTCACAATAGTAGCAATACCAAAAATTGCAAAGAAGGCATTTGAGAAGCTTGATCCTATAGCTCTGCATGCTTTGCAGGCAGTGGAGCATGAGATGAAGCAATTCAATGGACAAAATGTATTGGCATATATGTGAGTGTATGCAAGCAAGGTGCATTTTATGGGGTTTCTCAGTATGCACTGGAGCCAGTTTGCTTGCCTTGCTATGCAAGCTATATAGGATCAATCGATTGAATTGTCTAAAAGAAATGCATATTGGGTTGTCTTCAAGAAAGCTCTTAGAGAGGAGTTTTTCCTTAAAGACATAGTATTGGTCACATGGAAGACTTTTATAGATTGGATAGAGAGACCTAACAAAGATCTTGTAGCTACAATCTTGTTGCATGAATTTGTAAGTAGATATGCATAGTTAGATGTAGATGATCAGCAATCATTGGAAAGTTAGAAGTTGTGTTGTTCTTGAAAGACAAAGATCCTATGTTGCAAGAGAAATTGATTGGCTATTTGGAAGATGACGCCTTAGAAATAAGGCTGAAAACTAATTGGGCATATGTCACAAATATTGTAAATATGATTATGAGGCAAAAAAGGATGAAATTGAGGTTAGGAACATGATCTATACCTGTGGTTTCTATGAAAGCACTTGAAATGGTAGCAAAGCCATGTGTTTCTATGGTTGAACAACCTATCATACCTACTAATCCAACCTAAAAGAGGATGCTTTAGATGAGATAATAAAGGGCTTATGTGATCTTCACCCAAAGATTGTAAAATTATATGAAAAGGGGAAAGAGAAAGGATGAGTAGCAGCCCCCCAAAGGCTATGAAAGAAAGGTTTAAGTGAAGATGTATATGATGTGATAGTCTACAATATGAAAAATATGATTGTATGGCTTACCATATTGTAGAAGCAAAGAAATTGATGTTTTGGAAAGATGGCAAAATTTATGCAAGTGAAATAGGATTGCTGCTTGAGCCAAACTTTGGCAAAGGGGGTATGTAGAAGTGTTTGGAATAATTAGTAGCAAGGAATGCATTTGCAACCATAGATGCTACCACATATATGGGTTGCAAATTGAAAACTCTTATGGTTCACTTAATGCATGTAAGGCTAATGAAAAATCTAGAGTATGGTTGCACACTTTAGACTATGCAAAGAAAGATAGTAAAGGTTGAATTGGTAGACATTGGCTGAAGTATACAAGGTATGATAGGATGGGAGGCTCTAGTAGATTCATTTACAGCAGCTTATGCATATTTGGAAAAGGTGTGTAACATGGATGCTATTGTAGAGGAAAAGAGAATAAGAGATTATGAGGCTGCAAATCCTTCAATTGTAGCTCCTTCAAAGTGCATGACTATGAGGTGCCTCCTCCAACAGACCCGGAGGAGTCCTCTTAGTAGTCGACTGAAATTCATATCCATGCACATCACCATCCCGTCTCCCAATGGGAAACCTTGGACTTAGTTTGAACATGGGAATCTCAATTCTACATCACAAGGGAAGTGTGGACAAGTCACCCCTTACAACAATCTAATGCCCACCTAAGAAAGACCACTTTGTAATCAATCAAAGTCAGGAGTGAGGTTAACACCACACTTGGTTCAAAAAGAGAGTGAGAAACGGGGGAGAGTGCAACTCGATCCCCTACCTATAAGGTAAAATATTAGCTTTGGCCCCCTAAAACGGTGTTAAGCCTGGTAGCTAATCCTATCGACATTGGAAGAGTCATGATTTAATCAGCTTTATCTAGTGGAAAGTTACCTAACTTATCGGGTCCACCCAACCACAAGCATTCGATCATCAAGATCGAAGCCTCCCACTTTCCTCAATGGGGTTTGCTTAGTTTTCTAATTAGCAAAGCATACTACCATACTATTTGGACATATAAAATTAGCTTCCTTTTTTTACTCCATTAAATTGGGTTTGTTAAACTCAATCTTTAGCATATAACAAACAATTTGGAAATCAGATGCTTTATTTCACCATCACTCCACAAAGTGGTACAAAATCGTCTTTCTGTAGAAAGACACCATCCAACCTAGGATAGGAACTTCCAAACCTTCGGGATTGGGCTGTATGTGATCACACTCCATCCGTAGTCAACATGGAATTTACTGGCTCCTCAGAGCCCCTCTAAACATCCCTAAGCCACTAGAGCCATCCTACATAATAGGTACTTATCACTCAACCCTTTTCTCACTCAGGTACTTGAGTGATCAAAAACCAAAAACACCTACCTCCCTCAGGAGCATAGGATCCCCACCCACATGTGAGTTTTTCCACATAAAACACCTACCTCCCTTGGGAGCATAGGACCCCCACCCACATGTGAGTTTTTTCACACTCCGCAGAGTGTTAGAGAGCATTGGGTTGGGGACCCAATGTCCCAAACCACCACAATCCACAACACCTACCTCCCTCAGGAGCATAGGATCCCCACCCACATGTGAGTTTTTCCACATAAAACACCTACCTCCCTCGAGTGCATAGGACACCCACCCACATGTGAGTTTTTTCACACTCCGCAGAGTGTTAGAGAGCATTGGGTTGGGGACCCAATGTCCCAAACCACCACAATACACAACCCATCCAGCTAGTACAAGCCCGGAGCCCTCAGAGACGTTATTCATCATTCACAAATCCAAAAGCAGTCATAACCATAAAACAATTTTTAATGCACTTGTCAATGTATGCGATGCATAGAATCTGTCCTCTTCATTAATTTTCATGTCCTTTCCTAAAAAGCAATTGATAATGCTAACATGCTTTTACAAGTTTAAGTAAGTTCTAACTAATCGTAATCCTTTTTCTTGTGTACTAACCTGATTATCTCCATTTGGCCATCCATTGTGATTACGCGTTATGGCTGCAACCTCAGTTTGTTGTGGAATAACCAGTCCTTCGAGTTGAATGGATTTGGGGTTAACTTCCGCTTGTGCTTCAACAGAGCAGTGACTACTTTCTCACATTGAGGAGCTCTCAGAGAGTGATCTCACTCAATATCTCAACATCTCTTGGGAGCCATGGAAGAAGCTTGATGGATTCGAGCAACGCTTTTGTGTAGGTGTGGAGAGAGAGAGAGTAAGTGAGTGAGTGAGTGATTGCAGCAGAGCTTCATTGTGTCAATAGCAGAGAGACTTTTGCACATGTCATTGTTGTTTCAGTCTCTCTGTTCTTTTAGCAATTTTTGATGACATCATTGATGACAAAGAGGGAACGCTTTCTTTTAGCATTTTTGACAACGTCATTGATGAGGTTAGGGAGGGGGCTCCATTTTTGTAGTGCAAATATAACATTTATGGCATAGACCTTGGCGTCTTGGCCTTGGCATACTTGGCAACAGGCTACCAAGGCTTCGTTGGCACCATTCCCTATGCATGAGAAGCTCCCACTAGCTTGTAGGAAAATCTTCTTGGGACCCAAGTGCACTTAACTGCCAAGTGACTATCCACTAGGATAGTTCTTTTTGTTGTTCTATACTACAAACATAGTTTTAATAAGCTAGTCTTGGGAGGGTTTCCCAAGTCTTTTTTCCATGAGTTGGCATATAATACCTCATTAATAATTATTATTATCTTCATATTTAGAGTTGGTTTTAAAAAATGTGCAATTTTGTTTTCAACATAAATCAATTTTTGGAATGTATACGCATAAAATAAACTAAGTAATGGGAACACTACAATGACATAGAGAAAAATAGAGCAAAAGAAGGCTACTAAAAAGCCATTCTGGAACATGTAATGGAAGATACATCTCATGAGAAGAAGTAAGAAGGGAAAGAGAGAGACAAGCAGCCTAGTTATATGTTGCAATCTAATATAGAGACTGTTATTGACATTAAGAAAGTACTTAATGCATTCTTGGAAGAATGGTTGAGTTTATGCTTGGCAAGGTTCTTGACATTCCTACGTGGATTTCATGATGAAATAATTGATATTAGCAAGAGAAAAAGTTAGTTTATGGGAGAGTCTACTCATGCACTATTTCATGTTGAAGAAGACATGGATTCACAAGGGATTATATTAGAATCTGTTGATGTATTTATTGCTATTATGAAGTAGGCTGAAGCTAAAAATGAGCTAGTTAACAATGGTGAGAGTGATGCTATAGCTGAAAATATCATGGCAAAGAACACTACACAAATAACATCTATGTAGTAGTAGTCTCATGATGAAGAAGAAGCTTGCTTTGTTCCTAGAGGCCAATATTCTCGCTCACAATGGGCAAAAGCTACAATGGAAATCGCTCTGAAGATAGGAGAGAAGGAGATGCAATGTATTGCTTTATTGGACCATGGGTCTAAAATTAATATTATGGTATGTGGTCTTTATGGGAATGGTGATTGGCCAGTAGATGTAGATCCTTGTTCGCATATGCAAGCTACAAATAACTCATCTAGGGATCTCTATGTTGCATGCTTGAATGTTCCAGTGACTCTTGGAGATGTCCATGATGATCAATACTTCTTTGCGCAAGATTCTTGAAGTTATCTAGTGACTTTGGAACAACCATTCAATTGTGTCAACAAGGATGGAAATTGAAGTAATTGATGATGGTTTGTCATATGCTCATGTGAGAAGTAGAGATAGTAGAAGAGTAGTTCAATTCTTAACTATGAGTGTTAAGCATCCCCGTAATAGGTTACTCTTAGAGATTATCCTATTCCATCTAATATTAGAGAATTCAAAGACTTTTAGATGGCACTGTTGTAAATTGAGGCTATGGAAATGCTATTTGGAGGATGTTTTTCCCTTTGAGGAAAGGAGAAAATGTTTTTATTGTTGGATTTTATGAATGCACATCAAACAATGTAGGACCTAGGTGGATAAAATGGCTTCTGTGTAAGAGACTGTTGTGGATAGACAAAGAAGATTTGAAGATGCTGAAAACTAGTTTAATTGCAAGTGGATTAATGGTGACAACAAATCTAGAATGGGCTTTGATACCTAAGGAAGGCCCCTACAAAGTTTTATTGACATCCATATTCACATGCAAAAGTAACAAGTTTGGAAAGGGCAATGATTGGTCGGGACTACATGATGTAAACAAAAGTTGTAGACTCCACAAAAAAAATTGGGAGATAATAACTTTTGAATCTAGTCCTAGTCTATTCATCAAAGTTGTAGATCATGAGCGAGGTTACATTTTTTTTAAAAACTCAAACATTGAAGTTATGGGTTGGAAGATACAAGTAATTTTCTATAGGGTGGTCTTGTAGGAGGGTCTTCGCAGTCAAAATGAGACTAAGTCTAATGGATGTAAAATGATACATGTAACATATAATTTGACAGAGTTGATTGTGGCTAACTTAAAGGTACTGAGGGTAGGAAAGTGAATCAAGGCATGCAACAAAAGAGATATAGAAGTGGGCTATGTAGTGGTGAGGCTAGGAAAAGATGAGCAAATTGGCAGAGATGAAAAAGAGGAAAAGAAGTATGAGTCAATGTTAGATCTTGGGATGCCATATGATCTGAAAGGATTTATATGAATTAGGATGCTACAAAGATTTTTTGAGCTATCATTGCCAGGAAACAATACAAAGAGTTACAGCCTATGTGGGATATCTAAGCTGGTGATGCCTTATTATCCAGGAGAGAGAGCTTGACTTAGCTATATGCTTATGAGGATAACAAGGATTTGGATCTTCTGGAAGTTTATTTCACTCCAATGGTAAGGAGGTTATAAGTATGAGATTTTGGATAATGTTGATATGGGTATTTGATCCTAGAGGGCTATTTATGTGGCACCTCCAAAAGACATACAGGTTCAGAGGGGGTGGATGTCATGGGATGTTTGGCATAGAGTGTAAAAGCAGGAGTTGTATTATTATGTGGATGAAATCATGCATTGGCTACAGACTAGTAAGTGATGTGCTCCTTACTTACTACATTTCTTAAACTTGCTCATTGTCATGGTAATATGAGATAGTCAAAATGAAGGGTAATATAGTGGCTTTATAGTCACTTGGACTAATTGGGCAGCTATTGTCCAATGTGGTCACAAAGGTGAAGGAAATAGCATGCTAATTGGGAGAAGATACAAAGAAAAGGTGGGGAGAAGAGAAAAAGAAAGTAAGTGGTTTTGTTGCTCATGCATTGGGGAGGAGAGATGAAAGTATTGGGACTATTTTGAACATGCAAGAATAGGGAAAAACGGGGTCTTTGGTGTGTGGCAAAAGGAGTCTTCTTCTTCCTCTCTTCTTCTCTCTTTCGTGCTTGTGTGTGTGCTCTTGAGAGAGGGAGTGTGAGAGTGTGAGGGAGTGAGTGTGTGTGAGAGTGAGGGATCAAGAGGGTGAAGCTCTTCACCATCTCCTCTCCTCTTCTTCTCTTCTCTTCTCTTCTCTTCTCTCCTCTTGCGCACGCGGCTATGGAGGATGGAGCTTGGAGATGGAGGAGGCTTGAGGATGCTTGAGCTAGCATCTAGGATCGTGGAGCTATCGGAGTGCAAGAGGGAGGAGGGTACTCGATCGAGCATCAAGGTAAGCTCACTACACTCGTAGGATCGACGGCGCGTTGGCTAGGTGAGAGATAGCCATTAGAGCTCGCTTGAAACGCTTGAAAGAATAAGCGGTTTGAGGGTCTTGGTGGTTGAGTGAAAGCTCCCACACCCTTCCACCCACATCTTCGGTGCAGGCCAACGCCCGCTACCTATGACGGTGAGTGCCATGGGACTAGCACTCCTCTAGGAGACTGCTAATGTTAACCCTCAAATGAACAAAGGTGGAAAATCTGGAAGAGATGAAGCAGAGGACAAGGCCAAGGCAAAAGTGAAATGGAAGATGAAGGCGCACGAAGAAAAATCTGGAAACACAAGAAGTGCAGAAAAGTCCTAAATAAGGGAACAAGGCGCACAAGGAAAAGCGCAAGTCAATACGTTTGTAAAAGAGCGCAAGCGCATCATGGTTCAATTCAAGGAGCACCAGGCTCTCACCCATGCAATTTGTAAATATAAACGGACGGTGGAAAGGAAGCTAGGAAGATAGAAGGACAATGGGAAGGCCATGTAAAAAAGGGGATAAGGGAATGATTGCCCAAAAGGGATTTAGGGTTTTGTATATAAAGTTGAAAAGTGAATGAGAAGCTCATTCTTGTGTGTGGCCAAAAGTGGATCTCCTCTTCTTCTTCTTCTTCTTCTTCTTCTTCTTCTTCTTCTTCTTCTTCTTCTTGCTTTCTTGAGCTTGTGCTTGAGAGAGGGAGTGTGAGAGTGTGAAGCTGGTATCCCCATCCTTGAAGATTTTTTGTGCACTTCTCGGCCAAGATTGTGACCAAGCAAGATATCATAGTCAACTACCTTTATGATAATGAAGTTCACTGAGGATGTGATATCGACAACTTTAATAGGCTAGTCCTTCAATAGCCCAAATGGCCTAACATTCATTTTGTTGGTCAATGTGACACTGAAACATGCAATTTCCACATGTGGCTTGCCCCAAGCCTACAAAACTATATGGTTGAGAAAACTATATGGTCCCTCTATCCATTTTTGTAATGCATTCCATAGTGAAGGGGTTTGCTTCAGTAATTGTCCTAGTAGTAGTGAGACTAGCATTGAGGTTGGAGTGGCCAGCAAGCTAGCACTTTGTTTCCCCTACTTGTAACCCTCAATGTTTTATCTCCATTGGTGATCATGCTTTAGTTGACATTTAGCCATAGTATCGCTTGGCTCTAGATGAGATGTGTCTGGTATTTGGCTTTCTTTTGGCCAACTTTATATACAAAACCCTAAATCCCTTTTGGGCGATCATCCCCTTTTCCTCTTTTTTACATGGCCGACCATAGCCTAGGCCCTTTTCCCCATTGTCCTTCTATCTTCCTAGCTTCCTTTCCACCGCCCATCTACATTTACAAATTGCACGGGTGAGAGCCCGCCGGCGCTCTTTTACAAGATTTCAGGGTGCGCTTTTTTATTTAAAAATGCGCCTTTCCCCTTTTGTATTTGCCTTGGACTTTTAAGGTTGCCCTTGCGCTTTTGGCCTTTTCTCCTATTCTTTCTTCAGTCGGGCTACCTTTTTTCTGCCTTTGCCCTGCGTCTTTTTTATTTCCAAAAGTACATTTTTTCTGCCTTTGCCCTGTGTCTTTTTTATTTCCAAAAACTTTCTTCGTGTTGGGGTTAACATTACCCCCCTCCTAGACGACTGCCAGTCCCATGGCACTCCTTGTCGTAGGTAGCAGGCAGTAACATGCACCGAAGACATGGGTGACAAGGACGCCTGTGGTTTTCGTGAATGAGTGTTGGTGGTGGGCTATTCTGTGTGGGGTTTGCATTGGTGGCCGACACACGTGTTGGTTTGTTGGGGATTCTGCACAGGACTATTCTTTCAAGGCTTGTTGGATAGTGAGGGGTAAGCAGTCAGAGTTGGCTGTTGATGAAGAACGAATGACACTTCCGTTGTGGTCTTCAACACCTGCAATTGAAAACCTCTCAGGTGGTCTCTCCCTAAGGGTAGTGCTAGTCTTCTCTATTGTGCACAAGACATATTTGATTAGTTTGGGAGACAAGTTGAACTCTAAGCAAGATGAGAGTATTGTCCTGCACTTGAGGACCCAAACTGTGTATATACTTCAGTGTAGGCATTATGTGAGTGCTTGTGCATACTTAGATATTACGTAGTTAGAAGACTGTCGGCCTGGTTCCTTGTATAGCAAGGGGTCGGTGAAGCAAGGGGCTAAGTTGATGGAAAAATTTGTCAATGAAGACGGGGAGTACACTTGAAGATTGCTTGAGACGTCAGTATGGTCTTTCCATTGTCTTTCAAGCCTTGCTTACCACTGTGGGTTGTAATGGCATTGAGATGAGTGCAAAAGAATTGTGCAAGTGGTTCAGGGTGACAGGTTTAATCATAGGCGAGGCGAGCTCCCTAGGTATGTCCTGCCCTTAATGTGCCCTGAACAAGTGTGGGGGATGTATGAAAGGGCTAGGGGATTAGGGATGGAGCCAGCTGACCAAGGTCGCTAGACATACCTAATTTGAGGACCCCTAGGTGCAGTGCTGTGATCGTGTGTGCTTTTTTTTTTTGTCAATATAATAGCATGAGGAGGCGTATACATGGAGGCAAGCGGTACAAAGGCATGACAGGAGCTTACGCCTCGTCATCTGAATAGTGGGTAGGGGTTGGTGGAGGGCAGGGGGCCTTGCTAAAGAATTTTCGACTCAACAAGTAGCCTTTGATGTGGAGGCAGGTTTTGAGGGTGGTGGTAGAAAGGAAGGGGTAGTTGCACTGGGTGAATTTGCTGTCGTTCATGTCTTCGAGTAGTGCACCGCAGAAAGATGGCAAAAGAGAAGCACGCATCATGAGGCGAGTCATGGTGTTGCTGTCTATGGCGTTGGGGTCAAAATAGAGGGGTGGGAGGTGGCGTTCTTGGGGTGCGGGCTCTTGGTGGACTAGGATCCTAATCAACCTAAGATAATTACAAGTGGTGATGAATGCGGGGTCGGGGCAAGAGGTGAAGTCGCTAAGAAATTTATCTATAGAGCTATACAAGTCGGGGAGGGTGAAAAGAAGGGCATTTCTATGGGAGGTGCTATTGGTATTATAGATGATGGGGAAATCGAATCTGCCGTGGATGGACGGATTGAAGTCCACTCCTACCCTTCGAGGATACGGCATAAAAGTGGGGTCGTTTCTCTCTGAAGGGAGGGTGCTGCAAAATGCCATCCACGCTTCCAGGTTGACGTCAAAAATGTGTCTCCTCTAGATGGGTTGGCAATTATAGCCTTCCACTGATCTAGGCACCTGGAGGACTTTATCTTGCCAAAACTCGCGGTCCTCGGCTCCCCAAGCAGTTGGGTGAGCCTCACGCTCCACTAACCATTTGGCTTTGAGCCTTGCTCCCATGGAAATGGCATCCTCCACCAATTGAATGAGCAATACCCTATTCAAGGTAGTGGGAAACTCAAAGCGCAAGTCGAAGGGGTCGCGGTTATACTCCTGCTATTCCCAAATAATCAATTCGGCATGGAATTCAGCAGGGGAATCTTGGGTGTGTAGTAGGAGAGGGGCAGGCTATCTCGGGACAGGTCTGGCATTCAACTTTCTTCTTGCCTTCTCCACCATCTCTTTCCTACGGTTGGTTTGGGCCGCTCTTCGCTCGGCAGATGTATCAGGGGGCTGTACTTCGGCTTGTTGTGGTTGAGGGGGTGGTGGGACGTATTCCTCCTCCTGAGGTCCTAGATCGAGCTCCGGTTCACCCCCTTCTGCTTGCTCATCTTCTTGTGTTTTTTCCTCTGTGAAACCGATGTCATCTATCTCCCGCGCCGTCAGGCCTACCTGTGCAAGATATCTTCTCTGCTCTTCTAGGCTCTGCGGCGGGCCTCCTAGCTACAATGGCACGTGCAGGCCTGCTGTGAGAGCTCTGCGCGCAATGGTTAGTTTCCTTTGCAGCTGATCATTGGCTTCATCTCCTTCTAGTCTGGTGGCATGGAGCAGCGTATTGAGAAAGGTGTGCTACTGGGCTATCATGGAGAGCTGGGCCGCTTCTGCCTGATTCTCAGCCAGCACCCTGTCTCCTTCGGCCTTGGCCAGCCGGTGTGCTAAGTCCCGTACTCTATGCTCGTTATGATCGGACCATTCCTTTGCCCTTCTTTCCATATCTTCCAGGCTCTCCCCCTAATGGAGGGTCATTGCCATGAGTTGTTGCTGCTGGGCCTCGAGCTCACTGTGCAGGCGGGACTGCTCCTGGCGTTCCTTTGCGATTTGCGCATTGAGCTAGTCCAGCTTCACCTGCATCCTTCGCACCTGTTCTGCCCTTAATTGGTCCAGCTCTGTAGCCTCCTGTCTGATTTTGTCAAGCTGGCTTTGCGCTTCCAGGTTGACTGCAGATAACTGATCATTTTTGCGCCGCAGGTGGGCATTCGTTTTCCTCTCCCCGTTGAGAAGCTCCATCAAGATTTTTCTTCTTCCCTCCCAGGCAGCGTCTCATTCCTTCAGGGCTTTTAGTTCTTCCGCCTCCTTAGTGTTGGCTTCCTCCCTGAGCACAGCGATTTCCCTTTGATATTCTGTTATTTGCTTCATTCTTTCCAGCTGGAGGGCGGCTTGTGATTCTCTTTCTGCTGCCAGCTCCTCCACGGCTATCCTCCTTTCCTGTCTGGCTCTTTGCAACTGCGCGAGCAGCTCCTTCACGTACTCGTCGTATTGGCCTGCTGGAGGTGGGGGGTGGAGCATGGTTGTAGTGATGGCAACCTCTTCTAATTTTTGTCTTTTCAATTCCGACCTTGGCTCTAGTTCGGCCGTGGCTGCCCTTTTGGCTCCTGAAGCTGGGGTGGCCACGGCCGCTTCCCTTGCCAGCTCCCTTTCCACCAGAAACTGCAGCCAGGTGACCACATTGTTCTCGTCGATTTTTGGGGTGTGCCCCCGGGTGGCGGTGGCTGGGGGTGTCATCATGATGGGGGTGGCTTGCATGGGTGGCATGAGGAGAGGGGAAGCCGGCCTGATTAGGTCCTTTCCTTTTCCTTCTGCAGGGGGCGGGGGTGCAATTTTCGACACACCAATACTGGGACCGGGTGCCTCAGGTTGGTGCGGACCCCCTGCTCCTTCCTCGTCTCTTCTTTGTTGTTCCTCGATGGAGCGACAGGTTGCCAGCTCCAAATCTTCCTCTTCCTTCCTTCTCAGCTCCTCCTCGGCCTTCTTTTTTCTTTCCTCCTCATCCCTCACCAACTCCCTTTGGGCCCATTCGAGATCTTTCTTCTCTTTCTTCTTTCGCTCCTCCTCTCTTTTTCCACGTAGGGCCTTAGTTCGTTGTTCCGCCTTCCTTTGTGGTGTAGCCTGGGGTTCTCCCTCCTCATCGGTGTCCGTTTCCGTTTCATCAGACTGCTCTTCCATGTGAGGCTGGGACTATGACGGTGATTCGCCACTTTTCTCGTCACCTCCCTGTTTGTCTTCTCCTGCTTGTCCCTGTCCTATCGCTTCTTGAATGATTGCGGTAAGAACACCTCCAAACCCTATGGTGGAGGCCTTGGAGGATGAGGCTTTGCAGGTCGATTGGGATGAAGGGGATTCTCCTGCCACGGCTCTTTCTCCTGTCACCAGGGCCTTTGCTGAAGCCTCAATTGTCTTTCTTACGAACCCATTGAGGTTCACCTCGTCCAGCGATTGCGCCGCGGTGCTGTTGAGCAGAGGTACATTGATTCTGGTCATAATGCTGTTGTACCGCTGGCTCGAGAACAGGGCGTGCATCATCTTTGCCTGCAGCTGAATTTCTTGGTTGGGGATGTCTGCCAGGCTGATTCTGTCATTGGTGTGAACCTTCACTTTATCCATCCCCAACATGGCATAGACGTCTCTTTTTGGCTTCCTTTCCACCTTGTTTGGCAGCCCTAGTGCCCTTTCCACCAGCTCGGGGGTCAGATCTTGTCTGGTAGCTTCCCTGTCCCGCACCGTGACGGTGCCCCTGTTTCTGTTGAAGGTATGCAAGAACTCAGCGCACAGGGTGTAGTTTATCCTCCGGCCCACTGCGTCCAGGTACTTTTGTAGGTGGCATTGCTCTATAATTTGACGTACCGCCAGTTCTTCGATGACTATGTCTTCCAGGTTGAATACGTGGCGGAACTTTAGCTGGTTGAACGCTCTTGTTTCCACCGTGAGGCCGTACTTTGCTTGTTCTTCCTCCGAGAAGGGGAGCTTGCCTGCTTTGTCCTTGCTTGTCATGGTCGCCACCTACACATTTAGCCATTTCCCTTTTTAGTATTTTTTGGCAACTAATTTGCTAGACGACCAAAAGCATAGCAGATTTTATTGCCCATAGCCCTAACTTTTCCTTTCAAACTTCTATCACCTCCTTTTATATGGCATTTCAATTTTGAGCATTTCACACTTGGTTTACTTTTTAGATTTTACTTCGTTCATCCCCTTACTGCCCCTTCCCCCTTTTGGAAAAGAAGAATTCGTCCCAGGATTGGAGGTTGTGGGGCCAAGGCGTTCATGTTTATTTGTGTAGGAGCCAAACATAGAAGTTGGGGTTATATTCTAGTTGTGCAGCGCAGCCCAGGTCACAGGGTCGAATGCCTACATGTGTGATGTACGTGAGGACATCTGTTAGCAAATCACCGGAGTCAACCCGACTTGCAATGTGGAGCTCTTCCTCTGTTAAGAGGCGGTCGAGATAGGGGTGCCCTGAGATATGATCATCCATGGGCCGACCCCGAAGAGTGGTTAACACTCTATACGAGGTAGGCGCGATGTAGGTGGGATCATACTCGACCGTTTTGATGGCTCGGCATTGTTCGGTGTTGGTCATTATGCGACATCCGTCGACTTCCCATTTCAACCTAAGAGCGTACCACTGCTTCAAGAAGGGTGATCTCGTATCTGCCAGGCGGGATAGCCTTGCGCTCTCTTGGTCAGTGAGATGGCCAACATTGTCCGTGGGTCAAATGATGTGATGAGGCGTTGCTTAATGGCTTGCTCTTTGGAGACCTTGCTAGCGAGCAACTCAGCAGTGGCAGAGCGAGAAGCCTGTGCAAAGGCGAATTCAAAAGTCTCCCAAGAGCAAGGCATATTGTGCACGTCTGTTGCAAAGGGTTCTGCTAATAGTCCCAAGTCCAAACGATCATAGCTGAGGGCCAGTGTAACAAAGGTGGCATCGAGCTGTTTGATGCAGTCCACCACATCATCTCCAGTGTCCTCTGCAAGGTCAGCGGCCAGCGTTAGAAATGACTTCCGTTCATAGGAGGGCTTAAGGCCGGCGGGTGGTTGAGGTTTGCTGGAGCTGGAGGTTCTGACAGTACAGAGTTTCAGTTGGGGGTCCGTTTGAGTCGACAACCTAGGTGTTGGCAAGATGGATGGGTCGGGTTTGATCTCAGGAGCTATGCTGCTGCAGCCAGCCAGGCTGTGGAGCAGCGGGTTGAGTTGGTTGGATGATGCCACTTGTGGTGATGGCCATTGTTTGGGTTGATAGGCGTGTGCGACTCTCTTGGGTTGACATGTAGAGGGGTCGGATGAGTGGGGTGAGCCCTGGGATTCATGGTCTTGAGGCGGCGGGGGACAAAGACTGATTAGACTTGAGGTCGACGTAGAACTAGTGCGTTTGGCAGTTGGGATTTAAGGGATCCACAGCGAGGCATTCCCCTCATAGTAGCCTTATGCACGCAGGAGGATTTTAGGGACCCATATTTGTTTAATCGCGCGGCACTTGCGGTGATGGCATCTTGGTTTCCTAGGTTCAGATTTGTAGGTCTTCTGTAGACATGCGCGTCTAGTTCTAAGCGGTTCTCGAGGCTGCTTAGGTACCCATTGCAAGTGAGGCTGTTGGGGTTTTGCTTTGGGTGCTGCGGGCTGCAGTTTATGGGGATCTGGGTGTGGTAGATATGCATGGCCCTCCTCCTTAGTCCTAGCTATGGCTGTTTCTATCGGTGGCCCTGTGAGCGGTGATAGGGTTACGAGGCCCTTGCTGAAAGTCGTGACGATACGCACGTTGCCGATCGTTAAGTGGATGCATTGCGACTCATAATCAACATTGCAGTGGGTCTGCTTTTTAAAGGGTCACTTGAGCAATGACTCTGTGCTTGCATCCATGGTACTTGGCAACACGTAAAACAGCATGGGGATAGTTTCAGACTCGATAGAAACAGCGACTCGGCATGTGCCGAGAAGCGGGTAGGATTGAGCCCCATATGGGCTTAATTTGGCTTTTGTGGGATGAAGTATTAGGGTGCCAAGCTAGATCCAATGCTTGTGCGTTAAAACGTTAAAATCCGCCCCCTCATCAATCAGGGCATCGAAGGAGCACGTTTGCTTGGCAATGACCATGACACGGAGGTAGGCGGGTTCTACAGGCTCCTCCTCATTCTCGTAGATTTTTGTAATTGTGGCTACTCGTATTTTGACGGGTGGTTCTACCATTGGTGGCTCATGCAAAGGATGAGTGGGTGGGTAGTACTTCTTGACCCGGCTCCCATTGAAGAAGCCCATTCCTTCACCATCCAGTGTCTCCAGCTCGAGATTACCAGTTTGGCTGATTGCCCGGACCTTGAAGGGTCCGAGACCTCTGAATTTCATCTTTTGCTTATGTCCTTTAACTGAGTAGAGGAGCACTAGGTCACCCTGCTCAAACTCCCGTTGCTTGACATGTTTGTCAAACCAGCTTTTGCATCGGGCTTTCTCGCAGATAAGTGCGTGGGTGGCTAGAAGACGAATCTCTGACAGGCGTTCCAGCTCAACCAAGCATTGCGTCCATGCTTCCTTCCCTTCCCACCGTTCTTGGAGCGCTATCCTCAGGCTAGAGACAAAGAATTCTAATGGGAGAATGGCTTCCGTCCCATAGGTCAGCCTAAAAGGTGTTTGACCGACAGCCGTTTTATAAGCTGTTCGGTAGGCTCACAAGGTTGCCATCAACTTATTATCCCAATCGCTTCGTGAGGCTGAGACCACTTTAGTCAAGACATTGATGAGAATTTTGTTGGTTGATTCCACCTGGCCATTAGCCTGAGGGTAGTATGGTGAGGATTTGCGATGGATGATGAGAAAGGCGGATAGGAGATGGGCTATCACTTCGTTGATGAAGTGTGTTCCCTGGTCGCTAACCAGTTCGATGGGGCAACCAAAGCGCGAGATTACTTGCTCCCATAAGAACTTGGCAGTCGTCCTAGCATCGTTTCTCCGCGTGGCTCTCGCCTCCGCCCATTTGGTGAGGTAATCCGTGGGCCACCATGATGTACTTGGCTTGTGAGTATTGCGCCACGGGGCTGATGGGTCCTATGAAGTCAATCCCCCATTTTTTGAAGGGTTGGCGAGCAATTACAGGGGTTAACTCCATCTGATCTTTACGAATCAGGACTTTTGTCCGTTGGCATTCGTCACAATGCCTGACAAATTGTGTAGCATCGCGAAAAAGTGTGGGCCACCATAGCTGGGACTGCAGCACCTTCCGTGCTGTCGTGTCTCTGCTAAAGTATCCTCCTGCAATACTGTTGTGCGCCTCTAAGAGCACATCATGCATCTCATGCTCACATACGCACCTACGTAGCAATCCGTCTTGCCCCAGCCTATAGAGCTGGCCTACAATCAGCTGGTAGGGCTGGATTTTCAGGATCAAGCGTCTAAGCCGTGCCCGTTCTATTGGTCATTTGAGTAGCCCATGCTCGAGCACTTGGACTATGTCGTCTGCCCAGTATGGTGTCAGATCGGCCCTAAATAGGTCTCCTTTGCTGGATAGATGGAATAAGTGGCTGTACGGTAACTCATCCAGGATGCCTTGTCCAGCAGCTTCTCCTGTGGGTATACGGGACAAATGATCAGCCATGTAATGTTGTTTTCCCTTCCGCACCACCACGGAGAAATCGAACTCTAGGAGCAAGAGAAGCCATCAAGCTATACGTCCTGTAGCACAAGGTTTGTTCACTAAATAGAGTAGGGCTTGATGGTCTACGAAGAAGGTGAAGGGGGTGGCCAGCAGGTAATGCCGGAACTTCTTCACGGCGAACACCATGGCTAATCCCTCCCTTTCCATTGTCGAATAATTCATCTCCGTCTCAGTGAGTTTCCTGCTAGCAAAACTTACTGGGTAATCTAGGTTATGCTCACCAGGTTGGCACAACACTGCCCCCACGGCAAACTTGGAGGCATCAATGTGTACGTGGAAAGTAATGGTCCAGTCTGGGGCTCGTAGAATAGGTATCGTTGTTAGATCCTTTTTCAATTCTTCGTATGTCTGTTGGCATGCTTCAGTCCACTCGAAGACAATTAGCAGCTTGTACAATGGCCTAGCGATTAGCGCGTAGTTCAATACAAACCACCGATAGTATCCTGTGTGACCTAAGAAGCATTGAACTCCCCTGTAATTACCTGGGGGTGGAAGGTCAACGATAACTTTGACCTTTGAGAAGTCCGTGGCAATGCCGCTCTTTGACACGACATGTCCTAAGATGCATCCGTGCTTCACCCAAAACTGATATTTCAAGGGGTTCAGGGAGAGACGGTATAAGCGACACCGTTCAAAGACTGCGCGGAGTTTGTCTAGATGTTCAATCCAGGTCGAATGGACACACAGGTCATCGACAAAGACCTCTAACTCCTTGCGAAGCATGTCCTTGAATATGGTGCACATGAGGCGTTGAAAGGTGGCGGGGGCATTGGTTAACCCGAAGGGCATGACTACGTACGCAAAGATGCCCCACTCAGTGGCGAAGGCAGTCTTGTGCATGTCTGCAGGATGCACTTGCACCTGATTGTACCCCGAGAAGCCATCCAGGAAACTATAGGCTTCCTTACCTGCCTCTCTCAAGCATGTGCTCGGTGTACGGCAAGGGGTAGTTGTCTCTCTTTGTAGCAATGCGTTCACCTTCTTGTAATTGACGCACACACGAATCTTGCCGTTTTTCTTCATCACAATGACTATGGGTGACACCCAGTCTGTGTGCTCAATTTCGTAAATGAATCCAGCTCTCATCAGCTTGTCGATTTTCTCCTTGACAGCATGAGCGTGCTTTGGATTCATGGGGTACGGTCGCTGCTTGACTGGCATTGCATCCGTCGTCATGGGTATGTTGTGAGTCACAACACTCGGATCTACCCCTCGTAGCTTATCTAAGGACCAAGCAAATACGTCTATGTACTCCCGCAAAAGAGTGACAAGACTAGACTCCTCTTCAGTAGTCAAGTCCTTGGCAATGAACACTGGTCGAGGTACTTCCCCTTCCAGGGCTAGGTTTGCCTCCTTGACCTTGGCTAGCCCTTCGATTGGTTCGCTGGTTTGCCCTTAGCGCTTGGCACTTAGTAGAACCACTACCTTGTCCCCTTTTTTTAATTTAGAGAAGTGTTTAGGGAGGTATTGCGGCTTCCTTTGTTCCTCTGATCGTGCATCCTTGGGACACTTTGCCTCATCCTGCCGCAACCGTCTGCGCCTCAGGTGGACAGGTAGGTCCCCCTTGGTGCATCTGGTCATGGGTGGCCTAGGGATTTCTGGGTCACTATCCGAAGTAACTTCCGATTCAGAGTTAAACCCCCCATTTTCACTAGAGGAGGTGGTCTCCCCTGGTGGCCGCAGTTCAGATGGCGATTCGGTTCTAAGCAGTGCTGTCGTTCCTAGTTGGGCTAGGCCGACTTGCTCAAGGTCTACTGCTCCTATCCGTTTCAACCAAGCACGATCACATTTCGTACACATAACTCCTTTGTCCACTCTAAGGGCCTGTCTCTTCTACGGCTTAGCATCTGCCCGTATCTGCTCAATTTCTTGCCCTTCGGTGTCATATTCTATGGTATCCACCTCACCCTCACTTTCATCATCGAAGGATTGGCAATCTTCGTATTCATCACAGGAATCTTTATCGCTCGACTGTTCATCGTCTCCCAAGGCTTGCTCTGCCTCGTCTTGTTGGTCGGGAACCAAAGCCTAGTTATACCTGAGGTTCAGTTCGTGTACCCTGGTCCACTTCCACTCGGACTCTTCCAAGAGGTCCTAGAGTGGCTTGAGGTTAGCGGCTGCGTTGCCTGCCAGTCGGTTTGTTAAGTGCTCCAATATTCCCTGAAGTTCCCTCTTGTTGGAAGGTACTTGGAAGATGATAGGTTAGGCCCTTCATGGAGGCTTGCTGCCATCATGTAGACAGGTGTAGAGAGTGTTTCATTTGGCTTGCCAAATGTTTTGATAGCCTGCTCGTACACCTCATGGTCTAAGAACGGCAGGTCAAGTGTAGCGAGAACGTGCATCCAATCCTGCTCGTCCTCTGGGCATGGGATATACTTAGTTAAGGACCCATAGGGTTCCTTGACCTAAGTGTTCCCTTTGAGCATAGTAGAGATGGCGTCTAGGTCGACTGGCGAGGTCTTCCAAGTGTCCATCTCTATTCTTACGACATCAGTTCAGTTGCCAAGGAAGATCAAGCTGTTACCCCAATCTTCTATAACTCTAGCATTGCGCATCCAGGGTCAACCCAATAGGATATCATAGTCCACTCCCTTCATGACTATAAAGTCGACAGAGAACTGGACTCCTGCAATCTTTACTGGCCAATTCTTCAAGACCCCGAATGACTTCACTCACATACCGTTTGCTAGCGTGACATTAAACCAAGCAGCTTCGACAGGCGGGTTTCCCCACATCTGCAGCACTGCGTGGCTAAGCACACTAACCCCAGCTCCTGTGTCTACAATTCCCTTCCTCATTGCATCCCCCAGGGCTAGGACCGCTGGCAGGACTGCGTGCATCTCCGAGCCCTCCCAGAAGGCGTTGACGTGCAAGGATTTAGGCCCAAAGTGTAGTGTCAAACTTGGCAATTGTGTTTCCGCATCCTGATCTTGAGGATCTACCGTGGCCTGCTCTTGCGATCCCTCGACCCACTGCTTGAGGTCTTGCCATAGGGCAGGGCGGCTAGACTGTCCGGGCCAATGGCCGTGGTTGATCTACGGCTCTGTTGCGTCTAGGCTTGGCCTCAATGGCACTGCTTGTGGCATAGTAGCCTCGGCCGACTTAGGTTGAGGCGGTGACATTGGCGTACTTATGCTAGGGAGTTCATCGATCTCGTCCTCCGTGATGGGCTCAACATCTTTGAGGTGCTATTGAGCCTCTCTCACCCATTCCTTCACCTTTTCTATGGCCTCTAATTGCCGCTTGGGGTGTGGGTATTCCCCTATCTTAGCGCTTCCCTTTTGGGCTGCTTTAGGGGCTGAAGTCTCTGCCTCTGCGTCTGAGACTTTCTTCCCATGAGGTAAGGTCGTAACACTGTCGGTTTTTAGTGCGACCTTAGCCTCCGATCTTTTCTTTTTTCGCCTACGGCTTTTCTTTCCTACTGAGGTTGCGTCAAGATTGCTAGGTCCTGGCAGAGAGATGCCGGCCTGCTTCGTTTGTGCTCAGGTCATAACTCGCAAGGAAATAGGTGTGGCCTCCCCATCAGGGTTTTCAACACCAAACAGCCCCAACGGGACGGATGGCAAATTAGCTGAACCGGAGGGCGACTTCCGTTTTGGGCAGTCTATGAAAAGATGGGTGATTCCGCACTCTGTGCACCTTTGGTCAGTTTTGTCCTTGTTTTGCTGCTCTCTTTCGGGGCAGCGCGAAGAGACGTGATTGGGATGTCCACAAGTCCAACAAGTGACCGGATCCTGTGGCTGCCCTCCTAGGCCTCTACCCCATCCTCGTCCTAATGCCATCACCGGCACGGGTCGGTAATCCACGAGGACTGCATTGCCCTCGTCGTCATGCGAGACGTAAGGGTATATGTAGGTCTCTTCGCCACTGGGCTCCTCTACGTAGTGTACGGGAGCATCGCTCGGTGGGTGGGTCACATAGGGACCAGGCGGTCTAGGAATGCCGGTAGGATTTATGTCCAGCCTAGGGACAGCTAGTTTCATATTGTTAGGCGCAGGTAGGGCTAGCGGGGCTCCCCGTTCGAAGAGTGGCTGTGGCCTGTTAGCCGGATAAGGCTGGCCGTAGGGTTGTGCGTATGGTAGTCTTCGTGGTAGTCTGCAGTGTGCGGCATCGTGGCCAAACCTACCACAGTTAGCACAGGGTCTTGACCTAGGGTCTTGACACTCTACTGGCAGGTGGTTTCCTCCACAGTACATGCACTGGACGTGTGGACGCGCCGGTTGCCTCAACATGTCTTTTATTTTGGCCAATTCCATCCTGACCTTGGCCAAGCCTTGGTCCGTCTCGGTGGTCTTTCCCTTATCTTGGGATGATGGGTTTGATTGCTCGCTAGAGGTTGACGTTCGCTCTAAACTCCGTGGGTTGGTTTCCTCTATGTTTGAGCTCGTGGAGCTCCGCTCTTTCAGCTGGTCATCGACTCTGATGTCTTCCTCGAAAACCCTGGCCGCCACGTCTCGCTGCAAGCTTGAGTTGCCTGCCACCAGTGCCTTGTACAATTCCTCATCTCGAATTCCGCTGATGAATATAGTCGATATTGCCCTGTCAGTCGGTCTCTCGTCTAAGGGGATTCTTTTAAGGAGGCTTCTCACATGGGTCACATAGTCGCGGATGCCCTCCTTCTCCTTCTACTTGATGTTCATCAGGCGTACTAGCAGGTTGTCAGAGTATCCGGGTTCGGCAAACCTCTTGACAAAAAGGTCCTTGAGGTTATTGAAGTTGGCTCATTCTATGGTATCCAGGCTTGTATACCATATCCTACCCTTATCGCTTAAGCAAAGTCCGAATGCTTGCGAACGTTGAGCCTGGTCGTTGAGGCCATTGGCTTCGCAGACTTGCTCAAACTGCTCGACGAAGCTGTACGGGTCGTCAGGTGGCTGGTACTTGTCGAGTTGCTTGGCGACAATAGGTATTTTGGCTTGGCTCTTTGAGCCCTGGTTTGCCCCCAACCCTGCAAGCAGCGACGTTGCTAGCGCAGTGGCACTCTGCTCTACCGTGGTATTATCGAGTAGCCGTTTCATGAGGAGCTCACTCAGCGTCAGGTCTCCCTCGAGTGCTCTTTCCTGGTCTGTCCGGTTCCGGCCATCCAAGTTCAGTACTCGCTGCACCTCATGCAACTCCATGCTTTGCCTTAGGCTCCTGGCTTGTTGATCCCTATTATACTCGGCTATACCTGCAATGCCTCGCGGGCTAGCCTTCTCTCCTCCTCTAGGTCCGCAATGATTGCATCCGTCGTCCTGCCACGGTGCTCATACTAGGCATGCGCATCGTAACTGCTCACCATCTGTTGTATAGTGTCTGGGAATGCGCTCACATTGAGCTCCTCGGTAAACCGATGGTCTGAGCCTCCCTCTGTCGTGGTTGAATTCTTGCGCCCGGTCGTGAGACAGATCCTTATCGTTGACGCTCCTTGCTTGATTCTACCCTGCGCTTCGCGCGTTTGCCTATACCTTGGGTCTTCTCCTATTGGTGGGTTTTTTGAGCGATTTATCTGAGTGAGTTCCTTTAATTTTTGAATGCAGTGCTCAACTTATGGTCACTCGTGAGTGTGTTGTTCCTCGTGCACTTGTGCTCAATCAGGCTTTCAGCTTTCCTAAGTGTACTTCAAGTGCGGAAATTCAACATGAGTGCTGCAAGCAATTCCCGGCATCTCACTCACTCTCGCTCGTTTCGGGCCTGATAGGCTTTGCTACTCCAGCCCTAGCCGTTCTACGGGTTCTAGGGACTTGTGCTGCTTCCTGTTGTTCACGCGGGGGTGGGTCGCTAGGGAGTGCCCCAGTGTGTCCCTGGATGGGTCAGATTTTTGTTTTGGTTTGACTCTGGGAATCGGACGTCCGATTTACCAGTGGTCCGATTCTGGGAATCGGACCAGGTGTATCAGGGCTGAGTGGCAGTCTCAAGGTCCTAGTGTCCGATTCTGGGCTGGTCCGATTCTAGGCTGGTTTGATTTTGGGTGGTCCGATTCGTCCGAATGGTCCGATCGGACAGGGTGGTCCGATTTCTAGAATCGGGCAGACTGGTCCGAGTGTCAGATCCTAGTGGTCCGATTATGGGCGGGTCCGATTCTGGGAATCGGACCGGGCAGGTGGTTCGATTGGTGACGTGTATTAATTCGTCCGATCGGACAAGGTGGGTCCGAGTCAAGCATCCGAGTCGGACGGGTTGGTCCGATTCTAGTAGTCTGACGGGTTGGTCTGATCGGACGGTTGTATCCGATGAGCTTGTGCACACAGATTCGCCCAAATATCTCCAGATGTCTATTACTATTGACCAAAAATTCACCAGCGATGAAGTTGGAGTGGTGAGGGGGAGATCGGTGTACCTGGGCAGCACTGAATGCAATGTCCTCCGTGCCCTGGTCAATCGGACGGTCGCCGAGTGCTTGTGGGTGTCCCCCGTAAGGGCTAAGAGTTGCATTAGTCGGTGTGAGCTCTGTTTGGCCTAGTAGGGTCCATGATTCATAGGTCAAGATATTAAAATATACTCCTTCATCAATCAGAGCATCGATAGTATGCTCTCTTTTCGCGGTGAGTTTGACCCTAAGATAAGCAGGTGGTACTATGTCTTCGTCTTCCGAGTCTTGGCTTGTAAATTTAAGCCTTTTGACAAATGCCCTTGAGTCCCCAACTGCACGGCCAGATGTGGATTCTCCACGAATGTCTTGGGTCGTCTATGCAATGTTGCTCAAGGTACATCTCTCGTCAAGAGTGTCATGTCTAGTCATCTTCGCATTTGTAGCTTGTTGATATTGCATTTTCCTCTGCCTAGACACGGCCTGAACACAATGTCTTTGTGTTCTCGTGGTGTGGCCTTTTTTCCCTTGATGGCTAGATTGGCATGTTGAGATTCTAGGGTCTCTTTTTGTCTTTGTTTGGGTGTGGGCTTCTGTTTGCTACTTTGTAAGTGAAGATCTATGCTTGTGTAGAGCCATTACTACACTAGGGTCTGTTTTGGAGGACATGCCACGGCGCGCGTTTTCTCTCCAGCCTACTTGGGGGAGGTGCGAAGGGGGAAAAGCCCCCTCTGTGGGGGTTCGGGGAGGACAGTCCCCCCCAGCCCGCAGGGCCATTACAGTAAACACCATGCGCAATTTGGAGGACCGTTTATAGCCAAATTCTGAACTACTTGCTCTAGGTTTCAGCCCAATGATGGATCTGTGATGTGCCTTTAGCTCTACATAGCCTTTGGGGTCAATTTCGAGGTTTAGATGCATCAAAATTTGTGTTTTAGATACCTGTCCAATTTTGACAGTTTTCTGTCTGATTCTCAGATGTCCGATTTTGAGGAGTCCCATTATCAGAGTCAAACGTCCAATTTTGGTTGGTCCGATCGGCCTAGTGGTCCGATTTTGGTCACATCCGATTTCTGGAATGGAACGTCCGATTTTGACAAGCGCCCAATTCTGAGTGCTCCGATACCTTGTGTCCGATTTCCAAGGTCTGAGTGTCCGATTTTCAAAATCAGATGGGCGCGATCATTCAGACAAGGGTGGTCCGATTTTGGGAATCTGATCGGAAGCGTGGTTCAATTTTCAAAGTCGGCGAAGAGGTCCGATTTTCGAAGTTGAACAGTCCGGCTCCAGAGATAGGGCAATCCTATTCTGGGACTCGAACAAACTAGTCCGACTGCGCAGTCGACGGCCCGCAAGTTGCACGCGATGCCTCTAGACTGACGTCTACTTCACCGAATCGTGCCATGCCGTCTAATTAGATGCAAAGCAATAGAGGAAAATGCCTAGCGTACCTGGAAATGGTGTGGCGCTCAAATCGATCAGCACGTCAACGATCTCCCCAAAGCTCTCTCTCTCTCGCTCTCTCCTTGGCTCTCAAGCTCACTCTCTTCTCAGAAGGGAGGGTGTCAAATGTGGTATTTCCTAATTCCCTGGGCCTCTTATTGCCCCATCCCAGCCTAGTATGACCTCAGAAGTTAGTCCCTCATACTCTTCCAGCCAAAAATCTAAATGTGTGCCCCTATTCCCCTGTTTTACCCTGTTATATAGCTACAGAAAACCCTACTGTTTGCTCCAATTTTTTGCTCCTATCCTTCCTAAATGCAAGAAAAAATTATAAGAAAAATACCCACACTACTCCATCATGCTTTCCTAAGTCCAAAACAACAAAAACCTACTTGCTAAGGAGATTGAATACCTCTTCAAACTCCCTCGCTTCCTACCTATATACTTCAAGCACCGGTTCGGGGAAAACCCTGCTTCAATACTCAATTCGAAGCGTGCAACTGCTCAAGGCTTGAATCTGTTGGTCATGGTAACAGAACCAAAATGTGCAAGCACTCAAGGCTTGAATCCGTTGGTCCCGGTAACAGAACCAAAATGTGGAAACTTTCACTTAACTGCCAAGACCCACGGACCGCTTATTGTTCAAGCGTTCCAAGCCGAGCACTAATGGCTACCTCTCACATAGCCTATGTGCCATCCATACCTACGGGTATAGTGAGCTTACCTCCATGCTGATCGAGTTACCTCCTCTCCCACGCACTCCGGTAGCTCCACGATCCAAGTGCAAGCTTCAAGTAAGCTCTATCCTCAAGCTCCATGCTCCAAGCTCCATCACCGCGAGCAAGACAAGACAAGAGAAGAGAAGAGAAGAAGAGAGGAGAAGATGGAGAGCTTCTCCTCCCTGGTCCCTCACCCTCACACACTCACTCCCTCACACTCTCACACTCCCTCTCTCAAGCACAAGCTCAAACAAGCAAGAACAAGAAGAAGAAAAAGAAGAGGAGAGCCACTTTTGGCCACACACAAGAATGAGCTTCTCATTCACTTTTCAACTTTATATACAAAACCCTATATCCCTTTTGGGCGGTCATTCCCTTATCCCCTTTTTTACATGGCTGGCCATGGCCTAGGCCCTTTTTCCCATTGTCCTTCTATCTTCCTAGCTTCCTTTCCACCGCCCATCTACATTTACAAATTGCACGGGTGGTGCTCCTTGAATTGAACCATGATGCGCTTGCACTCTTTTACAAACGTATTGACTTGCGCTTTTCCTTGTGCACCTTGTTCCCTTATTTAGGACTTTTCTGCTGCACTTCTTGTGTTTCCACATTTTTCTTGGCGCGCCTTTGTCTTCCATTTCACTTTTGCCTTGGCCTTGTCCTCTGCTTCATCTCTTCCGGATTTTCTACCTTTGTTCGTTTGAGGGTTAACAAGAGCTAACTTTGGACTTTTCTATATTGAAAAATACTATGAATTCTCAAGTTTCATTTTCATCTTTAGTATTCATTCTTTGAAGTTGTTGTCAAAAAGACCAATTGAATAGCTCCTCAAGAGCATTACTTTTTTGTAACTCCTCCTCTATGTCTTGTGCTTCGAAAAAAACTTGTACTGAGATTTTTCCATGCCTTGGTCACTATAAGTTTCTAGGGGGCCTTGATCCTCCATAAAGTAAGGCCATGAATATGAAGGATATGCTACAAATATAAGAGAGTAACAATCATTTCACACCATTGGAAATTTTATCAAAGAAAACTTGGATTAAATAATCTCTCTTACCAAATAAAATGTGATATTATTTTCTCTCCATGCCTCTTTTATTGTTTGAATGAATGTGGGATTTTATGACACAAGAAAGCTAGAAATGTGCCAAACGTTGTTAATTTGAAGCAAAAGTTAAAGCTCGATGGAAGTAGCAGACACAGATCTGACAATTTTAAGTGGTCGTAGAAGGCAAGATTTAAAATCACTTTGCAAGATGGATGTTGTAGTGGTCTTAGATTTTTAATAATTTTTTCAGATGTCAGAATGCAGTGGAACAAATGCTAGGTAGTGTAGGACTCCGAGATGGTCAGTCAAAAATTTACAAATTTCAAATTGATCACAAAAAGCAGGGATAGCCAAAGGCCAGACAGGCATGGAGGGTCAAGTGGCAATGTAAATGAGACTTTAATTATGAAGAGTTATGGCCCTTGGAAGCCTTAGCCCCAATTTTTTTTAATGGAGGGGGGGCATTTTTTTCACATGGAAAAAAAGGATGAAGGCACCATTCTGATACGATGACGTTTTGTGTGAGGGGAGGCTATGGAGCATAATAGCAACCATATAATCTAAACATGTCAACCTACTTCTCAATTTTCTCGCTCCATTTCATGATCATGGATCTAAAAATGGTGGCTTGATCAGAAAGATCCAAATTCAATCATTTTCTCTCCTCTCTCTCTCTCTCCTCCAACGGGCTATTCATATGTGTATTCTTTGGAAAAGATCGGGATTAAGATTAGTTGTCTAGCTTTGTTAACCCCAACACGAAGAAAGCAAAAGGAAATAAAAAAGACGTAGGGAAAAGGCGGAAAAAAGGTAGCCCGACTGAAGAAAGAATAGGAGAAAATGCCAAAAGCGCAAGGGCAACCTTAAAAGTCCAAGGCAAATGCAAAAGGGGAAAGGCGCATTTTAAAATAAAAAGGCGCACCCTGAAATCTTGTAAAAGAGCGCCGGGCTCTCACCCGTGCAATTTGTAAATGTAGACGGGCGGTGGAAAGGAATCTAGGAAGATAAAAGGACAATTGGAAAAAGGGCCTAGGCTACGGCCGGCCATGTAAAAAAGAGGAAAAGGGGATGACCGCCCAAAAGGGATTTAGGGTTTTGTATATAAAGTTGAAAAGTGAATGAGAAGCTCATTCTTGTGTGTGGCCAAAGCTTCTTCTTCTTCTTCTCTTGTTTCTTGCCTTCTTGCTTGTGCTTGAGAGAGGGATTGAGAGAGTGTGAGGGAGTGATTGTGTGAGAGTGAGGGATCTTGGAGAAGAAGCTCTCCATCTTCTCTCTTCATCTTCCCCTCCTCTCTTCTCTTCTCCTGTCTCGTGTGTGGCTATGGAGGATGAAGCTCATGGGAGAGGGATTGAGGTTGCTTGAGCTTGCCTCAAGGATCGTGGAGCTACCGGTGTGCAAGAAAGAGGAGGGTACTCGATCGAGCATCAAGGTAAGCTCACTACACCCGTAAGGTAGGCATTGCGCGTCGGCTATGTGAGAGGTAGCCATGGCCGCTCGGTTCGAAAAACTTGAGCAATAAGTGGTCCGTAGGTCTCGGGGTAGAGCTTGTAGCTCCCCTTCATTTTGTTTCCTTTGCATGGACCGACAGAATCGAGCCTTGAGCGCCACGCGCATCAAATCGAGCATAGAAGTAGGGTTTGTAGCCCGAACCGGTGCTCGAGATAGCTAGGAAATTTAGGAGGTTTTAATCCGTGAAACAAGTAAGTGTTTTGGTTTACTGGAAGCATTAGTGTAGGACTACCATTCTGCATCTCTGTTTTGCATTTTGGCTGCAGTAGATTAAGGTTAGATTAGGTTAAGAAAAGAGAAAATAGAAGGTTTTGGCTGCTGCTTTAAACAGGGAAACAGGGGACCAGATTCAAATTTCTGGGTAAAACAGGGAAAAGGGAACTAGCTTTAAGGTTTTGCAGTGCTAGGAAAGGACCTTAAGAGGCTTGGGAGGCCAGGGCAAACCTCATTTCACTAGTTAAGCTTTGTGAGAGAGAGAGAGAGAGCTTCTGGTTGCCAGGAAGAGGGAGCACTATCACTATTTTGGGTGCCATCGATTTGTGCTACTCCAGGTGAGTCATGTGCTTCTTAGTAGTGCCCTAATCATATCTGGAAAGTCTCTTGTGATTGTGTGTAGCAGGCATCAAGTGGGATCGAAACGCGTCAAAATCGCGCATGCCGCTAGACGTAGTCGGACCAGGTCTCAGTGGTCCAATTCCCAGAATCGGACCACCCAAGTCTTGGAGTCGGACGTCTGATTCCAAGAATCGGACTGTCTGACTGAGGGAGTCGGACCAGCCCTGTCCGATTCCCAGAATCGGACAGTCCGATCGGACGTGCCATGTGGCACTCGGACCGCCCATCATAGTCAGACCATCCAACATTTGGATCGGACCAAACAATTTTAGGAATCGGACCAGCCCTGTCCGATTCCCAAAATTGGACAGTCCGATTCTGGGAATTGGACCATCCTGCCAGAAGGAAAAAATAAGGATCTTTAGTTGACCCTGCCACAGACCTAACCCCCAGGACACAACCCTGAACACCCCCAAGACCCAGTTTGACCATTAGAACCTCAGAGACCAATCGAACTTAGAGCAGAATAGAAAACGCAGCACAGACCTTCAGAAAGACCATAGAATAGCCGGGAACCGAGGTTAGAACTCAAATCAGGCTAAGAATGTGGAGAGAAACAAAGTGGAGTTCGCATTAAACGCTTTCTGCATCAGCACTTCACTCTTGTGTTCCACTAAGTTTGCACTACAAGAAAAGAGAAAAGCATGTTTTCGCACCAAGCATCACGAAAGCACTAAGCATGACGTGTAAATAAGGATTGTAGTTGCTTTCAAATAACAAGGAACACATCAGGATATCTAATAACATTAAGAAACCCACTAGTAGGAGAAGACCCCAAGACTTAGACAAGTGCCTGAGTGCCCTACTAGTAGGACCTGGAGAAGACGCAAAGACACGGAAAGCAACAATATAGAGGATTGGACGCTGCCGGAGCTACTTGGATTTATTGAAAACCTCGTGGAGCTGAAAGCAGAAACAATGTCGGGATCAAGAGGCGAATGAGGAGAGGACTAATTAGACTTAGGAGAATTTCCAACCTCAGTCCAGGAACTGGTCCACAACTACGATCTACTCACTAGGACCGTGATCCAGGGCAGACCTGTAGAGGAAGTGGTAGCAAACCTGGAAGAAGAGAGAAGAGCAATCAAGAGAGTGCTAGAAGGCATAATTTCCTACAACCATGAGCAAAGGGCAAGAAGGCTACAGAAATACGTAGATATGTACAAGGCAGACCTAGCTGGAGCGACCAAATCTGGACCGAATGTAGAGAGGGAACGGGCAGCAGAGGCTGACATGACATTGAGCGAACTAGTAGCAAAGCGACTCTTGGACAATACGTCCATTGAACATAGCACTATTGCCCTAGCCACCGCGCTACTATCGGGATTGGGAGTCACGCAAGGGGCTAAAGGGCAAGCTAGAATCCCCATCGTAGCAAAACAACTAGCTAGATACGAACCTAGCAGTGACCCGTACAGCTTCATGGAGCAGTTCGAGCAAGTATGTGAGGCAAACGGTCTTACTGACCCTGTGCAGCAAGCTCAAGCTTTCGGCCTGTGCTTAGGCGATAAGGGGAGGACCTGGTATTCTAGTCTAGATGATGCAGAACGTACGAAGTTTGTTCGCCTTAAGGGCCTCTTCATCAAGAGGTTTTTGGAGGCAGGGTATTCGGATAACCTCATCGTTAGGTTGATGAATATCAATCAAGGGAGAAGGAAGAAGTTAGGGATTACATTACTCAGGTGCGTAGCCTCTACAAGAGAATCCCTGCCAATGAGCGACCTACCGAGAGGGCAGTGTCTACAGTGTTCATGAACGAGATTCGGAGTGAGGAGCTCTACAAGGCTTTGGCAAGTAACTCCACCTTGCAAGAAGACGTGCTAGCTAGAGTTTTCGAGGAGGCAATATGCGTAGATGATCAACTCAAGGAACGCAGCATGAGGACTACCAATCGAGAGAGTGCAAGCCAGAGGGACTCTGAGAGATCAACTACTTCGGGGGAAAAGGCAATCGAGAGAGTGCAAGCCAGAGGGACTCTGAGAGATCAACTACTTCGGGGGAAAAGGCAACTGCTAGTGTGTAGGATAAGGGAAAGAGTGTAGACCACGACCAGGGGATGGCAAAAATGAGAATGGAGATTGCACGGTTGCAAGAGCTGGTAAGGAAGCCTGTGAGATGGCATGTACAATGTATATACTATGGCGGTAATCACCTCCCAGTTGAGTGCCAAGATCCTAGATCTCGGTCGTGCTCAAATTGCAGTAGATTCGGGCATGATGTAGTGCATTGCAGAATGCCGAGGAGATTCCCATACGCACAACAGTACAACCCTCCATACTTAGGTAATAGGCCACCCAATTTCTTTGGGAGGGGAGCCCAGTTAGCTCTCCCAGCACCGACTGACTCAAGACCTGCTGTACCTAGGCTGGAGATGAACCCAACTGGTATACCCAGATCACCAGGGCCTTTTGTAACCCACCCATCTAGCGATGCTCCTGTTCACTTTGTGGAGGAGCCTAAGGAGGAAGAAACGTATGTCAACCCGTACATATCCTATGACAAGGAAGGCAACCCAGTCCTAATGGACTATCGACCGGTGCCGGTGATGGCTTTAGGAAGAGCAAGAGGCAGAGGCTTTGGAGGGCCAAGCTAAGATCCATTCACATGCTGGACTTGCGGCCACCCATGCCACATTTCATCACGCTGCCCAAAATGAGAACAAGCTAACAAGGACAAAGCGGATCTCCGATGCACAGACTGTGGAATCACACGTCTGTTTCCCGACTGTCCTAGGTGGAAGCCATCAACCAGCTCAACCAACATGCCATCGGTGCCTTTGGGGCTTTTTGGAGTGGAAACCTTTGACAGTCAGGATACACCCATCCCACTACATGTTATGACGCAAGCTCAAACAAAACAGGCAGGCATCTCTTTGCCAGGGCCAAGTAACCTTGACGCAACCTCAATAGGAAAGAAAAGCCGGAGGAGACAGAAAAAGAGAACTGATGCAAAGATAACTCTTAAAACCGAGGAAGCGACTACGTTAGTAATGGGAAAGAGGGTCACAGACGCAGAGGCAGAGACCTCAGCTCCTAAGACAGCCGAGCTAGGGAGTGCCAAGGTAGGGGAATATCCCCATCCCAAATGGCAGCTCGAGGCTATAGCTAAGGTTAAGGAGTGGGTCAAGGATGCCCAAAAGCACCTGAAGGATGCTGAACCCATATTAGAAGATCCTATTGACGATTTCTCCAGCGTGAGCACACCAGTCTCACCTTCAAAACCACAAGTTATGAGCATACCTGCACCACTGGGGACAACTCAGCAGCAAGGCCAAGGGGAAACTTGCCAGGGCAGATAGAACACATGGCCTAGAAATGCTAGCCTCAGGGGAAGACAAGAGCCCAGTAGCCTCCTCACAACCTTGTTGTCTACTCCAGTAACTCTAAGCTTGGAAGACCTACTTAGGCAGAATCATTCCTTATGGTAGGAGTTAAAAGACTTGATGGAGGGACACACAGGACTTGCGGGTGCTGATCCGCAAGATCACGATGCGGTTACACAGATCCCAAGTCTAACTCTACATTCAAATCCTAAGTCTTTGCACATCAATGCTTTTTGGGAAGGCACTGAAATGCATGCAGTTTTACCCGTCCTAGCCTTAGGAGATATGACGCAAAAAGGAATTGTAGACACAGGCGCAGGTGTTAGTGTACTAAACCATGCAATCTTAGAGGCATGGGGAAACCCTCCTGTAGAGATTGCTAGGTTTAACGTCACGTTAGCAAATGGAATGAAGGTAAGACCATTCGGGGTCTTAAAGAATTGGCCAGTAAAGATTGCCGGTGTGCAGTTTTCCGTAAACTTCATCGTCATGAAGGGAGTGGATTACGACATACTATTAGGCCGACCTTGGATGAGGAATGCACATGTCATTGAGGACTGGGGCAATGGTTTGATTTTCCTAGGGAACAGAACTAGTGCAGTAAGGGTAGAGATGGACACTTGGAAGATGACCCCTGTTGACCTAGATGCCATCTCAGTTATGCTGAAAGGCGATACTCAAACAACCAAACCATATGGATCACTCACTAAATATATTCCTTGCCCTTAGGATGAGAGGGATTGGATGCACGTTTTGGCAACCATTGACCTATCATTCTCGGATGAGGAAGAATTATATCGGCAGGCTGCTAAAGCCGCAACGATGCCAATTGAGGAGCCAATTGTGCCACTCTGCAAGATGGCAGGAAGCTCACTCAACCCAGGCAAACCAGCCTCGTTCCATATCCCCAACAACAAACTAGAGCTTCAGGAAATCGTAGAATATTTGACCAATAAACTAGAAGGCAACTTGGCTACTAACTTAAAACCTCTACGTGATCTAATAGCTAAGCCAGAATGGAAATGGACCAAGGTCCACGATCTGAATTTGTTATATAACTGGGCTTTAGTTAGTGATGACAAGGAGACTGGAGAGGAAAGCTTAGGTGATGATGAGCAGTCAGAAGGACAAGACTCTGATGACAAGGAGTATGAGGACTGTCGCTCTACGGGAGAGGAGAGTGAAGAAGAGATAGATACAATAGAGTACGACACGGAAGGAAAAGCGATAGAACAAATCAGGGCAGACTCGAGGCCTAGGAGAGGAAGGACCAGTCAGAACAAAAAAGGAGTCATGCGAATGGAGTGTGACAAATCCTGGCTAGAACACATAGGAGCCGTGGATTACGAGCAAGCCGGAGTGGCATGACCATGGGTAATCCCAGTGCTCAAGACGGATGCACCTACTGAACTACGACCCCCTAAGGAAACACCTTCCTCAAGTGAGGGATGCGAGTTTAACTCAGAGCCAAAAGTCAGCACTGAGAGTGATCCCAAGTTACCACAACCTTCTAAAGTCAAACGCACCAAGGGAGACTTGCCAGTCCACCTAAGGCGCAGGAGGATAAAGGAGGAGGCCAGGAAGCAAGCAAAGGACTTAGAAGCAGAAAGGCAAAAGAAACCGTAGGATCTACCCAAACAGTTTACAAAATTTAAAAAGGGTAATAGAGTGGTGATTCTGCTAGGTGCGAAAAGACAAGGCCAAACTAGTGAACCGATCGAGGGACCCGCCAAAGTCAAGGAAGTTAACTTGGCTGGGGAAGGTGAAAAGCCAGGACCTGTATTCATTGCAGATGACTTGATGGAGGATGAGGACACCAAACTTGTTGCACTCTTGCAAGAGTACATTGATGTATTTGCCTGAACTTAAGGGAGTCGACCCTAGGGTTGTGACTCATAATATCCCAATGGTTCCTGATGCAATGCCAATGAAACAACGACCTTACCCCATGAATCCCAAACATGCCCATGCAGTAAAAGAGGAGATTGATAAACTCATGAGGGCAGGATTCATATATGAGATCGAGCACACGGACTGGGTATCACCTATCGTGATTGTCATGAAAAAAAATGGAAAAATCTAAGTGTGCGTGAACTACAAGAAAGTGAATGCCGCTACAAAGAGGGATAACTATCCTTTACCTTACATCGAGCACATGCTTGAGAGGGTAGCAGGTAAAGAAGCCTACAGTTTTCTGGATGGTTTCTCGGGCTATAATCAAGTGCAAGTGCACCCCGACGACAGGCACAAGACTGCCTTTGCCACGAAATGGGGTGTATTCGCCTACATTGTCATGCCTTTTGGGCTGATGAATGCACCTGCGACTTTTCAATGCCTAATGTGCACTATCTTTAAGGACATGCTTAGGCGCGAACTGGAAGTGTTTGTAGACGACTTATGCGTACACTCTAGTTGGGCCGAACACTTAGAGAAATTGAGAGCTGTCTTTGAAAGGTGTAGGTTGTACCACCTCTCGTTGAACCCCTTAAAGTGCTAGTTCTGGGTGAAACACGGATGCATCTTAGGGCACGTAGTGTCAAGGAACGGCATTGCCACTGACTTTTCTAAAGTCAGAGTCATTGCTGACTTACCGCCACCCGATAACTACAAGGGAGTTCAGTGCTTCTTAGGACACACTGGATATTATCGACGCTTTGTACTAAATTACGCACTGATTGCTAGACCATTGTACAAGCTGTTGATAGTGTTCGAGTGGACTGAGGAATGCCAGCACGCATATGAGGAGTTGAAAAATGCTCTTATTACTGCACCAATCTTACGAGCCCCAGACTGGAACATAACGTTTTATGTACATATAGACGCCTCTAAGCTCGCTATTGGAGCCGTGCTATGCCAGCCTGGTGAACATAACTTAGATTACCCTGTGAGTTTTGCCAGCAGGCAGCTCACAAAGACCGAGATGAACTATTCCACGACAGAAAGGGAGGGGTTGGCCATGGTATTTGCGGTAAAGAAATTTAGGCATTACCTGTTGGCTACTCCCTTTGTCTTCTTTGTTGACCATCAAGCCTTGCTATATCTTGTGAACAAGCCTTGCACTACGAGACGCATAGCTAGATGGTTACTCCTTCTATTGGAGTTTGACTTCTCTATGGTTGTACGCAAAGGAAAGCAGCATTACATGGCTGACCATATGTCCCGCATACCCACAGGAGAAGCCGCTGGACAAGGCATACCTGACAATTTACCGGATGCTCACCTCTTTAACCTGTCTAGCGAGAGAGAATTGTTTAAAGCTGATCTGACACTGTATTGGGCCGATGACATAGTGCAAGTGCTAGAGAGCGGACTACCTGAGAGACCTATTGAGAAGGCCAAGCTGAGAAGACTTATCCTGAAAATTCAGCCATACCAACTGATAGCCGGCCAACTCTACAGGTTGGGACAAGACGGTTTATTGCACAGATGCATATGTGAGCACGAGATGCATGATGCATTGAAAGAAGCACATGGCGGAATCGCTAGAGGACACTTTAGCGGGGACACAACAGCTCGAAAGGTGCTACAATCCCAACTATGGTGGCCCACCCTTTTCCGCAATGCAGCTAAATTTGTAAAGCACTCCGATGAGTGCCAAAGGACCAAAGTGCCTGTGCGAAAAGACAAGATGGAGTTGACCCCTGTCATAGCCCGACAACCCTTTGAAAAATGGGGCATCGATTTTATTGGACCTATCAGTCATGCGGCACAATATTCCCAAGCTCGCTACATCATAGTGGCAACCGATTATCTAACGAAGTGGGCAGAGGCATGAGCCACGAGGATGAATGATGCTAGAACCACTGCAAATTTCTTGTGGGAGCAGGTCATTTCACGGTTTGGCTGTCCAATCGAACTTGTAAGTGACCAAGGCACGCACTTCATTAATGAGGTGATTTCCCACCTGCTCTCTACCTTCCTAATAATTCATCGAAAGTCCTCTCCCTATTACCCTCAGGCTAATGGCCAAGCCGAATCCACGAATAAAATCTTAGTCAACGTGCTTACAAAGGTAGTGTCTACTTCAAGAAGTGACTGGGACAACAAGCTAATGGCGGCCTTGTGGGCCTATTGCACAGCTTATAAAACGGTTGTAGGACAGACGCCTTTTAGGCTGACGTACGGAACTGAAGCCATTTTACCCTTAGAATTCTTCATCCCTAGCTTAAGGATAGCAGTCCAGGAGCATTGGGAGGGAAGAGAGGCTTGGACCAATCGCTTAGTGGAGTTAGAGCACCTAACAGAGACCCGACTCCTCGCCACTCACTCTCTGATTTGTGAGAAGGCTCAATGAAAGATGTGGTTTGACAAGCATGTCAAACAGCGAGACTTTGAACAAGGGGACCTTGTTTTGCTATACTCTGTAAAAGGACATAAATAGAAGATGAAGTTTCGGGGGCTAGGGCCTTTCAGAGTACGCATGATTGGTAGAACAGGGAATGTTGAGTTAGAGACACTTGAAGGCGAAGGAATAGGCTTTTTTAATGGCAGTTGCATTAAGAAGTACTATCCTCCTTCCCATCCATTACATGAGCCACCCATGCTAGAACCCCCAATGAACGTCTGCATGGCTACTATAACCGACCTTACAGATCAGGACGAAGAAGCAGTGGCACCGACGTATCTACGAATCACAGTCACAGCAGGAGTGACGTATTCTTTCGATGCCTTGATTGATGAAGGTGCCGACTACAACATCTTGACGCATGACCATTGGACACGCATTGGTCAACCAAAACTACAGCCCACTAATGCCAAACTCACCCCGTTTGGGGGTAATGCTTATTCACTCCTAGGGAAGTGCAAGGTAGTCGTTTCTATCGAGTCTGAAAGTTTACCAGCTTTCTTCCATGTGTTGCCTGACACTAAAGGAGCCAGTAATATGTCACTATTAGGTCGTACTTTCAAGAAGCAAACGAACTGTAATGTGGATTACAACCTAAACTGCATTCATCTTGCTATAGGCAATGTGCGTATAGTGATGACTTTCAGCAAGGGCTGTCCTGACTCCTCCACCATTACGAAGCCACCGGTAGAAACCCCTACGACCACGCTTCAGCCCAAGTCTAAACAGAAGAAAACTAAGGCATCATGCCAGGCTCTCGACCCTAGGCCCAAACCCACCAAGAGTGCTCACAAGGCCAAGGAGTCCAAGCTTATATGGGTGCCAAAACGGCAAAGACCACATCCGGGTAGACCACCCAAACGTGATTCTAAACGCCAAAATAATCAACCATCACGGCCTAAGAGGTAGTCTAGACGCTATCGACGTAGACACACAACCACGCCGCGATGGATCCCCAAAGATCTCTTGCGAGCACAAGGATACTACGAGGGCAACCCCTGGATTTGGGTGCCTAAAAATGGCAAGTTTAAAAGCTCATCTACAAGCAACCTCACCCAGTGAGGGAGGCTTACACACATGGTGCCCAGGGCATAGTCAGCAAACCATTGCCCGCTGTGGCTAGTAAGCCCCAGCTCATCTATCGACCAAAGCAAACACCACAAGCCTTAGACTTACCTAATCCAGAGAACTTAACTACCCCCATGACTACTCGCTCAGAACCCAGCACAACTCCCATGCCCCCAGAGCTTCCTACAGCACCTCAAAGTGCTTCGGAGTGCAAAGCCACACCTGTGACACCAATGATGGAGTCACCACTATCCAGTCCATTTGCACCATTCCCACCAGCAGGTCTTAAACCTTCCTACGCAGTACGACCTTTCCTTTCCTTGGCTAAAGACATCATCGCGACTTCTGGGGATGACTTAGTAACCTGCATCAAGATGTTGGACAAAACTTTCACTACATTCGCTAGAAGTTCTGAGAGACTAGACCTAGGTCTTCTTGACAAAACACTTGCTTCGGATGTTTGTGCATTACCATGCACTTGGGAAGAATACGAACTTATGACCACTAAATTCCCCAAAATTGCTGCTGAATTGATAGCAAACGACGAAATCTCAAAGGAGCAAGCTGCCCTTAGAAGACTAATCACTTCATATCGTAAGCCTCCTCGTTCTGTTCCTGAGCACGAGTTGCAAGAGCTCACACAGATGGCAAGCTCGCCTTCTACGTTTTTGCAGCTGTGGTTTGCTCTGAGAATCCAATGGGAGAAAAAAGGTTGCCAGATAATGACCAATGTTGAGCAATGCAGGGCAGTTAAAACCATCGAATATGACCCTACTTATGTGGCACCTATCTCATTTAGGGTTTTGGCCATCACCCGCAACCATCAGTTAGACGACCATGTGCTTGCTCACCCTTACATTGACCAATTCCTTACGGAAGAGGAATTACATGTTGCAAGCCGCCTTAATACTGGAGATCTCTTTCACGATGTCTTGACCTACATCTCCCAAGTCTCCATCCAACCATCTGCTCTTGATTGTCATGCCCAACTCGAATACAATCCAAGCTTCTATGATTGGTTATTGGCTAAGTAAGTCAATCCACGAACAACAGCATTTGCCTCATACTTCCTGTGCTAATCCTAGGAAGGATTCCTTGAAAGATCCAAGATGGGGGGGAGCAATGTGAGCAAGAGCAGAGCAAAATGAGAGTCAGCAAAATGAGAGTCATGCTATCTAGCAGAATGTTATGATTAATTGAGTTTCAATGGAAGATACTGCAAAGGGAAAACAATAGCAATTACTGCTGTGAGCCTGTCTCTAAAATTCAAGCCTCTAAGCAAGTATACCAATTTTTGACACATACATTTTTCTCTCAAAATTGAGTTTTGTTAGATATAAGCCGATTTTTAAGCATTAATGTTGGCATGGTGTGTTGACAGGTAACCACCATGGCAGGACAAGACAAAGGGGGCAAACTCCCATTTTCTGAAGAAGAGATGACCAAGTTCGGCATCAGTGTCGAGACACGAGGATTCAGTCAATTCACCTTCAAGCACACGCTGAACCTGGATGAGGCCATCTTGGAGGAACCTACAGTCAAAGAATTGGTGGACAGATGCCACCTCCACAAGTATGTGGAAAAGGTGGGGCAGGCCGTGGATTATGGCATGTGTGCTGAATTTTCGAGGAACTTTGACAAGGGCAGGAATTGTGGCATTGTCACAGTGAGGACAGGGGAGTAGGAAAGAAGAGTTGAAGTGCCCCTCAATGTGGCAATCGTAGAGAAGGCCTTGGGGCTCGTACCCAAGAAAGAGAGGCGGCCGAGAAGGGATGTTTACACCATGCTGGGGGTAAAGAAAGAAGAGGTGCACATAGTGGATGGAATCAGCTTGGCTGACATCTCGAATCTAGCAGTGAAGGTGCAAGCAAAGATGATCCACGCACTCTTCTCGGGCCAAAGGTACAACGCATTGATGAATAGGATCGGGGTCCCGTTGTTAGAAAGCATCGCAGCAAGAGTCCCTGAGGAGGTAGACTGGAATGGGTTCGTGTAGAAAACCATTCAAAGCTTAGCTGCCCTTCTCACTCTAGCGAAAGCACCAGCACAGGAGGAGAATCCCCTACCTCAACAGCACGCTCCACAAGGAAGAAACCTGCCTCAAAGGCGGCCACAATCAGATATGGTGGTGTTTTGATAGCCATCATAGATGAAGCAATGAAGGATGCTGGAGTCATGGAAGAGCAAGCTGCACATCAAAGCCCACCTCACCACGAAGGAGAAGAATCAAGTGAAAGAACGATAAGTGACAAGGGAGAACAGGAGGTGCCGCCTACACAAGCAAGCAAACCAGAAGGACAAAAGAAAGGGGACAGGAGACAGAAGGGAAGGAAAGAGGAATTAAGCAAAGAAGAACGAGCTGAAATCAAGAGGGCTCAAAGAGAGTCTAGGAGGGTTGAGGAAGAAAGAAGGAGGAAAGAGGAGGAAGAGCTTGCAAAGATAAGAGAAGAATCAAAGAAGGCAGAAGAGGACAGGAAAAGAAGGGTAGAAGAAGAAGCTGAAGAGCAGAGACTGAAGGAGCTGGCCGAGTTGGCAGAGGCTACACGAAGATCTGTGGAAGAGACCCACGGGGGTGGAGAGCTCGAACCTGTGAGCCCCCGTCATAAAGCCGAAGCTAGTTCAAGTGTGGAAGCAGCTCCAGTGGGGCTGTAGGCAAGGGCAAGTCCCTACTACATCCACTTCCTTCCTCTTTTGTGCCTGCAACGACTGAAACCATGACTACAACCACCACACAACCCACACCTCCCCTCGACATGGCATAGCTAATGAACATGATGCAAATGCTAGTGAGCAAAGTGGCCGAGATCGTGCCAGGAACCGGATTGAAAAGGCCCACTGCCGCAAATGCAGAGTCATGGCAAGACCTAAAAGACAAAGGCTGGAGGCATCAACCACCACACCCCATACTTCCATGCCTGCCGACACTGACTATGACGCATATGTGGCTGAGCTACTGGCACAACTAGACAAGGCAAAGGAAGAGAAGAAAGTGGCCTAGATGGAGCTAGAAAAAGAAAAAGAAACGTCAGCTGCTCTTAGGCTAGAAGTCTCAAGGCAGGGAGCCGACCGACGAAGAGAAATGAAGGCCCTGCAGGACCAGCTAGTAGCAAAAGCAAAGGAAGCCTAGGACAACGAAAGCCGCCTTAGACAAAGGCTGGAAGACGAAGAGCAGAACTTGGTGGCAGAGCAAAGGAGTCTAAAGCTACTACTGCAGCAATACAATGATCTACAGCAAAAGGTTGCTCAAGTGGAAATGCTAAGACAGGAGGTTTAGGAAGGTGAAGCCAATACACCACAAGAACATACCATGGAGCTCCATTTGTGGTAGGAGCTAGAAGAACAAAACAGATTAATAAGTGAAATCGAGTTTCTAAAGAGTGAAGGGCCAGGAGTCTCAGCAGCAGAAGCAAAACGGCTACAAGATGAAGCGCAAAGATTACAATATGCATTGGAGACCTCCCAGGAAGATGTAGAGGCCCTCATGGCCATGGCTTTCAATAAAAAAAGGCTATTCCTTTGCTGAGATCCAAAGCCAAGAGTAGGAAAAATCAGAAGTACTAGCTGAGGTGCACCAAAGGCTCAGCATTGTAGATCAAGCCAAAGGGATTGCTGAAGAGCAGCTGGCTCGGAAGTCAAGAGAAATGAACCAGTTGTGGTTTTTAACAAATGAGCAGCAACAGGTAGTGACCACCCTGGCGAGCCAACTGGAGGAAGAGAGAAAAAGGATGGAAGAAAGAGCTATGGATTGGGAAAGGAATAATTTTGACAGGGTGAGAGACTTGACCGAACGCTTGGCAGTGGCAGAATGCGAAAGGGTGCTTGCAGAAGCCAGGGTTGAAGCTGCCGAAATAACTACTAAAACACAGTGACAGGCCTTCCTCAACATGGTACTCCATGTCACACAAGTTGAGGGCAATGATCCAGTGGAAAAGGTGAAAAGAAAGTTGGAGCTGACCACCCGAGCTCTAAGATATGGTCTTCAAGAGCGGGAGCTGCCAACGAGTACAGGGATCACTAAGGAGCAACAATTCCACTACTTACGCTGTACGGGCATTTCCACTGCTGAGCTCAAGGAGCTAGGTTTTGAGGAGCATGAACAGTCACCACCACCACCGCCAGTCATCCCATCTGTGGTTGAGCGACACGTCGAAGAGGGTCTGGATTTCGTGCAAGGTGATGAAGAAGAGCAACAAAGAATGCCGAGTCCGCCTCAACCCGATCTCCCACAGGAAGAACCTGCAGATGCCCATTTGCCTGAGCGTATAGTTGTAGCAAGGAGGAGAAGACAAGAATCAGCTGAGAAGGCCCAACGCCGAGCATGCACAATTCCAAGACAACTTCCTAAAGAGCCCATGCCACTGAGAGGTGATGCACATCCTGTAGACTGGCCCCAGGAGTTGGTCATCTGGCGTCAGCAAGAGTTCCAAAAAAGGCCGTTTGAGCTCTCATTTGCTTTCCCACGCTCTCTGGACTGGGCCCTGCCTCTAGGAGTCTTAGCCAAGGTCAAGGATCTGGCTAATGAACTTGCAAACAGGTGGATTGAAGAGAGGAGCCTGATAATAACTAGGTGGCGACAAGAACCATAGGATTACTGGGAAGATAAGGTCAATCTGGTTCCCAAAACCGTCCAAGGCTATGAGGCACAGCCGAAATGGCAAAGGAGGATTTGGGACACCAATTTTGATGCATGGACCACCTTTTGCAGTTCACTCCCCAAAGAGCGCAATGATCCTATCTACATGCCCTACCCCTGTAGGCATGGAGTGGACTATGATAGAGACTTGCATGGGGATTACGACTTCCCAAAAATATATAATGTAAATGCTAGGAGCCCTAAGGAATGCTTAGTGTTTAGGTTAGAAGATATACTTCCTTCTATAAATTGTTTCCTTGCAGACTTCTCTTCCTGCCCAGATCCAGCGTTTTTGACCACTTGTAATTATCTCCGACTTATCAAATTCCTGCTACTCCAAAAACCCACAGCAAAGGAAGCCCATCTCCCCCCACTCTTCTTTGATATCAACCTAGGAATAGATAGTAGAGCTATGACTAGGTTAATGATGCGGGCTACTCTCCTTCCTTCCTTCTGTCTAGAGTTCTTAGAAAATATGAGTGACACCCGCTTCACAAGGTGTAATCACCCTTTCTTGTCAACCACTCCTCTGAGAGCTAAGGCCGATATTAAAGAATACCTACAAAGTCACGCATTCTTATCTCAATGCCTGCGATCGCCCCGTGATTAAATGGGTGTGATATGCCTTGACAATTGTACTCCCTCTCTCATTCTCAAAAAAAAAAAAGCACCACAATCACCGCACCTAGGGTTCTCCCTAGCCCCTTCCCCACTTCACACTTAGGGCACATCAAGGGCAGGACTTTCAGACCTGTCACCCTAAGTTTTGCATCGCACCTCTAATGACGCACGAAATGGGTCATCAAGTGTGGGACATTACCAAGGGCTTGCCCAAGGTTAGACCCATCTCCCAGTTCCACTGGCACGGGCACCATGCACTACACAGTGAGATAGACACACCCCCTAGGAAGTGCACAACTTTTCTTGCAGGTTATGTTCGTGTTTCAAGAACTGGCTGCTTGGCTGAAGAAGATCATCCACTACATCTTCCAATGACAAGGAATTTTTCCATGAGTCGGACATGACTCCATTACTGCAACTTCAGGAGCTTCGCTGCTAAGGTTTAAATGGCTCAACAGATTTCATGTTGCTAGCCATCTGCCTGTGCTGATAGCTACCATGATTAAACCAAGTCAAGATAGAACTGCCATTGGCATAGATCTTGGAACCTCATCATCCAATGATCCATGCCCAACGCCTCAAGATCTACGGATCGCTTATTGATTCCACAAGCATGAAGACCTTCAACTCAAAACTGAAGACCTTCAACTCAAAGACAAGGATCTTCAATCAAAGCAACGGATTTTCAAGGCAAACAGTGTCCGGGGGGTTTCTCCAGAATAAATCCCTCCAATACCACCCTCTTAAGGGATTGCTTATTGCTTCAAGTGTTTCTGATACTCAAAAGACGACCGGCTACATAAGGGACGCCACAACAGTGTGAAAGATACCGAGTATCTTCATGAAGCCTAAAGCACGCCGGAATCTTTACTGGTCATCGTCCTTAAACCCCATTACCTATCATTCACCCAACCACATTGGAAGCAGTGTCACCCACCTACCTGTTCCACCTAGCAGCCGACCTAACTAGCCACTACGTCCTTGTCACCCACATCTTCGGTGCACGCTACAGCCTGCTACCTGCGACGGTGAGTGCCATGGGACTGGCACTCGTCTAGGAGGGGGGTAATGTTAACCCCAACACGAAGAAAGCAAAAGGAAATAAAAAAGACGCAGGGCAAAGGCGGAAAAAAGGTAGCCCGACTGAAGAAAGAATAGGAGAAAAGGCCAAAAGTGCAAGGGCAACCTTAAAAGTCCAAGGCAAATGCAAAAGGGGAAAGGCGCATTTTAAAATAAAAAGGCGCACCCTGAAATCTTGTAAAAGAGCGCCGGGCTCTCACCCGTGCAATTTGTAAATGTAGACGGGCGGTGGAAAGGAATCTAGGAAGATAAAAGGACAATTGGAAAAAGGGCCTAGGCTACGGCCGGCCATGTAAAAAAGAGGAAAAGGGGATGACCGCCCAAAAGGGATTTAGGGTTTTGTATATAAAGTTGAAAAGTGAATGAGAAGCTCATTCTTGTGTGTGGCCAAAGCTTCTTCTTCTTCTTCTCTTGTTTCTTGCCTTCTTGCTTGTGCTTGAGAGAGGGATTGAGAGAGTGTGAGGGAGTGAGGGAGTGATTGTGTGAGAGTGAGGGATCTTGGAGAAGAAGCTCTCCATCTTCTCTCTTCATCTTCCCCTCCTCTCTTCTCTTCTCTTGTCTCGCACGTGGCTATGGAGGATGAAGCTCATGGGAGAGGGATTGAGATTACTTGAGCTTGCCTCAAGGATCGTGGAGCTACCGGTGTGCAAGAAAGAGGAGGGTACTCGATCGAGCATCAAGGTAAGCTCACTACACCCGTAAGGTAGGCATTGCGTGTAGGCTATGTGAGAGGTAGCCATGGCCACTCGGTTCGAAACACTTGAGCAATAAGTGGTCCGTAGGTCTCGGGGTAGAGCTTGTAGCTCCCCTTCAAGCTTAAACCAGATTAATATGAGATCATGCTGATGTTGAGGAGTGATGACCATCATTGTTTGGAGTCTAATGGTGGGTTTGATCACTATCTGAAAAATCAATTCTTGAGACTCAAAACCCAAAAAATGGTGGTAAGCCTCTTTTTTACAGAAATTCAAATTCTTTCTAATAATTCACAGTGCAAATCTTATTTATTTGTGATAAAAATTTGTTTGAGGCTTGGTTGTGATATGTTTGAGGGATATGAATCATAAAATACATGACTCCTTTCTGTGCATGTGAGTTATTAATTTTTGAAAACCCAAAATGCATGTTTTAAGTGAAAAATTGATGTTTTTTTAGTTTTGGGTAATCAAATCATGTTCATATGGGATAAAATTAAATTTGAAGATGGATCAAAGTATGAATTAATTTCTTGAATCAAAAAATAAAAATATCGTATTTATATTTAAAAAATAAGAGAAAAATACTCAAAATATAGTTTTGAGCCAAAGAAATAAGAAAAAAATAATTTTTAATCCAAAAAAGTATAGAAAATTAGAAATATATTTGTGTAAGTATAACAAAGGTAAAGCATGAGGATACACCTCAATTTATCCCTATTTGTATGTCAAAGTGTGTGTTTGTTGCTTTCTACATAAAGAAATATACATAAAATGCTCATTTAACCTACCCATCGAATGCAAAATCTTAAACATTAGGGGGAAGAGGATTGTGGGAGTTAAGTATCATTCAAATTTTGATTTTTTGCATAGTCTAGCATATAGGATGCATGTGATTTAAGTCTTAAAGAGGATAGTGGCATGGGTTATTCTAGTGTTGCCTTAGCAACACAATGAAGCAATATACTAGAGTAAAATCATGAAAGGGTTGTTGGTGCACATCCACTCTAACTAATTTATAAGTCTATTGGTTTGAGCACAAATGTCATTTACCTTGCATCCGTATTTTCATGCATGGTATCAAGAGAATTATCTCCTAGATGCATAACACTTGATTTCGAATGATTGACCCATGATGAGTATGAGACTCCCTAAGCGATAGGTCTAGTGTTATTCTTTGCTTTGGGGAGGACAGATGTGGTAAGGATTATATTATCTCCTAGAACCTTTTATCAAAAGAGAGGACTATATTGCATATGTGCTTTATGTTGAGATGGTATATCATGGGTTAATCCCTAGGGTGTAGGAGAGCTATAATGGGGCCGCACCAATAAGTTGGGGGGTGCTCCCTTCATTTGTTTTATGAGGTGCTAGACATCGACATGTTTGGGGTACTTCTTTTGCTTGGAGTTGGGAAGGACATCAAGTTGGACTATAATCTAGAGATGGGATCTATAGATGCATTTTTTTGATAAATCTATTCATAGTGTCTATACGCTCTTGGTTGCGAGGTCGTGGGGTTGTTTAGGTGAGTGTAGGAGGCCCGCCTAGAGCCCTAGAGCCTGTGTTAGGTCCATTTTTAGTCCCGACAAATGGTGCATTTTCCAGGAGCCTCTAATAAGTGGCGGCTTCCAAATCTTGGTTAATTAGGCACTACCTTGCTAGTTTATGTCAAAGAACATTGAGATAGATCCATTATCTTCTAATAAACACTGTCAAGTAGAGATCAAAAAACAAGAAAGAGTTGAATGGGCTAGGTAGCAGGCTGAAATTCTTAGGAGGTATTCCCCTCAATGTAGCAACCTGATACCCCTATGAGGGAGAGGCCTTAGTGACCCTAGTATCACAAATTGTCCTTTAGGAGGAGGAGAAAGCTTGAGTACTCCCCTTCTCCTAGTAAGTCAAATACACTTCAAGTGGATTTGTAGTTATACCATTGCAAACTCCTATAACAAATTCGATTGTCATTATGGTGCAACCTATTGCAATTCCTACAAGAACGCTAGATTTTCTACCTTTAGTGTTCCCTCTAACCATCTTTAATAGGTTAACAGAGGAGAATGCAAAGCTTCACATCAGTGAGTTCCAAAAACTTATGTCTAATTGTCAAATTCAAGACGAGAAATATCTAATGATGTTCTTTAATATGAATCTAAAAGGAAGGGCTACAATGTGGTATCGCGGCTTAGAAGCGAGTACCATAGCCAGAATCGATTTATTCTTTGTAGCCTTTCGAAGAGAATTTACCCATGAGAGAGGTGGACAATATTGGCTACATGTTCTAAATGTGACATGTTAAGAGCCTCATGAAAATGCTTGAGCATATGCTAAGAAGATGAAATATGTCTTTCATAAATGGTAAACCTCTATCCCTATTCCATCTACTGCCCAACTACAACATTTCTTGCACAAATTGGACTTCAATATCCAAGTGTAGCTAAGTGGTGTCCCTCTAGCAGATATAGATACTGCTATAACTCGAGCAGAGGAAGTAGAGTCCCTCTTATAAGCAACCTATACATCGAGGGTGAATCTAAATTCAAGCCTTAGTCCTAGAAATAATTTGGGATTAGTTAGTGGAGATCAAGGTGCGATTGGTACCCATATGACCAACCTAAATGGTAGAGAAAGCATAATGCAAAATGTGCCTTTGTTGCTAACTCCTCTAAATGTCATCAAGCCAATAGCTAGCCAAAGAGCTTCTTTTGTAAACCAAGGGTCAATCCAGGTAGCAAAAACTTTGCAAGTTGTGCAACCTAGTGAGAGGGTAGCTTCCAAAGCCATTGGTTATGAGTCCTCTGTATCAAACATTGTGGGGGAAGTAAAAGATATGATGAAACATTATACGGATATGATCATTGAGCAATATCACTAGATCACCGTAGATGTTAATTTCTTAAATCATTAACAAAATTTTATTGGTACTAGAAAGCTTAATGATAGGTGCCCATCACGATTCAGCTGGAAGTGGTGTGGTGGACATCATTTTCCTCACAATTGTCCTAATGTCAAATGCAATATATGGAGGAAGTTTGGTCACTTAGCCACTACATGTTGGAGTAGGATTAGTCTTCTCTAGCAAGGTAGTTAGCAACTTGGGCCTATGAACCATAGTACAAATAAAGAGAATACTAAAGGAGAGGACCCTAAGCAAATTTTGCAAAGGGGTAAAGCCACATTTGAGAAAATGCCTAGTGGGGTAAGTTTGGTTGAAATTTTTCTAATCAATAAGAGTTTATCTTCTAACAATGTTAGGGTAGTAACTAGGGGTCATTAATCAAAAGACACTAAAAAAGATGACCCTAGTACAAGCCAAGGTAACCCTAAACCTAGCAAGGATGATAAGAAGGTGTTGGATGCCCAAGTGGGTCCTCTTCAAAATGACGGTGTTTTAGAGGAGCTTGTAGTCAAAAGAAAATATAAATCAAAAGAAAATGAGGCTATTAAGATTATCAAGAAGCCAAAAGACCGGCTAGTGTGGAAAGAGAAGAGAGTAGTGGCAAGCTTCTATGAGTTTGACCTAGCAAACACACTATGTGAAGTCAAACCAAATGTGAATTTGCTACAACTAATCCAACTATCACCAAACATTTGTAAGGAGTTCAAGAAAATCCTATGAACAGGTTATGTCCTAGAACCTTTCGATATCCCATCGAGTGGGTAGTGAATGGTGGGATCATGTAGAGAAGCACTACCCGAGGGTGTAGGCATATGTTGATGGAATATTGATAGACAATGTAGTGATGGACCTTGCTCATCCGCCGTAAGCATTATGAGTATGGATTTATTGGAGAGACTAGGTCTACCAATCCAAAAAGATATCATGACAGTTTTAAAAATGACTTATGATAGCCTAAGGCAACTAGAAGGAATGGTAATGCAAGTACATGTGACAGTTACTAATATTGAGTATGTCCTTAACTTCCATGTTATCCTATTTGTTGGCAGGCCAAGCTATCAGTTGTTGCTTGGACGTCCATGGATATGACAAACTGATTGTTTGGTGGGCATCCTAGCTGGTTGACTTTTTCTTAGGATTAAAAAGAATAATTCTAGATGCATACCCTAAGTGCATGTTGGATGAAAGGGCATTACCTCCCTCTACAAAATGGAAGGCACTCAAGGGAACTTGAGCTATTAGAACCTCAAATTCTAGTGATTTTGAAGAGGGTTCTACTACTGAGGAGGCTTATCAAGTATGTTTAAATGAGCCAATAGAGGCAAAGGATAGGATTTGTGATGCTGATGTGATAGAGCTAGATCTTGGGACTCCCAATGATTCCCAAACCATTAAACTCGATACTATGGTATCTACCGATGAGAGTGTAGATTATGTGGCACTCCTACATGAGTTTAGGGATATATTTTCATGGAGTTATGATGAACTAAAGGGGATTTCCACCTTTGTTCCATGCACAAAATCCATTGAAAAAAGATAGTAAGCCAGTAAGACAGAAGGTTAGGAGTATGCCTTTCAAGCTAAGAGAACCCTTTTTTAGGAATTGAACATATAGAACATATAGAATAGTTCTCGCCGATGGCAATAAGAAAGAAAAAGAATAATCAAATCCACCTATGTGTCAATTTTAAGGAATTGAACAAGTAGACGGTGAAGGAGTATTATCCTTTGCCCTTTATTGGTCAAATTTTAGATCAATTGGCAGGGCAAGAGATATACTCTTTCATAGACTATTTCATGTATGATACTTTTGTGTACCATTTGATGGCTTTTGGCCTATGTAATGCTCTTGGGTCTTGTCAAAGAACGATTAAAAAGACACTTGTAAGTATATTCCCTTTGAAGAGCTGAAGGTTTTCATTGATGATTTGGGGGTGGCTACCATGACCCATTATAGATAGTTAATTGTTTTACAAGCATGCTTTGAGCGATTTATGAGTATTGCATAGCACTAAATCCTAAGTGTGTATTCGGGGTGCCTTATAGTTTGCTCTATTGGGTCATGTTGTGAGTGTGGTTGGTATTGCCACTAACCCTAAAAAGGTGGTTGCTATTGTGGCCCTAAGCCCACCCACTTGCCCTAGGAAAGTCCACAGTTTTGTTTTATCTATGGGGTAGTATCATCAATTCATTAATGCATTGGTTGAACGTCCATTACCCTTGATAAATCTTTTATCTCATAGCCATATTTTTGAATGGACAAAAACATGCAAAGTGGCATTTAAAGATGTTAAAATAGAATTATCCAAAGCACTGGTTTTAAAAGCTCCAAAAGAGAAGAATTTTTCTATATATTCACGGTTGCAACAAGGCATAGTATTAGTTGTTGCGTATCTCAAATTTGGGAGGCACAAATTTATCATCCTATTGCATTCGCAAGTCGAAAGTTGGGAATTTCAAAGCTTCATTATAGCTATTTGGAGAAGGTTTGCTTGGCTATGGTATTCGCCACCAAGAAGTTCAGACATATATTATTTATGAGAAGGTGGTGTTTTTTACCAAGGCAGAGGGATTGCACTTATTACTTAACAAGCTTCAACCCCCCTAATCACCTAGTCAAGTGGTTTGATTTCTTTGTAGGAGTTTGACTATGAGATTAGGAGCAAGGCCACCAGAGCTATAGGGTATTGTACAGTGCTTACTAGATTTTGGTGAGCTTAAGGAAGAGTGGGTTGATATTAGCGACTAGGAGGATTTACGCAAAATTGATGTAGCCTATATTTCATCATTGTATGCATCTATCACGCATTATCTATCAAAAGGCAACTTGGCAAAAACTCTTTCTAAATTTGAGAAGAGGGAGATTAAGCAGCAAGCACTTTGCTTTTTAATAATAACGTGTGTTTTATATAGAAAATGTATGGATGAGATTTATCATTGTTGTGTGGTGCCTAATGAGATATCCTTTATTCTAGAAGAATGTCATGATTTAGCATGTGGAGATCATTTTGTTGGATGACTCACCACCCAAAAAGCTTTACATGTTGGCTACAGTGGCGATGGTTTTCTAAGATGCTTTTGTATATGCTAAGTGTTGTGATATATGTCAGAGACACAATGATAGGGAAAATCATAAGTGGCAACTTAATCCTATTCTTGTGACTTTTCTCTTTGAGAAGTCGAGCATCAATTTTGTTGGACCTATGCATCCTTTGTCTACTACATGGAAGTGTCATACCATCGTGGTGATAAACTACTTTACAAAATGGTCTGAAGCTGAAGCTATGATAAATGACAATGCCAATGAAACAACTAGTTTCATATGGAACAAATTGTTTGCCATTTCGGTCCACCTAAAGAATTGGTGTTCGACCATGCGACACACTTTCTAAATAAGGTCATTGAAGCCTTGACTGAAGCTTTGAAAATTAAACATAATAAAACCATCCAATATATCCCCCAAGCGAATGGACAAGTGGAGAGTACCAACAATTAGCTTGTAGTGATTTTATCCTGGACTATATTTGAGGATAAGCACAATTGGGACAAGAAACTACATGTAGCTATCTCCGCTTATAATACTACATTTAAAAGAGCAACATGCCACACCCCATTTAAGTTGGTAGATGGGTGCATCTTGCCCTTGGAAATTGAGTTATCCACTATGAGGTTTACATTGAACCATTCTTTGAGCGACAAGGAAGCGTTGCAAGAAAGGTTGACCTCCCTAGCATATCTTGATGAGATTCAATTGCAAGCTTTGTTGCATCAAGAGATAAGGAAGACAAGGATGAAAGCGATGCATGACCTTTGTACTAAAAGATAACAATTTGTGAAGGGTTAGTTTGTCCTATATTATGATGCATGTTGTGAGTTAATTCTGCAAGTTAGAACCCAAATGGGATGGTCCTTACAAGCTCATTTGTATAGGAAAGAATAGCTCTATAGCCCTTTTAGATTTGCAGGGGGTAGATTTTAAAACGAAAGTAAATTTTAATAAGTTGAAGCCCTATTATGTGTAGGGGCTAACGTAAAACTTGGTGCCTTTGTAGGTCTTCCAAGATCTAGCTTAAACTTGCACTAGGTGCCAAGGTAATCGGATGTGTAGAATCATTCCTTATCTTGAACATCCATATTTAGAGCAACGTCACCACCAAGGTCAAGTAATCTAGTGGAGTAAGGGTTATCATATTACTAAGTAGCAAAATAGATCTTTTACTTGGGATATTAAGCTTTACTTCCACCATTATCATAGGGTTCTTGTTAGCATCCCCATTGAGTTTGCTGAGGAAGGAGGGATTGTACCTGTCATATATTCTCTCTCTGAGCTCAATTTTGACTACCATAAGTACAAGTAGATTGATCAATATGGCATGGCCTATCAATGAAGCATGGGTCTATACTTTTTATTTTGATGGAGCTTCATGAGAGCCTTCTAAGCATCCAAGTATCGGTATGGTTATTAAAGACCCCCAACGTAGAGTGGTTATGAAAATGGGAGTTTATTAAAGCACGGCTTTTACTAATAATATGGTAGAATACAAGGCCTTAATCATGGGGTTGAATATAGCCCGATGTGGTGGTATTTGCCATTTATTGGTGAAAGGTAACTCAAAGTTAGTGATCAACCAATTGAATTGGACTTATAGTGTGAAGGATCCCATTCTGCGGATGTATCACCATGCAACCTTGGATGTACTTTAGATTTTTGAGACAATGACTTGTTAGTTGGTTCCTTGTCAGTCTTTGCAGATTTATTTGCAAATTATGCCTTTGTTGAGGATGTATTTCTCAATTGTGGTCCTAAGGGGTTGTTAGAATTACCGGATCTTATTAGCCCAAGACTACTGTGGGGACTACTTGCTCACATGTCTTATTATGGCCACCGATGGTTAGTATTGGTGATGAGCCAGGTAGAAATTGACCATCTTCCTATTCTTTCATGGACACATAGGATCATTCAATCATATATTTACTTGACACCCCTTGTCATTTATGCATGGGACCTAGCTAATAATTTGATGCATTTAGTGTAGGGCCTAAGCAGCCCATCCCTTGGTCTAGTGTTGTATTTTGATATGATTTATTGGGGACCAAGGGTTGTTTTCAACAATGGGATAATGTATGGCATGCTTTATAACTATATTTTTGCTAGACTAAGAGGACCATTCTTGTTGAAATTAATGTCTAATTTTGTTAGGCCAAGAGGGCTGTTTATTTTGTAGTGCACTAATTGATTTCATAAGGCCAAGAGGGCCATTTGTTTATTTTATATAGGTGATGTTAATGGTTTCTTGTCTTAGTGCCATACTAAATAGTTTCGATGGAGTACCTAGAGTGAGCCTCTTGCAGCGCAGAAGCTTCTTGTAGCCAATTCTAGGTGATGTTCTTCCTTTATGAGTTCTTTTCCTTTGTGCTATACATGTATATGTGTATGTGAGGAATTTTCTTCTTTTAGGGATCAGCAAGTCAAGGCATGAAGTCCTAGGATTTGGTTAGTTGTGTTGGGGGAGTTTTGAGTAGTTGTCCACTTCCTGTGAAGACATTGTCAAGTACTCTAAGAGTTGTTTATGAGAGTAGTGCTTAGTAACCTTGTTCTGCTAGCCTATTAAGTAGCTATTTCTAGGAGCTTATGCTAGTTGTGAGGTTAGGGAAGCCTACTGAAAACAAAGAGAAAAAATGATGAATATCTCTGGAAACCTAGTATACAGATGTGTGTAAAAAGGAATTCCAACCCTTGGAAACGGAAAAGAATAGAAAGAAAAATACTAAGAGTAAACGATCATTGCCTTGTGAAGGCCCAGTAGGTTCCTAGGGATGAGTTAAACCTGGGGTTGATGCCTTGTCTTCTTGGGGGTGACATTTAGCCAAAAAATAAATAAGGATAGTTGGAGTGAAAATAAAAGTGAGCGGAAGAAAAATGATTTAGTTATCGCCTTGCAAGAGCTTGGTGGATTCTTCGGTACACCGAGACAGGACTTGAGGTTGGTGCCCTATTCTCCTTGGGTCACAATACGCTCAACTCCCTCCTTTTTACATTCCTGAGTATCAAGTATAAAAAATGATGAATCAAAAGTATCTGAAAATAAAAGACCAAGCTATAGGAGTCCTCATCTAGTTGGAGTTCCTAGTCTAATTGTCCTAGGTCTGGTGGTAGGCAAGTTAGACCACCACTTTGAAAATAAAAGACCAAGCTATAGGAGTCCTCATCTAGTTGGAGTTCCTAGTCTAATTGTCCTAGGTCTTGTGGTAGGCAAGTTAGACCACCACTTTGGATGACTCCTTTGATAGTTCTTTTTAGCCAGTCTATGTTGGAGAATTTGGTTTAGCAACCAGCTCTAGATCTCTGTCTGATTATGCTTAGCCTATCCCTTGTGGATTTTCATGCCTGGATTTTATCAAGGGGTAGGGCGAGAGTTATGGTTATGTTTTGTTGTGTATTTTTTAAAAAGCAGCTTGATGCTCTTTATGGATTCTGTATGTGCAAATCAGTCCATGGATTTGATTGACTGAGTCGTCCTATCTTGTGATCATGCCAATGAGAGCAAGATTTTACAACCTGAAAAAGTTGGAAATGTGCCAAATGCCATTAATTTGAAGCAAAAATTAAAGCTCGATAGAAGTAGTAGGTGTGGATCTAACAATTTTAAGTGGCCGTAGAAGATGGAATTTAAAATCACTTCGAATGACAGATCTTGCAGTGGTCTCAAATTCTTATTAAGTTTTTTTATTCCAAAATGAGATGAAACAAGTTCCAGTAGTGCAGGACTCTGAGATGGTTAGGTAGAAATTTACAGACTTCAAATCAAATGTCAGAAGCCGAAATAGCCAAAGGTCGAGCATGGAATGTCAAGTGGCAATGTAAAAGAGACTTTAATTATGAAGAGTTGTGTCCCTTGGGGGCCTTAGCCCCAAAATTGTTTGAATGTGGGAGGGGGTAGAAAGGGGGGGGGGGGGGGAGGGGAGGGGGTTTTGCATGAAACAAAAGGATAAAGGTGCCATTTTGATATGACGTCAATTTGTGTGGGGGGAGGCTATGGAACATAAGAGCAACCATATAATCTGAAGATATTAGCCTACTTCTCCATTTTCTCGCTCCATTTTACCAATCATACAGCTTTGAAAATGGCGATCTAATCGTGAAGATCCAAATTCAATATTTTTCTCTCATCCCTCTCTCCTCCAATGGGTTGTTCATGCGGGTATTCTTTGGAGAAGATCAGGATGAAGATCAGTTGTCTGGCTTGAACTAGATTGATATGGGATCATGCCGACACTAAGGAGTGACGAACAATGTTGTTTGGAGAACTAGTGACATGCCCAGTTGATATCCAAAAATCAATTCTTGAGACCCCAAACCTGAGAAATGGTGGTAAGTCTCTTTTTAATAGAAATACAAACTCTTTTTAATAATTCATGGTGCAAATCTTGTTCATATGTGATGAAAATTTGTTTGATACTTGGTTGTGATATGTTTGAGGGTTGTGAGTCATAAAATATAGAACATGTGTTTGTGCATGTGAATTATTAATTTTTGAAAACCCAAAATGTGTGTTTTAAGTGAAAAATTGATGTTTTCTTGGTTTCGGGTAATCAAATTATATTCATATGGAATAAAACTAAATGTGAAGATGGATCAAAGTGTGAATTAATTTCTTGACTCATAAAATAAGAAAATACATCATTTTATATAAAAATTTAAGAAAAAATACTTTAAAAATGTGGTTTTAAGCCAAAGAAAATAGAGAAAAAATAGTTTTTGTATTCGAAAAACTATAAAAAATTAGAAATATATTTGTGCAAGTATAAGGAAGGTAAAGCATGAGGATAGGCCTCAGTTTACCCACCGTTTGCATGTCAAAGTACATGTTTATCACTTTCTACATAAAGAAATAAAGAAATATACATAAAATACTCATTTAACCTACCCATTGAATGCAAAATATTAAATAATAGGGGAAAGGGGATTGTGGGAGTTAAGTATTATTCGAATTTTGTTTTGTTGTATATTCTAGCATATAGGATGCATGTGATTTAAGTCTTAAAGAGGGCAGTGGCACATGTTATTTCAGTGCTACCTTAGCAATAAAGCAATATGCTAGAGTGAAATCATGAAAGAGTTGTTTATGCACATCCACTTTGACTAATTTATAAGTTTACTTGTTTCAGTACATATGTCATTTGGCTTGCATCTACATTTTCATATGTGGTATTGAGAGAATTATCTCCTAGATACATAGCACTTGATTTCGAATGATTCACCCATGTTGAGTTTAGGTAGACCCCTTGGCGTTGGAAGATCTAAGCCTCATAAACTCTACTAACAACCTCTCAACAACCTTTTGGGTAGACATGCTGGCTAACTAGCTATGCATTTTGGCACTGTAGGCCATTGCCAATTGCCACTTTATGGCTACCAACACCTAGCAAGATAACCACTCAAATGGCAATGAATTGTTTTGAGAGAAAACATGATGGCATTGAAATACCTCTTATGCATGGTTGGGAACTTGCTCTTGCCCTCTAAATCTAACCACTAAATATAAACACCTACACATAGAAACACCTCATGTAGATTTCCACATGTCTACCTAGACACACACACCCCTACAAGAATACTTGAGCATAAGTCTACTTACCCACATATCTTCAACAAGTATATGCACATCTACATAAATTTATGGTAATAAAACTTAAACTACATAACTAATAACAAAAACCATCCTCCTATGTACATTCATTTACATGTAACTAGACACTCACCCTAAGCAAACACTTAAATCCACCGCATAAGCCCAGTAACATGCTTGGCATGCATTGATGTATGTGTGCATGTGTGCACATGTGTGTGCATGTATAAAATGTATATTATCATATAAAATGAAGAAAAGGCATATAAGAAGAACATTTACACATTTAGAGTAGTGTGTTATTTAGATCAAGTGAAAAGATTCAAAGGAACACTAGTGTGCCTTATGCAACATACATCAAACAAATATATCTACATGCATTTGACTTGCACATCGTAAATATGCACCTAAGCATGTGGGTATGTGTACATATGTATGAACAAAGATATACATATACAAACTCCATACATAAAACATATGTATATACATATGCCTATTTGTGCATATATAGATGTGCATATGGATTTATGTATACATGCATGCATGCACACATATCACACATATAAGTCCATTTACACACACACACACACGCATGCACGCACGCACGTGCGTGCACACACACACACACACACACACACACACACACACACACACACACACACGCACGCACGCACGCACACACGCACACACGCACACACGCACACGCACACGCACACGCACACGCACGCGCACGCACACGCACACGCACACGCACACCCACACCCATGCCCACGCACACACAACACGCAACACGCGCGCACACACACACACACACACATAAATGGATATACATATGTTATAGACATGGTGTACACAACATATGCACACACTCAGGAATGTGAAGAGAATTAGAAATACCTTATTCAATAAGACTGAAACATAACCATGAACTTTAAAGAATAAGGTTAAGTTGATTCATTAGTGGTAATAGTTGTCATAAGTTTCTTAGATTGTAAATGTTAGCATGATGTAAGTAAAATTGTAATCCAAACCTATAACACCAGCTTTGTAAACTCAAGAGTTGGTAGAAAAATCATTGTGCCATGAAATCAATACTTTAGTTGATTGATTAAATCATGATTTTTTAATACATGCAACCTCATATTTTTATTGATGGTAAACAAAAGAATATTTACAAAGCCTGAATAGAAAGTTTAGCACTTGGCTAAGAGTTTGTAGGCAATCCTCTATGATTGTCCTACCTTCCTCAAAGACTTCATGAGTATTGTGTTATTATGAGACTTCATGCATCCATAGATGCATAATAGGCCTCATGCTCACTAGGAGATAGGGACAACATGAACAAGGAGTCATGGAAAATATGGGGAATCAAAAGAGGTTTGATTTGTTAGTAAGATGTCAAAATTTTGGATGGCTCATGGTCATGTAACAACATCATGATATTGCATCCTAACTATTCGACCACGATGTCCAAAAATTTCCATTGTGTATTGTCATGCAACTTTAAAATCATTAATATTTTAGGAAGATTTAGGTAGAGGGCATTTAAGTTTGTACTCTCTTGGAGTCACATCATGCATATAAGTTGGTGGTGGTCTTAAAATTGTACTCCACAAGCTATTTGAGACATCGCTAATAATTCAACATGTTGATTTGGGTGGCTTTCAATTGGGACGTGTTGGGCGTTACCACCCTTTCAGAAAGTTCTACATATACTTCACAACATTCTACATATAATGACCACAATGTACATTATTTTACCACATGTTGAGAATGTTCTACATATAGATGCCATTCCTTTAGAAACCAAAGCACAAATGCCTTTAGGAGTGCATTCAACCTCAAAATTTGGCACATTGAATTATTTTTTGGGAGTATACTTACTTCAAATTGTTAGATAGTCGATATGCTCAATTTTTACTTGGTCCTCATGGCCCCTTGGACCCTCTGAATGTGGCCAAATTATTTGTTTTCATATGTTATATAATTGCTCTATTATATTTAAGGTAAATGTGCACGTTTTGCTAGGTCTGCCTTGCTCCCACAAATTCAGACTTGAATGGAAATGGGAAAATGTTGAAGGCAAAAATATTTAGCTACTTCATCCGAGACTTGTCTTATTGATGAAGGGGACTCCAACATTAGCCATTAGTACTAAGACATTGGCATAGGCTAGCTACTTCATTTGAGACTTGTCTTGTTGATGAAGGGGACTCCAACATTAGCCATTAATACTAAGACATCGGCATAGGCTAACGCTTGGTTTGTTATATTTTGGACACGAATAGATTTGTAGCTAGGCACTCCCATGCCTAGATTCTGGTCTCAGGCGATGGGAGCTACAGGGATTGAACTCACGCACTTCGAAACTCAACCCACACTTGATCCACTACACCATGACCCTATTGGCTTGGTTTGTTATGTTTTTCTTTGTGTACGTGAAGTTGTTGTGATTGATTGACTGACCTTGCTAAGCTAAGAGCAACATTTGGCGTCAAGTTGTGTAGATGGTGTTCAGGAGGGAGTTGAGCTTACATGTTCAAGAAGTTTGCACAAAGGCAATATGAATGAAACACAAGAATGTGGTGAGATACCTTCTAATGTGCAAGGCTGCCTGCACATGAAGGCGCTCTTAGGTGGCCCTAACAGCGGTAAGGGCCCTCCATGTGGGAGCTGGCATGCCTTGATGAGATCCATACTTCATTAAAAAGAGGCTACCTAAAGGCCAGTACAAGGGACTTGAAAACCCTCTCTCGCATTATACATTGCTCTGTTCTCTGTACGGGGCTTTTCTCGGTTCCTATCGTCTACAGCGAGCTCAATCTCTGAGGATTTAAATAAGTCTCATCAGATCTAAGCTTTGTGTCGCGCCATCGCCAGCACAAAATCCCTTGTTGGGCACTGCTCAAAGGAGAGAGAGAGAGAGAGAGAGAGGGAGGGAGGGTGGAAGGCAGGGACGAACGATCACTTGGGCACTGCTCAAACGAGAGAGAGAGAGAGAGAGAGAGAGAGAGGGAGGAAGGCAGGGACGAACGATCACTTGGGCACTGCTCAAAAGAGAGAGAGAGAGAGAGAGAGAGAGAGAGAGAGAGATCATGAGGCCTGCCCTGCCCGACTTCCTGCGGTCCGTCAAGCTCAAGTATGTCAAGCTTGGCTACCGCTCCCTCGTCCAGCACGCCATCTACCTCCTGCTCATCCCGCTCGCCGCCATCTTCGTCGCCGAGATGGGCCGCCTCCGCTACGTCGGCAGATGGGCCCTCCTCTGGGACCAGCTCCAGTACAACCTGCTCAACGTCACCTGCTGCTTCACCGCCATGGTCCTTGGCCTCACCCTCTACTTCATGTCCAGGCCCTTCCCTGTCTACTTGGTGGACTTCTCCTGCTACAAGCCCCTGGACGAGGACATGTGCAGCAACTCGCGTTTCATGACCTGCTCCCGCGCCATGGGCGTCTTCAACGACAAGAACCTTGAATTCCAGCAGAAAATCTGCGAGCGCTCCGGCCTCAGCGACGAGACCTACCTGCCCCCCGCCGTCATCAGCCTGCCCCCCAACCCATGCGTGGCAGAGGCAAGAAAAGAGGCCGAAAGGGTCATGTTTGGTGCCTTGGATGACCTGTTTGCCAAAACAAGGATTCATCCGAGAGACGTGGGCATTCTGGTGGTCAATTGCAGTCTCTTTGTGCCAACTCCATCCCTGTCATCCATGATCGTGAACCACTACAAGATGAGAGGGAGCATCAAAAGCATCAATTTGGGTGGCATGGGCTGCAGTGCAGGCATCATTTCCATTGACCTTGCTAAAAATCTTCTTCTTGTGCACAAAAACACCAATGCCTTGGTTGTGAGCATGGAAAACATCACCCTGAATTGGTATTGGGGAAATGATAGGTCTATGCTTGTCTCAAATTGCATATTCAGGATGGGAGGAGCTGCTATTCTGCTCTCAAACAAGCGCTCCCTACACAGACAGTCCAAGTATGAACTGGTGCATACTGTTAGGACTCACAAGGGGGCAGATGACAAGTCATTTGGCTGCGTATTCCAACGGGAAGATGACAACATGAAGATAGGGGTCTCACTCTCGAAAGACCTTATGGCAATTGCTGGGGATGCCCTGAAGACAAACATAACAACTTTAGGCCCTCTTGTGCTACCTCTGTCGGAGCAGATCCTCTTCTTTGTGAGCTTGCTGATGAAGCGGATAGGTCGAACCAAGATGAAGCCATACATCCCTGATTTCAAACTTGCTTTTGAACACTTCTGCATACATGCAGGGGGGAGGGCTGTGCTGGATGAACTAGAGAAGAATTTGGACCTATCAGAGTGGCACATGGAGCCATCAAGGATGACATTGTACAGGTTCGGTAACACATCCAGCAGCTCACTTTGGTACGAGCTAGCATACACTGAAGCCAAAGGAAGGGTGAGAAGAGGAGATAGGCTTTGGCAGATAGCATTTGGCTCTGGCTTCAAGTGCAACAGTGCAGTATGGAGGGCCCTGAGAGCCGTAAAGCCCAAGGAAGAGGGCAATCCATGGTTCAGTTTTATAGACAAATTCCCTGTCAAAGTGCCTACTATGAGGACTTTGTAATATTGCATTGAGTCAGACTGTGGCACTTTGAAACTGTTAGATTCAGATCATTGTTTGCGTACCATTGTTTCCCTCTTGATGAGGGCTTCTCAAGGTAGAGATTGGATTTAAATCAACACATTAATGCATGTGTCTAAGTTCCAGGCCTCCATGTCCGATTGATTTGTTTCTTGGTTAATGATCTTCACAAGGCACAAGAGGTGTAAAGTATCTCATTTGTTTCAGCTATATTTTCGGAATCTGTGCTCTGGCGTCTGTGTTGAAGAATGGAACTTGTATTTAAAGATAATATTAAGAGTATCACTGAAGATGCAACTTGAATTTCTCAAAGCACGGTTACAAATTAGTCATCTTACTGAAACCCTTAATGGTAGCTTATAGACATTCCTTTTCTTCCTAATGCTTTCGAGGATTAACAAGACATCCTCTCAGCATTTATCAGCGTCTGCAACCCCAAACGGGGCTATCTTTGAGTAGATTTTATACTTTGGGTATCCACCAGTTGAAGTTTAACCCCTTGACATTCCCAAAAGAGGTGATCAATTGTTTCTTTTTAATTCTTACACAAGGCACACAGTTCATGGTGCATTTCACAAGATCAAAATGTGCCTCCTTGAGGCAGTGGACTTCCATAAGTTTACTGCCCCTCATTTCCATGTTTCCACCCTTGTCCTTGAATTCACTCTTGTCCATTAGGAACTTTCTCTAGTAATCCCAGACTTTCAAAAATTGTTGCAAAGTTTGCTTTCTCAAGTCCTGAACACTGAACCCTAAACCCTACTGACAATAAATAGTTGATTGGATTCACAATCCTCAGGGTAGGTGAGGAGGACTGATTGCTTTGTTTTTTTATTTTTTGCATTATTATTTTCAGCCAGTTACTTTCCTTATTACTAATGTGGAAGCTCTTGTATATGTACTCATGGGTGTGCCTAAATTATTATGGGAGCTTTTTGTATAGGAGAAAAGCTTATGGAAAGAGGCCCATTAGATGGGGAATGCAGTTGTCGGTTCAAGGATTTGCGAGATATTTAATGTGGATGGTTGCATAGCAGTGTTGCTTTGAGAAGCCGTTCTAGGAGATCTATGCAGTAGGGGCATGAATCTTCACTATGCGCAGTCTTGTATTTTTTAGCATTTTGGATGATCAAGATGAAATAAGGAAGATGGGTCTCAACATAATCCTCATTATGGCCCTACAAGCAATTTGGGAAGCTAGAAATAAGAGGATTTTTGAAAGGATGAGACCTGATGTCTCTTGACAGTCTATTATCCAAATGAATAGCTAAGTCTTTTTGGAAGCCATCTTGTATGCTGGGTAGGTTAGATGGTATAATTTAATGAAGCTTTTGAGATGTTTCAACTAATTTGGTACATCCATTGCAATGAAGATTTCTCTTACTAAGTAACACAGTAACATTTGGTGAGTAAATGAGGGTGTCAAGATCCCACAGGTCACTCCAATGTGGTGGGCCCTTGTCAAAAGTATATGTGCATAGCATAGGCTTCAATCTAATAAGACTAAAGTTGTTATCAAAGGCACCCTCAAACACATATTTCTTGGTCAAGTGAGGCACCACAAGGTTTCAAACATGATGTCCAAGGTTGATGTTCAATAAGAAAGCGATAAGAAAGCTCATAGGACGAGTGATTGTAGAGAGAGCGGGAGCAGAAGGTGGGCATGGAAGACATGAAGACTGTTGGGTGTGCGCTGGGATCTCTTTACTGGTCGAAAGGGCCCACAACAGAAGCGGGTACACGAGGTCCTGCTAACACAGATGGTGCAGAAAGTAGACGGCATGGAGCTCGAATGCCTTGTTCACAGCGAGCAATGCTATATGCGTGAAATGGAGAAGGCTTTGTGTGATGATCTTGGTAGCTTTCGTGCTAGGATCAAGGTCGACTTCGCAGGTGAAGCAATAAAGATACTTAGAGCTCCACACACAACATTTTCACTACCCCGGCTCAAGCAGAGATATGCCTTGTCCTCCATGGTGGGGGTGTTCCTTCTACTTCTTGTCTAAGGTGCCCAATGAGAAATGGTTTTCTCTCACCTATGAACTCGAGCTACCCTTCACCAATTCACATTCATGGAGAAGGGGGCTTTATTTTCCCTTGCTTGCTTTTGCTACAAAAAAGGGTTGTGTGCATGGTTGCACTATTGGCGACAAGGGGCAACTCTTTGTACAGACTTCCATGGCCACATGGTTGCACTCTTGACAAAGTCCTTAACCATGAATGTCCTATTTGGGTTTCTTTCATGTCCCTCCCTAATTGGCTTGAAGGAGAAGATTTTGCTATTGCAAAATCCGTTAGTAAGGTTTTGTATGTTCCTAAGGCCTCATATGACATGCATCCTGACGAAAGGCCTTAGCATACAACCTAAGCAACATCAACAAATCAAGAAGCCCCACACGTTGGTGTGGTCACTAGCCACAAGGATGAAGTGAAGGAGAATCTTTAGGCTTCTAGGAAAGGTAAAGCAACTTGCTACTCCACAAACCTCAAACAAGCAAAAGACATCCCTTGAAAAATTGACTCGTAAGCTTTTGGTGGATAGGGATGTATTTGCACTCTTTCATAACATGTAAGATGAGGACTACTTTGATACCTACTATAATAAGAATGACTAGGCCAACAAGGAAGGTTTCATGCATGTCCTAGAATGTCCATGGGATGTGTTCCCATGATAAGAAACAATCACCAGATGCTATTCTAAGCAGATGCGAACTAGACATGGTAATTGTGTAGGGGATTAAGCTAGGGATGGAAGATTGTGAAGCTTTGAAATCGTTTTTGGTTTCAATGAGAGAGGTAAGGGTGGTACCCCATTGGTGGTGATAGAATGCTTTAAGTTTGTTAGACTATGGGTAGAGGGAATAGGGTGTGTAGTGGCAATGCAATTGCAAGTGGAAGGCAAGGGAGTAAATGTACTACCCAGTTTGTGGGTCAAATGCGCGTGCAAAGAGTCCTTTTTTGGAAGACCTTGGAAGAGAAACTCGCATACCTATCATCCTTCTTGTTGGGAGATTGGAATATGATAGTAAAAGAAGGGGATAGCTCACATGGCAGTACTTGTGGGGGAGATGTGCTTGTAAGATTTGGCCTTGCTAATGCCTAATGATGAAATCTCCTTCTCTTAGCATAATTGTCATTTTGCTTTGACATGGTGCGATGCTTGGATCGAATCTATGCAATATGTGGAGCTTGGTGGATTCATGTTGAGGGGAAATCTCGTGTACTTTCAGGATTTTGGTCTTTTGATCATCTTCCTAGCATGGTACTGTCCTTCTGATCATCTTCCTATCATGATAGTGGACTAGATTGTTTGTTACACAAGTTCTAATGGATGTCCTCCCCCTTTCAAGTTAAATCTATCATTTTTGTAGGATAGCACATATCTAGAGGACGTTCAAAGGTGGTGGTGTGTTGCTACTTAAGGTATTGTTGATCTTAGTTGTTGTTGACAATCATATGTAGGTTGTACGTGATACGAATGTATTAAAGTTAAGGTTTAGAGAAGGGAATTCTCTCTAGGTGCAAGATTTTGAGCTATTGTTCTTTATTATCTCGCTATACATCTTGTGCATGAAATTTTGCTTTTCTTACTATAAAATGTTGAAGATTTTATTGAGAGGGAAGAACATTATCACATTGAAAGTGAAGAATCTAGCTAAAAGGATACTAGGATTCAATAGCTCTTGCACCAAATCATTTTCACTTTATGCCTTGAAAGTCAGAAAATCAAAGGAGACAATTTCCTTTGTTCTGGATGACGATGGATGCAATGTTTCTAATGATTGGGACATTGCCTTTGTATTTTGGAAACACTTGCCATCTTTGATATGCTTGAGAGTCAAAATCCTTATTATAGTGGGAAAGATGTGTTGTAGAATTCCTTGATATTGAGAGTGATAAAGTACCTCCTAAGGTAATGATATTACTAGATCTCCCCTTCTTAACTGATGATTTGCTATTTGTTTTGAAGTCCAAGGAAAAAGGCAAATCACTTGGTATTAGGGGGTTTCAAGTAGAAATCAATTTGGTCATCTTGGAGGTACGTCAAAAGGACCTTCATGATATTCTAAGAAATAGTAGAATAATGGGAGAGATTAGTACTTATATTAATGAAGGCCTCATGAAGTGATGCGTAAAACTCAAAGAAGAGTGAGATTCAAATGCTAGAGGCCTTTGACAATGCTCAAAAGAGAGTGAGGCCTAAATCCTAGAGGCCTTTAAATTATCCTACAAAACATTTTCTAAATCTTTGGCATTCAATCAAATATGTACTTTCTCTAGTCACTCCACTCTTGATACTATGGGTTTGCCAATGAAAAAAAGATTTATCATGTAGTTAACTTGGGATTCATCATGAATAATATGATTAGTAGTGGCAATGAAACAATTTGCCTCAAGATGGATCTGGATAAGGCTAGTGATTGGATTTGATGGAATTTCATCTTAACAGTACTGGTGCATTTGGGTTTTGGCATGGGCTTCTATAGAATGATAAATGCCTCGTTCAATTATACTTTTGCTAGGGTTGCAATCAATGGTACTCTCTCTAAGCCCTTCCAACTCAAAAGATCCATTTTATAAGGTTGTCCTATAGCCCTCCTTGTATTTGCCTTGATTACTGAATAAGATGGTGACTAAACAAGGGGGACTATCAAATCAATTAGACTCCTAGATGGCAAGTATTCTCCCTTAAAATTTTTAAAACTGATAATAACTATAATGCCAAGAAAGTGGATAGGAGCTTTATTGAGACTCAAATGTGTCCATATGCTAAATTTACTATGATGTCTAAGTCAATTGTCTAGTAACATTACTATAGAAAATAGACTTGTCATTTTGTGGGTTTTTTGTAGGTTATAAGGCTAAGAATGTGATAGAGATCAACTTATATCATGGGGTCAGACAAAAGATATTATTAAAAACACTATAATAATAAGATAATTTTACATTTATTTATTTTTAAATTCTCATTGTCTATTTGCCACATAATCATGACTTGTTACACGTGAGTACTGTGTGTGACACTAGTCACATTGTGCTTGGTAAATAGATGGCAGGGGACTAATATATTTAGTGTTGTGGTGAATATATTATTAGGAAAAATTTAAAAATTAATATTTTTGAAGAGTTATTGAGTATGAATAATCTTTAGGTGAATCTATATAGTAAGTATAATGTATAATAATATGTATTTATATAGTAATATTATTAATTTATTTATGAATTACAAGTTTAAACTTTTTTAGTGATAATTTTGACTAACTCATTGAAATTTAATATTTTAATATAAATAATATTAAAGTACGTGACTTTCTTTTTGTTTCAAATATGAGGATGATGTAAAAACAAAAGTTTTAGATATTAAGAAGATCTATAACTCTTGTTGGATGTACGTTTTTCAAATTTTGAATATTTTGTGAGATATTTCAATCCTAAAATAACTCTATACCCATATTTCACAACAATAACAAAAATTTATGTTTTGGTGTAAACTTTGGGCTCTATTTTCTCACTCTTACCTGCTAAATTAGAAGGTCATTAATAGGAGAAGATTTATAGATTTTTTAAAAAATTAACAATTCTCTACTTATATATTGAACTAAATTTGAATATTTAGAAAGTTATTTGCCTCTAAAGTAGACCTTTAGATTGACCCAAACTTAGCCAAAAGTTTCAGCTTAAACCTATATAATGATCTAATTTCTCCTCAAAATAACTTTTTATTTATTTAGAATTTAGATGTACTATAAAAAGAAAAGTTGTAGCTTATAGAATGAACTATAACTTGTATTGAGATAGTTTTGACTAAATGCACATAGGCTTTAAGTTAATTTTAGCTAAAGCCAATATCTTAGTCTAATTTTGTACATCTGCACAAAAGTTTGTTGCAACCTATTTATGTCAGGCAACTGTATTTTAAATTTTAACTTGAGTTAGAATATAGATATGATGATTTTATATCTCTTCAAGTATTTTCTCTGTCCATTGGTAACCCCAGTATCAATTCACCCCACATGAGAATGTATTGGTAAATAGTGATGTAGATTTGCCACATGAGGCAACATCACCAGTTCATGATGCAGATTCACCACATGAGGTAACATCGATATGTTTCTCTATGTGGATTCACCGCATGAGGTACCACGAATGATTTGTGGTACATATTCATTATATGAGGGAACATTAGTGTGTGGCTAATCACCCACACCTATTATGAAGTTTGAACGTGTAGATTTGTCACATGAGGCATCACTAATATGTTAAAGTTGAATTTTATTAAGCTTCGTTATCAATAATATTCTGATTTATCAGAATATAGCACATATTCCATATTCTAGTGATATGGTATGGGACATTAGAGTATGTAGTATGTGGGTGACAGAGTACTTGAGTTATTTATGCTTTTTCCATGAGCATCTTAAATTTGTAATAATTTTTGTTTGAGTACTTATGCTAATTCATGTTTCTTTCAGTAGTAGTATATACGACTAAGGACAATTTCTTCTTAATAGGAGAGTATGTTGTGGAAAAATGGACTCTACTTATCATACTATGAGTTTTTTATAAGGCTAAGAATGTGATAGGGATCAACTTATACTATGGGATCGCACAATATATTTCATAGAAAATACTATAATAATAAGATGATTTAGATTTATTTATTTCTAGATTCTCATTATCTATTTGTTGCATAATCTTGACTTGTTACATATAAGCACTCCATGTGACACTGTTTACATTAAGCTTGGTTTAATGTTATGGTGAGTAGATTATAATACATAATTTAAAAAATCAATATTTTTGAAAAATTATTGAGTGTGAATAAACTTTAGGTGAATCTATATAGTAAGCGTAATGTATAATAATATGTATTTACATGACAGTATTATTAATTTATTTGTGTGTTATAAGTTTAAACTTGTTTAGTGATAATTTTAACTAGATCATTGATCTTTAATGCTATTATATTGTTTAATTTAATATTTTGAGTATAAATAATATTAAAGTATTAGATTTAAGATATGGTTTTGTGAAAATAAGCTTCCTTTATGAGATGTCTTGCTATTTTCTTTATATGGTTCAAGCTTTCCTAGATTTCTTTGCGAAGGCAGCGAGATCATGCAAAAAAATAGGAAAACAAGGTAAAAATTTAGTTTTGTTGGCTCTCCCTCAATTGGAGTTGGAAATTTGGAGCTTTCAAAGTTGTTATAGGGATTTTGACACATTTTAGACGCGATGGTGATATCGAAATGTCATGATTCGACATATGGAATTTTTGGCATTAACTACATAGAGCTATATGGAACCTCTTAATTCATAACACTTTATAGTTTGATCGATATTTCTATTTTCTTTGAATTTAGACATATTATATAAATGTAAATAGCTATGTAATTAAGATTCCATAATAGAGGATGGCAAGCCATGGCTTTTGTCATAGGAGAGAAAGGGCCCTATCGTGTGTTTTCTCTTATTCTTTCTAAATTTGTTAAGTTATTCAAAATTTTAATGCTTAATAACATTGTTTGTATATAATATTTAGGATGATAGACTTGCCACATGGTTCTCTTTGTAATAAACACTACAATTATACTTGTATTTATAAGTTGGAGGGACCCCAATGGATAATGGACTATGGCTTCAAACTTATGCATGCAAACTAGGCTTTTAGATACATTGGGTGTCCCCTTGGTGTTGTTGTTGAAAGGGAGCGACGGATCGAAGGTTGGACTCGAGAGCTATGGCGGGAGAGCAAGCGCAAGAAAGGGAGAGACTAGAAATGGGAACTCCAACAGTCACAATGTGTGACCGAGCCTTCCTTTATTCAATCTGTCACTAAAAGAATAAAGAATAAAGTGATGGTGATGGGCGCCCACCACCTACAGTGTGTAGTGGCGGTGACTGTCAGTGTAGTAATACACGGGCGGCTAGGCGGAGGCGCCTTTACCCCCAACAACCTCCCACTTAAAGGTGAATCTGCCCTAGTGAGGAGTGAAAAGAAAAAAAAAGGAAAAAAAAGATAGTACAACATGTACACATGTACAACAGGATGAGGAAAGACGTCATCTCATCCCACGCCCATCAACCTCCTGAGGAAGGCAAAGCGCTCTGTAGAGAGGCTTTTTGTGACCAGATTTGCAGGATTTTGGTTAGTCGAGATCTTGACAAGGTCAACAGACTTGTCCTCAACGACCCCACGTATGACGTGATACCTCATGTTAATGTGCTTCGTCTTTGCATGGAAGACCGGATTCTTGGCTAACTGAATAGCACTCATAGAATCTGAATGCAGTGTAGGGATAGCATCAATACCAAGGTCAGCAACCAAACGACCCAACCAAATGGCCTCCTTGCAAGCCTCAGTGGGCTGGAACATACTCAGCCTCTGCAGTAGAAAGGGCCGTGCATTTTTGCACCCTGGACATCCAAGAAATAGCACCTCCAGCATATGTGAATACATATCCAGAAGTGGACTTCCTACTATCTACATGTCCTACATAATTAGAGTCAGTGTATCCCACGACTCCTATATCCTGACTGCTATAGCATATGCACATATCTGCAGTGCCGTTCAGGTACCTCATGATACCCTTCACGGTATCCCAATGCTTCTTGCCAGGTGTAGCCATATAGTGTGCCACAACACCAACTGTAAAGGCAATATCTGGACGAGTGGCTATCATGGCATACATAAGACTGCCCACTTCGGATACATAGGGAATCTTGGCCATCTCGGCCTTCTGCTCTTCTGTCTGCGGACAATCAGCCTGCGATACCTTCACATAAGAAGGCAATGGACAACCAATAGGCTTTACGTCCTGCATGCAGAAGCGCTCAAGGACTTTATGAATGTACTCCCTCTGTGACAAGTAGAGGAGTCCCTGATGCCTGTCGGTATGCGTCTAATGCGCATACCAAGTATGTGAGTGGACTGTCCCAGATCTTTCATCTCAAAGCTCTTCTTGAGTTGAGCCTTAAGAGCATCTAGCACATGAGCTTTCCCTGCTATCAGCATATCATCCACATAGAGTACCAAAATCAATAAAGAACCATCACGGGCTTTTTTCTTGTAAAGACACGGATCCATAGCACTCCTACTGTAGCCCTGTGATTGCATAAAGGCATCAAACTTATGATACCACTCTCTAGGTGCCTGTTTCAAGCCATAAAGACATTTCTTCAATTTGCACACTAGGTGCTCCCTGCCAGGTTCTACAAAGCCCTTAGGCTGCTCCATATAAATCTCATCATGCAAGTCCCCATGTAAGAAAGTCATCTTGACATCCATCTAGTATAAATCCAAGTCAAGCTGAGCAACCAAAGCCAAGACTAAGCGCAGGGTGGCCATCTTAACCACAGGAGAAAAGACCTCATCAAAGTCCACACCATGCTCCTGTTTAAAACCCTTTGCTACCAATCTAGCCTTGTATGCCGGCTTGGGATGTCCAGAGGTACTTTTTAGCTTGTACACCCACTTGCATGGCAAAGCCTTCTTGCCCATAGGCAAGGAAACCAAATCCCAAGTGTCATTCTTATGCAAGGAGTCTATCTCAGACTGCATAGCCCTCTCCCAGGATTGACTGTCACCCCTGCGCATAACATTGATCATCATCAACATCCTTAGGCTGCATAACATTGATCTCTTTAATTTTAACACTGGACTTTACAGGCACTATGCTGCGATCAGAAGACTTATCCTTCACTTTGTCTTTCCCCTTATCTTTGAGCCTTTCATTGCGCAATTCATGGCATTGTGGCCTAATATGGCACTTTTTCCCACAATGGTGACAAGTAACATCTGCATTCCTGCCAGGGGATTTGCTACGTGACTTCCCACGAGACTTGGACCGAGATTTCTGAGAATCCCATCCATGGCCACTACCACTGCCATGCTTTCCATATCCATCATTCCTGCCTCTAACTGTCATAGCATGAGACACACGAGAGGCATCCAAATTCTTACGGTTAACCTCTTCCTATAGAAGAGCACTCTCAACATAAGATAATTTCAAGGTAGCAGTAGAGGCACATAATGCAGTGCGGAATACATCCCATGACTCATTAAGAGTACCAAGCAGGAAAAGAGGAGTGACATTCTCTGCAAAAGTGATGTCCTGCGAAGTCAAGTTCTTGAGTATAGCATGGAACTGGCTCAAGTGAGCAGACATAGTCACATTCTCCATGCGTAGATCCATAAGCTGCTTTAGCCAATACATCTGACTCGCTAGAATTTTTTTGTCATAGAGATTTTTGATCTTATCCCACAACTGCCATGCACTCTGTTCTTCCTCAAAGACATTATAGTGAACCTGTTTTGTGAGAAACAATACGATAGTGGACTTGCATAACTCATCAAGCTCAAGCCATTCCTCATCTGGCATAGTTGCAGGCAGATGCCCGCTTAACCTCAAAGGTTATCTGCGATTTCTGCACCAACACCTGCCAAATAATTTGGCTCAGAGTAGTTCATACCATCAAGCTTAGTGATGTTGAAAATAGCATGATCAGTGGATGAACTCGCCATAATCCAGGCTAGAAGACTATAGACAGTTCAAAACTACTTGCTGTTCTGCAGAAAATGATAAAAAAATCACCAAAATCAAGGGAAAATGGTAAGGAAAGTGGAACCAAAGCTGCTGCCCACCAAGTACTAGTGAAAGTACATCATTTCAGAGTGTTTCAACATGAAAAATCCATGTCAGTCCATACATATATGCTTGCTGTAATAAATTTCAGATTTCAGTAAAAGAGAGCTAACAGTACCAAAATCGGATCCCAAGGCAATCGGATACTGCCAAGACCAAAGCCGGCATCATGTGGACATAGCATAAGCATATGATGGTCAATAAGCATGAATCCAACACCCAAGTATGTCATACAAATATCTGCCAGTGAGTAGGCACACCCCCAGTCAATGGGGCAAAGTGTTTCTGCCACTACCAATACTTGACACAAGTAGGTGTCAGTTCACAAAGATACAGATCCAAAACTGAGACTTAACTCATAAGCATACATTGAACTAAGACATATGATGTATCATCCCAAAAGGTAAGAAGTCCCAAAGTCTCAAGTGTTTGTAACTGCTCAATGGCATGTAATGGCTCAATGCATAAAAGTACCACCTGCTCAATGTCTGATAAGCATTCAAGAATGCTCCCACTGGCATAAAAGCTGTATGTACGAGCTCAAAAACTCAAACCAAGGCAAGACACAGTGCCAACGACATAAGTCCAAGACAATACATCAATAGTACATCCCAAACATGTAGGCAGTAGAGCATCCGTATGTAGCATCCATAAGCATGTAAGACATCAAATACATCCCAATCCAAACTCTGACAAGCTAAGTAACATCCAAGACTACTCCAGATAATCCAAAATGCATCCAAGGTGGAGCTTCAATGAGCACTCAAGCTCAACGTATGCATAGGGTAATCAACCGTGACATGAGCATCAAGCCGTAGGCAACGGGTGTGCATAAACCCAAGAAGCCTCACTGTCAAAGCATATACAAATGTCAATAAGTGCAGGCTAAAATAAGCTCAGGCTTTCAAAAGCATCCGGATTCAATGACAAGCTCAAAGTCGTCCCTCGATGATCAATACATCATAGCATAACCCAAGACATACATTCGGAACCAATAGGCATATGCCAAAGCATGAAAGATAGCTTCAGCCCAAGAGTATTCAGCATGCATTTACTATTATAAACTGTGTATTTCCAGTCCCAAAATCAGGCCAAAATCATAGCATTACATATAGCTTCAATCCTCCAATCAATCAGGATGCAATAGGCATCAAATCGGTTATGTAGTCATGCCCAAACAAGCATAGGCATACAAATACATGCTGTCTCAGACCTGAAATCTGTTGTAGAAGATTTAGTCATCAGAATTTGGAAAATTGAACATCACCATTGCGTCCGGAGCGTGCCAAAACCCCAACTTAGACTCTTACCTTGCCTGAATCGGGTTCCGAATGCCTGAGATATGACAAAAAGAGTGATTTTTTGGGCCAGATTTTGAAACAGGTGCAAAAAAAACGTGAACTGGCTGGGGGGGTCTACTATCCCACGTGTCAATAATGGGGCCCAAAGGGGGCACAAATGAGGGCCAAAGTAGGCCTACACCAAGCCTCAACAAGCCTTGATAGGTTGGAAGCAATATCTAGGTGAAAGAAGCTCCAAGAGGTGTAAGCTATGGCTGCCCACAACTTGTTTATAGCCTGTGAGACCTGAGAACTAAAGTAAAACTTTGAAGAAAAAGATCAAATACCTCTGATGTAATGCCATGAGGGTGCCCAACAATGTCGGGAAGGTGCTCGGGAAGCCGGGGAGTGACGGGAGCTCGAAGGAGTCGAATATGGCTGTCGGGAAGGAAACCCAATGCAAATAGGGAGTCGATGGGATGCTGAGAATGCCACGAACCAAGATCAAGAGTCGGAAAGCAAAGCTCTGATACCAGTTGAAAGGGAGTGACGGATCGAAGGTTGGACTCGAGAGCTATGGCGGGAGAGCAAGAGCAAGAACAGGAGAGACTAGAAATGGGAACTCCAACAGTCACAATGTGTGACCGGGCCTTCCTTTATTCAAACTGTCATTAAAAGAATAAATAATAAAGTGACGGTGACGGGCGCCCGCCACCTACAGTGTGCAGTGGCGGTGTCTGTCAGTGTAATACACGGGCGGCTAGGCGGAGATGCCTTTACCCCCAACAATTGTGACCATGAGGCAATGCTTTGAATGGTTCGTTCAAAATATGAAGGTCAAAATCTTGAAGTGTACTTCCCTACCATTTAGTTTGGTTGGGAAAATTGTGATTGCCAAAGTATTGTCTTTTTGTTTCCTCTATGTATACTACATTGATACACAACTCTTCATATGGACCTATGGTATGTAACATTAGTGGCATGCCATGGAATGGAAACAAGTTATGAAAACTAGAGATAATAGCATGCTTGATCTCTAAGACGTTTAGATTATAGTTCTCTAAGGTTAAATTTTGCATTGGTTAAGAGACTACCTTTGATGATTAGCCTTGGGATATCATCATGAGGCACTAGTTGAATATTGCTAAAAATCCTAATTGCTCACTCAAGTTTCTATATTTTATGGATAATTTGTTTCCTGTTTAGGAAAAATTCAATATTCCTATGTCAATAGTGACTCAAAGTCTTGTCAACAATTGGAGGAAATCAAGATGAACCTTGGTTGGAAAGGGCAGTCCGGCCTCAAAGGTGACTCATCCCTACACGATGTCATTTGGCTAAGCAAGGAGGCCTTCTTTGATGGTTTCTTTTGGTAAGTTACAATGCTATTCTATTTGCAACACGTTGAAGAAAAGGTCTATAAAGATGGTTAGACATATGGAATGTTCAAAAGTGTAGGCCAAATTGTCAATGAATTCAAACTCACCCTAGATGAACATAGACATGTCTACATTGTGCTAGGTAAGATCAAGGAAAAATATCCCACATCCTTTTCTATGTGTGATGATAACCCTCTCTAATATTGGACCATGCATAAATGTATGCCTAAGGTCAAGCTTAAGGCAAGATCGGAATATAAAAAAGAAGCCTTAGAGTGGATTCTTAAAATTGCAAATGATTAAAGGAGAGAGTTTTCCAATGAGTTCAACATATGGTTGGAAGAGGAGGGTAAAAAATTATGGTGGCCCACCCCATCACCAAGGCTTAAATTTTGTTATGGAGAATCATTATGAATAGGCTACTATTGAGGTAGAAACTTGTTGATCTCAATAAGAGCTCAATGATAGGATATTGTATGGAGACTCTTATTCGTTCAAGAGCTCAAATCACTCATGCCACAATTATCTTTCACATAGTTGACTCATATGCTAGCTCCAACAAATCTAGTTCTCCTCTCATAATACTTATGCAACCAAGACAAGCAAACAATTGTAGAAAACCCATCTACTTAACTTAATGCATTGTAATTTGCATGCCATCAAAGGTTTGATAACGGTCTTATGATTCATGTGGTATACTTTAATATGCTTCCTCTACTTTGAATTTGATCTAATTTGTGTAGCTCCAAAGATTGAGAGGAAAAGATAGAGAAGAGGAAGGAGGACAAGAGAATGGAGAATAACTTCTCCAAATGGTCCCTCACTCACTCTCAACCTCTAAGTCTACCTCTCACCCTTCAACACCCTTCAAGATGTGGAAGCAAGAGGGGAAGAAGATAAGGGAATCAACATAATAGGATGAGTTCCACTCTAATAACTCCATCTTTCAAGCTCTTACACTCACTCCCTCACTCCCCTCCCCTCACACACACACATTCAAGCTCTCACTCTCACAAGTCCCCAACTTAAGCTCTTACACTCACTCCCTCACTCCCCTCCCCTCTCACACATACATTCAAGCTCTCACTCTCACAAGTCCCTCACTTAAGCTCTCACTCTCACTCTTTCTCTCCCTCATCTCAAGCTGTTGAGATGACAAGCTCAACACATGAGGACATTAATGATGGACCGCCCAGTTAGATGGGTCCAATGTCTACACTTAGCACGTCGGTGGTCATTATGACTCTCACATGGCCACCGACTCATTACTTATTATATTCAGGTTGTTACACCTATTTACAGCTAGCATAGTTATAGCGCCAATGGATTAGTGTAGTCAATTATGCATTGTTTGACTTAGTAGGCCACTTTCCTTTATGTTGTATCTTATCTATACTTTGTGTAAATTGTAAAGTGTGTGGAAGAAGAAGAAGAAACCAACAAGAAAACATTTTGGTCTCCATCTCTCTTCTTGTCTCTTGAGTGAGCTTCTCCTTGTGCATTCTGTGTGTGTTCGGCGTAGCATCTTGAGCAAGTCCCCCCACCACACGATTCTTGACATGGTATCAGAGCTGCACCATTGATTGAGGCTGGTTTTGAAGGCTAAAGTGAAGGAGAGGAGCCAAGGATCCGAGCAACCAAGAAATGGGTAAGAAGCTCTTCCATTCTCTACTTCTTCTCTTGGACAGTGCCTGTGAAGGCACCGGAAGTAGGGCAGAGCAAAAATCTCAGATTGCAATGAGATTTGGTGTGAGCGAAGAGCACTATGTATTCTACAGATTAGCCCTTTAGGGTTTTCCCACTGAGATTTTGGCCATCCAAGGTCATTTCAGGCCTCGTTTTAGACTCGCAAGGTTGCAGACAGTAGTTCGAGATACCCTGTAATTTCAGCTGTGTCTGCCGTATACAGGTGCATAGGTTACAGATTTCAGATCTGTAAGTTCAAGGTGTTTACCAGTGAATAAACACAAGGTTTATCTGCAAACTGGTTGCAGTTTGCATGTATTGTTGAGCAGATAGTAAAAAAGGCTGTCTGGTGTATTGCTGTACACTACAGGTCGAGGGTTGCAGAAGATTTGCTTGCCGTTTGGCATTAGTTTTGTGATAATGGCAGAGAACAATGCAAACCCCATCATTGAGAAGCTTGACAAGAACAACTACCCTTTATGGAAGTTCCGTGTCACGAACTTCCTTATTGGAAAAGGCCTCTATGAGTTTGTTTCAGGTGAAGAAAAGGAGCCGGAGGTAAGTGATCCCCCAACTGCAGAAGAGACAAAGGTATGAAAGGAATGGAATGCAAAAGAAAAAATGGTCATGTATTGGCTGTCTGCAGTAATTGACAATAGTATGCTGGGACATATTAAAAATACAGAGAATTCATATGCAGCTTGGACCATACTTGAAAGTACGTTTTCCATAAATACAAAGGCACGAAAGATTCAACTGAAGCAAGAGTTGAATACATTGAAGAAAGGGAAGATGTCTATCAATGAGTATGCACTGAAGGTAAGGAGCATTGTAGATACCTTGGCAGTGATTGATGCAATGCCCGATGATGATGATTTGGTGTCGTCTACCTTGGGTGGACTTAACAATGAAAAGGCTTGGAAGTCTTTTGTAACTTTCGTATATGTCAGTAAGCCATTTCTAGATTTCGATGAGTTGGTCTCTCTTATGATCACTGAAGAGATCAACATGTAGAGTGAGACATCTGAAAAAAGTGGTGAACAGATCCAAGCTTTCTACTCCAGTTCAGGAAGGGGACCTGGCAGGTCCTCTTCAAGAGGCCGTGGTACAGGACGTGGTAGTGATAACCAACAAAACAGATTGAATGAGCAATTTGGCAATATGCAGGTTTTAGGAGGTCATGGTAACTCTAGAGGTAGGGGGAGTTTTAGAGGAAGAGGTGGATGGTAGAACAGAGGTTCTAATAACTTTGGTATTGTGTGTCACTACTGTGGCAAAATAGGTCATATTGCAACCCAATGTTATGCTAAGAAAGATGATATTCGCAGTGGTAAGTTGCAGCAAGAAAACTATGCATCGTCTTCACGACAGAATGAAGACAAAAATGAACGTCTATTTGTTATGCAGCATATGCTGAATGCTCTTACAGGAAAGGGAACACATGATGATGTTTGGTATGTTGATTTAGGTGCATCCAATCATATGACCAGCCATGCAGAATGGTTTGGAGAGATGCAGGATTTGCAAAATGCAGGTTATGTGCAGACAGGTGATGATTCATGCCACCCAATTTCACACATTGGAAAAGTTTCCTTGTTCTTGCATGATGGTAAGACAAAGAGTTTTTGAGATGTATTACATGTGTCATCTATTACAAAGAACTTGGTATTAGTTGGTCAGATGGTAGAGAAAGGGCTACAAGTCAGATTTATTGCAAAGGGCTGCTTTGTAGAAGACTTCAATGACAAGTGTAGGTTGGTTGCAAAGGGAAGTAGAGTTGGACGTATGTTTACTCTGGATGCTGGAATTCCTACTATGAATGTTGCTATGTATGCTAAAGTAAAAGGTGTTTTTGCAGATATTGAAATTTGGCACAAACGCATTGGACATGCAAATGTACAAAGGTTGAAATTAATGCAGTCCAAGGGGTTGGTTACAGGTTTGCCTACATTTAGAGTTGCAGAATTTCATAAGATATGCAAAGCATGTCAGTTTGGTAAGCAGGCAAGACAACGCTTTTCACATGATAGAGATGTAAGCAGAAATATCCTTGATGTGCATACAGATATTTGGGGGCCTACACAAAATGTATCTCTTGGAGGCAGTTCATACTTTGTCACATTCATTGATGATTGTTCTAGAAAGCTGTGGGTATATTTTATGAGGAAAAGAGTGAAGCGTTTGAGCACTTTAGAACTTTCAAGGCTGCAGTTGAAAGAGAAACAGGCTTGAAAGTAAAGCGCTTAAGATCAGATGGAGGGGGAGAGTATCTCTCGAATGAGTTCAGTGATTTTCTGAGGTCTCATGGGATAAAGAGACAGTTCACATGTAGGTATACCCCACAGCAAAATGGTGTTGTAGAAAGAAAAAACATGCATATTGCAGAAGTTGCACGGGCATTAATGGCTAAAAAGCATATGCCCAAACATTTTTGGTCTGAGGCTGTCCATACTGTTGTCTACATTATGAATAGAACTCCCACAGCTACAATTCATGGGATGACTCCTAAAGAATGCTTTACTGGCAAGAAGCCTGATGTATCGCACTTGAAGGTATTTGGCTGTGTTGCATATGTTCATGTGCCAGATGAGCTATGGAAGAAGCTTGATCCAAAGGAAGAAAAATGTGTCTTTATTGGATACTCTTTAGAGCAGAAAGGGTATCGCTGTTATAACCCTGTCACATGTAAGTTCAGAGTGAACAAAGATGTCATCTTTGATGAAATGAGCAGTTGGTATGCATCTAGTGGTGATGCATTGAATGATGATGATGATAATGACACTCATGTGTAGGCTGAAAAGCAAGAATCACAGACTCTTAGTGGACCAGATACATCATTTGGTAGTCCTTGGTTTGGGAGACTAAGGAGTAGCTCTACATCCTCAGGCGCATCTAGTAGCCCTACAGGTAAAGACAAAGGGAAGAATAAAGTGTCAGATGGCATTGATGTAGTTCTTGATGGAGACTCCAGTGGCTCAGAGAGCTTGGATGATGAGCTTGGTATTCCTTCTATCAGGACACTAGATGTACAGAGAGCTCATAGTAATGTAAAATTGAGTGATCCGGTGGTACACATATCTAGCAGGGTCAAATACCTTATTAAAAGATTTGGTTTTGAAGGTTATGCAGCTCATCATTATGCTTATATGGTGAAACTAGTTGAGGATGTTGAGCCCACTTGCTTTGAGGATGCTGTTGGTCATACTCATTGGGATGTAGCAATGGATGAGGAGATGGCTGCATTAGAGGCCAATAAGACTTGGGATCTAGTATCATTGCCAAAGGGAAAGAAAGCTATTGGATGTAAGTGGGTTTATAAGATTAAGCACAATGCAGATGGTTTTATTAGTAGGTACAAAGCTAGGTTGGTTGCAAAAGGCTATGCCCAAACATATGGCATAGATTATGAAGAAACCTTCAGTCCAGTTGCTAGGATTGCAACTGTCAGATATGTGATTGTTTTGGCAGTAGCCAAAGGTTGGAGGTTGCAGCAAATGGATATGAAGAATGTCTTCTTGCATGGTGATTTGCAAGAAGAAGTGTATATGGATTAGCCAGCAGGTTATGAAGATTTAGAGCATCCCACATATGTGTGCAGGTTGAAGAAGACGCTCTATGGGCTCAAGCAAGCACCTAGAGCATGGTCTGACAAGATCAAAGAGTATATTGTCAATATTGGCTTTTATGTTTCTGATGCTGATCACTCACTTTATGTGAGAAAGGGAGATGCAGGTTTGGTCATCATAGTCATCTATGTGGATGACTTGATTATTACAGGTGATAGTGATAGTGGGATTGTTGAAGTCAAGGACTTTTTGAAGAATAAGTTTGAGATGAAGGATTTAGGTGAGCTAAGGTACTTCCTTGGCATTGAGGTGATCAGATGTGATGATGGTATATGGTTGTCCCAAAGACAATATGGCTTGGATATGTTGTCCAAGTATGGTATGACAACGTGCAAACCACTTTCAGTCTCGTTGGAGTAGAATGTAAAGTTGAGTGCTAATGTTGGGGATGAGATAGAAGACCCTTGATCTACATGACCATTACAAGGCCAGACTTGAGCTACGCTGTTAGTCTTGTGAGTCAATTTATGCAAGTACCTAGAAAGCCACATTTGGATGCATTCAGACGCATATTGAGATATGTAAAGTCCACATTACATTATGGACTTTTTCTATGAGGCAGGTACAGATGTACAGGTGTTTGGATACACATACGGAGATTGGGCTGGTAGTACGTGGCTGATAGAAGATCTACTAGCGAATACATGTTCTCTCTTGGTAGTGCAGCAGTTACTTGGAGCAACAAAAAGCAATCTTTGCTTTGTCGAGTACAGAGGCTGAGTATAGAGGTGCTGCTATTGTAGCATGTGAGGTAGTATGGCTGCAAAAGTTATTGACTGATTTAGATGTGCAGGTGGAAGGTCCAGTTGTCATTTATTGTGACAACATGAGCAGTATACAGTTGGCTAGGAACCCTGTGTTCCATACCAGGACAAAATATATTGAGGTACACTACCACTTTGTGAAAGAGAAGGTACTAGCAGGTGAGATTGACTTGGTGTATGTCAGCACACACGATCAGATAGCTGACATCTTCATGAAGGCATTGGGTACAGAGAAGCTTCAAAAGTTTCGAAGCTTACTTGGAGTTGCAGAGATGCAGTTGAGCTTGAGGGGGAGTGTTGAGATGACAAGCTCAACACATGCTGAAAATGGGAGAAATCCATGGATGAGGACATTTTTGCACTTAGTGCAAATAAGGTTTGGTATTTTGTGCCATTTCTAGAGGGCAAGAACATAATTGGCTACAAATGGGTTCACAAAATTAATTCTAATGTTAATGGAAGCATAAGCAAGTACAAAGCAAGTTTCATGGAAAAAATTTACATAGAGAGATACGAGCTTGATTATTAGAAGACATTATCATGATAGCTAAAATGACTACCATTTGTGCTATTGTTGTTGTGGCTGCTTCAAAAGGATGGGTTTTTAGATAGATGTGAAGAATGCATTGTTGCATGGTAACTTGCAAGAAGAAGTATATGTGGAACAACCACAAAAGTATGAAGACGTAGAGCATCCTAAGTATGTGTGCAAGCTTAAGACATCATTGTATGGACAAGAAAGTGCCAATGGCATGGCAAGTGAGGATTTCTTCATACGTGTTGTGCACTAGATTCTTTATGGATGATATAGATCATATGTCGTATGTCCATGAGAACCAAAAAGTACTATTATGATTTTCATTGACATTGATGATTTGATAGATGGGGGTGACAATGGTGGTGAAGTAGAGAGTGCAAAGGCTCTCTTGAAGTAGAAATTTGACATGGAGGACTTGGGTGAGCTACATCACTTCCTCAGCATTAAGTTCACATGCACAAAAGAGGACATGTGGCTATCGCAAACACATTTTGTTTTGGATATGTTATCCAAGTATGATATGGGTAATTGTATGTATATTTCTATGCCCTTATATTGAAATTTAAATATGAGAGTTGATGACCAATGAAGTGCTTTAGAATGCCACCATGTATAGGAAGATTGCAAGTAGCTTGATCTATGTGATAGTTTCAAGAGTCAAGACTAAATTTGGGTTACATAGTTGGATAAGAGTGTTAATTCATGCAACCTGATGAGAAGCCACACCTGGATGCTATGAGGCAAGCATTACGCTATAAGAGAGTTAATTCATGCAACCTGCTAAGAAGCCACACCTGGATGCTATGATGCAAACATTACGCTATATGAGTGCTATTTTTAAGAGTTGTTGAGAGAATCTTCACACAACATCATAATTGTATGTTTTGCTATCGCAAATTTAATGAAATACATGATATTATTCATAGCAACAAACCACAACAAAGAAGAACTCATATACACCACTTTGTGATTGGAATCAATCACATGGTATTCATATGAAATCTTCCACAAAGAATTCATGCCTTTCTTCTCTCATAGCCTCACAATCTATCTCTCATATACAATGTTTTGTGTCAAATTTTGGCTCTCTCTCACTCAAGTTGTCTCTAACACACTCTTTCATTCAATGAAACAATAGAATAACACTTGATAATCCTCATTTGGTCATGGAGACACAGTTCAAGAGGTATGGCTAATCCGAAAGGTAACCAGAGTTGCTATAGTGGCTCTTTATAGATATTCATATTAAAGCTAAAAAGAAATACATTCATGCTTCCTTTTGAAGGATTGGATATTTCCAAATATTTCCAATGATTGATTCTCATTCATAAAAAAATTTGGAAGGTTCTATAAAAATTGCAAACAATACATCCTCTCCAAAAGAACGAGATGGAAATAGAGAATATGAAGCTATTGAGGATCAATATCAATGTTTAGATCTAAGCACAACTTTGATACTTTCTTTGGATCATTATGTGAATATCTATGCATAAAAACTAGATACCAAGCAAAGTGTGCTACCAAATGAACTCAAGGATATGTATATTGACAACAAATCTTGGCAAATTGGACATAATTGTAAAAAACCTTTTGCTAGAGTGTCATTGTCTCCTAGAATAACATGCCAATTTATATGTGGACGTGTCAAAGAGTCTTGTGAACTCTATTGTTAATGTCGAGTCACTTGAAAATCAAACCCATTATATGTACTAACCAACTAAGGAGGATTAGGAAGAAGTGTTGAGAATATGGCAATCACACCCACTTGTATGCCTCTTTGTATGGAGCAGTGGGCAAGGAAATCACTAACAGTCTAGGAAGAGGTCTTGAATCCCATAAGCACAGTGGTGGATAATGCTACCTATGGAGCTTCTATAAAGTGTTGTACTTAACTATCACTTTCACAATGATGAATGCAATATCATGATGCTTTCCTCTTTTAGTTAGTGTCATTTTCATTGTCGGTCCAATACACAAGATTGTGTTTATGAGTCCAAGCTTCCATCTTGGAATCTAATTCACTTGTGTAACAGTTGTCTACTAATTGTCTATGTCAACATGAATCTGGCCTTCATCTTCCATCCACCATAGCTCCTGCCATGCTCTAGATCCGACATTTTAGCAAAAAGGAGAGTTGAAGGAGGAGGTGGAACAAAGGTTAATGAATGAAGAAGAGGATAAGCTAAATCATAAAACACAAAAAGTGACAATGAAAGAGAATTAGATTGATGAATGGATTAGGATAGGAATGGGGTTGGAGAAAAAGGTGAAATGTAGAAAGAACATGGCTAGAAGTCATAGAAAGGGAAGGGGTAAAGAAAATGTGTGATCAATGATATAATGACAAGGAGTAAAATGAGAATCTAAGGTTCTAAAGAAGGTTTTAACAAAAGAGGGGAATGAGCTAAGGTTGAGTTTGCATCATGGAAAGGTAGGCTTCATATCTATGAGAGAAAATTGCTATTAAATACATAAGTAAGAAAGCTGTGGACCTAGGGTGGAACGATGAGAATTAACCTCAAAAAAGAAAGAATCAAATGGAGGGATTTGAGAAAGGTAGTATAAAAGATCCATATGCAATTGGGATAATGATTGTAGAATCAAGTAGGGGCCTTCAATTGTCTTTGATTAGGGACAATAAAGTCCATTAAGAATGCCAAGATTCAAAGGAATAACATGTCCATCTTAGAGGAGTAAGCTTGAAAATGCTCATCAATACATAGCTCTAGACAATGAACATGTGAGGCAGCTTGGAGGATCACATCCCCAACACACCAAGGCAAGTCCTCTCATCATTTGGAATAAGTGAATCTCCTCTGACATACATATAAGAAATTTAAATTGCACCAAGAGTGACTAAATCCTCAAAGAGTATGCAAACCACATGGGTAATAAGAGAAGATGTCCATGTTCAAGAGTACCATCTTCTAAAGGGGAAAGATCCATCACTATGAGAATATGGCAGATTGCTATTATACTTCTAGGACATCATGTTTTGTTATGCCTATGACTTGTATTATGCTACTGGGATGCTATTATTGTGCCTAGACCTTATGTGGATGCTTTGGAGAATTTGTGGGATGCTTTGAGCCTTGATAGCTCATTTTTCCACAGGGTTTATGGATATATACAATTCTGGACAGAAAGCATTTACAAGGGAGTTTATGCCTAATATTTATGGCTATGGTTTGGTAGCTTCATGATGTACCCATGTATGTGGAGTATGCCACATGCTGTCAATGCCTTGGATATTGATTTGAGCTTGGATTGAGCACTTGTTTAGCTAAGTTTTGGACAGTGATTTCATGCCGTTTACAACAGGGCTGATTGTACTTCTCAGTGGATATTCAATGCCTATTGGAGAAATGGTACATGTCTTGGATGTATACATTGATGTAGTGACTCTTGAGGATCAACGTAAAGCTTGGATTTTCTCTTGGATCATTGGTTGACCTTGAGCTCACTTTGCATAGCATTTGGAACTCCATATTTGATGTACTTATGGCATGCACCTTGCTTATGTCTGACCAATCTTGACCTGTTTGGCTTATGCCATCTCTATACATGCTAGTTACATTGCCTTAGAGTTGATTGCTACTATGGCTTACTTGGGCTTGATTGCCCGGAGCTTACTTTGGCTATTTCTTGGCTTACTAGAGTTACATTTTGGATGTACTTGATGTCTATGGATGCTATAGATCCTATATGCTCATGATGTCTCATTGATGCTTGATCTTAGACACTTGTCATCGATGCACTCTTACATGCTTTTTTCAAGCTTTCTTGCTTGACATTTATGACTTTTGTGCCAGTGGGAATGTCTTGATGCGCTTGATAGACATAGAGCAAGTGGGTTTATGCTACTTGAGAATTTGGATACTTGAGACTGGGATCTTCACTTGGATGTCGCATGGTTGATATGCCATGGTCCTCATAGATGTACTTGGGCTGATTTGGGCTTTGCAGTCCCTGAGCTTCTGCTACTACTTTGAACTTGCTTGATGTAGAGAGTGCTATTCTGCAAGAAGAGATCAATTGTAAGAACTTGGATGCCTCTCATGTGTCACATGATTTGACTGTTAGAGGCAGAGATGGAAATGGAAAGAATAACCATGGGAGTGGCCGTGGCAGAGACTCGCAGAAGTCTAGGTCTAAGTTGCGCAGCAAGTCTCGTGGGAGAAATGCTAATGTGACATGTCATCATTATGGAAAGAAGGGCCATATATGCCCATAGTGTCATGAGTTGCGCAATGAGAAGTGCAAAGAGAAGGGGAAAGACAAAGCACATGACAAGTCCTCTGATCGCGGCATTGTGCCTACAAAATCTAGTGTGAAAATAGAGGAGATAAATATCATGCAGAGTGAGGAATCCGATGGGGAGTACATACTTGTAGCTAGTTCTTGTGATGCTATGTCATTGATCGAGGTTCACTCTATGTATGCATAGTACTAGATTTTGGATTCTGGTACTTCATTTCATGTTACACCATGGCTTGAGTGGTTTCACTCCCGTTGACTTTGGTTTAGTTCGCTTGGGTGATGACAAGTCACTTGCTATTCTTGGCATTGGGGATGTACGGTAGTTCTCTACTGGTAGTACTTTTTCGTTACGGGATGCATGCCATATACCTGTGCTTACATATGCAATCTTATGTCTGCAGGAGTGTAGCTTGATGATGTTGGGTTTCATGTCTCTTTTGGGGATTCTTCCTGGAAGATCACACATGGCAAACTTGTGCTTGCTAGAGGTGCTAAGGCTGGCGGCCTCTATCCTCTTGTAGTTGATGGATCCTCTGTTGATCATGTTTTGTTTGTGGGTTCCATTCCACATGTATCTCTTTAGCATGCCTATTTAGGCCATATGTCCTTGAAGAGAATGAAAATGTTTTTTGGTTTGTAGTACTTATCGCCCCTTGACTATACATGTTTTGATTCATGTGAGCATTGTCTTTATGGAAGACAACAGACTAGGACTACGCATAAGAAGTTTGATAGGACACGTATGAGTGAGCCCTTGGCATTGGTACATTCAGATGTCTATGGGCCCATGCCCTATCAATCTATGGGTGGTGCAAAGTATTTTGTTACGTTTATTGATAATTTTTTGTGTAAAGTCTAGGATTATCCCATTAAGCTTAAGTTGGATGTCTTGGTTGTGTTTCAGAGAGATGGCTTGCATTGGTTGAGAACCAGACTGGGCATAGAATGAAATGCCTTAGGACTAAAAATGGGGGAGAATATGTGTCATGTGCCTTTGTGCAGCTATGTGACAAGAGGGGTATTAAGAGTTAGTTGATTGCCCCCTATACCCCACCCCAGAATGGTTTGGTTGAGTGAATGAATAGAACTATCCAAGAGCATGTACACAATATACTTAGCCATGCAGACCTACCACATAGATTTTGGGTTGAGGCAGTCAGCACAGCTGTGCATATCATAAATAGATCACCTTCCAGTGGTTTGGAATTCTAGGTTACAGAGGAGGCTCTCATCTATGATGGGGCTATGCGCAGGGGTGACAGTCACTCTTGGGAGAGGGCCATGCATTCTGAGATGGACTCTTTGCATAATAATATGACTTGGGATTTTCTTGCATTGACTAAGGGCAAGAAGGCTTTGCTGTGCAAATGGGTGTAAAAGATGAAAAGTATCCCTGGAAACCCCAAGCCGGGGCCTATAAGGCAAGACTTGTTGCTAAGGGTTTCAAATAGGAGCATGGAGTTGACTTTGATGAAGTCTTTTCTCCTATGGTCAAGATGATCACCTTACGCTTGGTTTTGGCCTTAGTCGCGCAACTTGACTTGGACATGTATCAGATGGATTGACGTCAAGACTACATTCTTGCATAGATATTTGCATGATGAGCTATACATGGATCAGCCTAAGGGCTTTGCAAAACTTGGCAGGGAGCACCTAGTGTGCAAGTTGAAGAAAAGTCTTTATGGCTTGAAGCAGGCACCTAGGGAGTGGTATCATAAGTTTGATATCTTTATGCAGTCACAAGGCTACAACATGAATGCTATGGATCCGTGTCTTTACATAAAGAAAGCTTGTGATGGCTCATTGCTTATTTTGGTACTTTATGTGGATGATATGTTGATAGCAAGGAAAGCTCATGATGAGCTGGATGCTCTTAAATCTTAGCTGAAGAAGAGCTTTGAGATGAAGGATTTTGGACAAGCCTCTCACATTCTTGGTATGCGCATTAAGCGCGACAAGCATCAGGGACTACTCTACCTCTCATAGAGGGAGTACATTCATAAAGTCCTTGAGTCTACCTCTCATAGAGGGAGTATATTCATAAAGTCCTTGAGTGTTTCCACATGTAGGATGTAAAGCCTATTGGCTGTCCATTACCTTCTTATGTGAAGATCTCACAAGCCAATTGTTTATAGACAGATGAGTAGAGGGTCGAGATGGCCAAGATCCCTTATGCATCAACCGTGGGTAGTTTGATGTATGCCATGATAGCCACTTGTCCAGATATTGCCTTTGCAGTTGGTGTTGTGGCACCCTATATGGCTACACGTGGAAGAAAAAATTGGGATGCTGTAAAGGGTATCATGAGGTACCTAGAGGGCACAACAGATATGTATTTGCTATGGTAGCTAGGATATAGGAGTTGTGGGGTACACAGACTCCAATTATGTACGACATGCAGATAGTAGGAAGTCCACTTCTGGCTATGTATTCACCTATGTTGGAGGTGTTGTCTCTTGGATGTCTAGGGTTCAGAAGTGTACGGCTCACTCTACCACTAAGGCCAAGTATGTTGCATCCACTGAAGCTTGCAAGGAGGCCATATGGATTGATGGGTGTTGGATGAGATGATGCTTTTCCTCATCCTATTGTACATGTGTAGATATTGTACTGTCTTTTCTTTTTTCTTTTCACTCCTTACTAGGGCAGGTTTTCCTTTAAGTGGGAGGTTGTTAGTGGTAAAGGTACCTTTGCCTAGCCGCCCGTGTATTACTACACTGACAGTACCCGCCATTGCACACTGCAGGTGGTGGGCACCCATCACCGTCACTTTATTCTTTATTCTTTTAGTGACAGTTTGAATAAAGGAAGGCCTGGTCACACATTGTGACTGTTGGAGTTTTTTTAGTCTCTCTTTTCTTGCTCTTGCTCCTCTCCCGCCATAGCTCTTCCAAGCAATCTTTGATCCTTCTCACCTTTCAATTCATTGGTTTGACTAGAAATTTGGTTTTTAAGATCAATCTCCTAGGTAAGATTATCTTGCTTAGTAGCAATGAAGCTAACTCTAACTTAGCTTCAACTACAAAGAAGCTATCTCCTAGGTAAGATTATCCCACTCAATAGTTACTGAACGTAATTGTGTATTGGCTTCAACTAATTGGGCCTACAAAGAAGCTATCTCATCTTTATTGACATCCAACAACTTGGTGGAATCTTCCATTTTTGTAATAATGATAGTCAATGTTTCTTGCATAGAATTTAGTTGAGTTAGGATATTATTAAGTTCATATTTGGAATGTTACATATCATCATGAAGTGATGAATAGAGATACTAAATATAGGATGTCATTGCCAATTTGATAGAGGTTTGAATATCCTTACACAAAAATGGAATAACATCATCGACCATAAGAAGGTGGTAGAGGGAAGGAGGAGTTACTTTAATTTTACCCTCTGTGTGTGCCAAAAATAGATTTGGACATGTTAAGAATATAGGAAGAAAACTTCTTGATGTGGCAATGATAATTACTAAAGGGATTGGAATTATTAATGTATTGGAAATATGCTTCATGAATTTTGTGTGTAGGATCACCAACGATGGGGAAGAATCTGAAACAAAATCCACCATCATGGGTGTAGGAAGAACATAAGGCACCGGAGAATTTGAAAGTGGTGGAGGTAACCTTTTTGAAGGTGCAAAATATGTTAGGAGAGCATACAAATAAATCCATAAGTAACATTGGTGGCATTACCCTTGGTCACTTTGATGAAGTGCTGGTCCATTTTGGCACAAAGGTAGTTGCTCCAATTAATGATAACAACCTGAAGCACTATAACAGAAGTAATAAACAACTCCTTGGATAAGTAGTTGGTAGGAGTTTTGGCTAGCATGAAAGTGTCTTGGAGGAACTGGAAAAGGTGCTCCCACAAGACATTAGACATCATAGAGATAGACACTGCTGATGTGGTTAGGAACTAAAGGCTCATGGGTCTGTTTTTGTAGCATCTTTAGAAAGATACTAGAACATAATAATTGACAAGTAGTTGGAAAAGAATCACCTTTGTAGGGAAGAGACAAAGCCTTCCTTAGATCTTTAGAGGTTAGTGCGATGGTGGTATCATGAATGGGACTTGCACATTTGCTGTAGGAGGATAAAAAGATATCATAGAGAGTTGAATATTCAAGAATGAGTGATAATGAATTGGCCACAAAATCATAGAAGCCAACCTTATGGATAAGGTTTGACCTTAGGTGATGCCAGGAGGCATATTCCACGGTGGATTCCGTGCCATAGTGGATTCCGTGAGGTTTTACGGTGGATTCCATAAACTTTGATGACTGAGGCTCATACACAAAGTGGATTCTTTGTGCGAGAAGTTGATGGGGATGCCTGTCCTTTTTGGGCGTTTCATTAATTTAGTGTGTACATGGGTGATTCCGCAAAATACATATTAAATTAATAACCGTTTATGAGTTTTGAGTGCGCACTCGTAATAAATTAAGGTTAGGATTTATTTCTAACCAGTTGATTTATTTATGTAGCTGAAGACTGCTAGGTATTCACTTTTGTCGGTTTAATTGTATTATTTTACTAATGATTATGAATGCTTCAGTTGATGTGTAGAGATAGCAGCAGTGGCGGAGGAAAGCATTGGATTTTAGCAAGTATTCGACCTATGGATTATATTTTGTTAGGCGCCACGCCTATATTTTGTCATGTCTATTGAGGCATCGATTATTTATCATTATTTTGTATGCGCCTATGTGCACAGATATGTTATTTCTATTTGGGACATTGTGTTGGGCGTGCCAGACTCTATGGGCATCGTCTATTAGATTTATTCCTATTTTTGTAAAAGCAAACTCAAAAGCTAAAAGCTTGTCATATTTTTGTAAATTGGGCTATTATTGAGCATGAAGATGGAAATATACATAAAATACATGCTTTGTGAAGCGCTCACACAGGGCATGGGGGGAGATTGAACCCAATTGGTCTCTTGCTCTTGTCGTTCATGCTTTTTACATTGTAATTTGTGCAAAAAGGTAGAGTTCATTGTTCTTGGGGACCTTCCGGGATTCACTACGTGAGCATACAACGACCGATCTACGCACCATTAGGAGCAATGGTTAGTCATCAGACATCGAGGGAATATACTGGAAAGGTGGGCTGGGGAGCCATTCAAATACAATATAAACACACACAATAAGACACAAATGAATGCTTGCAAAACAAATGACCAGTCACTAATAAGATATCCATAAAGGACAACAAACAACCTCTAGGCAATCCACAACTTACGAAAAAAATTGGACATGACCTACATACATGTCATTGATAGCTTAGTGAAATGCATATAATTAGGCATGCAATATCCCATCATCAAGCACACAAAAATAAAAATAAAACTCAAGCACACTGCATCCGTTCACAATCATATATGTGACTCCAAATAAAAATGACTATCATAGATGTGATTGCTAGTAAAAATTGATAGACTAGAAGAACAAGACAAAAACTAAGTAGACAAACAAGGAGGATGGTATAGAGACCCACTAAAGAAATATGCATCCACAAGCCCTGCATCGTGTTCTTTAATTAAATGTTGGTAGTGTGGTGTGAGTGAATTAAAATTTAATAAATGATTTATTTTAAGAAAAATTATTGCCAATGAGTGAGATTTTATTAGGTGATCAATCTTAAAAAGAAAATGATGGCTCCTTGTTATTCGCATTAATCCATTAGTAAATTCACATAGTGCATTGATGCTCTCGGATTGTGGAATAGACAAAAGGGGTCTCTAAATGAAAATTCCTTGATTAAAAGTTTAATTTTGTTGAGCACTTTGTTTCATGTGCATTTGTGATGTCAGGTTTCATTGTTACAAAATCAATTGTGTATAGAGTGCATGAATCATGTGCAAAGTGAACAGTGGGTTCATCTTTATTGGAATTAAGTAGTGATTATTGGGTGCAATTGCACATGGAAAGAGGTGATCAATACACTTTTTAAAATAATTAAATAATGGATTTTGGTGAGAGAAAAAATATGAAGAAAATCATGGTGGTGTGTGGTGATGTAGCGTAAAATGATGAATGGCACAAGTGTAAAGAGTGGGATAGACATGATAGACAAGGGTTAGCACAAGCGAGTCACACTAATGGGGTGCATAAGGTGCAAAGAGACTCAGTTAGGGCATTAGTTAATCAAAGAATCAAGTCTCTTCACCTTTTCTTCATCTTTCCCTTCTTGCCTATTTTCTTTAAATTTACTTTCCTTTTCAAGCAATAGAACCCTATTTTACTGAGGTACATAGGGAGTAATATATAGGCAAATGGCAGTCTTATTGAAGGATATGTAGAGCTATGGTAGGAGCTAGAGGCATATTTTGAGGTAACAAGGCTAATTTAGTAGGTCATCACCAATTTTCATGCATATTTTAGAGGTTCTTGGTCGAAAAATGAGTCTTGAGAGTTAGGAAAATCTTAAATCCCAGTTACTTTTCATGAAAGAACCCTTTTTTCTCTTTCTCCTCAAGCTTCCTCAAGTTGCCATGGATCCTCCAATCAAGGACCATTCGAATCTCTCTATCCCCTCCTTCAAAGCACAAAAGGCATCAACCATTGCGTCCCACAAATCATAATCAAGAGATTGAGCAGTGGAGTGAGGTGCCTTCTTGAAGAAGTCCTAATAGTTTTGAAGGGGTGGCCATTGAAGCTCATTTTCAAGCTCTCAAACACCTTAGGAAACCTCATTTCTCATTCCTAGAACCCATCCACAGTAAGTATTGGTCAAGTTTGCTCAAGAATTGGTAATATTGAAGCCTCTTGATCATCACAAAGTATTATGGTAATGAATCTTGAAAATCTACTATCAAGAGAGAAAATCTTTTGGACTGGGCACTCAAGGAAGGTGAAGGTTCTTCCCCATTAAAACTTCATCAACTTCCAAGCATTCATGGATCATCATTCCATAGGATTGCGCTTCAAGGAATGATCGAATCAGGACTCCAATAAAGAGGCAATTCATTGAATCTCATCCAAGCCTCATCAATTCACCTGATTGAGCTCTTTTCATATTGAAATGGTTACATTAGCCCAAAATCTCAACCTTGCCATTGAGTAATCCATGCAATAACTTATTCACTATCATTCCCATACTATTGAGCTTTCCTTGTAATCTCTCTAACCATGGATTGCCTAACCTTGTTGTTTTAATTTAGTGATAGTACCGAAAAATTTTTGTAAAAAGGGTAACTTGGCATCCAGTGTCATTGAACTGCCAAGGTAATCCTTAAATGTCCTACCATGTATATGTCAGTTGAGGAAAAGGTCGATGTTAGGCGAGGTGGTAAGGTAAAAGAGAGGCAACTCTCCCTTACTACTTAAGACCCTGAAGGGGTGTGCAACCCAACTTGAGGGGAGCTTTGCCCACCTCTTGGTTATCAAGTGGATCCCAATAATTTTATGCAAGTGCAAGAGCATTTAGTGGATATCCCAAATCTTGATTGAAAAATTCTAAACATGAGGCAAATGTATTGACAAATATATGTATGTATTGAGCTTGGAGGGAATGTAGTAAAAATGGGATGCATGCTACTCAAACCTTTACACAAATTACATATAGAAGTTGATTGATGCTTGTAGACATTGAAGGGATGTTGTATGATATTGGGCATGCTATGTATGTTGGACATTGAGTTGTAGAGGATTTTTAGCCCATAAGGCACCTAAATAGTGGAGTTTTGGGTCAAGACAGGCAATGCATTGGGTGCATGAATTTCAGGATTGCCACAAAAAGTCAATTATAGAAAATGTTGTATTGCTATATTGAGGAAGAATCCTATATCTCATCTCTAAGAGGGGATTTTCCCCTTTGATTAAAGCCAAAAATCTCCATGATGGGAGATACAATCTAGGAGATATTGCAATTTTTGTGCACAAAGGTCATGTGCAAACTACTCCTAGGCAGTCAAAATATTGAATCATAGAAAATTTTGAAGGTTTAATAGCTCATCTCAAAGAGGGCATTTTCCTATTTGATTAAATCAAGAAGCATGCCATTTGGAGCTTGCTACCAAAATTTATAGCCATTTTACTGATGGGAGGTCCAATGGGTTGTACCTTAGGATGGGAGGAAAGAAAGATAAAGCCAAGGCCTAGGGTAACCTACACAGGGAAATCATTGATGCTAGAGAGATTATAGTTGAAGATAATCATGGAGATGATCATGACGATAGAGTCACTCAATTGGGGAAAATTCAATGCATTCAATCAAATCCTATGTGAGCATGAAATGTGTCATGCATTGAGGCATAATGATATGGCCCAAAAAAGGGTATTGTCCTCTTTGATTGAATCAAGAAGCACACCATTGGAGCTTGTCATCAAAAGTTACGGCCATTTTATTGATGAGAGGTCCATTGGACTATACCCTAGGATGGGATTAAAGAAAGGAAAAGGAAAGGCCTAGGATAACCTACATAGGGAAATCATTGATTCTAGAGAGCCTATAGTTGAAGATAATCATGGAGATGATTATGATGAAGAGTCACCTGATTGGGGAACCCTTAACGCACTTTATCAAATCCTTTGCCAGCATCAAATGTGCCATGTATTGAGGCGTAATGATATGGCCTTCAAGATGGACTTGTTGATTGAACAAATTTCCCTTTGCAACAAACAAGCCACACTTGCGCAAATGCAAACTCAAAAAACCTTGGATAGAAGAAGTCAACATTGTTTTCTCCAAAAGGGGTCTTACCAACTAAGTAAAGAATTGTTCCTCTAAAGAGGTTATGAGATCTTAAGGTAATGCATACTTAGTTTAATAATTGTGAGTAATTACCTTTAAATTCTTGTTGCATTGTTCTATCCCACACATGTAGAGATTGTAGGCACATGCTCAATCATTCAATATAATCAAACACAAAGCTCAAAATTAAATAATTGAATTTCGTAAGAAACACATTATACATAAGAATTTGTTTCACATAGTTCAGAAATACTATTTCTTGAATAAAGTTGCCACATGATCTCATGATGCTAAAGTCAAAACAATACCCTTTTGAATGTTCGGTGAACTATGACTAGGATTCTAGTTGGCAACTATCCTATAGTGTACCAAAGAAAATCACTTTTTTGGCATATGAGAGATGATTATGAGGTGTCTATCTTAGTTGGCCATGAATCACTCATAAGATAAAGAGAGTAGAGATAGAACCAAGTCAAGGTCCCCCCCCCAATGCAAACTCTCAACCTAAGTTGAAGTAGCTCTATCAGCTCTAGCAGCTCCTACACTCACCAAACAACCCTCATGGCCTTGCGGCCAAGAGATTCTAGATAATATTAAATGGTTTATCTAACTAATGCATTTGTAGATATAAGTTAAACTATAGTCCAATGGTTTGTCCATCCTAACTCTAAGCACATGGAGCTTTCCATACGTAGATGACCACCTCACCTCATTACACAGACATCGAGGGCATCTCCCAATAGAACGTTGTGGCCCCTATGGCTCTCTTACATCCTAGGGATTGACCTCGTGATGCGGGGTCTCGCACATAAAGAACAATGAAATGTAGTTCACACATAAAGAACAATGAAATGTAGTTCACTCTTTTGATGTTGCACAATCCAAGAGATATATTGATTTTCTCATGCAATGGTCCCCCAAGATAATTGATCCATCCTAACAACATGGGAAACCTCTTTCACTCAATTGTAGGTCAATAATGTGGAAGAAAGGTGCTATGTATCCACGAGTTGATCATTGATACCATGTTTACTGCACATGTAGTGTGGAATGTCCAAGCGTACTCAAAATTTTTAAATAACCACCATTCATGTGTTGTGTAAACACATTCTTTTCATGCTTCTCCCTAATGTAATGTTGCAATGAGGAGACGGGACCGGACTATCCCATGCTTCTATTCCTATGTATATTCAATGAAGCCTAAATGCTACACTTCACTGCACAATCACTCATTCTTTTTAATGCAAAAACTTCACATTTCAATCCTCATTTGACATTTATTCATTATGTGAAGTATTCTTTATGTTATATGCAATCCCCCCATAGAAACACCTCCTAAATTGGGCACTTTAACATGCAAATGAGTGTAGACAAAGGCTTACCTCATGCCCTATAGGCCAACATACATAAAATATGTTCTTCTATTTTTTTATTTTTTTGGAGCTAAAAACTATTTTTTCATGATTTTTTACTATTTTCTCTAAATTTTTTGATAGATGGATTTTAATGCCGAGAAGTGCTTAAATATAGCCAAAAATTTGAATTTCAGGGAAAAAAGACTTCGTTGAAGGCATCAGCTGGAATTAGTACGATTTTAAGTGGCAAGCCCTAAAAGTGCTTTAAAGATCCATCAAGCAGCGGTTGGGGAATTTTCATAATGTTTTTGACTATCGTATGAGACTTTGGGAGATGCTCGCTAGTGGGGGACTTCGAGACAGACACGTAGGATTTTTCAGACTGCAAATCAGATGCCGGACGTGGGAGGAGTGCCAAAAATTGGCCAACCACTTGAGAATTAAAAGGGTGTGACCCTTGGGGGACTCCCTTTGGTGGAGGCCCTTGATTTTTTGATTTCATGGGGGGGGGGGGGGGGGGGGGGGGGTGTTTTTTTGCCTGAAAAAAATGGGTAGAGGCACCATCTTCACAAGGCGACGATTTTGGAAAAGGGGAGATATGGAGGCTGCAAGCAACCCCCCCAACAGATTACATGCCTGGCCTTGTGTGTTTCTTCGCTTCCTATTGTCAGTCTTCACACATCGAATGGCTGCCCGAATGGCCTGATTAGAAACTAGTCTTTCTCTCTCCTCCCTCTCTCTCCCCTTAAGGGGCAGTTCATGCACATGAAGAAGAAGAGGGGCTAAAGGATGCTTGCCCGACATCCGTCGTATTTCAAAATCAGGAAAGACCGGATTGCTCCAAGATCAAGAGGAGGATGAGGGGAGATGTTCAGCATTGAAGATTTGTTGCTGGTCGGTCCATTGGCAACCCGAAAAAATTAATTACAAAATCGGCAATATGCAAATAAGCAGTATGCCTCATTTTTACAAAGGAAATTTGCTTCTTGTTGATGTTTGATGGTTGAAATGGAATTTATATAGAACAAAAATTTGTTTGGAGCTTGTTTGTATTATGATTCAGGGCTGTGCATAACAAAAATCCAGATCCATAATAATAAATAGTCGCAATAATTAAATTATAGCTCGAAAAGTGCATTTTTAGTGTAAAAATGAAGGCTTTATTGGTTTCAGGTGGGGAAAAGAGATGCACATGGGATAAAATTATGAAACAAAACATCTTTCAGCTATCATAATCAGTCACTAATCATAAATTAGAAAATAATCTATTTTTATGCACAAATAAACAGAGAAAAATAGCTAAAAATGAAAAAAAAAGGATTTTCGAGTTATAAAAATGAAAAAAAAAGGATTTTCGAGTTATAAAAAAAAAGGGTAATGTTAAGAGATTAAGAGGGTTGAGAGGGTTTGAATATTTGAAATATTTGATTGTGCATTTCATTTAGATTTGCGATATTCCAGTTTAAGGGGCTACTAGCATGAGAAATTGGTGCTAGTCTCCATACATCGAAGCATACGTTTAGTGAAAGTCATGAAAGGGCTGTTTTTCCACATCACAAAATGCTGATTGGATAAATATTGTTTGTGCACTAGGATCATATACACTATGCATGATGCATGACATGTTATTAGTCTTGGATTTCATAGCAATTATCTTCCTAAGACATGACTTATACGCTGAGTGGAGAGGAGCCTTTGTTGTAAGTTAGTTGTACGCTTTCCTTGGAACTGTTTGGTGAGGATTTATATATTCCTGGATTGTACAAACCAAGAAATGAGTGGAGTTTGTGTGTTGTCTTATATGTTGGAGTGACACATCTTGGGGCCAATCCCGGAGGTGTAGGAGAGTCATATTGGAGCTGCGGCAATCAGCCGAGGGGAGCTTCTTGATGTTTGTGTAATGAGGCACTATGCCTATATGTTATGGGATCTCCTTCTGAGGAGAAGGGAAGGTAAACATTAGACTATATATAAACTACAAATGCACAATTAAGTCTATTTAGTGTACATCGGTGCAGTATAGACGCTCCTAACCTGCGAGGCCGTGTGGTGGGATTGTCTGTTGTGTGCATGAGGTCTAGCTAGTGCCATGGCTAGTGTTGGTCCATTTTAGGTCCCATCATTTTCTTAATTATTTTTGCTAAAACTATTAATTATTTTTTATTTTTTGATCACAAAACAATAAAGACCAATCATGGAAATTAGCATACAATATTTGATCCATTTATAATATTTGTTGCTATCATTTCTCGCATTTATTAAAAAAATGCTTATTTTGTGTGTTTTTGAGGTATTTATTAATTAATACCTCAATATTACAGAGGTTTTGCTTCACGAGCAATGATCAAGGATAACCCTCTCTCACAACTCAAGACATGAAAGCAAAGGAGTGCTAGTAAAGATGGATGCTAAGGCTTAGTTAAATTGGTTATCGATTGTAATTATAGTTCATATAGCTTCCTATGGCATGAGTCTAGTGTGAATGTAGACACATTTGTTCTCACAAAGAATCCCAAGATAGAAGAGAAGCCAACCTATGAAGCATTCAATACATAACTTCCATTGCATTAAGCTAGCATCGATGAAAATCACTATGTCAACATATTCTCTATGCATCAAGGAAACCAATGAGTTTGATCATCGAAAAGAAAGCTATCAGGTCTCTTGATCATAAAAAAAATGCTCTTTTTTTCAATCATCTTCTAGCACAACAATCATCTTTAGATACCATGCACACCCCTGAAGATGATAATTGATTATTGCTTCTGAAAATTGGCTATTGATACTGCCCTTCACTGTCCATGTGCGCTCGTAATAGCCCAAATCCTCATCCTTCTATTGGCTAGCTCTCATGCAAGAACTCTTGCCATTTTGACCACCTTTGCAATAATTTTATAATTCTCTCGCAACATATTATTGGTGCAAAATGCATAAGAGGATGGCAAGTTAGTGTTGTTGCATATCTTGCAAGCACAGACTCTCCTTGCCATGTGAGATCATCACTTGCATCCCTTATCATCTAGGTTTTTTTGTCTCTCGAAAGGCTGATCATATATCTCTTGATATCCCAAGACAAAACCACTAAATAGAACCTTGGTTAACGACTAACTTACGTAATCACATCCACACTCTTGGGGATATATCCTCGGATCACATCATGAAGAACCCCCCCATCATCACATGAAATATGGGAAAAACTCTCGATTATTGAGCCATTAAGCACAGTGAACAACCAGATGACTCAAAAACAACATGAACCATTGATGGGACCTAAAACGGGCTGGCACTGGCTCATGCACTAGCCAGACCTCTATCATGCACTCAACAACCCCACGGCCTCGCGGCCAGGAGCGTTGATGACACATACATCATACGTTGCCTTCCTAAACATCTTGCATTTGTATCACGTCTCGTAGTCCAACTCTAACCCAATTAACACTCCTCAGAGGGAGTCCCAGAAAATTGCCAAATGGCACGAAGTACAAACATAGGAGGTCCTCCCACGGTTGATTGCTGCTACCTCACTGCGACCCTCCTACATCTTGGGGATTGGCCCCTCGGTGCGTCGCTCAACATAAAACACAATATCACACATATTTCCACTCAAGGTACTAATTGATCGTATCCACGATGTACCATACCTCACTTTACTTTCCCCCTTAGACCCAACGCCTAGCCTACAGCTTGGGACAACCTTACTCACTCAACGTTGGTCACGATCTAGAGAATGCAGGTGCTATGCATCCAGGAGGTATTGTCTGATACCTTTTATCATTTTATGCTTCATGCAAATTGTGAATGTCCATGTGCTCAAACAATTAAGAAAATCAGCATTTGTGCACATGTGGAAAACATTTCTTTCAATGATTTTGACTATCGCTCTTATGCGGCGTTGCATGAACCTAGCACCGAGAAACCCTCGTGCTACTAGGTTCTTAATTTTTAATTATCGACCAACCTAAATGGTATGCATAAAAACCAGCAAGCTTTTCATCATTTCATTCAACATTTAAACACCTTTTATACACTCTACCCCCTCGCCCGTTTAGGTTGTGCATTATTGATCAGTTTAGGGTTCATTTTCCACATTTTTTGTGTATAAACGCAAAAAAAATCACACTAGAACAAAAATGTGGGGCTGAACTGAGGAAAATCCTCATGTTTCAGACCCCACAAACATTCACAAACATGGTTCTTATTTTTCCTTAATTTTTGACACCCAAAATCCATTTTCCCCCTATTTTTCAGTGGTTTCTCCCTATTTTCTTTGTATTTTCCGCAATATTAAATAACTGAAAATACAAGATGAATTGTGAGCTGTGGCCCCTTAGGTTCATTTGCAGAAAAAATACAAATTTAGTTGGTGTGTCTTACTATATTTTCCATTTATATATCAAAAACACCCGATTTTCCCCTATTTCGCGTGTTTTACAGGTTTTACACCATTAATTTCAGTCACAACACTTATGATTTTCTGATTTTCTGAGCATAAACCGATCAAACTCATAGCAAACAACAACATCATGTATAATCATCCCATGGGAACAAGTATTCATGAAGCAAATTGCATAAAACATCAATTTCCTTTGTAAAAATGAAATCACCGTTCTTTGCGGGTTGCGAGTTTTTATTTGACATATCTCGGGACTGATTTCCAGCAGCCATTAATGCTCATGACAGTCCGGAATCAGCAATCTTCATTCCTCTTGAACCACGGAGCAATCCGGTCTTCATTGGACAAGCATCCGTCATCCATTCTTCTTCTTCTTCTTCACCACATGAATCTGCCCTTAGAGGAGAGAGAGGGAGGAGAGAGAAAGACTGATTTTCTCTCTCTCCAATCAGGCCATCATTGTCTGCGTGAAGACCGGCAATACGAGGCCGAGAGAACAGGGATTTCAGCCCTAGCTTCAGATGGTATGGGTGTATTTCAGTGCCATTCATGGCATAAGGCCCTCCACCCCTCCATCTCGACCTGCGCCATCTCCCTCCATTTTTTTTAAAGCCAAAAAAAACGCCCCCCCCCCCCCCCCCCCCCCCCCCCCCCCCCCCCCCCCCCCGTTCACGTTGAATTTGGGGCCCAAAGGGGCCCCCCAAAGGGTTGCACCCTTTCATCTCTCCCTTGACCGGCCAGTTTTTGGCCTAACTCCAGTGTCCGGCGTCTGTTTCGCAGTCTGAAAATTTCTGTGAGCTCGTCTTGAGGTCCTGCACTGGCTACCAATTTCTTTGACTCGTACTAGCACACAAAAAAATTACTAAAAATCTGGAAGTGTTGCACGGGCATCTTTAAAGCACTTGACGTTTAAAATCGCCGCCGCCTTCGACGTTGAATATTTTTCCCTTGATATTCGTAATTTTTGGCTATTTTTAAGCACTTCTCGGCATCAAAACTCCACTCTCATTGGCGACCATGGGATAGGGCGACTTAGCCCGTCGAATCCCACAATAGATCTGCACAAAACAACCAAAGGAAGCATCAAGCTGATACAAAATAAATACATACTAAACATAGCACAGTGCTCACTCTACCCCCTGACAGCACCAAGGCATGACATCTACAAGGAGTAGGCCTAGCATAATCTGATAAAAGGTCCGAAGCTAGTCACTAACCAATTGCTCCAACACGGCCAAACTAAAAAGAACTGTCAAAGAGGTTGCCCTAAGTGGTGGTCTGAACTACTTACCTAACTAAGGACACCACAACCAGCAGCTCCTACTAGGTGAGGACTCCTATAGCCTGATCAAGAAGTATTTTCTTTCAGCACACTTTTTCTTTTAGGACTTTATTTTACATACTCGGGCATGTAAAAAGGAGGGAGCTGAGCATAGTGACCCAAGGAGAACAAGGCATCAGCCTCAGGACCTGTCTCGGTACCCAAGAACCTACCAAGCCCTCGCAAGGCGACACTTAATCCTTTTCTGACGCTCACTTTTATTTTCGCTCCAACCTTCCTTAATTTCTTCTTTTCTAGCAAGATGCCACCCCTAGGAAGACAAGGCATCGGCCTTGGGTCTGACTCATCCCCAGGAACCTACCAGGCCTTCGCTAGGCGATGATCAACTGCTTATAACTTTTCATTTCATTTCTTTTTTTATTTTTATAGGGGTTAGAACCCCTTTTTACACACCTTTGTATTCATTTATTTCCCTTAAGATATTCAGGGTTTCTCTTCCCTTATCATCATTATTTTTCTTCTGGCAGGCTTCTCTAACTGCCTCACAACTAACAAGAACTCCTAGAATGGGTGCCTAGCATGCTAGCAGAACAGGGTCACTAGGACCACCTTCTAAAACAGGTCTTTCAATGCCTGACAATGTCTTTACAGGAGGCAACGACTACTCGGACCTCCCTCAAGCATACTTAACCTAAACCTCGGGACTTCATGCCTTGGACGCCGGTCCCCAATAAGAAACGAAAATCCCCTTTACAAGTACACACACACAAATAGCATAAAAACACGGTACTCGTAAAGGAGAGATATCACCTAGATAGGGCGACAAGAAGCTTCCGCGCAACAAAAGGCTCCTTCCAAGCTCTTCTTTCGAACCTGTCTAGCACAAAACTAAAACAAGAAACCATTAACCGCACCTGCACTAAACAGACAATTGGCCCTCTTGGCCTAATGAAATCTGGATGTAATATCCAAAGCAGCTAGCCTTCCTAGCTTAAAACTAGATAGGTCATTTTAGTCAACGTAATACTAATATCCTTGGCATATACATCACACCCTATCAGAGTACCTAGGGCGCCAAGGATAGCACATCATAGTTCAACTAGCCCCATGCTACTCATACAAGGTAGCTAAAAGCTTGATCTTGTATTTTTTGGTCTTAGGTTTTTTGTAGAGCTACAAGTCCAAGCCTTTCCACAAATAACTCATCAATAAAGCTGATCCCTTCTTGGGCAGTATGAGCTGAATGAACGGCCTCAATGTGCTCGCATGTCCCACATTTATTGTCATGCGAATAAACTAGTCGTTCAAATGGCTGAGTGGCTCCTTTGGGAGAAAGAATCATAGCTTTGTACTCATTCGAACCTCCCCTATTTGGGTTTTCACATAAATCAGTGCTGCGACCCACACTAGGTAGAGCTTCAAGCCTAGGCACATCACATGGGTGTATCCCAAGGCAATGTATATTTTCAGATGTATATCTAATCTTATCCTCTTGGGGGTTCAACAGAATATATCCAGATGGGATCCTTGGCCTTGCATCTGACACTCTTGCCATACTTTTGGAGATTTTGGGTCTCCAAACCCATCTCACATTTCCCTTAATATTCTTGCACTCCCTCAATTTGCTGCATTGGTCTAACGAACTCAATGCAAACTTATCCCTATGGCCAAAGGGCCTCACATCCTTATGACCTTTGTGAAGCACAGGTAGACTTTTAGCATTTTTCACCCTCGTTACAAAAGATGCCTTTACTTGTTTACGTCCATACTGCAAATTTTTCCCCATAAGAACCATGCTTTCACTAAAGGGAACAACATCCACCCAGAAGCATGATTCCAATACCAAAGGTCTCTCAAGAGCCTTACTAGCAACAAAATTAGAACCACACACAAAATGCTTATCAACACTCACAGGCCCATTGGTTCTATCCATGTTGCCATCACAACCACTTCTCGTGGAAGTGCTGCAAGCCCTAATGGGACTTACATGGCTTGGCACCTGTTCACTGAGAGGCATGTCATTACTACTCATAGGATGACCATTTTCTGCTTTGAGATTTTGGCCACCAAGGTTCCCCTCATAGGCTGCCTTGGTATCAACAAGTGAGCAGTCTCCTTGCAAAAATGATTGGAAGCTAGGATGCACTTGTACTGAGCGGGGAAAACTCCAAAAGTTTTCCCAACATCTCTGAATATGACCCTCATAATCAATGGCATGCATTTTTACTTCCCTTAACGACTTAGGATTCTGCAGTTCCACTTGGATTTGTGTATTAATCTCTAAGCCATTCAGAAAGAGCTCACATAGCACATCATTTGGTAGTGCATTGGCTCTTCTTGGCCAAAGCCTAAGAGTACTATCAAAGGCTCTAGCATACTCTTTAATAGAACGATAAGACTCCTGTCTAAACTGCATAAGGTGCCCTAAGACCTGAATCATAGGGAGCTCCTTTTCATACTCATCTAGAAATCTATCACAAGTCTCCTCAAATGATTTGATCGACCCCCTTGGGGGGCTCCAGTACCATTTCCTTGCCTCTCCCTTTAGGGTACTTGGGAATACGAGCGTTCGATGTATATCGTCGAACCCACTTGCAATGCAAGTTAGGTCATATTCTCTTAAATGAATCATCGGATCCTCATTTAGCAACCCATAAAACACTGGGAGATCCCTATAAAGAGGAGGACATTTAGTCCTCCCTTTTGGGATCAAGATTGGGTCATTAAAATCTTCGTACTCCTCTTGACCTAATACCAGTGTGTTAGGGTCTTTAATCTCTTCCATTTCCACCTTTACTGGTGTTGGCGTGGAAGGGTCACTAATTCCATGAACTTCCCTTTCCGCCAACTCACAAAGTGGTTTAGGGAGTCCAACACTATGCAATAGGGAATCTATCCCATCATCTGCTAGTGGTGTTCTAGTAAGCCTATTCTCATCTGCCACCACTTTGCTAGAACTTAGGATAGGTCCTAATGAAGTCTTCCTTACTAACAACGGTTTTCCACACACATGGACATCATCCAATGCTTTATGGATCCTGGCAATCACACTACGGTACCCAACAGCGTCGAGCACTAGTATCGGATGTATCTTTAGATCATAATCATCATGTCCTCATATGTGCATATTAACCATCGTTGTTACAGTCTTTTCTATGACATTATCATCATGAATGATCATAGATGACTGTGTCATTGTAGCACTACTTTCACTTTCCCTTTTCTCCAATCTCCATGGGCTGTTAATCTTAGAGATAAATTCATGGGTGTTTTCCCATAGTGACCCAAACTCAAGCATGGTATCACTTTCAGGGCAAAGGATAAAATAGTCAATCAACTGACGCGTCAAAGATCCCACTAGACTGTTCAAGATAGACAAAGTATCCTTTGGGTGTTGGGATTTCTTGGATTGACCGTCATACTGATGACCAAGGTTTTTATCAGACTAACTTGATATCCACTGCTTCAAGGCAGCTATCGACCAATAGAATAAAACTAACAGGTCCCTTATGAGACCAAGATTTGGAGACCGCCACTTATTCATAGCTCCCGGTAGACGCACCACTGATGGGACCTAAAACGGGCCGGCACTGGCTCATGCACTAGTCGGACCTCTATCATGCGCTCAACAACCCCACAACCTCGCGACCACGAGCGTTGATGACACATACATCATGCATTGCCTTCCTAAACATCTTGCGTTTGTATCACGTCTCGTAGTCTAACTCTAACCCAATTAACACTCCTTAGAGGGAGTCCCAGCACATTGCCAAATGGCATGAAGTACAAACATAGGAGGTCCTCCCACGGCTGACTGCCGCTACCTCACTGTGACCCTCCTACATCTTGGGGATTGGCCCCTCGGTGCGTGGCTCAACATAAAACACAATATCACACATATTTCCACTTAAGGTACCAATTGATCGTATCCAGGATGTACCATACCTCACTTTACTTTCCCCCTTAGACCCAACGCCTAGCCTACAGCTTGAGACAACCTTACTCACTCAACGTTGGTCATGATCTAGAGAATACAAGTGCTATGCATCCAAGAGGTATTGTCTGATACCTTTTATCATTTTATGCTTCATGCAAATTGTGAATGTCCATGTGCTCAAACAATTAAGAAAATCAGCATTTGTGCACATGTGGAAAACATTTCTTTCAATGATTTTGACTATCACTCGTATGCGGCGTTGCATGAACCTAGTACCGAGAAACCCTCGTGCTACTAGGTTCTTAATTTTTAATTATTGACCAACCTAAATGGTATGCATAAAAACCAGCAAGATTTCCATCATTTCATTCAGCATTTAAACACATTTTATACACTCTACCCCCTCACCCATTTAGGTTGTGCATTATTGATCGGTTTAGGGTTCATTTTCCACATTTTTTGTGTATAAACGCAAAAAAAACCACACTAGAAAAAAAATGTGGGGCTGAACTGAGGCAAATCCTCATGCTTCGGACCCCACAAACATTCACAAACATGGTTCTTATTTTTCCTTAATTTTCGGCACTCAAAATCCATTTTTCCCCTATTTTTCAGTGGTTTCTCCCTATTTTCTTTGTATTTTCCGCAATATTAAATAACTAAAAATACAAGATGAATTGTGGACTGTGGCCCCTTAGGTTCATTTGCAGCAAAAACACAAATTTAGTTGGTGTGTCTTACTATATTTTCCATTTATATATCAGAAACACCCAATTTTCCCCTATTTCGCGTGTTTTACGGGTTTTACACCATTAATTTCAGTCACAACACTTATGATTTTCTGATTTTCTGAGCATAAACCGATCAAACTCATAGAAAACAACAACATAATGTATAATCATCCCATGGGAACAAGTATTCATGAAGTAAATTGCATAAACCATCAATTTCCTTTGTAAAAATGAAATTACCGTTCTTTGCGGGTTGCGGGTTTTTATTTGACATATCTCGCAACTGATATCCAGCAGCCATTAATGCTCATGACAGTCCGGAATCAGCAATCTTCATTCCTCTTGAACCACGGAGCAATTCGGACTTCATTGGACAAGCATCCGTCATCCATTCTTCTTCTTTTTCTTCACCACATGAATCTGCCCTTAGAGGAGAGAGAGGGAGGAGAGAGAGGGAGGAGAGAGAAATACTGATTTTCTCTCTCTCCAACTAGGCCATCATTGTCTGCGTGAAGACCGGCGATACGAGGCCGAGAGAACAGGGATTTCAGCCCTAGCTTCAGATGATATGGGTGTATTTCAGTGTCATTCATGGCATAAGGCCCTCCACCGCTCCATCTCGACCTGCGTCGTCCCCCTCCCTTTTTTTTTTCAGCCGAAAAAAAATCGCCCCCCCCCCCCCCCCCCCGCCCCCCCTTTCGCGTTGAATTTGGGGCCCAAAGGGTTGCACCCTTTCATCTCTCCCTTGACCAGCCAGTTTTTGGCCTAACTCCAGTGCCCGGCATCCATTTCGCAGTCTGAAAATTTCTGTGAGCTCGTCTTGAGGTCCCGCATTGGCTGCCAATTTCTTTGACTCGTACTGGCACACAGAAAATTTACTAAAAATCCGGAAGTGTCACACGGGCGCCTTTAAAGCACTTGACGCTTAAAATCGTCCTGGGTCGAGCCGCCGCCTTCGACGTTGAATATTTTTCCCTTGATATTCGTAATTTTTGGCTATTTTTAAGCACTTCTCGGCATCAAAACTCCGCTCTCAACCATCCACTCGAAAGTTCCTTATCTTGATGGGCAGTGACCACACGTCATATTCTTTGTTGAATCACCTACTCGCAATCTTCCATCCCCCCCATAATCATGACAACCACCTTGTATATATCGAAATGCTTGCATTTTCTCAAGGCTTTTCAAAAGCTTTTTCTAAGGCATAAACAAAATCCTTAGCTTTTCAAAATGATAAGCTTTATGTTTTTCCATGCACTATTCTTCATCTCTTTTTTCCCTTTTAATATCTTATGCATGCATTAATTTCAACGGTTCTTTTTTGAACAAGACCTAAGGACCTGAGTATGCACACATGTTCAATCATCTTCTAGATATCTGAGTATGTCTTTGTCCTGGAACCAATCAAAACATCCAACATTCAATATGATTCATGTAGTGCCACCACGTTATGGAATCAATGCCATGGCTACTAAAGCTCTTTAGTCAAACTAATATAAGTTGCTATAATTCTCCACCTGTTAAATCTTTGAAAAACGAATTCCTTATGTCCAACTTGCAAGCTAGTTTGTGCTTGCTTCACTTCACCAAAATGTAGTTTCCAACTTATATGAGATAGATTGAGCTATCATGAAAACACAAGACTACGGGTTTCGCATTTTCTTTATCATAACCCTCAAGCACATCTTATTCTACCCTCATATCAATTTTTATACCATTGTGAGCCCTAAATTTCTATCCATCCATCAAGGACTCTCACATTGTTTGGCACTTACCATCCTTAATTTTGCCACTCAAAAAAATTCTAAAAATTTGCAACCATTGCGGGGTCCATTTTTGAAAGCGCTTTTGAAACAATCTTTCATGGCTACTTAAAATGATCGAATTTGTCTCCAACTGCTTCTAGTGGGATCACATTTTCACTTCAAAATAATAAAATTTGATAACATTTGTTCTTTTTTCAACTCAAAATCTTTCTCTCAAGCCAATATTATTGGGAGTAGAGGCATTCCCATAAGTAGCTTTGAAGTGGGTGAGTTGTCTAATAGAAATGAAGAAGCAGTGATGAATGATTTTCCTATGCATACCATAATGAGAAGTCAGGCTCCACTCTTAAGTTTCTTTTAGCCTCATAATGGACAAAATGGGCAGTATGATAACCATGGGTAGCATGGCCACAATGGGCAACATGGATATAATGGATAGCATGCATATAATGGGCAACATGACCAAAATGGGCATCATGGGTATAATGGGTAGCATGCTTATAGTGGGCAACATGGCTTCCATGGGCAACATGTCTATAATGCTAGCATGGCTTCAATCGGAAACAAGGTACTTATGATTGAGAGATTTGCGACAAAATATGTTTTATTAAAGACAAGGAAAATCATCATCCCGATCAGATCCCAAAGAGTGGAGATCCAAGTTGGAATCTTATTTTGACCTCTATCCTAAGACATATGAGCAAAAGATTCATTTTGCAACTCTCCATCTTGAGGGTTATACTTGGTGGTGCTATCTTAACCATGAAAATTAGTCTATCATGGGTGGGACGACTTCAAATCACACATCATGCAAGTGCTTGCTTGTTTGATTAAGAGAGAGCAGTTGGCCAAGAGTTCATACTAGCTGGGTCAACATAGCTTATCTATGAGAGAATATACAAACCAATTCCTCAATTTGACAATGTATGTGGAAAGCATTAGCGATGACACTAAGTTTCATAAATATATATAGAGTTAGAGCCCAATTCATTCGCTAATGTAATGGCTCAAAATCCCACTATACTTTTCCAAGAAATAGAGCTCATTGAAAGGTATACCCGCAAATACAAGAAGGATGCCATATTTTACAATAGTTTTGGATAGTAAAGGGTTGTAGCTAGACAAACCTCTTAAGGAGATAAGGCACCTTACAGATTCTCTAAATGCGATCATGAAGAAATTGCTAAAGTAAAGGAACTAATAGAGGTGGGATTTATTGAATTGAGTTCTTCTCCTTATGCATCTCTAGTTTTATTGCACAATAAGAAATATGGATCTTTCAAAATGTGTATTGATTATTGCAACTTAAACAAGATCACAGTTAAGAACTATTGGCACCCCATATCTTAGATTAATGGCTTGCTTGATGATCTAAAAGGGGCAAAGTACTTCACCAAGATTGATATGAGATCTAGCTAGTGTCAAATATGCATGAGAGAGGGTGAAAAAAAAAGGGTTTGATCAAGGGCTTCATCATTTCCTTGTAATGCTATTTGCATTAACAAACAACCTTGCTACCTTTGAAAGCCTCATGAATAAGATATTACACCCCTTTCTATTTTAGTTTATGCTTGTCTTCTTTGATGACATTCTCATTTATAGCAGATCATTGAAAGAGAATTTACTACACATTAGGAGGGTGTTTGACATATTAGGGGGGCATAGAATGTTTTCTAAGGAGATCAAATGTATGCTCATATAGAATTTGTGTCACATTGTGAGTGAAAATGGGATATAGGCTAACCCAAAAAAGATGCATCGTATCAAGGATTGGCCAACACCATCGAGTTCCACTTCTTTACATGGGTTTCTTGGTCTCTCCTCATTTTATCAGAGATTTATTTGCCATTATGCAACAATTGTAGCACCCTTGAAATATAGGCTAAAGAAAGAGGTTTATTTTGGGATGCTATAGTTGATTGCAACTTGAATCAATTGAAGAAGTTGCTTAGTTTAGCCTCCATACTTCATTGCCCAAACTTCTTGAAAGAATTCCCCATTCAGTGCGATGCTAGTGGAAAGGGTATAGGTGCTCTCTTGTTGCAAGAGCATGGTGTCATTGCATTTGAAAGTAGCCAACTTGATGAAAAAGAGAGGCAAATGCATGTTTATAAGCAAGAATTATGGCAGCCAGTTTAGAATGAAAAGTTCTCAACTACTTTCTAACATAGTCAAATTTGACTCCTAAGCACTGAAGGTGGGTGGCATCCTTCTAGAATTACGATTTTGAGATTACTCATACTAGGGGAAAGGATAATGTTGTGGCTAATTTACTCTCTCCTATGTGGACATGCAAAGTATTGTTTATTACCTGAGCTTCACAGTGACTAAATAGAGGAGCTCCAAGAGGCTTATTTGCTTAATGATGACTCTACCCATATCTTTTAGAAATCATAGTAACTTATTATGACAGAGCATTCCTAATATCAACTCAAAATTGGCCTCATATGGTCACATGGTGACTAACCAAAGGCCAATCCACTTTTGACTAGGTTTTCAATCCAATTCATGTGAGTTGTTTCATTAGATATGTGGAATTCAACTCTAAGCCCACTTTGACTAACCTTCCAAGATTTTGTTATAAATTGCTATAATAATCCAACAAGTGTACACACACTAACTTCACCTTACTAGCCAAACCTCTATGGTTCAATTAGCTTCATAATGCCCAAAGTTCTGCATTCACTACCTAGGAACAATTAGGTCTCTATATGGGAACTAGGAATCTAGACCTAAGATTTGCTATGGATTCTCCTCATCTCTCAAAGGTAGCTCCCCATAATTTTCTCATGTCGCTTTGTGATGGTTTGTCTACGAATTTGCTTTGTTGAACTTTTGAGAGTTTTCTTTCAAGGAGAGATCAACTTGATCTATAATTTTATTCCATTTCAATCCATTTTATGATTTCTCCATCTTAAAATTTAAATTAAATCCTTTTACAAAATTGAAGGTAAAGTATTCAAAAGAATCAATCTAATGTCCGAAAACCCATAATCATAATCCCCTTTTTAAAAGGTAGTCCCTCTCCATAGAATGTAATTTGTTGTTGAACATTAAGCGTTTAAATAATTAATTTATTTTGACTTTTGAGGAGAATGTCCTTCTTTCCTTTCATTTAGGTAAATGAAAAACAAAGTAAAATAATTTCCTTTCTTGCTCTCGTGCATTACACACAAGGTTCATTTTTATGCATAGATTCTTTCCCCTAAATTAAAAATTTAGTTTACAAGCTCTCCTCTCTATTTCATCTTACCAGTCAATTAAAAATTTATAGAATGTCATTGTCATTGCTTAGTCTTATCCTCATGCCACCATATTGGTTGAATGTAAATATCATGTTGAACCTATAAGTGTAAATCCTTCAAAATTTTTTATTTGTATAAAAAATAAGTTATATCGATCCAAATATTAAGAAGAGATTGTCTAGCAAGAACTTGCTTTTCTCGCCGGACCATTCTCTCTTTTGGTCTTTGAGCCAACTTTGGTGCTTCTTTCTTGGCTTTTTCCTTCTTCTTTGGCGACTCCTTATCCTTCTTGGGGTCAGCTTTACCATCTACGGCATTGAGAGGTCTACCTTCCATATTGGGATTAAGAACTTGCATCCCTTATCATCTTGCTTGGGGTTTCCCTCGATAGGATTTGCCTTGGCTTTGTCGACTTCTTTACCCTTTTGACCTCTTGTGACAACCTGTAGATTAGAAGCTTCAATGCCATTGACATAAACAACTTCTATAAGGCTAACTCCACTGCCACTAGGTAGCTCTAATGTACAGATGCTGAAAATGGAAGCCATGGCACTGTTGATGAAAAGGAAGAAAAGCAATGGAAGAGTGTAGAATTCATGTTACTATTGAAGAATTAGATATCTTAACTTTTAAATACCCTTATGACACTATTTACAAAAGTCCCAATGGCTAATCAAGGTCCCTTCCCAGCTAGGACATATTGATAATGACATGCCAATGAGTGTAGTCCCATTGCCAATCTTTAGGAGAGAATATAATGAAGACCCCAATCTTCATGTAGCCAAGTTCATGGTAGCATATGTGGCCAACAATGCTAGAGCCCCAAAGAATTGATTGGTGATATTCAATGCCACTTTCAAGGGCATGGTGTTTCAATGATATGAGAGACAAATAGCAAGAAATTTTGGCACATGGGATGAACTGAAAATGGCCTTTCTCACCAAATTCAAGCATGAAGGTTTTAAAGAGCAAATGTAAGAGGAGTTCATGAATTTAAGTCAGAGTTCTCTAGAGAACAGGTGGAAGCATATGTCTCTAGAATGGAATCCATACTAAAGAGCAGATGTAAGAGGAGTTCATGAATTTAAGTCAGAGTTCTCTAGAGAACAGGTGGAAGCATATGTCTCTAGAATGGAATCCAAACTGAAGAGATAGACCAACTATACCTTGCATGAAAGCATCCAAAAGGGAGTTTTTCTTAGAGGCCTACAACTAGAAGTTTGTAAGTTTGTGGGACTGAGAAGACCAATCAAACCTATAAGCTACAGTGGAAGTTGCAAGATTGCATGATGAAGTTGAAGCAAGGTTGTCTATGATTTCTAGTAGAAGATTCCTACCTCCTCCAATGCAAGGAATTGTATATCCACCAAATGCAATTCTAGGGACTATTTCCTACCCCTATTCTCAAATTCAAACAATGTCAGAGTACAATGCACCAAATCCATTGTGGTCACAAACAGTGCCTCAAATGATGGTTCTCGACCATAGTAGCAGTGGTCTCAAATAGTTCCTCCAATGTCAAATCAACAACAACAATGGAATCTTACCAACTGGAACCAACAACCAACAATCCCAACAAGAGCGTTGAACCAGAATCAAAGTGAAGGATCCTCTGCATCAACCCAACTGATCTATGCAGTGATTAGAGAGACTTCTCAAAATCACACTACAAGTGCTTCAGGAAGAGAAATTTTGAAGGACTACATGTCCAATTCAATTATAAAAATCAAGAAAGAGTTGATAGATGTGATTACAAAACAATTATAGCTACAGTTATGCATGCCAAGAAAAAAGAGAATCAATAGTTCCAAAAGAGAATGTTCCACCTACAAAAATTGTGAAGTTCAAGCTTCCAACAAAGCCATAGAGCAGTATAGTACATGGTAGTACAATGCAAAATAGTCCATTATCACAGAAGGATACATAGACATTCCGTGACATAGAACTAGGATATAGAAGAGTCGAATGTACCTCCAATGATAGAAGAAGTGGTGACATAGTGTTTAATTGAAGAAAGAGAAAAAATAAAAGTGGATATAATCCCATTTTTCAATTAGCTAGAGAAGCTAGTGGACCCCATAAAAGAGTATGACTTGATGAAGGACTTGGATACCTGGATGTGGCCAATGCCTTCCTAGATCCTAACACCCAGACTAGCATTTGGATAGAATGATGTTTCATTGCAAGTACATTGATTGATGGAGGTTTCCCAGTGAGCATAATGATTGATGTGGCAATGAAAGATTTAGGCTTGCTAGGCATGCAATTGACTCAGTGGCTCCTTAGATTGGCGGATCAAAGTAGAATCAAGCCCTTAGGCATCCTCCCATATATCAAGATCACAGTGGCTAGACAAGACTATTAGCTCTCTTACCTAGTGGTAAAGCCAAACTCTTATGAAACATCTTACCATTTGTTACTTGGAAGACCATGGCTGTTTGAAGCTAAAGGAAGGACTGATTTGTTTAAAGGAACTCTAACCTCAGGTAGGGGACCAAATAAAGTGGTGTTGAAGCTATATAGTGCTCAAAAAGGATATGGATCCACCTCCATATAAATCTCATCTAACTCTTCCAACAAAGATACAAATAGAACATTGGGAAAAGATGTTGTCAAGCAGATATTCTCAAAGAAAATAGAAGCACAATCCTTGATAGTGGGCATCATGAGCCAACTCCCAGTAGAAGAGAAATCATTGTCAATGGTTGAATACCTCCCTCTCAAACTTGGAGTAAACTTTGAAATTAGTTCTAATATTGAAATCAAAGTGTGGATGTACTACTCCCTGTGCTACATGACCATTGTAGAGCTGGAGGCAGAAGCATAGGCAGTTACACAAGTAGAATAGAAACAAAAGATGCAACATAAAGCTTATTCTTCTCCTATACAGAGCCCCTATCGATGAAGATATAGAGACAAAAGGGAAAGATGATGAAAGTGAAGATCAAGATTCAGATAAGAAAGAGAAAGAGCTTGTCCAATCAAAAGTGGATATAAATGATGATGAAGTCCTAAAGACCTCAGAAGCTGAAGAGCCCCTCCTATTGGATGGTATAACGAATGTCCCTTTTGATTTGTTCAATGGTTCTCAGAGTATGCAAAATATGTACAAGAAGTGGATTAACCAAACAAGCCTTCCTTTCGCAGTGGTTCTTGTTGCCTTAAGCTCCCTTTCTCAAGGAAAAATGATGATGATTCACCATGTTAGTAATCACCAATTCTATGAAAGAGAAGGAATTTAGAAAGTCCCTATTATGTGATATTCCTATATGCATCTTCAGAGGATGAATCCTCAAATTAAGAAGTGGGTATCCCTCAAATTAGATTAGAAACAACCCTCATTCCTTTTCAACATAAAAAAGGATCTGAAAAGTTTGTAGCCTAGGAAAGAAGATGCTAATCCCAATGGATCGTAAGAAGAGGAGGCCGCTCCCTTGAAGGAGTCTAACCTTTATCCAAAATCGGTATGAGACACATTCATTAGAGAAGTGGAAGGTGAAAAACAACTAACTTTTGTCGATGAAAATGGCAGTAAACATAATCTAAAGATGGGTTGCAAATTTTTATGAAGAATTAGCGGGCCTATCCTGACCTATTGAAGGAGAACCTAGACATGTTTGTTTGGTTGTATAAAAACCTGAAGGGGGTCGAACCCACTATGTGTCAACATCACGTTAACATGGAGCCTAAGGCTAAGCCAATATGGCAACATCAATGGCACATGAATCCTAACTACTCATCCCTAGTCAAGATAGAGCTACTAAAGCTCTTGGAAGCTAAGTTCATCTACCCATCATGGTTGTACCTAAGAAGAATGGAAAGTTGCAAATTTGTGTGGACTTTGAAAGCTCAATTCCAAGACAAACAAAGATCACTTCCCTATCCCTTTCACAAACCAAATCTTAGACACAGTGGCAGGACATGAGTTGTATTCTCTATTGGAAGGACTTAGTGGATATAATCAAATGTAGATTGTCAAAGAGGACTAGTCCAAAACAACCTTCACATAGAATGGGGATCTATATCTACAAAATTATGCCATTTGGACTATGCAATGCCCTTGCCACTTGTCAACAAGTCATGATGGCTACATTCCAAAATCACTTGCATGATTTCATTGAGGTATATCAAAATGATTTGTATTTTGAGTCTAGTTTTTCAGCATTGGGGACACTCGGAGCAATGGTTTGATCAATGCCAAGAGGATGGGACCTCTCTGACCCAACAAATACATCTTTGGAATCTCTTCAAGATTTCTATTGGGCTACATTGTCTCAGCACAAGGGATATTAACAAATCCTACAAAGATTGAGAAGATAGTAGCTCTACCATCTCCAACTAATCTACAGCAGTTGTAAAGATTTCTTGGCCATGTGGGCTATAACAAAAGCAATTCATTGCCCACTTTGCAACAAAGTCAGCCCCTCTACATAAGATATTGAGAAAAGATGTAGAGCTCATTCGAACAAATGATTGTGAAGAAGTGTTCAACACCATAAATCAGTGTCTCATTAAAGAACCCATTTTGTTGCCTTCTAATTGAAGGAAGGAATTCCATGTGCACACTAATGCATTTGTAGAAGGGCTAGGTGTTATTCTTGGTTAAAAAGGCTCCTCGAAGTTGGACCAACCAATTTACTATGTGAGCAACCTGTAAAGTGGAGAAAGAAACAACACATTAACAGAGCTTGAGTGCCTAGCAATGGTGTTTGCTTTGAAAAAGTTTTGACACTTCTTACTACAATCCACTTCAAAATTTATATGGACCATGAGACATTGTCCTTCCTAATGAACAAGGCCAATGAAAAAGGTAGAATGATGAGATGGCTGCTCCTACTTCAGGAGTTTCACTTTAAAGTGGTCACCAAACCTGGCCACTCTCATGTCTTGGCTAATTATCTTTTACAAATCCCTCCAAGTGAAGAAAAGGAGCAGGACAGTCCAGACCTCCCAAATGATTCTCTATTTCTAGTGGAAATTGTAACTCCTTGATATGCAAACATTGCCAACCCCTTGGTGACACAAAAATATCCTCTTGGCATCTCTAGCAAGGAGAAGAAGAAGCTTCTATTGGAATCAATCCCCTACACCCTACTAGGTGGCACACCATATAAGAGAGGTAAATATGAAGTAATGCAGAGATGTGTTGCAAGAGACGAGATTAACATCATCCTAATATCTTGCCATGACAAGCCATGTGGTGGACATTTTGTGGGAAAAGCAACAACGTAGAAGGATCTACTCACAAGATATTGGTGGCCCATCTTATACAAAGATCCAGGTGATTACTGTAAATGTTGTGATGCCTATTAAAAAATCGGGAAGCCCACTAAATCTAGTGTCGTGTTGCTATAACCTATCCTTTTCTTAAAGCCGTTTGAGAAATGAAACATAGACATTGTGGGACCAATCGACCCTCCAACCAGACAAAAGCATATAAAATACATTTTACTATGTATTAATTATGTGACAAAGTGGTGGGAAGCCAAAGCTCTCAAGTAAGATGATGGCAACAACATTGCTCTCTTCTTGTACAAGAACATTATCACCCACTTTGGTTGTTCTTTAGAGCTGGAAAGTGATCATGGCACTCACTTCCTGAATGAGATCATGGAAGAGCTGACAAAGATCTACAAGATCAGGCATCACAAGTCCACTCCCTAATACCCCAGAGTTAATAGCCAAGTTGAAATCACCAATCACATCTTGTGTTTGATCTTAACAAGGACAATTGCAACACACTTTAATGATTGGGATGATCAACTTATAAAGGCAGGATAAACACCCTTTCAATTGGTATGTGCTACCGAATCTATTTTTCTAGTTGAGCTAGAGTTTCCTTCATTATGAATGGGCATTGCAAAGTGGTTAAGAGGTGATGAGTCTCTACAAAATCTTCTCCTTTACTTAGAATGTTTGAATGAGATCTGAAGGATGGCCTTGCAATGCATGGAAATCACATAGGCCTAACGTAAAGATTACCATGATAGTTCATCAAGAACAAAGAATTTAAGGAATGTGACCTCATACTTGCATACAATTTACACTTTGGTAAGTTTCCATGAAAGATTTAACAACATTGGATGCCCCCTACAATGTGTTACTAGTCAATCCCAATAGTTATGTTCAGATCCAAGCTATGGATACCTCTGATAATCCCTTTCTAATCAATAACTATCCCTTGAAGAAGTATTTTTCTCCTTGTGAATCCTGACAAAGCATAGCAAGCCATCTCTCTTCCCCTAGGATGTTAGTTGCTACCACTACTTCTCATACTGCTTCTAATAGCCATTATTCTGATTCTATTGAGGTAGTCTCATTCTTCTGTCTCCTCAATTCCATCTCCCGCCCTACTCTATTACCTTCTTGTCTAATCTAGCAAAGGTGGCATAGATGGTCCTAACAAATGATACTCTAACCATAGAACAAAAAAAAAAGCATAAGTCATGGGAAAGGGGACTTTGGTCACTGCCATGTCGGGAAACACCCTCAGGAGTAGAAAGAAAAAGGAAGCCTTGCTCCAAGAAAAGGTGGTAAACACCCTTGGAGGACTATGGAAATGGTGGAGACACCCCATAGTCTAGACTAGCTCGTTCCTTAGTAGAAATCTCTAGGGTCTAGTTTCGAAGCCTCCTCCCTAGGTGTACTATGTCCTATCACTCTTATAGAGCATCTAACTCCTCTAGTAGACGAAAGTTTCTACATCGATCCAAACCAAGTTCTTAATCTATGAGCTACCTCCCTAGGTATGTCCTTCATTAACAGACACTATTTGTTTTTATCAACAAGCCCAAGCTGAACTTTATGGACAACCCCTAAGTGATGTAAGCTATCATCCTAACTAGATGGGGATGTGAGTATGGTTGCCATATATATCTATCACTACAATGTGAGATAGAGGGTGGGATGATCGACTAATTATTTTCCTTTAATTCTAATGAGAGGTGAGCTATGTAGAATGGAGACTTACACACATGGATTGGATCTCTCAATGCACAAAGCATAATCTATTTTTTGCATGACACTATAAGGCTTCATGGCCTTCCTTCTTACACTATATGCTAGCACAAGGAGGGATGCAGTGCCGCACCATCAATTATGCATAATGCATATAAACTTAGCATAAGTAGCAATGAGGATTACATCAATGGGTTTTAGGATTTGGGTTATCTCTTGTATCTATCAATATGCATGAGACAAAGGGGGAGTAGAGTGTGGTCACTCCTTTTTTCAATCAGTTAGCCGAGAGGTGAGGATTGAGGGATGTTACAACACTAGCGATCAAGTATGTTCTCATTTCCCTCTACACATGGGACAGGCTTCTGCCACACCATCATAGAGCATGTTGAGAGCGGATTTTTAGAGCCCATTTTGAAATGGAAAACAAGCCCGGGAGGTGTGAAAGACCATTTTTTTATGCAAAATGAAACGGTTGCAGATCAATGAGCTAGAGTTTTTCTAGATGGAGTCTGATGCCATGAGTCCACAACACAAGTCTTGGTTTGTCAATTGAAGTCCATTTGACCCCCCATTTAATCCCCACAAGGTTTGGCTTTATAAAGTAGCTATGTGATTCGAGAGCCAAAAAGTGCATGATGAAGGTAAGGTTTATAGATTTCCACATTACAAAGCCAGCCATCCAATCTATTCACAAATCGAAGTTCATTCTCGGTAAGAAACCACTTATGTCAAGTGCAAACATAAGAGGATGATGAAGGGGAGCTACAAGTTCTACCCCGAGACCTACGGACCACTTATTGATCAAGCGTTTCAAGCCGAGTGGCCATGGCTACCTCTCACATAGCCGATGCGCCATGCCTACCTTACGAGTGTAGTGAGCTTACCTTGATGCTTGATTGAGTACCCTCCTCTCTCTTGCACATCGGTAGCTCCACGATCCTTGTGGCAAGCTCAAGCAACCTCAATCCCTCTTCCATGAGCTCCATCCTCCATAGCCACATGCGAGACAAGGGAAGAGAAGAGAAGAGAAGAAGATGGAGAGAGGAGATGGAGAGCTTCTTCTCCACCATCCCTCACTCTCACACACTCACTCCCTCACCCTCTCACACTCCCTCACTCCCTTTCTCAAGCACAAGCAAGAAGGCAAGAAACAAGAGAAGAAGAAGAAGAAGCTTTTGCCACACACAAGAATGAGCTTCTCATTCACTTTTGAACTTTATATACATGCCCTCCCTTCTTTGGGCTGTCATTCCCTTTTTTACATGGCCAGCCATTGGCTTAGGCCATTGGCCTAAGCCCATTTCTCATTTCCTACCATTCTAATTTATCATATTCCCAACTAATGCATACAATTTGCATAGGAGTGAGCCTGGCACTCTTTTACAAGGATTCGGGAGCGCTTCCACATTTAATGGTGCGCTTTTTACTCTTTTTCTTTCTCGGGGCGACACTGAGACTTTCTAGGGGTCATGCCCGAACATTTAAATTTTTCAGGGTCTGGTTACCAGTCAAGGCGCCTTTTCCTTCTTTTATCCTGCACCTTTCTTGCTATTTCCTTTTTTCCATTTTCCCGCTCCTCTGTGCTGTGGTAAACACAGTAAACATTACCCCCTCCTAGCCAAGTGCCAGTCCCATGGCACTGCGGTGGGAAGTAGTGGGATAGTTGGGTCTACTGCTAAGCGAAACTGGTGGGTAGATGACACTGATTCAAAGGTGAGGGTGTGAATGAGAGGTGATGGAGTTTAATGACGATGACCAGGAGACATTCCGGTGTGCTTTAGGCTTCATGAAGATGCTTGGCATTTCTCACACAATTGTGGCTTCCATTCTGCGATGGCTAATAGGGGTTCCAGTTGGCTGGTGAAAAATATGTAGCCGGTCATCCCTTGAGCATCAGAAATGCTTGATCAATAAGCAATCCCTTAGGAGGATGGTGTTGGAGGGATTTATCCTGGAGAAGCCCCCCCGAACTCTGCCTTGACAAAGATATGCTTTGTCTTCACATTGAAGATCTGTGTCTTTGATTTGAATATCTTTGTCTTTTATTTGAAGATCTTTGTCTGTGATTTCAAGATCTTCAGTGCTGCGTTGAAGATCTTCAACCTTGCATTGAAAATCTTCAAGCTTGTGGAATCAATAAGTGATCTGTAGATCTTGAGGCATTAGGCATGCATCTTTGGAAGATGAGGTTCCAAAATCTATGCCAATAGTAGATCTATTACTGAGTACTCCTTTTGCTTGATTTGGTTCAGTCATGGTAGCCATCAGCAGGCAGATGGTTGGCGACATGAAGCATGTTGGTTCGTCCAATCCAATGCAGAAAAGCTCCTGAAACAACAGCAATGGTGTCATGTCTGACACATGGAAATTTTTTTGGTCATTGTCGTGGATGATCTTCTTTAGCTGAGTAGCCAGTTCTTGAAACACGAACATAACCTGCAAGAAAATTTGTGCACTCCCTAAGGGGTGTGTCTGCCTCACCATGTAGTGCATGGTGCCCGTGGCAGTGGAACTGGAAGATGGGTCTAACCTTGGGCAAGCCCTTGGTAATGTCCCACACTTGAGGACCCAGTTTGTGTTTTGTTGGAGGTGCGGTGCAAATCTTAGGGTGACAGGTCTGAAAGTCTTGCCCTTGATGTGCCCTAAGTGTGAAGTGGGGAAGGGGCTAGGGAGAACCCTAGATGCAGTGACTGTGGTGCACAACAATGTGAAGGGAAGTTGCAAGCTCATCATGTGAAGTCTTCTCTCTCTTATCTTTGCTTAGTAGTAGATTCATCCCGTGGCTTTGCTATTCTTTGCTATTGTCTCTTCTTTCTAGTTCACCTTTTCTTTTGTTGCCTTGTGGCTTTTCTTTTCTTTTTTCTGAAGAGGTTATACATAGATGCATGTGATACAAGGGCATGATGGGAGTTTAATCCTTGTCATCCGAATGGCAGGTAGGGGATGGTGGAGGGCGAGGGGCTTTGTTAAGAATCTGTAGCTCAGCATGTAGCCCTTGAGATTGAGGCGGGTCTTGAGAGTGATGGTGGAAAGGAAAGGGTGGTTGCACTGTGTGAATTTACTATCACTCATATCCTCAAGCAGTGTAATACAGAAGGATGGCAAAAGAGTAGCGTGCATCATGAGGCGAGTCATGGTGCTGCTATCTATGGCATTGGGGTCAAAGTAAAGGGGGGGAATGTGGCATTCTTGAGGGGCAGGCTCTTGGTAGATTAGGACCCTAATTAGTCTAAGATAATTATAGGTTGTTATGAAGGCGGGGTCAAGACAGGATGTGAACTCACTAAGGAATCTATCTATGAAACTATACAAATTAGGGAGGGTAAATACAAGGGCATCTTTATAGGAGGTTCTATTGGCGTTATAGATGATAGGGAAGTCAAACCTGCCATGGATGGATGGATTAAAATCCACGCTTACCCTTCGAGGATACGGCATGAATGTGGGGTCGTTTCTCTCAAAAGGAAGGGTGTTACAAAACGCCATCCAAGCGTCAAGGTTGACATAAAAAATGTGTCTTCTCCAGGTGGGTTGGCAATTGTAGCCCTCCACCGATCTAGGCACCTGGAAGACTTTATCATGCCAAAATTTTCCGTCCTCGGTTCCCCAAGTAGTTGGGTTGGCCTCTCGCTCCGCTAGCCACTTGTCCTTGAGTCTTGCACCCATAGCGATTACATCGTTTACAACTTCAATGGGCATTACTCTATTTAGTTTAGTGGGAAGCTCGAAGCTCAAGTCGAAGGGGTTGCGGGCACATTCTTGATGTTCCCAGATGATTAGCTCTGCATGGAATCCAGCGGGGAGGTCCTTAGGGCACGGTGGGAGAGGAGCAGGTTGCCTTGGGACAGGTCTAATGTTCAGCTTCTTCCTTGCCTTCTCCACCATTTCTCTTCTACGCTTACCCAGGGCTGCTTTCCTCTCAACGGATGTGTCAGTGGGTTGCACTTCATCTTGTTGTGGAGGAGAGGGTGGTGGGACGTAGTCCTCCTCCTGAGGTCCCAGATCAAACTCTGGTCCACCCCCTTCTACTTGCACTTCTTCTTGCACCTTCTCTTCTGTGAAACCAAGTTCATCAATTTCTTGCACTGTCAAGCCTACCTGTGTAAGGTATTTTCTTTGCTTCTCCAGGCTCTATGGCGGGCCTCCTAGTTGCAGTGGTACGTGCAGGCCTACTATTAGGGATCTGCGTGTAATGGCTAGCTTCTTTTGCAGCTGATCATTGGCCTCGTTTTCTTCTATTTTGGTGGAGTGAAGCAATGTGTTGAGGAAAGTGTGCTGTTGGGCCATCATAGAGAGCTGGGCAGCCTCTGCCTGATTTTCAGCCTATATCTCCTTCTGCTTTGGCCAATTGGTGTGCTAGGTCTCGTACCCTCCTTTCGTTGTGGTCAGCCCATTCCTTCGCTCTCTTCTCCATATCTTCCAGGCTCTCCCCCTGATGGAGGGTCATAGCCATGAGTCGTTGCTCTTGGTCTTCGAGCTCGCGGTGTAGGCGGGACTTCTCCTGGTCTTCATTGGTGATCTTCGCACTGAGCTAATCCAGCTGTACTTACATTCTTTGCACCTGCTCTTCTCTTAGCTTTTCTAGCTCTACAGTCTCTTGTTTGATCTTCTCAAGCTGGTTTTGTGCCTCTTGGTTGACTGCAGTGAGTTGGTCGTTCTTGCGCCGCAAGTGAGAAATGGTCTCCCTCTCTCCGTTGAGGCGTTCCATTAGGATTTTTCTTCTTCCCTCCCAGGCAGCATCATGTTCCTTTAGGGTTTTTGCTTCTTCTGCATCTCTGTTGCTGGCTTCCTCCTTTAGCATAGCAATCTCCTTTTGGTACTCTGCTATCTATTTAGTTTTCTCCAGTTAGAGAGTGGCTCTTGATTCATGCTCTGTTGCCAACTCTTCCATGGAAGTTCTCTTTCCTTCCTTGGCCTTTTCTAGCTACGAGAGCAGCTCTTTAACGTACTCATCGTACTGGCCTGTTGGAGGTGGGGGATGGGACATGGTGGCGGTGATGGTAGTAGCTTCTGTTTTCTGTCTTTTAAGCTCTGGTCTTGGCTCCACATCAGCCATGGCTGCCCTCTTCACTCCTGACACTGGGATGGCTATGCCAGCTTCTCTTGCTAACTCCCTTTCCACCAGGAACTGCAGCCATGTGACCATATTGCTCTCATCGACCTTTGGCGAAGTTCTTGGGGCGGGGATGGTTATTACGGAAGCAACAGGGCTAGTTGGCACAAAACTGGTAGGGACAGGAGTGATGGCCTCCTTGCCCTTGCCCTCTGCGAATCGGCAGTGGGATGGGATCTGGCACATTCAAGCTTGTGTCCGGGTTCTAATCCTCCTAGGGGGGGGTTTGCTTTCTTTGTCATTGATGTCGTTCCACAAATAGGCGAGTTGCAAGTTCTATATCTTCTTGTTCCTTCTTCCTCAAGGCTTCTTTCTCCTCCTTAGCCCTTCTTTTCCTCTCCTCTTCTGCCTTTCTAGACTCCTCTTCCACTCTCTGTGCATCCTCTTTTTCTTTTCTTTTCCTCTCTATTTCTTGGGCTCTTGACACTCTTTGTGCTTTTTACAGTTCTTCTTTCTCTTTCTTCCTCCTTTCTTCTTCCCTTTGCTGTTGGAAGTGCTTAGTGTGCTGCTCTCTTTGCTGCTATTGGTGTTGTTCTTCTTGCTTTTCTTCTTCATCACTACTCTCATCAGTTTCTGTTTCCTCGTCAGAGCCAGAGGATTCTTCGTTGTGTGGTGAGGGTGGCGGTCTCTCCTGCTCCTCCTTTGCTGCTCCTGCCTCCTTTACTACTTCTTCAATTAGGGTAGTTAGTACACCTCCATATCCAATGAATGATTCTTTGGAGGTGGCCTTCTTCCTAACTTTTGCTGTGCTAGGGATTCACCTCCAGCAAGTTGGCTTCCCAGATCAAGCACTACGGCAGCCTTCTCGATTGTGTGTCTTACATAATCATTCTAGTCGATCTCTTTTGGTGCATTGGCTGCGAGGCTTTCGAGCGCACAGGCACATTTATTCTGCCCATATAGGCAGTGTATCGATGGCCGGAGAAGAGGGTGTGCATGACTTTAGCACGCATGTGGATTTCGTCATCAGGGATGTCCTGGATATTGACTCCGTCGTTGGACCACACCTAGCCCCTATCCATATTTAGCATGGCGAAGACATCCCTTTTTGGTCTCTTTACAGCCCTTGATTCCAAGCCCAGTGCCTTTTCTACTAGTTCCTTGCTTAAGGGTACCCTGACTTGCATGGCAGCATCCCCCCTTCCCATAGTCACCGTGGCACTCTTGGAGGCAGAGTCGAAAGTTTGTAAGAACTCAACACACCTTGCATGATCCACATTTTGCTCTGCCTTCTCCACATACTTGGTCATATTGCACTTTTCTATGACCTGCTTAGCTGCTTCCTCCATTTCCACGACCTTGGATAGGTTGTGGATAGTTCAGAAATTCAGCCATCCGTAAGCTTGAAGTTGCAGACTCAGCATATATTTTTACTTTTCTTCTTCCGTGAAGGGGAGCTTATGAGCGCGATCTTGATGAGCCATCTTGGGTTCCTGCCCAGCAAAAATACTTTGCATTAATCACAAGTGGAAAAGGAAAACATGGCTAAATGAAGTTAAGCATGAAAAATACGCAAAATAGGAATGCAAAGAACTTGGAAAATTTTGCTAACTTTTTTTTAAATCACTGAGTTCAACCTTTCAACAATTATTTATGCCTTCTTAGCCTTATTCCTCCCCCTTGAAAAGATGAAAATCCTTCCTAGGATTGAACGAAGTGGTGAGGATATCAAAGGTGATTGTGATGGGGTGTTCCGGCCAACAACCACTCATAAAATGTAGGGTTGTACTCAAGTTGAGCATGACGATCGAGTTCATAGGGTCATATAGAAACTTGGGAGATATAGGTCAAGACATCGTGAAAAATATCTCCGGTATTAAGGTGGCTTGCTATATGCAGTTCTTCTTCCGTAAGGAATTGGTCAATGTAAGGATGGGCTAGGACCTAGTCATCTAAGTGTTGGTTCCGAGTAATGGCCAAAACTCTAAATGAAAGAGGTGCCACATAAATAGGATCGTACTCAATGGTCTTGATTTCCCTCCTTTGTTCAGCATTTGTCATGATACGATATCCTTTCTTTTCCCATTGGGTCCGCAAAGTGAACCACTACAGTAAGAATGAGGAAGTTGAGCTTGCAAGTTGCGTGAGCTCATGTAATTCTTGTTCGGGAGCAGAACGTGGAGGCTTACGGTATGAGGTGATTAGTCACCTGAGAACAGCTTGCTCCTTTGAGATTTCTTCATTTGCTATTAGTTCAGTAGCAATCTTGGGGAATTTGACGGTCATAAACTCATATTCCTCCCAAGTGCATTGTAATGCATGAACATCGAAAGCAAGTGGTTCATCAAGAAGATCTAGGTCCAACCGCTCATAACTCCTAGAAAATGTGGTGAAAGCATGGTCTAACACCTTAATGCAGGTCACAAGGTCATCTCCCGAAGTTTTAGCAAGGTCTTTAGCCAAGGAAAGGAAAGATCGTACCACATAGGAAGTCCTAAGACCTGCTGGTGGTGATGGTGCAATTGAGTTGGACAGCAGTGACTCCATTGCTAGTGTCACAGGTGTGGCTTTACACTCAAAAGCACTTTGAAGTGCTGTAGGAAGCTCTTGTGGCATGGAAGTTGTGCTGGGTTCTGAGTGCACAGTCACAGAAGTATTCAACTCTTTTGAGTGAGGTAAGCTTGAGGCTTTTAGCGATTGCTTTGGTCGATAAATTAATCAGAACTTATTAGTCACAACCGGCAGTGGTTTGCTAACTATGGCCCGGGCGCTATGTTTGCAAGCCTCTCTCACTGGAGTGAGGTTGCTTGGAGATGAGCCTTTAGACTTGCCATTCTTAGGCACCCAAATCTAGGGGTTGCCTTCATAGTAGCCTTGCGCTCGCAAGAGATCTTTGGGGATCCATCGCGGCGTGGTTGTGTGCCTACGTTGATAGCGTCCAAATTGCCTCTTAGGCCGTGATGAGGACTAATTGTTTTGGCATTTAGACGCACGTTTGGGTGGTCTACCCAGAGGTGGTCTTTGCCGCTTTGGCACCCATATAAGCTTAGACTCCTTGGCCTTGTGAGCACTCTTGGTGGGTTTGGGTCTAGGGTCTAGAGCTTGGCGTGAGACCTTAGTGTCCTTATGTGTAGACTTGAGCGTAAGTGCGGTCGTAGTGATTTCTATCGGTGGCTTCACAATGTTGAAAGGGTCAGAATAGCCCTTGCTGAAAGTCGTCACTATGCGCACATTGCCTATAGCAAGATGGATGCAATCTAGATTATAATCCACATTGCAATTTCTCTACTTCTTAAAAGTACGACCTAATAGTGACATATTACCGGCCCCTTTTGTGTTAGGCAACACGTGAAAGAAAGCTAGTATACGGTGACTCGATAGAAATGACCGATGTGCACTTCCCTAAGAGCGTGTAAGCATTGCCTCCAAATGGGGTGAGTTTGGCATTGGTGGGTTGCAGTTTAGGTTGACCAATGCATGTCCAATGGTCATGCGTCAAGATATTGTAATCGGCACCTTCGTCAATCAAAGCATCAAAAGAATAGGTCTTTTTCGCAGTGACGGTGATTCGTAAGTAGGTGGGTGCCACTGCTTCTTCATCTTGATCTGTTATTTCCGTAATAGTAGCCACGCAGCTGTTGACAGGGGCTTCCAACATAGGTGGCTCATGCAACGGGCGGGAAGGAGGATAGTATTTTTTTATGCGGCTGCCATTGAAAAAGTCGATTCCTTCGCCTTCGAGCTTCTCTAATTCAACGTTGCCCGTTCGACTAATTGCACGTACTCGGAAAGGTCCCAGTCCACGGAATTTCATTTTCTGTTTGTGACCCTTCACAAAGTATATCAGAACGAGATCCCCCTTGATCAAAGTCGCGTTGTTTGACATGCTTGTCAAACCACATTTTCCTTCGTGCTTTCTCACAAATCAGCGCATGGGTGGCCAAGAGCCGAGTTTTCGTGAGACGTTCTAGCTCTACCAAGTGATTTGTCCAAGCGTCTCTTCCCTCCCAGTGCTCCTGCATTGCTATCCTTAAGCTAGGGACAAAAAACTCTAAGGGCAGAATGGCCTTCATTCCATAAGTCAGCCTAAAGGGCGTCTGGCCTATAGCCGTTTTGTAAGCCGTACGATAGGCCCACAAGGCCGCCATTAACTTGTTGTCCCAGTCACTCCGAGATGTAGATACCACTTTTGTGAGTACATTGACTAGGATTTTATTGGTGGATTCTGCTTGTCCATTAGCCTGAGGGTAATAGGGCAAGGATTTTCTATGAATGATTAGAAAAGTAGAGAGCAGATGCGATATCACCTTATTAATGAAATGTGTGCCCCTGATCACTGACTAATTCCATTGGACACCCAAACCGTGAAATGACCTGCTTCCACAAGAACTTTGCAGTGGTTCTAGCGTCATTCTTCCTTGTAGCTCTTGCCTCGGCCCACTTCGTTAGGTAATCAGTTGCCACTATGATGTAGCGAGCCTGAGAGTACTGTGCCGCGGGACTAATAGGTCCAATGACGTCGATGCCCCATTTTTCAAAGGGTTGTCGGACTATGACAGGGGTCAACTCCATTTTATCTTTGCGCACTGGCACCTTGGTTCTTTGGCATTCGTCGCAATGCTTCACAAATTTAGCAACATCATGGAATAGGGTGGGCCACCATAGTTGGAATTGCAGCACCTTTCGGGCTATTGTATCCCCGCTAAAGTGTCCTCCAGTGATTCCGTCATGTGCTTATTTCAATGCATCATGCATCTCGTGTTCACACACGCATCTGCGCAACAAACCGTCTTGTCCTAACCTATAGAGTTGGCCGGCTATCAATTGGTATGGTTGGATTTTCATTATAAGTCTCCTTAGCTTGGCTTTCTCAATTGGTCTCTCAGGTGATCTGTTCTCCAGCACCTAAACTACATCATCGGCCCAATATGGCTTCAGATCAGCTTTAAACAATTCTCTCTCACTAAACAGGTTAAAGAGATGAGCGTCCGATAAATCGTCAGGTATGCCTTGTCCAGCGGCTTCTCCTGTGGGTATACGGGACATATGGTTAGCCATGTAATGCTGCTTTCTTTGCGTACAACCACAGAGAAGTCAAATTCCAATAGGAGAAGTAACCATCTAGCTATGCGTCCTGTAGCGCAAGGCTTATTCACAAGATAGAACAAGGCTTGATGGTCAACAAAGAAGACAAAGGGAGTGGCCAATAGATAATGTCTAAATTTCTTTACAGCAAATACTATGGCCAACCCCAGCCTTTCTATGGTGGAATAATTCATCTCGGTCTCTGTGAGCTGCCTTCTGGCAAAACTCACCGGATAGTCTAAGTTATGTTCACCAAACTGGCATAGCACGACCCCAATAGCAAACTTAGAGGCATCTATGTGCACATGAAACGTTATGTTCCAGTCTAGGGCTCGTAAGATTGGTGCAGTGGTAAGAGCCTTCTTCAACTCTTCATATGCGCGATGGCATTCCTCAATCCACTCGAACACGATCAACAGCTTGTACAATGGTCTAGCAATTAGTGCATAATTTAGTACAAAGCCGCGATAGTATCCATTATGTCCTAAGAAATAGTGAACTCCCTTGTAGTTATTGGGTGGCAGAAGGTCAACAATGACTCTAACTTTTGAAAAGTCCGTGGCGATGCCGTTCTTTGACACCACGTGCCCTAGGATACATCCGTGTTTCACCCAGAATTGGCACTTCAAGGGGTTCAATGAGAGGTTGTATAACCGACACCTTTCAAAGACAGCTCTCAATTTTTCTAAGTGTTCAGCCCAACTAGAGTGTACACATAAGCCGTCTACAAACACCTCTAGTTCGCGCCTAAGCATATCTTTGAAGATAGTGCACATTAAGCGTTGGAAAGTCACAGGCGCATTCATCAGCCCAAAGGGCATGACAATGTAGGTGAATACACCCCATTCCGTGGCGAAGGCAGTCTTGTGCCTGTCATCGGGGTGCACTTGCACTTGATTGTAGCTCGAGAAGCCGTCCAGAAAATTGTAGGCCTCTTTACCTGCTACCCTCTCAAGCATGTGCTCGGTGTATGGTAAAGGGTAGTTATCCCTCTTCGTAGTGGCATTAACTTTCTTGTAATTAATGCACACTTGGATTTTTCCGTTCTTCTTCATCACGATCACAATCGGTGATACCCAGTCCGTGTGCTCAATCTCATATATGAATCCCGCCTTCATGAGCTTATCAATCTCCTCTTTTACTGCATGGGCGTGTTTGGGATTCGTGGGGTAAGGTCGTTGCTTTGTTGGCACTGCATCAGGGACCATTGGGATATTATGAGTCACAACCCTAGGGTCGACCCCTTTAAGTTCTTCCAATGTCCAGGCAAATGCATCAATATACTCTTGCAAGACTGCAACAAGTTTGGCCTCCTCATCCTCGATCAAATCGTTTGCAATGAATACAGGTCTTGGCTTTTCGCCCTCCCCAGCCAAGTTGACTTCCTTGACTTTGGCGGGTCCTTCGATTTGTTCACTAGTTTGGCCCTGCCTCTTTGCACCTAGCAGAATCACTACTCTGTCACCCTTTTTAAATTTTGTAAACCGTTTGGGTAGATCCTATGGTTTCTTTTGCCTCTCTGCTTCTGAGTCCTTCGCTTGCGTCCTAGCCTCCTCCTTTAATCTCCTGCGCCTTAGGTGGACTGGCAAGTCCCCTTTTGTACGTTTGACCTTAGAGGGTTGGGGTATCTCGGGATCACTCTCAGTGCTGACTTCCGACTCTGAGTTAAACTCGCATCCCTCACTCGAGGAAGGAGTTTCCCTAGGGGGTCGTAGTTCAGTAGGTGCATCCGTCTTGAGCACTGGGATTACCCATGGTCGTGCTACTCCGGCTTGCTCGTAATCCACGGCTCCTATGTGTTCTAGCCAGGATCTATCGCACTCCATCCGCATGACTCCTTTTTCACTCCAATTCATCTTTTCCTTCCTAGATCTCGAGTATATCTTGATTTGTTCTATCGTTCTCCCTTCTGTGTCATACTCTATTGCATCTATCTCTTCCTCACTTTCATCTCCTATAGAGCGGCAGTCCTCATATTCCTCGTCGTCAGAGACTTGCTCTTTAGACCGTTCATCATCGCCTAATCTTTCCTCTTCAGTCTCCTTGTTGTCAGTCACTAAAGCTCAATTGTATAACAAATTCAGATCGTGGACTTTGGTCCATTTCCATTCTGGCTTAGTCAACAGATCACATAGAGGCTTTAGGTTGGCAGCCAAGTTGCCCTTCAGTGTGTCTATCAGATACTCTACGATTTCCTGAAGCTCTAGCTTATTACTGGGGATATGGAACGAGATAGGTTTCCTTGGGTTGAGTGAGTTTCCTGCCATCATGCAGAGTGTCATAGTTGGCTCCTCTATTGGCATGGTTGTGGCTTTAGTAGCCTGCCGATATAGTTCTTCCTCATCTGAGAATGGTAGGTCAATGGTTGCCAAGACATGCATCCAATCCCTCTCATCCTTAGGGTAGGGAATATATTTAGTGAGTGATCCATAGGGTTTGGTCGTTTGAGTATTGCCTTTTAGCATGGCTGAGATGGCATTTAGGTCAACGGGGGTCGTTTTCCAAGTGTCCATCTCTACCCTACTGCTTCAGTTCTGCTCCCTAGGAAGATCAAACCATTCCCCCAATCTTCAATGGCTTGAGCATTTCTCATCCAAGGTCGGCCTAGCAGTATGTCGTAGTCCACTCCCTTCATGACAATGAAGTTCACAGAAAACTACACACTTGCAATCTTTACTGGCCAGTTCTTTAAGACTCCGAATGGCCTTACCTTCATTCCATTTGCTAACGTGACATTGAACCTGGCAATCTCTACAGGAGGGTTTCCCCATGCCTCTAAAACTGCATGGCTCAGTATGCTAACACCGATGCCTATGTCTACAATTCCTTTCCGTGTCATATCTCCTAAGGCTAGAACAGGTAGGACTACATGCATTTCAGTGCCTTCCCAGTAAGCATTGATGTGCAATGACTTAGGAGTTGAGTATAGAGTTAGACTTGGGATTTGCGTAACTGCATCATGATCTTACTGATCAGCACCCATAAGTCGTGTGTGTCCCTCCACCAAATCTTTTAACTCCTGCCATAAAGAAGGATTCAGCCTAAGCAGGTCTTCTGCGCTTAGAGTTACTGGGGTGGACAACAAGGTTGCAAGGAGACTGCTGGGCTCTTGTCTTCCCCTAAGGCTAGCACTCCTGGGCCATGCATTCTATCTGCCCTGGTAAGTCCCCCTTTGGCCTTGTTGGCTGAGTTGCCCCCTGTGGCAAGGATACACTTTTAGTTTGTGGTTTTGTGGGTGAGACTGGTGTGGTCACGCTGGAAAAATCGTCCATTGGATCTTCTAGTATGGGTTCAACGTCTTTGAGGTGCTCCTGGGCATCCTTGACCCACTCCTTGACTTTGGCTATAGCTTCGAGTTGCTGTTTGGGATGGGGATATTCCCCTACCTTGGCACTCCCTAGCTCAGCTGTCTTCGGGGCTGAGGTCTCTGCCTCTACATCCATGACTTTCTTTCCTGTCTCACTAACATTGTGGCTTCCTCGGTTTTAAGGGTTATCTTCGCGTCTGTTCTCTTTTTCCTTCTCCTTCGGCTTTTCTTTCCTATTGAGGCTGTGTCAAGGTTACTTGGTCCAGGCAAGGAGATACCTGCCTGCCTTGTTTGAGCTCGCGTCATAACTTGTAGTGGGATAGGTGTGTCCTCACTATCAAAGGTTTCCACTCCAAACAGCCCCAGAGGTACTAACGGTACATTGGCAGAGCTAGATGATGGTTTTCGCCTAGGACAATCAAAAAATAGGTGAGTGATCCCACATTCTGTGCATCGAAGATCCGCTTTGTCCTTGTTAGCATGTTCCTTCGAATCTACCACAATTTGAGCATGGCCTAGATCTAGGATCTTGTCATTCAACTAGGAGGTGATTGCCGCCACAGTATATACACTGTACATGTGATCGCGCATGCTTCCTTATCAATTCCTGCAGTCGTGCAATCTCCATTCTCATCTCTGCCATCTCCTGGCCTTGGTCCATACTCTTTCCCTTTTCTTGCACACTAGCGGTTGCTTTTTCTCCCAAAATAGTTGATCTCTCTAGATCCCTCTGATTTGCACTTTCTCGGCGGGCTGGTAGTCCTCATGCTTCGTTCCCTAAGCTGATCATCTACACGTATTGCCTCTTCGAAACTCTAGCTAGCACATCTCATTGAAAGGTAGAGTTACTGGCCAAAGCCTTGTAGAGCTCCTCACTCCGAATTCCATTCATGAATACTGTAGACACTGCCCTCTTAGTAGGTCTAGGGATCCTTTTGAAGAGGCTACGCACATGAGTGACGTAGTCCCTGACGTCTTCCTTCTCCCTTTGGCTAATATTCATTAACCGGACGATGAGGTTGTCAAAATACCCTGCCTCCGAGAATCTCTTGATGAAGAGGCCCTTAAGGCGAGCAAAGTTTGTATGTTCTGCATCATCGAGGCTAGAATACCAGATTCTCCCCTTATCGCCTAAGCACAGGCCAAAAACTTGAGAGCGTTGTGCAAGGTCAGTAAGACCGTTTGCTTTGCATACTTGCTCAAACTGCTCCATGAAGCTGTATGGGTCACTGCTAGGCTCATACTTCGCTAGCTGTTTTGCTATGATAGGGATTCTAGCCTGCCCTTTAGCCCCTTGCGTGACTCCCAATCCCGAGAGTAGTGCGGTGGCTAGGGCTATAGCACTTTGCTCAACGGACGTATTGTCCATGAGTCACTTGGCTACAAGTTCGCTCAATGTCATGTCATCCTCTGCTGCCCGTTCCCTCTCTTCATTCGGTCCAGATTTGGCTACCCCAGCTACGTCTAGCACCCTTCTAGCCTCGTACATATCTATGTCTTGTTGTAGCTTTCTAGCCCTTTGCTCGTGATTGTAGGCAATTATGCCTTCTAGCGCTCTCCTGATTGCTCTTCTCTCTTCTTCGAGGCTTGCTGCCACTTCTTCTAGAGGTCTGCCCTGGATAATGGTCCTAGTAAGTAAATTGTAGTCATGGACTAGTTCCTATACTGAGATTGGGAATTCTCCTAGGTCTAGCCTCGATCGCCTCTTGATCCTGACATTGTTTCTGCCTCCAATTCCATAAGGCCATTGATAAGTTCGAGTAGTTCTGGTAGCGCCCGATCCTCTATGTTGTCGTCTTCTAGATCCTCGCGTCCACTTAACGTCCTCCTAGGTCCTAACCCTGTTTGTTTGCTAAGTCTTGGGGTTCACTCCTATTGGTGGGTTCCTTGAATGATTATGTTCGAGTGTATTCCTTGTTATTAGAACCAATCCTCAAATTATGTACACTCCGTGTGGTGTCTGTGCATTCGGTGTGAAATCCGGCTTTCTGCTCTTTCAGTGCACAACCAATGTGGCCTACTGCATGTGCGGGATTACGACACTCAAGTGCGATCTCAATGCTACCTTCAGCTCTTGGCCATTGGGTATGAGGTTAGCACACGGCTCCCTGGTTAAAATCTGGGTCTCTGTTGCGTCTCTCAGGTATGTGGGGGTCTGATGTCTGGTCTGCTATTGCGGCTAGGCTGCAATAACACACTCTGCTAGGTTTCCTAGCCACACGACCAAGTTTTCTATGATTTTCTCACACCTACAGGGTGGCACTAGTGTTGGCAATGTGGGTCTCGGCTTAAATTATTAAAATAATATCAAAAATGCATTCGATCAAAATTGGCCCGAATGGCAAGGTCTGAATCCCAGAATCGGCGTCCGAATCGCCGAAGTCCAAAAGTCTCGTTCGGCCAGGCCGAAGCCCGAATGGCCGAGTCTGAGGGCCGAAGCCCGAATGGTCGAGTCCGAGGGCCGAAGGCTGAATGGCCGGGTTTGAGGGCCGAAGCCCGAATGGCTAGGTTTGGGCGGGCCGATTCGGTCGTCTGAACACCGAATGGCCGAATCCCAAATTCGGAGGGGTCGAACCGCTGAAGCCAGAATGATAAGGTCCGAATGGCTAGATGGCCCAAAGGCCGAACTCCGAAGCCCGAAGGCCTTCGTTCGGGCGGCCGAAGCCCGAAGCCCGAACGGCACGTGGCCGAATGCCCGAAGGCCAAACACCGAACCCTAGGTTCGAGGCAGCCAACTGCCCGATTCTGGGGTTCGGACGTCGGAATGCATCGGGGTCGGTGCACTTCCGACAATGAAAATGGTGACGAATCTAGTGTTATGTTGATGATTAGCTATTCTAGGTTGTTAAATACATAGAAGTGCATGCCGGGAAAGAGATTTGTATACCTATAGCACCTCGAAAGTGTAATCGAAGGGCGTCCTCTCCTCTCCTATGCCTGTAGCTCTCTCACTCTCTCTTGCTCTCTCTCAACTAAGTCAGAATGCAAATGAGCTCTTCTCCCCTTACCCTAGCCTTACATAGCATTGCCCAACCACTCTCTAACCTTAGAGCCTTTCCCCGTTGCAATTTTCCCCTTAAAAAACACGATTTTTGCCTTCTTTTTCTTATTGCAACCAGATTTACAGCAGCAAAAATCCTACCATTTCAGTTTCGAATCTTAATCATATCCTACCTAATGCTAACAAAAAATCGCAAAACTAAGCATGGGTTGTATTTACCTACTCAAGCACTCATCAAAAAACTCAAAATACTTACTTGTTCCAACGATTAAACCTCCTAAATCTCCTATCTATCTCAAGCACCGTTTCGGGCAAAGGCCCTACTCCTATGCTCTATTTGATGCGCGCGGCGCTCAAGGCTCGATTCCGTCGGTCCCGGCAATGGAACCAAAATGAAGGGGAGCTACAAGCTCTATCCGAGACCTACGGACCGCTTATTGATCAAACATTTCAAGCCGAGCGGCCATGGTTACCTCTCACATAGTCGACACGCCATGCCTACCTTACGAGTGTAGTGAGCTTACCTTGATGCTCGATCAAGTACCCTCCTCTCTCTTGCACACTGGTAGCTCCACGATCCTTGTGGCAAGCTCAAGCAACCTCAATCCCTCTCCCATGAGCTCCATCCTCCATAGCCATGCGCGAGACAAGGGAAGAGAAGAGAAGAGAAGAAGATGGAGAGAGGAGATGGAGAGCTTCTTCTCCACGATCCCTCACTCTCACACACTCACTCCCTCACCCTCTCACACTCCCTCACTCCCTTTCTCAAGCACAAGCAAGAAGGCAAGAAACAAGAGAAGAAGAAGAATAAGCTTTTGCCACACACAAGAATGAGCTTCTCATTCACTTTTGAACTTTATATACATGCCCTCCCTTCTTTGGGCGGTCATCCCCTTTTTTACATGGCCGGCCATTGGCCTAAGCCCATTTCTCATTTCCCACCATTCTAATTTATCCTATTCCCAACTAATGCATATAATTTGCACAGGAGCAAGCTTGGCACTCTTTTACAAGGATTCGGGAGCGCTTCCACATTTAATGGTGCGCTTTTTACTCTTTTGCTTTCTCGAGGCGACACTGAGACTTTCTGGGGGTCGTGCCCGAACATTTAAATTTTTCAGGGTCTGGTTACCGATCAAGGCATATTTTCCTTCTTTTATCCTATGCCTTTTTTGCTATTTCCTTTTTTCCATTTTTCCGCTCCTCTACTCCATTTTCTCGCTCCTTTGTGCTGCGGTAAACACGATAAACCAGATGAACCAATTTTTTTGAATTTAAAGCTTAACAAGCTTATTAAGCTTGGGAATGAAAAGGCATGACCAAATATAAAATGTGAGGGGAGGGGGGAGGTGCCATTTTTTTGGTACCACCAAAAATGATTAAAAATGCCATTTTCTCCCTCGTGGAACTGAGAGAAATTGACGCATTGAATGAAGATATCTAATTTTATTTTTTCTCTCTCCTCTCTCCTCTCTTCTTTTGTTGTATGTTTCTATGGGTTAATGTATGAGAGAAGGGGGTGGGCTGAGATGAGAGATTTTGATTATGCAATGATGCAAGAGCGCAAAGAAGTGTAAATTAGAGTTCGAAGGATTGTTGGCGGTTATTGGGGAGCATCAACGGGCCTTCAATTATGAAATATGTACGTCATAAGGCACGATTTCATGAGTAAGTCATAGACTTTATTGTTTTATGATAAACTCTTGGTTAGAAATTGTTGGAAATGTCATTTTGTTCTACACACTGCACTCCAAGGCTTCCTAGCCTTCCTTCTCATACTTATGCCAAATGGGTTGGGACTCACTGATGCACCATCAATTGTGCATGTTGGCATACTCCCTTTGAGCCTCTCCCTCTTGTCAATTGCTAAATTATGTGTAAGTTATGGGTATTTCAACTCCTCTTTGAGTGACATGATCCATGGGATGAGAAACTGGTCTATTATTCCAACATGAGTGAGTATTGAGTTGAGTACTATATTCTTCGTTAATAACAAATTAGAGGTCTTTATCAATAACACTACCTCCCTCAATACTTGCATGGTCCTTGCTATGATTGAAGCATGTTATGTCGAGCTATGGTACCTCCTGTGGTCGACTTCAACCCCTCAACGAGCAACAACGAACATTACCAACAAATGGCACAATGGACCAAGTGTTTCTAACCCTTCCTCAGTGTCTAGGCTCCTACTCATCAAGATAACCAATATGTTATAGTCTTAAGTATGGGGATGCATCCCTACATATTTATTTTGCATATCATCATGAAAACACATCTATTTAATCTCCAAATACAAAAAAATCTTTTTTATACCCTACTCCACCCACCTGTCATGTCACATCCCTTATCCAAGGGTTCCCCCCTTTTTTATTTTTGCAATGTTCTTATTTTGTGTGTTTCCATCTTAAGTTCACCAAAACTAAAATCCAATATTATAGCCCTATTTATCCCTTTAAACTCAACACTTTTTCCTTTTACAATCTCTTATTCTAACTTACGGTTTGTCTACTATGAATTTTTTATAACTTTTATGCAAATCGGTTGTGTTTCGATGTGAACATATCTCTTTTTGCATCAGAGCTACAATTGACCTTGTAGCCTTAATCATCATCGGATTATACATTTTTTCTTTTTATAGGCCATCATTTTGATACATTGATTGATCTTTATTAATTTTGGACATGCCTCAATTATTTTTTCTACACTTTTAAATGTTTTTTCCATGTGAATGTGTCGATTTCTCATCGAAACTATGTTCTAATGTGAAGCACTATTCGTTCTATTGAACAATTTTTTTTTTCTCTTAATTTATTCTATTCTAGTAGATGAATTTTTCATTATTAAATTTTAATGTGTTCTTATTTCCAATTTTTGTCATTTTCCCAGGTGAACATCCCTTTTTGATGCACCAAATGCATCATTTGAGTTGTCCAATCCATTCTTCCTATCGCCTTACACGGGCTTTTCCACTACAAGATATAGGCCTTATACCGATGTTAAATGCTATGAAAATGTTAATAAAGAAATTTTCCCCCGTCATTGCAAAAAGCATCATTATTGGCGATGTCATACAACAGTCGGTATTAGCGTTGCTATTTGCGTCAAATAGCGTCGCTAATACCGACGTAAATAGTGACGTTGATAACGACGCTTTGCGACGCTAATAACGACCTCAATAGCAACATGTGCAATAAATTTGTGACGCTAATAGCGACGGTAACATGGAAAAAAAAATTGTGGCAGGGTACTTAAATCATAATACTGATTCATGAAATAAATACATGATCGCATAATGAAAGCGACCGGTACAATCATGGCAAGATATCACTACTACATAGAAAATGTCTACACAAATCACATGACCAAAAAAGAAGAGTGTGTGAGCTCTAGGGGTCCAAGGGCGAGCTATAGATCATCGACATCCGAAACCTCGTCCCGCGGCAAAGGAGCATCAAACGGACTCTGCAAAAAAAGAAACAACTACACATCAGTCCACTATATAATAATACATTTTAATTAAACATGGTAACTATGAACAAGAAAGATGAGTGACTTACAGGGCGGCCACGTCCATACAATTGGTCGACCAATGCGGTGAGACCGTGCCTCTCTACATATGAGTCTCAAGGCCGGTCGGATTGTGATTTGTAATGGAGTGCTGTAAAGAAAACAAAATACAACTATTAGAAACACAATTGTCAGTACAAAGGATATTGCAGAAAAATAAGCAAGCAAAACAAAAGAAAAACTTACAAAGTCCTCCAGATATGTCTTGTGGCCGCCACTCCCAAGATGATGGACCACTCGGCCTCTAGTCGTGCCCTCGCTGCCTCGCGCTGCTGTCTCCAATGTCCTGGAGAGTCTGTATCCTCCTCCACTCAGGCTTTGCAGTCCCACTCTTGAGTGCCTTGCGTGCGTCCGATCATCTGTGTGACATATATGCACGCATGCACTCCATCATCCAGCCCGTAGAAAACTATCTGTTGCGACTGGTACCGAAAACTCCTCATGCAAGGATACTACTATGTAGTCCTTGATCCCCTCCGGTATGTTCTTCCAACAATCCAAGGTGTTGTGCCAAAAAACTTGTTGGCACAACTCTCTCATGTGAGCCATCACCCTCCTCCCCTCATTATTCATGATGATGGCTCCTGACCTATCATCTACAAGGTAGGCATACCCCTCTAGGGTATGCCTAAGATGGGTCCTCTCCCACCTGTGTGACCACGTTATCCAGGAGACCCCTGTACATCTGGTGTACCGATCGGGGTAGTATCTATCAGAGTAGCACCCATAGGGGTGCCACCTGTGGACGGTTGAGAAAAAACCAGAGTGAGTGGAGTAGACATCCCCATAGGTGTGACAAATCCTAGAGGTGATGCAACTCCAGCAAAACGACGAGACGGAGACACTGCGTTCGTGCCTCCACAGCAACCACCTGAGCCACGCTCTCTGGAACCGCCACGAGAGCGAGGAGTAGCACATGTATCCCAAGCTGACCGCGGGCTCACTGCATTCGAATCTCTGTAGCATCCCCCTGAACCACTCCCTCTGTCGTCTGGCCCAAGTCTAGGCCCAAGTCTAGAGCGTTGACCTCATCTGCTCAAAACTAAAGCATCAGATCACGCCAAAGTAAATCTAATAGAGCGGCCTGACGGTGTCTGAGGCAGCTCCTGGTCCACCATGTCTCTGAATCTTGCCATCTGATTTGGAGACATGCGTGTGAAGATCTCCTGCAGCTCCTCATTGCTCATCCCTCGACTCATCCTGATGATCTAAGTATCCACAAAGGTCACCTACACAAACAAAAAATGATGTTAGCATAATCAATTTAAATCATACAAAGCACGGTAATATAAATCTTTAAAAGAATGATCTTACTTAAAATGCATATCTTATGTACCCTTATAAGCGATTCATCAACGAATTGAGTAGGTGGATGCTCCAATTATGAAGTATCCTATGGTCCCATGCCAATCTCCTGACACAACTCGGCATACATTGGAAGGTCGATAGACATGTCACCACAAAAGGATGAGTCCACCTCATTCTCAAAGAATTCTTGGACTCTTGTATTTCCATCATTGTTACCCAATGTTGGCTCCTCTACATGCTTCAAGCTTTCGGTGGCCTCCACCCCTTGCAATATCGACACCTCTATTTGCATATTGTCCTCATCTATGCTCGGAACATCGCTTTGATCATATACTCTTACATTTCGGGGAGCTGAAGGTATAACATACCACCATCGAGATTGTCGGGGGTTTGGATAGAAGATTGCATGTTCACAATCACGTACAAGAGAGATTTAACTATTGTGACATGTACTATGTCGTAATACAATTAAAAAACAAATGAGTTCATGCACCTGTTCACAATGGGCCAGTAACACAAAGGTGTCGCGCAAATCCATCCTTTTTTTATCAGAATCTATTTCGAGAAATCCAAATGGACCTCGTCGAATTGTTGCTCTAGCTCCTTCAAGTGCCACTTTGAATCACTGCACATCAAATAGCATCATTGAGAAGCTATGGTAATGCACCATAACAATAGTTTGCAAGTTTTCAAAATACTCCATCTCATCTATAACCATGTTTGGATCCGTTGCTCATCGTCGGCTCTCTTGCTCAAACCTTGCCATGATACCACAGTCTGTTGTGGAGTGCATTTTGTCAATATGCTCCACACGGAAATGCTGTCCGCGTGACCATGCTACACTATATATTTGTTAGCCATTGTGAAATATGCACTAGCGCCTCAGACACCAACCAACCTTTAGCCATACTACCTTCTGGCTAAGCTCATTGTCGCACAAAGCCTTTCAGGGTTTTCATGAAGTGCTCCAAGAAGAACATCCATCGTGTATGGACAGGTCCCCAGCAATCTCCACTTCATCTACAATATGCACAAGAAGGTAGATTTGTATCGTGAGCATACTGGTAGGCAAGTATTTCTCAAAGAGACAGACCGTCTCCACTGCTCCCCGCCTCGCGGATTCAATAGAGGACGTCTTAATCTCCTTCTGTGAGATTCATTGTACTAAAGTCGACAACCTGTAAATTGCCCCATGTATTTTTGGAGTAAGGCATTCTGTGATCACGATCGGTAGTACAAATTGCCACAAATGAGAAAGCATTATGAACAATGACTACACTCCAAATAGCAAAATACGCAGGCCACTTACAATCCATTCGTAGTACAAACCTGATGTATCTTATGCCAATCATGGGATTTTAGCCCTGATAATTGGTTTTCTTTAGAAAAAACAGACTTGAGAGAACGCATCATACCCGTCGAAGTGCGAATAGACTTAAAATGCACTCTTCTTTAGTGGGAAAAACCCAAGGAGCGCGAGGTAGCTGCAAGCGACCATCAGCACTCAACTACGGCCAAAGCACCTCCATCTTGCCTACCTCCTTCAAATCCATTCGTGCCCCTATAGTGTCTCTCTTTCCTGTGATGTGGTCCCATAGCAAGCTGCCTACGTTCTTGAAAATATGCATGGGATCCAACAAGTGGTTGATCTGTAAGTGGGTCCAATATGGCAACCCATAGAAAACTGAGAACCGTCACATTCCGTTTGGATGTGACTCCGTGTGGACCATTTTCAGCTCGTACCAGTTTTGGGCATTCATACGTGTTGGAGGTTGTTCAAGAAAACCTTTCCTGAGTTCATGACTCTCTGGCAAGAAAGCAGTGTGTCCTTGATATACCATCTTCTTCATGGTTCGTGACCTTCGGGAGTCTAAATGTGGCCCACACAATGGACATGCATGATAACCTAAGGTAACCAGACATGTCCCAACACCTCTATCCAGTGAATACAAACTTGAACGAGCTATGATAGATATCACCAACGAGAATGGAAGCCTACTTACCTGAGCACTCTCCGAATCCCGAAAAGTCATGCATCATCCATATGAGAATGGCTCGAATATTGGCGAACCGTCAACCATCGCGCTTGCTCATATCTTGCACAATGCCCCCCTTCTCCCACAAAATCTTAAGCTCATCGACTAATACATATCCATATTTTTGACTTTGTAGCGGCCGAGAATGAGTAAGCTAAGGATGAGATGTCCTTTCTTCGTAGAAAGCCATGGAGAGATATTGTAGTTTACAAGGACTATAGGCCACACATTGTAAGAGGTTGAGCGCAGACTGAATGGGTTCACTCCATCCATTGCAAGACCGCCCGAGCCGAAGATCCCTTGGCTCTCAGGCAAAGCATGGGAAGGTAGAGTCAATGTGGCTCCATGCGCATGAACTCCATCTGTGGACCTATTCTGCGCATGCCGCGTTGTCAAGCTTGCCATGCCGAACGTACGAAACATGTCGTTTATGCGAAGGATAAGCGGAAAGTATCTAAGAACTTTTTGAGGGATGGTTTGCCCTTGCAAGTCCTATCAATACCTATGAGAACCACACTTTGGACATGTCTCCATAGAGTCTCGTATTCTCCTCGAAATAGTATGCAATCGTTGATACATGCATGGATGCTGTTGTAGTCCATACCAAGCTTTTGTAAAACATGTCGTGCATCATCACGAGACTCAGGCATGGTATTTGCAAGTGGTAATATATGATACTTCAATAACGTGAAAAAAATCATAAAACACCCTGAAAAAGCACAAATGTTTTTAATGAATTAGCCAAAAAGTAATCAACGAAGCGTACGTACAAGGTACCTGATCAACTCAGTCACACTCGCATCGCTCCACCCGTATTTTGCTTGCACACTTAGAAGTGCAAGCAATGTCTTCAGGCGAGATACTCGACACCCATCATATAATGGTATGGATGCTTCCTCTCTAAGCGGATCAGAAGTCTCGACATCCATGGGAATCAATGCATCAATCATTGCCTCCATGTCACGCTCCAAGATTGTAGGTATGTCTCGAAGGCTATATGTCTCCTCTGGTATTGATGGTATAGATTGGGTAGTACCTTCCAAGTGGTGAATTGTCTCAGGCACTCCATCCATCGCACGCCCACGCACTCTTCTAATTGGTCACAAAGGGTGCACTCCTCCTTGGGACGATACGTCACCTCCCTGGATAGAAAATTTGCTAGCCACACCCAATCTTTTTGTATGTGATATTCAATTAGCTTGTAAATACAATGCATGATTGATATTAACTTTTCTTACCCTTTGCTCAAAATCCAAGATCGCCTGATCAATGATCTTCGATTGAAACTCGCCGAAGCATCGTATGTGTTCTATAGACAATCGACGTTTTCATCTAATTGCTAGCTTACATTGAGAGCAAGGACATGGGATACGCTGATTAAGATACACCTCGCGATCTTGAACATCACGACCTTCATCGTTTTCCATTTTGTCTATGTTATGACAAACAATGTGTTTTTGTTATCATTCTTTTTTTCTTTCTTAAATTGTTTGAGAAGGGATTTCTTCTCTTGTAACTTAGTAAAAATTACCTTATGTAAAGTCTCCACCCACCCACAAATTAACTTAGTTAAAATTAACTTATGTAAAGTCTCTATCCACCCACCCACAAATTAACGTATGTCAGAGTGTTTCCCGTCTCGTGGTATTGCACTAGACCTCACCACCACTCTCTCTTTGTTTTTTATCCATTCATTATCTCCTCTCCTTCCATCTCTCTCTCTTTTTCTCTTTCTTTACTATGTTGTATGTTTATTCCCTCTCTCTTGTTTCTTCTTCCTTTTTCTCTTCCTCCCCCTCTCCCATTTCCTTTAACAAAACATATATCTCTCTCTTCTTCTACTACTGCTACTACTGCTACTACTACAAGAAAAGAAGAAAAAACTACTACTACTATCACTACTACAACAACAACAACAAATAAGAAAACTAGACAACAATAAACAAGAAAACAAAAAAAACTATTACTACTATAACGACAACAACAACAAATAAGAAAACTACCACTACCACTACCACTACCATTACCACTATAATAAACAAGAAAATAAGAAAAAACAACAACAAATACTACTACAATAACAATAAACAAGAAAAGAAGAAAAAACTACAATACTACTACAAAAAAAACAAAACAAGAAAACTAAACAACAATAAACAAGAAAAGAAAAAAAACTACTACTACTACAACAATAACAAACAAGAAAACTACTTTTACTACTACTAGTACTAGTACTAAAATCACGACTACGATGACTACGACCACCACAACAACTCTCTCTCTCTCTACTCCAACTACCACTACAATAAACAAGAATAGAAGAAAAATCAACAACAACAATAACTACTACTACTACTACAAAAACAACAACAACAAACAAGAAAAGAAAAAAAACTACTACTACCACTACTACAACAACAACAAACAAGAAAACTAAACAACAATAAACAATAAAAGAAAAAAAAAAACTACTACTACTACAACAACAAACAATAAAACTACTACTACTACAACAAACAATAAAACTACTACTACTACTACTACTACAACAAACAATAAAACTACTACTACTACTACTACTACTACTACTACTACTACTACTACTACTACTACTACTACTACTACAACAACAAACAATAAAACTACTACTACTACTACTACTACTACTACTACTACTACTACTACTACTACTACTACTACTACTACTACTACTACTACTACTACTACTACTACTACTACTACTACTACTACTACTACTACTACTACTACTACTACTACTACTACTACTACTACTACTACTACTACTACTACTACTACTACTACTACTACTACTACTACTACTACTACTACTACTACTACTACTACTACTACTACTACTACTACTACTACTACTACTACTACTAAGAAAAGAAGAAAAAACTACTACTACTATCACTACTACAACAACAATAACAAATAAGAAAACTAGACAACAATAAACAAGAAAACAAAAAAAAAAACTATTACTACTATAATGGCAACAACAACAAACAAGAAAACTACCACTACCACTACCACTACCACTATAATAAACAAGAAAATAAGAAAAAACAACAACAACTACTACTACTACAATAACAATAAACAAGAAAAGAAGAAAAAACTTCAATACTACTACAAAAAAAAAAAATAAACAACAATAAACAAGAAAAGAGAAAAACTACTACTACTACAATAATAACAAACAAGAAAACTACTTTTACTACTACTAGTACTAGTACTAAAATCACGACTACGATGACTATGACTACCACAACAACTCTCTCTCTCTACTGCCACTACCACTACAATAAACAAGAATAGAAGAAAAATCAACAACAACAACAACAACTACTACTACTACTACAAAAACAACAATAACAAATAAGAAAAGAAAAAAAACTACTACTACAACAACAACAAACAAGAAAACTAAACAATAATAAACAATAAAAGAAAAAAAAACTACTACTACTACTACAACAAAGAATAAAACTACTACTACTACTACTACTACGCACGACCACAACTACGACTACAACTACCACAACAACAAACCACTACCACTACAATAAACAAGAAAAGAATAAAAAATAATAATAATAACAACAACTACTACTACTACTACGCACGACCACAACTACCACAACAACAAACCACTACCACTACAATAAACAAGAAAAGAATAAAAAACAATAATAACAACAACAACAACAACAACAACTACTACTACTACTACAATAACAACAAACTAGAAAAGAAGAAAAAACTACTACTACTACTACTACTACTACTACAATAAACAAGAAAACTAAACAACAATAAACAAGAAAAGAAAAAAAACTACTACTACTACGACAACAACAAACAAGAAAACTACTATAACTACTACTAGTACTACTACTACAATCACAACTACGATGACTACAACCACGACTACGACTACCACAACAACAACTACCGCTACCACTACCACTACCACTACCACTGTAAAGATAGTGGGAGAGAAGGAAGGAGTCTCACTTGTAACTTTCTCACTTACATAATGGGGGAATACACACAAAGATAGAGGCTGAAAACAGTTTTTCTCTTCTCTGTTGTGTAAGCCAAAAGAACTCAAGTACAAAAGAAATAGAAGAACCTTATATATAGGTCTCAAACCAAACTCAACACACTAAGGTGGCATACTAACTGAGCCACGAACTAGAGTACTTAAGGATAGCTGTCATCCAGCTATTATTCATGGGCGGTGTACCAACCTCATCTGCAGCTAACAAGTTGGTGACATAAATGCACAACGGTCACCCTAGCATATCAAGAGTGAAGCTCGATATCTCAACATTCCCCCTTAAGCTCAATCCCAATTCCTGCACACCAAGCAGGTCCCTGAACTTGTGCAGCTTCTCTGCGCCCAATGCCTTCGTGAATATGTCAACTACCTAATCCTTTGTGCTGACATAAACTAGATCAATAAGACCTAGTAAAACCCTCTCCCGCACATAGTGATAATGCACCTCAATGTGCTTTGTTCTAGCATGATAGACTGGGTTATTTGCCAAGTGTATACTGCTCATGTTGTCACAATAAATGGCAATTGGCCCATCTGTAGGCTGATGCATATCATAAAGTAGCTTATCTAACCAAGCTACCTCACATGCAGCCATTACTGCACCCCTGTACTCAGCCTCTGGGATCGACAAGGTAACTATAGGCTGTTTCTTGCTGCTCTAAGTGACTGCAGCACTCCCAAAAGAGAACACATATCCACTGGTAGATCGTCTATCAGAAATACTACCATCCCAATCAGCATCATTGTATCCATGTAACTATATCTGAACCCCAGTCTCATAAAATAGTCCATACTGCAATGTGGACTTCACATACCTGAGTATGCGTCTAGTCGCATCCAAATGCGGTTTCCTTGGAGCCTGCATAAACTAACTTACCAATCCAACAGCATAGCTCAAATCTAGCCTGGTAATAGTCATATAAATCAAACTTCCTACTATGCGTTTGTACATAGTAGGGTCTTCGAGAAGCTCACCTACATTTGTGCCTCAGCTTCACATTTTGCTCCGAAGGAACTGAAATAGGCTTACAGCCTACTATCATCCCATATTTGGACAACATGTCCAATTCATACTGCCTCTGCAAGAGCCGTATCCCACTTGGTGATCTAATCACCTCAATGCCCAAGAAATAACGTAGCTCTCCCAAATCCTTCATCTCAAACTTCTGCTTCAATAGCATTTTCATATGAAGGATATCTTCATCACTATCACCTGTGATAATCAAATCATCAACATAAATGACAAGAAGCATAATACCTTTCTTTGTTTTTCTCACATAAAGTGAGAAATCTGCCTTGGAAATCTGAAAGCCAATAGTGACAAGATATTGTCCTATCTTGTCAGACCATTCTCTAGGTGCTTGCTTCAAGCCATATAAGGCTTTCTTTAACCTACAAACAAACTCAGGATGAACAGCATGCACATAACCTGGTGGCTGCTCCATATAGACCTCTTCTTGCAAATCACCATGCAAGAAGGCATTCTTTACATCCATCTGATGTAAAGACCATCCCTTTGATGCAGCCATAGTAATGACTGCTCTTACGGTTGCCATCCTTGTAACCAGACTGAATGTTTCTTCATAATCAATGCCGTATGTTTGTGCATACCCCTTGACTACTAATCTTGCCTTGTATCTGTTCACAGAACCATTTGCATTGTGCTTCACCTTATAAACCCACTTACAACCAATTGCATTCTTATCTTTAGGCAAAGGTACCAATTCCCATGTAGCATTTGCTTCCAAGGCATCCATTTCTTCATCCATGGCTTTTTCCCATTTTTCTTTTCCGATGGCTTGCTCAAAAGAAGTGGGTTCTAGTTCCTATATCACTTTGACTATATAGGCATAGTGAATGGCTGTAAATCCATCATATTTCAACCTATCCACAGGATACCTAGCTCTGGTAGACCTGCGCAAAGTAGGCTCACTTTCAGGTTCTCTCAAAACATCCTTGGTCTTCCTTACTCCAAGTGTAACAATAGAAGGAATACCCAACTCATCATCAATGCTCTGTTCTGAGCCACTGGATTCACCATCCACATAAGAGTGACCTGCATTCACATCAAACATGGGTTGATCTACCTTCTCTTTTCCTTTTCGTGATACCTGCATACCACTATCTACATTGCTTTGAGGAGATTCTCCTGATCTCAATCTGCCTGTCCATGGCAAAGAATGTGAACCACTACTAGAGGACACTCCAGGTCCACTAATATCTTGTGACTGCTGCTGTGAATTCTGTGCAACATTATCATTTTGTGCATCTACATTATCAATCACATTTACTGGTTTATACCAGCTACTTATCTCATCAAAAACAACATCTCTGGTCACTGTAAACTTACGAGTAGAAGGGTTATAGCATCTATACCCTTTCTGCTGCAAAGAGTAACCAATAAAGATGCACTTCTCAACTTGTGGATCCAACTTGGATCTCAACTCATCTGGCACGTGAACATAGGCAATGCAACCAAAAATTTTCAAATGAGAAATATATGGTTTTCTACTAGTATATCTCTCCTCTGGAGTCATGCCATGTATTGTTGCAGTGGGAATCCTGTTCATTATGTAGACTGCTGTAGCAATTGCTTCAGCCCAGTAAAAATCTGGCGGGTCTTTTTCTTTGAGCATGGCACGAGATACCTCTCCAATATGCCTGTTTTTTCTTTCTGCAATTCCATTTTGCTGTGGGGTATGACTACATGAATATTGCTGCTTTATGCCATGCTCCTGCAAGAACCTTGCAAACTCATTTGAGAGGTACTCTCCCCCTCCATCTGACCTTAGGCATTTTATTTGCAGGCCTGTTTCTTTTTCAACCATAGCTTTAAGAGTTCTGAAATGCCCAAAATTTTCACTTTTCTTTTTCATAAAATATACCCAAACTTTTATGCTATAGTCATCAATAAAAGTGACAAAATAATGACAGCCTCCAATAGATGCAGCTTTAGTAGTCCACACATCAGAGTGGATTAATTCCAATGGCTTCTTACTCTCTTGAACATGTCTAGGAAATGGTTTCCTTGCCACATACCTTATGCATTTCTACAACCTTGAATTTAGGCAATCTTGCAGCAATATTTTGGGCTTACATTGATTTAAGTTGCTATACATTAGCATGACCAATGCGTTTATGCTAGATATCAATATCTGCAACTACACCGATCCCATGTGCAAACATTGCTACACTCAATTCAAGCATGTCTGCATCCAATGTAAACATTCTGCCCTTCTTCTTTCCTTTTGCTATCAAGCGACCTTTATTTTTCATATCCTCAACAAAGCATCCATGAGGATTAAATTTGACCTGCAAGCCCTGCTCAACCATTTGACCAATAGAAACCAAGTGATATTCGGGACATGAAATACATCTGACAGGTATTTCTTTTTCCCATCCTGTATAGACAAAGAAATTTTTCCAATCTGCACAATAGGATATGCAGTATCATCACCAGTCTCCACAAATCCTGGTTTTTCCATTTTCCTTGCATCTTGCATCCATTTTGCATGACCTCTAATGTTGTTTGATGCACCTGAGTCAACATACCACACATCGTTGCTTTCTTCTGCACTTGTCACATAATTGGTCATGTGCTGCACCATAAACAAAAGCTCATTTTTGTCATCACCCTGTCTACTAGAAGATGCATAATTCCCTTGTTGTGATTTTTCATTCATGATGTCATTCTGCTTTTTATAGCAGTCTTTAGTCATATGACCCATTTTACCATAGTAGTAGCATTCAACATTGCTGTTTGCATTTTGGCCTCTTTGCCATCTACCACGACCTCTTTGGCTCCCCCTGCCTCTAGAGTTACCATGTCCTCCTCCATAGGACTGGTTTTCTTGAGTTTGCTGCATATTCTGATTTCTATCATGGCCTCCAGATCGGCCTCCTCTACCTCTGCCTCTACCTCTTCCAGTATTTGAGTAGAAGACAGTTTCTTTTGAAGTTCCTTCTGAAGAAGATGCGCCACCATTTCTCTGCTCCTCAGAAATTAGAAGAGCAATCAACTCCTCAAAATCAGGAAATCTTTCACAGACAAAAATGGATGTTCGAAACTGTGCATAATCCTTTCCTAGACCATTCAAGGTCACAGAAACTAAATCATCATCTTCCACTGGCGACCCAATGGAAGCAAGTGTATCTACAATCTTCTTCACCTTCATGTGGTAGTCATTGATGCTCATACTTTCTCTTTGCACATTGTGCAACTCTTGCTTGAGCTGCATTTTCTTGGCTTGCATATTTGTGCTATACATTTTTGACAAAGTATCCCATGCCTCCTTTGGCGTACTTGCATCCTGAATATGCATAATCATAGAGTCTGAAATATTGATAGACAGCCAATATATAACTTTTATGGCTCTCGCATGCCATCCTTTAAATGCTTGCATTTGCTGTTGATTGGAAACATCATGAAGAACTGGTTCTTCTTCATTTCCTGTAATGAATTCCCAATATCCTTTTCCCATAAGGAAATTCGTCATTCTAAACTTCCATGCTTGGAAGTTGTTCTTGTCAAGCTTTTCAGTGACAATCTGTGAAAGAGAATCAGACGCCATTACAGAACACTGCAAAAAATTCTGCCACTGCAAAAAACACAGCTTCAGCCTCACAAGGGAAAATCTGCAAAACTAACGAAAGTGGTATTTGACCACACTGTCACTTCCTAGTGACGATTTTGCATCAATAGGCAACAAGGATGATTTTGTAACTCCCAATGTCTTTGCGCATAGGCATACGATGCAATTTCTACGGTAACTTTTCATCGACCTGTAGAACAATGGTCGCATAGCAAAAAACAGGGCCTTGTCTTGAGTGCGTGCAAAAAACTTTCGCCTCCAAAACGGGCCCCGAAATGGCCTCGAATAAAAAAAATAGGGTAACCAAGGGCATAGCCCTTTCCCGTAGCATATACTGCCCTCTTGCTACACCGCAAAGGGCGTCTCAATATGAGACAATGCACTCTAGCACTTTCCGGCTGTGCTACCTGCAGAGACTTGCTCCCAAACTCGAAAAATGAAAGCAATACTAGTCCTCTTACCAGGACACCGCGAACTTGGTTTGCTTTCTTGAGCTCCTTACCACAAACCAGGCTCTGATACCTTGTAAAGATAGTGGGAGAGAAGGAAGGAGTCTCACTTGTAGCTTTCTCATTTACAGAATGGGGGAATACACACAAAGGTGGAGGCTGAAAACAGTTTTCCTCTTCTCTGTTGTGTAAGCCAAAAGAACTCAAGTACAAAAGAAATAGAAGAACCCTATATGTGGGTCTCAAACCAAACTCAACTAACTAAGGTGGCATACTAACTGAGCGATGTACCAACCTCATCTGCAACTAACAAGTCGGTGGCATAAATGCACAACAGTCACCCTGACATATCACGAGTGGAGCTCGATATCTCAACAACTACTACTATGATAACCACAAAAACAACAAACAAGAAAATAAGAAAATAAGAAAATAATCTACCACTACCACTACCACTACCACTATCACTACAACAATAAACAATTTTTTTTAAAGAAATAAAATAGCAACAATAACAACCACCTCTCCCTCCTTCTCTCTCTCCCTCCCTCTCCCTCTCCCTCTCTTTCTCTCTTTCCCTATTATATTTAATGTTTTTCCCTCTCTCTCTTGTTCCTTCTTTCCTTTTCTCTCTTCCTTTTCCTCTCTCATTTCCTCTCCCTCCCTCACCCTCACCCTCTCTTTCTCTCTTTCCCTATTATGTCTAATGTTTTTTCCCTCTCTCTCACGTTCCTTCTTTTCTTTTATCCCTTCCTCTCCCTCTCTCATTTCCTTTTCTTTCTTCCTCTCCCTCTCTCATTTCATCTCCCTCCCTCTCCCTCTCCCTCTCTTTTGCTCTTTCCCTATTATGTTTAATGTTTTCTCCCTCTCTCTTTCATTCCTTCTTTCCTTTTCTTTCTTTCTCTCCCTCTCTCAATACACATGATTTTTAACAAAAACAAGTAAAAGAAAAAGACAAAACACAAAAACAAAGCAAGAATGAACAATGCACTCACCGTAAAGGCTTGAGGATGGATTCGGCGGCTCCTCTTCGCGACAACGGCTCCTCTTCACCCTCCGTACACTTCCTCCTCTTCTTTCGAACGGCAGCGACGGCGGTGAGAAGCTTTCCTTCTTCCTCTTTCTCTCTTTCTCACCCTCTCCCTCTCAAATGCAAGATGGAGTTTGCTTTCCCTTTCGCTCTCTCTTTTGTGTACTCGTGCAAAATAACACGCTCGAGTTTCGGCCCGTATTTTTTTCATCTGAGCACCGTCGCTATTAGCACCACTATATAGTGACACCGCTATTTTGCATCGAAAAGCGCCGTTGCTATGCCTCCATATCCTTGTAGTGTTCCTTTTTTTATGTGCCAATTCAATGCATGGATTTTTTGAAATTAATTTTTGTGGGCATGTTACCCTTACATGCCCCCATGAATAACAATTTTTCACCTCGTAACGCGTGCCATCATGTCCGACATGTGGCATCCACCCTATGCATACTCATCCTACTCCCATATATTTTCTATCAATTCAAAAAAAAATTAATCCCACTCCACGCTCATGCAAGAGATGGGGGGCATGTTTTAAAAAACACAATTTTTTCTTTTTAAAAATGTAAAAAATTAAAGAAAAAACACCCTCCCCTCCCCGTATAACCACCTCCCATCCCCTGAAAGGTGAGAAGGATCGAAGCTTGCACTCGAGAGCTATGGTGGGAGAGCAAGAGCAAGAAAGAGAGAGACAAGAAACGGGAACTCCAACAGTCACAATGTGTTGCCGAACCTTCCTTTATTCAAATTGTCACTAAAAGAATAAATAATAAAGTAACGGTGACAGGCTCCCACCACCTACAGTGTACAATGGCGATGACTGTCCGTGTAGAAATACACGGGCGGCTAGGTGAAGGCGCCTTTACCCCCAACAACCTTCCACTTAAAGGGAATCTGCCCTAGTGAGGAGTGAAAAGAAAAAGAAAAAGACTGTACAACATGTACACATGTACAACAAGATGAGAAAAGACGTAATCTCATCCCACGCCCATCAACCTCCTAAGGAAGGCAAAGCGCTCTGTAGAGAGGCTTTTCGTAAGCAAATCTACAGGATTCTGGTCGGTCGAGATCTTGACAAGGTCAATAGACTTATCCTCAATGACCCCACGTATGAATTGATACCTCACCTCAATGTGTTTCGTCTTCGCATGGAAGACCAGATTCTTGGCTAAATGAATAGCACTCATAGAATCCGAATGCAGTGTAAGGATAGCATCAATACCAAGGTCAACAACCAAACAACCCAACCAAATAGCCTCAGTGGCTGCAAAGTACTCGGCCTTTGTAGTAGAAAGGGTCTTGCATTTCTGCACCTTGGACATCCAAGAAACAGCACCTCCAGCATAGGTGAATACATAGCCGGAAGCGGACTTCCTACTATCTGCATGTCCTACATAATCAGAGTCAGTGTACCCCATGACTTCTGTATCCTAGCTGCTATAGCATATGCACATATCTGCAGTTCCCTTCAGGTACTTCATGATACCCTTCACGGCATCCCAATGCTTCTTTCCAAGTGTAGCCATATAGTGTACCACAACACCAACTGCAAAGCAATATCTGGATGAGTGGCAATCATGGCATACATAAGACTGCCCACTGCGGATGCATAGGGAATCCTGGCCATCTCGGCCCTCTGCTCATCTGTCTACGGACAATCAGCCTGTGATACCTTCACATAAGAAGGCAATGGACAACCAATAGGCTTTATGTCCTGCATGCGGAAGCGCTCAAGGACTTTATGAATGTACTCCCTCTGTGACAAGTAGAGGAGTCCCTAATGCCTGTCGCGTCTAATGCGCATACCAAGTATGTGAGTGACCTATCCCAGATCTTTCATCTCAAAGCTCTTCTCTTGAGCTAAGCCTTAAGAGCATCTAGCTCATCATGAGCTTTCTCTACTATCAACATATCATCCACATAGAGTACCAAAATCAATAAAGAACTATCACGGGCTTTCTTCGTGTAAAGACACGGATCCATAGCACTCTTGCTGTAGCCCTGTGACTGCATAAAGGCATCAAACTTATGGTACCACTCCCTAGGTGCCTGTTTCAAGCCATAAAGACATTTCTTCAATTTGCACACTAGGTGCTCCCTGCCAGGTTCTACAAAGCCCTTAGACTGCTCCATATAAATCTCATCATGCAAGTCCCCATGTAAGAAAGCCGTCTGGACATCCATTTGGTATAAATCCAAGTCAAGCTGAGTAACCAAAGCCAAGACTAAGCGCAAGGTGGTCATCTTAACCGCAGGAGAAAAAACCTCATCAAAGTCCACACCATGCTCCTGCTTAAAACCCTTTACTACCAATATAGCCTTGTATGCCAGCTTGGGGTGTCTAGGAGTACTTTTCAGCTTGTACACCCACTTGCATAGCAAAGCGTTCTTGCCCTTAGGCAAGGAAATAAAATCCCAAGTCTCATTCTTATGCAAGGAATCTATCTCAGACTGCATAGCCCTCTCCCAGGAGTGACTATCACCCTTGTGCATAGCCTCATCATAAGTGAAAGGCTCTCCTGCATCGGTAACCAAGACATAATGCATCGATGGTTGAAATTTATCATGTGGACGTCTGTCTCCAGTAGACCATCTCACATCAGGCTCTACTGCCTGCCCAGCTGCCTATCCAACCAACACCCTGACCATGAGCATCTGGTGCAACTGTAGGCTGTCCAACTGGGCTGTGCGGGAGCTCTCGGCTCCTCCTAAAATATGACCCTGCGGATCTCAACAACTCTCTCAGGCTGCCTATGCATCTTATCTTCATGGAAGACTACATCATGATTGCGGATGACTTTTCATGCCTGCAAATCCCAGAGACGGTAACCCATCTCGCCTGCATCCCCATAACCAAGGAAAATGCATTTGACACTCTTAGGGTCCAGCTTACTTCTCTTGTCCGTGGGCACATGGCAAAATGCCTCACATCCAAAGACACGGAGATGTGTATAAGAGGGAGGTTTTCCAGTCCATACCTCCTCGGCAACCTGGAAATCCAAACCACTAGAAGGTGATCTGTTTATGATATACACAGCTGTACTAACTACCTCAGCCCAAAAGCTCTGTGGTAGGCCTGCATGGCTAAGCATACTTCGTACACGCTCTTGGATGGTTCGATTCATCTGCTCAGCCAAACCATTATGGGGGGGTGTAGGGGGCGGTCAACTGACGCTTAATACCCCTCTCATCACATAACTACTCAAAAGCACGTGAGACATACTCACCCCCATTATCTGTTCTTAGGCATTTTAGCCTATACCCAGACTGGTTCTCAATCAATGCAAGCCATCTTTGAAACACAGCCAAGACATAGGATTTCAGCTTAATGGGATAAGCCCAAACTTTTCGTGAAAAATCATCTATAAACGTAACAAAATACTTTGCACCGCCCATAGACTGACAAGGCATGGGTCCACAGACATTCGAATGTACCAATGCCAAGGGCTCACTCATGCGTGACCTACGAGACTTCTTATGCGTAGACCTAGTTTGCCTGCCATAAAGACAATGCTCACATGAATCAAAACATGCATAATCAAGGGGCGGTAAGTACTGCAAACTAGAAAGAATTTTCATTCCCTTGAAAGACATATGTCCCAAATGGGCATGCCAAAGAGATACATGTGGGATAGAACCCACTGACAAAACATGATCAAGGGAAGAAGCAGATACAATCAAGGGATAGAGGCTACCAGCCTTGGCACCTCTCGCAATCACAAGTCTGCCACGAGTGATCTTCCATGCAGAATCTCCAAAAGATACATGATAACCTGTATCATCAAGCTATCCAGCTGACAATTGACTGCGTGTCAAAGCAGGTACATGACGTACATCCTGCATAACAAAACTGCTTCCAGAAGGAAACTGCAGTCTAACATCACCAATGCCCACAATATCAAGAGAGCTGTCATCACCCAAGTGCACAGAACCCAAAACAATACGATATGAATGAAACCACTCCTGGCAAGGTGTCACATGAAAGGACGCACCTGAGTCCAAGAGCCAGCACTATGCATACATAGACTGTATCTCTATTATCTGTGAAGCACTAGAAGAAGCTGCAAGGATATAATCATCATCATCAACATCCTCAGGCTGCATAACATTGATCTCTTCAATTTTAACACTGGACTTTGCAGGCACTATGCTGCGATCAAAAGACTTATCCTGCACTTTGTCTTTCCCCTTATCTTTGCGCCTTTCATTGCACAGTTCATGGCATTGTGGCCTAATATGGCCCTTTTTCCCACAATGGTGACAAGTAACATCTACATTCCTGCCACGGGATTTGCTACGTGACTTCCCATGAGACTTGGACTGAAATTTCTGAGAATCCCATCCACGGCCACTGCCACTGCCATGCTTTCCATACCCATCATTCCTGCCTCTAACTATCATAGTATGCGACACACGAGAGGCATCCAAATTCTTACGATTAACCTCTTCCTACAGAAGAGCACTTTCAACATCAAATAATTTCAAGGTAACAGTAGAGGCAGATAATGCAATGCGGAATACATCCCATGACTCATTAAGAGTACCAAGCAAGAAAAGAGCAGTGATATCCTCTACAAAAGTGGTCCTGCGAAGTCAAGTTTTTGAGTATAGCATGGAACTTGCTCAAGTGAGCAAACATAGTCACATTCTCCTTCATGCGCGCAGATCCATAAGCTGCTTCAACCAATACATCTGACTTGCTGGACTTTTCTTGTCATAGAGATTCTTGATTTTATCCCACAACTGCCATGCACTATTCTTTCTCAAATACATTGTAATGAACATGTTCTATGAGAGATAATACAATAGTGGACTTGCATAACTCATCAAGCTCAAGCCATTCCTCATCTGGCATAGTTGCAGGCGGATGCCCGCTCAACCTCAATGGTTTGATCTACGATTTCTACACCAACACCTGCCAAATCTGGCTCTTCCAATAAGAGTAATTTGTACCATCAAGCTTAGTGATGTTGAAAATAGCATGATTAGTGGACAAACTCGCCATAATGTAGGCTGGAAGACTGTAGACAATTCAAAACTGCTTGCTGTTTACTGTAGAAAATGACAAAAAAAACACCAAAATCGAGAGAAAATGGCAAGAAAAGTGTAACCAAAGCTACTACCCACCAAGTACTAGTGAAAATACATCATTTCAGAATATTTCAGCATGAAAAATCTATGTCAATCCGGAGTTATATGCTTACTGTAATAAATGACAGCAGTGTACTGTGAGAGGCAATTGCTGACCAAATCACTGCATAAAGTCAAGAAATGACAGCCAAGACATGACCAGCCATAAATGGGCATAAATCAGCACCAAACAGTCATCAAGACCCTGAGCAAACACCCAGACATGTCACCAAAGCATCCGTAAGTGAGTAGGCATACCCCCTGGACAATAGGGCAAAGTATACATAACACTGACAAGACCTGACACCAGTAGGTGTATGCTCACAAGAGTGCAAAGACCAAGCTCAGGTCAAAAGCAACTCCAAGATATCAGTGCATGAACCCTGCAACATTTAAGTGTAAGAGAGCCCAAAGTCTCAAATATCTGCAAAATGCTCAAATAGCATAAACCTCCTACTCAATGTCAGTCAAGCATACAAGATGCTCCCACTGGCACAAAATGCGAATAAACGAGCTCAACAGCTCAATCAAACCAAGTTAGAGTACCAAAGACATGTAACCAAGACAATGCCTCAATAGCATCCAAGGTTATAATGGAAAAAGCCAAGTCGTAACGGAAAATTCCAAGTCAATGTCCAACTGCTCAAGGGAATACTCAAATGAATATCGAGATGAGCTCAAATAACTTCCATCCACAGCCAAAGCATAAAGCATTCACCAAGACATCATAACCCGTACTGGGTAGCCTAGGCATAAACCATGTCATAGATGAAATGCCAGCTACAAAGAAGTGACAATCAAACCCAAATTGAGCTCTAATCTCAGCTCAAAAGCATTATGGAGCATAAACAAGACATGTGGCATAGTCCAAATACATCATGACATCATACCGAGTAGCCAGGAGCACCCCATGACCAATAGGCATAACCCAACTGTAGCATAAATAGCTTCAACCCTGAAGTTTCCAGTAGCATATAACCTCTGTAAACTAAGAAAATCAGTGCTCAATCCAAGCTCAAATATATAGGCAAACCATAGGCATATATTCTCGTATGTATAGGCACCAACCGGGCATAATTGGGCATCAAATGCCAAGACCTGTAAGCATAAAATTGAAGTAACAAGTGGTTGTCTTGTTTTGGACAGATCTGGGATTGTTCAAAACAGTCAATGGCTGAGCTAAATCAGCTCTAAATGTATCTCACATAAGAGGCATAACATCCACAAGTGATCAGATATCAATAGACATCAGTAGAAGCATCACATAAGCCATAGGCATACAAATACATGCTCTCTCAGACTTGAAATCTGTTGCAGAATATTTTGTCATCAGAATTTAGCAAATCTGACATCATCATTACGTCCGGAGCGTGCCAAAACCCCAACTTAGACTCTTACCTTGCCTGAATCGGGTTCCGAATGCCCGAGATATGACAAAAAAAATGATTTTTTGGGCTAGTTTTTGAAACAGGTGCAAAAAAAAAGTGAGCTGGCTGGGGGCGTCTATTGTCCCACGTGTCAACAATGGGGCCCAAAGCCTTAGCAAGCCTTGATAGGCTGGAAGCAAGATCCAGGTGAAGGAAGCTCCAAGAGGTGTGAGCTATGGCTGAACCCTGTTTACCTAGACCTGACCTGTGGACTGAGATAAATCTCTGAAATAATGAAGCAATACCTCAATGTCAATGCCCTGATGGTGCCTCAATAGGCCGGGAAGAAGCTCGGGAAGCCGGGGAGTGATGGGAGCTCAAGAGAATGAGCTATGGCTACCGGGAAGGAGACCCAATGCGAGTGGGGAGTCAATGGGAAGTTGAGAATGCCACGAGCCAAGCTCAAGAGTCGAGAAGCCGTGCTCTGATACCGGTTGAAAGGTGAGAAGGATCGAAGCTTGCACTCGAGAGCTATGGTGGGAGAGCAAGAGCAAGAAAGAGAGAGACAAGAAATGGGAACTCCAACAGTCACAATGTGTGACCGGGCCTTCCTTTATTCAAACTGTCATTAAAAGAATAAAGAATAAAGTGACAGTAACGGGCGCCCGCCACCTGCAATGTGCAGTGGGGTGGTGACTGTCAGTGTAGTAATACACGGGCAGCTAGGTGGAGGCACCTTTACCCCCCAACATCCCCCACTTTCTTTTCTCTCTCTTTCTTTCTTCTTTCTTTCTCTCACCTTCCACTCTCCCTCTCCCTCGTTCTCACTCCTCCTCTCTCATCCTCTATGTGCACTACTTGCCTCTCACCCTATCCCTCCATAGCCTTCTATCTCTCCTTGTTCCTCCCCTCCTCAACTTCTCCTCTCCCTCCTACTGCCACTGCTCAATGACGTCGCCTCCATAGTCGTTTGCACCCCCACCTATGTCTACCAACACTACTAGGCACCACCACATGTCGCCACTCGTGCTCCTCATAGCCACCCCCACCTACTATCATTGACCTCCTCTTTGGCCATTACCTAGAGTTTTCTTTTGCCCACACTGTAGGTAGCCATCGCTCCCGCCACCACCAACTGATGCAAGGCACCACTACCCCCGGACGTCAATGGCACCAATACCTTTCTCCTTGGCTACTTCCACCAACGACCACCTCCCTCCTCCTCCTCCTTCTCCTCCACCTCCTCCCACTCCTTCAACATCCCTCTCCACCCCCCCTCCGCGGCAGCCTAACAAACACCCCCCTTACCCCATCAACCCACCTTGCAAGTCCCCCCTTCCCACACAAATGCCGATGTATACAAAAACAAAACACAACCCCGCAACCCTCACCCTCTTGCTAGCTTATGTTCACAAGCAATGTGTGTTTTCCAACCTTGGCACTATCGGCCATGTTCCCACGTGAGGTGTTTTTGTTGATGACTGATCGTTCATGGTTCATGTGTACATGTCGTTTAAGCTTACATTCATATGTGAGATGCACATGTGGATTTGTTCATCCCACTAAGCTACTACTATTCACAGGTAGCATAGAAAATCGAGGTACATGCCTTCCCGCTAATTTCAATTGGTAAAAACTTTTAACAAACATAAAAAATTCAAATTAAAAAGTCAAATAAAATTAAAAATTTTGCATAAAATGGTCAAAGTTTTTAGGATAGCAACTATAATATGTACATTTTAATTTTTTTTTAATAAAATCCAATAAAAACTAAAATTTTCATCAAAAATCCTTACAATTTCAAATAATATTCACAAAATAACATGAAAATATGACAAAAATATAAAAATCCCATTAAATTTTCTAAGCCTTTTATTATTGTTTACCTCATCCATTGGTTCATGTAACAATTTAAAAAGCCAAACACATTCTGAATAAATTTTTGTAATTTTTTTAAAAACATACAAAATAAAATAAATAAATAAATATACATGCTATATTTTTTTCTCACACTACGAATTTGAAAATTTTTTTATTTTCTTTTGCTTTTTTTTAAAGGATGTGGTCGTTGATTTTTAGTGTACGTGTTCGAATCAAGGTGCACACATGCACCCTATAGGTATCATGCACATTTAATTAATAAAATAAATGTAGTTACACATTGGTAATAATTTTCTAAAATCCATTGAAAAGTAAATATGAATCCAATCACTTCTCACTAATCACTAATTCAATTATCACACTACATTGGAGTGTGGGTAATGCAATCTACTAGTTAGTTGATATAGACACGATCAATTCATCTTGGTTTAATAATGTCCATGTGTTATAGTTTGTGTGGTTTTTGGTATTCTAATAGCAATGATGTTGTCATTAGGGGTAGAGTATGTATGTTTTACTTTTTTCTGCTTGATATGCAACTTCAAGGTGCTTATGTGTATACATATCACAAAGCTTTAAATCACATGAGTAGGTAGGTCATGTCAAATTTCTTGTAGGATGTGGTTTGCTTGGAGTCATGTGTGTGAGTTGCTAATTTGTTGATCTCTTATCTACATATTGGATGGGTTGAGGTGCCATTCAAATGATAACAAGATACGCATACCAAATAGATAGAAAAAACTACATGCAAAACAACACAACAAAAATAGATAAGAGATCAACAAATCATCAACTCATACACAAGACCCCAAGCAAATCACATTCTACAAAAATTTTGACATGGCCTACCTACTCATGTGACCAAAAGCTTTGTGATATGCATATACATAAGCACCTTGAAACCCCATATCAAGAAAAAAAAATTAAAACATACATAATCTACCCATGATGACAACATCGTTACTATTGCAATACCAAAAACCAGACAAATAACACATGGACACTACTAAACTAAGACAAAATGATCGTGCCGACAGTCCTTTGTGTGATGAGTTCTTATCTCTTATAGCAAGTGGGTTGATTTTGTCTGAGATACCATTGTTGTGATGACACCTAGAGACTTGGGGAAGGCTTTTTCTCTTCCTTATTGTGAAGAGATTTTTCGAGCAACATGTCAGCTCTTAGCTAATGAGAACATTCTCAAGGTACTACAAAAACAAACCAGCACCATCCTAGATCCTAAGAAAGTTCTTACTACCTCAGGTGTCTCGATAGCAATGATCTCTAATCCATTCTAGAAGTTGTTATGCCAATTCCTTTAGGGTAGGTTCATACCTACCAAGACTCCATCCAATTACTTGTCCAAGGAGTTGTTCACTACCTCTAGAACAGTGCCCGAAGGTGTGGTCATTGACTGGAGTTCAAATCTTTGTATAAAAATGGATCAACATTTTATCAAGGTAGCTAGGGGTAATCTGACTAATGTCATCTATGGGTCGTATTTGTATGCTTTTTTGGCACACTCTACCCTTGCCAAGGAAATTCCACCACCTCTTAACAACCCTCTTGTGGTTCCTCCTCTTACAAAAGATCCTGAACCCATCCATCCCTAAAGATAGTGATTCTCCTCCTCCTCTAGTTATTCAAAGAATGCACTTAAAGCATGTGGCTGAAACAATTCCAATTCCAATTTCTATAGTGTCAGTCATTGCTACATCAAGAAGTGCTCTTCTTGAATGGCTTACATCTAAAAAATTGTTTCGGGTGCATAGAAATGGTAACATAAAAATATCAATTCCTTCTCTACACCACTTGGTAGCATGAGATACCACTCCTATCTTGTGTAAGGATATTCAAAGCTCCATAGAAATATCAGTTATTGTCTGTGTTCAATAATTATATTCTTCTTTTTATCAGATGTAGCAATCCAAGGAGGAGTTATACAAAGCCACTACAGAGCTTGCCTCCACTAAAGAAACCTTCTCTAATCTATTCAAACAAATGGAGTAGTAGACTAAATTGTTCAAAGCCTAGAAAGTAGGGATATTCTCTTTACAAGACCAATCAATTGAAGCAAAAACTCAAGTAGCTATTGCCACTAAGAAAAGAGATCATCTTTCTAATGAAAACCAAGAGTTCAAAGCTTTGATTGCTACCCAAACAATAGAGTTACAGTCAACAAACTCCAAAATTGATAATCATAATACCATGATCAAGGATTTGAAAGAACAATTGGCTCAGTCTCACGCTTTGTTCCACCAAGTTTTAGTGTACCCCCAATGCCTTCTTTGTTAGCTATGGACTTGGCTTCTCTCCAATGTAGTGCGATGTTATCTTCACTATTTCAAGCCAAGGTGGAGAGGTTACAATCTAGAATGGAACTTTTGTGGACCTGCTTTGAGACATTTATGAAATATATCCACTAGATTACTCCTTTTTTGTGTATTATCAATTTAAAAAAGTTGATGTTTCATATAACATTATCCACTATGGATTTTGTCCTCTAGAGGATAGATGAAGTGGTGCTTGGTCCTTTGATCTCCTTGTGAAAGTGGTTAGGATGGTATTTGAAGGCTCACTTATACTTGACACCATGCTAATGTGTTACTTGTATATTCAAGGTGATCTTGTGATTCCAAATGATGAGGATATGTCTTGGTATGTGGGGTGTATTATTTTACAAGCTACTCTTTATATCCAACATTTAGAGTTATGGATAGATGAGATTTTCCAAGCTTATTCATCCAAAATGGCTGACTTCCCTAAAGTTTATTTGCATCCAATGATAGATTCTACTGCCTTGAATCATCAATAATAAAAAGCCTCTACACGTTTACAAAATGCTAACCAACTATACTGGAGGATGTTTTAGCCCATATTTCTACAAAATCACCTTTTGAGACATCCTTCTTTGAAGCTTATAATTGTCGATCTCTTTTAGGTCCATCGGTATACCTTCACTCATTTATTATTAACAAATGGCCCATAGATTTGTCCATATTTCAATCAAATCCACAAATCATTACTCATATTTGTCCATATTTCAATCGAATCCACAAATTATTCCTTCTCTTTTTTTCAACCTCAAGCAGATCCCCAAATTCCTATTTTTACACATTTTTTATTTATTATAGGTCATGTTTTCTCACCTACTCCTCCTTGTAATCATCCACCATCTACCACACTCCTTTCTACTTTTCTAATATACTTCTTAACTCCTTTTTTATCAAGTTATGTTAAATTGCATGAATTTCTATCTCTAAAGCTTTCTTATTTCTATGGTTTTGCAGATCCATCACTTCATCCTTTAATGTATGTTCATTTTCTTCTTCCATATCTTTTATTATTGTTCCACCTTAGTTGGTTAGTAGCCACTCAAGTTTTGATTTATAGATACCTACACATAGAGGATGGAGTCAGACAGATTCATTGATGTGTCCCCACATTAATTGTATGTAATTCCAAGGGAATGGAAGACTCATACAGACAAGCTTATTAAAGTTATTTGTGATTTGCCCAAATATATTATCAAGCTACCGATCCTTTAGTTAGATTGGCTACTCATTTTTCATGGCACTTAGCATTCATGCACCGTCTTTCTCATAATGATCAAAAGCCAGTATCTAAGTTGTGCCTTAATGCCAATGTGGATATTGATCCCCATTAGTTGGACATATTGTCTTTCCATATTCTTTGTCTTCTGACTAGATATCTTGTACTTGTGGAGAGAATGTATTGTTTTTAGTTCTTTCAAAATCCTCCCAAGGCATTTGTTGATGAGTCTCTCTCCCAGGATAGATTTGGAAACCATCAAGATTTTAAGTGAGATACACTCCATTGACTCTTGATGTATTCTTAATGAGCTATAACGATATATTCTTGGAGGTGCCATTCACGTGACTGTTATATGTCTAGTTTGTGTATGTGGTGTATGAGTTGTGTATGCAAGGATTGTGGTTTGATGATGAAGCTGATCAAGATGCTACTCCTTGTTGGTGATAAATGGTTCTGTCTAGATGGAAGGAAGATAAAGAAACCTATTATATCAAACAGCACCCTGTCTAAGCCATGTTTTAGCCTTGACTTGAACTATAAGAACTATTTTTCACCCAAAGGACCATATGGAAACACTTTAGAGGACTAATGTGATTTTTTAAGAACTTGAGAGTCTTGCAATGAGCATGTAGAAACTCAAATTCCACCAAAGATACCGTATTAAGGCACCCAAAATTGACATAATTGCTTATGGTACTGCAATAGATCTCTCCTTCAAACAAATGCATGTAAGCTCTGGATTAAGAGATCAAAAGATAGAAGTAATTTCCTCCACTATAAAGAAGCACCTTGATTTATAACAGCATGAGCTAAATGTAACCTCGAAAAAACCCTTTGTCATAAGTAGTAGGCATGAAGCTCTTCAAACTTCAAACTTCATCTTGAGTAGGCCAAATGCATAATATTATTGCCAAATATTGATTTCTTTATAAGTTGTGGTTGTTGCATTTTGCGCCTATTGTATCATTGAAATGGTTTTGATTCTCTTACCATAGTCCAAGGCACTATGGTAATGAAAATGAAGCAAACATTGTTAAGAATGGTTGTAAGGATGAAGATGTTTGCAATCATGTTGCTGTTTAAGGTCCTCAAATATATGCAAACTATGCCAGCCTAAGTGTTAGATGGCCATCTAAATGAAGCAAAGAGCTAGGATAACATGGTCAAAGCCATGCACAAGCATTAGAACATTAGAAGGCCTTTGAACTCCACAAATTATGTATTGAACAAATTGTTTGCTAAATCAATCCTAGCAACCAACACAAACTATGTAAATTGCTCCCATAGTGTAGGATAGATCAAGGCTAATCATAATGCCACTCAAATGCCAATAAAGCATTGCTTTTGGTCCTCATATCTTGTGAGAAGGGACATGAGTAGATTTCTTAGCTGTGGGGCCTACTGTTGGATAGCCTACAAACAATGTTGAGTCATACTCTTGACATGCATGAATGTTGAGCTGATTTGCTAGCCCCAATGGTTATGGCCATGATCCTTGAGCAAGGAGGAAGAAGCAAGTGCTATTGAAGCCATAGAAGGATCTAAGAAGAGAAATCAAGGTTTCCACCATGGAAAACATTGAGAAAAGGGCTTGAAGGGAAAAAGAGTAACCCTCCCTTAAAAGTAGAGGCTATTTTAGTTGGCTTTTTTCTCCTTCCAGTCCACCTTTTGGCAAAGAAGCTCCAAAATTTCTTTGGAAGATAGTCATGACATGCTAAAATGGCAAGAAAACCACCATTTTTGCCCAGATCCCCTTCAAATGTCTTCAACTATAGTCCTGGTTAATTGTAGGATCCTAATGGTCTTGCCTCAAAGTGACCCAAAATTGTATCTTGAATTACTCTTCATAGATTATTGTAGCCATATCTAACCTTGAAAATGACAATATTGTTGGATCTAAACCACTGCTCTATTACCAATGTACAAAAAGGAAACCTAGCCTAATTGGAGTAACTCTAACCAATGAGCTAAAAAGAAATTGGTCTAAGTATAAGAAAATGGCTCAAAGCCATAGCCTAAATTGTGTTAACTTAAGAAAATGATGGACAAGAAACTAGAAATGGAACTAACTCACCAAGTTTGACTGATCAAAATGATAAAAGACCACCACAATAGCACTTTCTCCCCCTATTTATAGTTTTTCTCCAATATTAGTTAGTGTAGATTATTTACATGGATTCTTCTCCTACATTACAATGAGGTGGTTAGTGGAGTAGAAGCGGTGGTTGAACCTTTTTCTTGAGTTTCTTTCTTTCTATCTCTACCAATCTCTCTCTCTCTCTCTCTCTCTCTCTCTCTCTCTCTCTCTCTCTCTCTCTCTCTCTCTCTCTCTCTCTCTCTCTCTCTCTCTCTCTCTCTCTCTCTCTCTCTCTCTCTCTCTCTCTCTCTCTCTCTCTCTCTCTCTCTCTCTCTCTTTGTGTGTGTGTGTGTGTGTGTGTTTGTGTGTGTGTGTACCAGGAATAAGAAAAATAAAAAACTAATGCTTCAATGAGAAAAATACTAAGGCTTTTATAGCCGAGGGGTACCCCTCCTCCTTATCGTCATTATGTTCAAATAATCCCCCTTTTCATATATTGATATCGGACAATTCATGGTGGGAAGAAGACGGCTAGTTGATCTGATCTATGTGGCAAACCAATAATGATGAAATTTACAATGGGAGGAGGTGGATTCTAAGTTGTCTAACTTATTTTCATTGTGGTGGAGAAGTTGAAGTTCACAAGTAAGAGGTGGAGTACCAATCATCGGATGGATGTTGCATGGTGGGATGGAGATGGAGTTCAAAAGCAATGTGACGGTGGTGGTTGGTGGTGATGGGACGATGAATGACCACATGTAAGTTATAAATGTAAGTTTTAAAGTTTTCAACTTTAGAATTTTCTTTTTCTTCTTTTATTATCCCTCCAAGCCCCACTCACTTGCACGGGAGGGCCCAAACATCACAAATTGATTAACTTGACGAAAGAATACGAGGATGTTTTCACCTAGAACTACTTTGACCTTAAGACTATACCACCATAAGTTTTCAACCATACAATTCCTCTTAAGGATGATACCAAACCTATCAAGTAGTGACTCTATCCCATGAATCTTCAATATGCCCATCACATTAGGAAAGAAATTGACAAGTTACAAAGGGCATGATCCATTTATGAAATTGAGCATACCAACTTGTGTCACCAATCATTGTGGCACTAAAAAAGAGTGGCAAAATTTGAGTATGCATCAATTACAAGAAGTTGAATGATGCAACCAAGAAAGATCACTATACATCGCCATACACTGATCATATGATAGAAAGGGTAGCAAAGAAAGAAGCCTATAGCTCCTTAGATAGGTTTTCAGGATACAATCAGGTACAAGTCCACCCTAATGATAGACCAAAAATTACATTTTCCACCAAAATGGGAGATATTCACTTATACTATCATGCCATTTGGGTTGACTAACACACAAAAAACTTCAAGAGGCTCATGTCACAATCTTTGAGAACATGATATGGAAGTGGCTTGTATTATTTTTTGTGATGACTTGTGTGTCCACTCTAACTAGGAAGAACATCTTGACAAGCTCCACTTAGTCTTTAAGAGATGACTTGTGTGTCCACTCTAACTAGGATGAACATCTTGACAAGCTCCATCTAATCATTAAGAGATGCATGTAGTATAACTTATCCTTGAATCCTCTCAAATGCCAAACGTAGCATAATCTTGGGGCTTGTCATGCCCAAAAATGGAATCACATAAAAACTAACACTACAAAAATTAAAGTCGATAGACATAAAGAGAAAGAGAGAGTAGAGATAGAAAGAAAGAAACAAAGAGAAAGAAATAAAAGGAGAGAGAGAGAGAGAAGTAGAGATAGAGAGAAAGAGAGAAACAGAGAAACAGAGAAACAGAGAAACAGAGAAATAGAGAAAGAGAGAAAGAGAGAGAGGAGGAGGTTGGCAATATCAAAAGAGACGTGCAACTCCTATCGAAGGATTCCTACGCATCTAAGCCAAGTATTTTTCTTGTTGAGATATCAAGCTTTACATGAGTTGGTATCCACTACATGCCTTCGTAATGTGGCAAAATATTACTCACTAGCATATTAGGTGATTAACATGAGGATACACTAGTGATTCTACAACTAGACTATACCCATGTAGTCTATCCTTGGTTATGGCACATTTATTATACCACATCTTCTTCCCTTAGAGTCTTCACACTTAGTAACTGAATGTACATATATTGAGGTACTTATATCAGTCTTTTATCATGTTGTAGACTTAAGTAGTATACATGCAGATATAATTTGTAACAAAATGGAGGTGTTGAGCAAAAAAACAGGCATATTGTAGAGATGAATCATGTATTGATGTTAGAAAGAAACCTACCACATTACTATTGGGCTGAGGTAGTTGTTACTATTGTACACATTATGAACAAGACATCCATTGTTGTTGTATATGGTATGATACCCAAAGAGAAGTTTATAGGTAAAAAGCCAAACCTATTCCATTTAAAAATATTTGGATGTATTGCTTATGTAGATATTCCTAATTACTTATACAATAAATTAGATCCTGAAGTAAAAAAATGTATGTTTGTGGGATACTCTCTTAAGTAGAAGGGATATAGATGTTATAACCCTGTTACACATTAGCTAAGAGTTAATAGGGATGTTGAATTTGATGAAATGAGTAGCTGGTATAGTAATGTGCAAAATACAATTGGGGTTGATGAGCACAGTAGTCACTGACATTGAATAGACCAAAAGAGTCTCCTAGTCATGGTTCTATTGATAGACCTTGGAGTGGTAGATTGAGGTCATAGTTTACTCCACCAAGTACATCACATATATCAAGAAAAGGTAAAGAGAAGTTGCAAACTTATCTATTATGATAGATGCATCATCAATTTTTTCTCGTGTCGATGTTGACTCACATGACTTTGAGTAGAGCTTGGATAAGGAGTTTGGGATTCTATCTATTAAAACACCTAGTGTGTGGAAGGTGCAAGCACTTGGTAGTGATCCAAGTCCATGTAGGTCAAGTAGAGTAAGAAAGCCAATGCAACAATTGACATATGATAGCCATGTAGCTCATCGCTATGCATGCATGGCTAAGGTTGTGTAGGATGTGGAACCCACTTGTTTTGAGGATGCAATGGGTAATGAGTATTGGGATCGTGCTATGGATGAAGAAATTGTTGTAGTTAAGGAGAATGACATATGGGAATTGGTGCCTCTACCTACTGAAAGCAAGAAAGCTAATGGGTGCAAATGGGTTTGCAAGGTCAAATATGGATCTATTGAGTGCTATAAGGTTCAATTGGTTGTCAAAGTATGTAAAGCCTCATGGTATTGATTATGAGGAGACTTTTACTCTAGTAGTTAAAATGGCTACTATAAGGGTTGTCACAGTAGTGGCTACATCAAAGGGTTAGATCATGCATCAGATATTAAGAATATTTTCTTGCAAGGTGAGTTGCAAGATGAAGTTTATGTGGAGCAACCACCTAGTTATGTGGGTGAGAATCATCCAATTTATGTATACAAGCTTTGTAAGGCCTTATATAGGTTGAAGCAAACACCTAGGGCATGGCACGAAAAGATTGTAGAACACCTTATTAGCATTGGATTTTGTAGAGCACAGGTTGTTCGCTCACTCTATGTACATGAGAGTGATGCAAATATTGTGGTCATTACTATATATGTGGATGATTTGACCGTTGTTGGTGATAGTGAGATAGATATTAGCAGTGCAAAGAGTCTCCTCAATACTAAATTTGAGATGAAGGACTTGGGAGAGCTTCGTTATTTTCTTGGCATAGAGAGGATCAAGAGTCCAAAGAATATATGGTTGTCACAGAGACAATATACATTGAATATGTTGAAGAAGTATGGTGTGGCTAATTCCAAGCATATTTCTATATCTTTGGATGTTAGTGCTAAGCTTAGTGCATATAAGGGTGACTTGATTGAGGATGTTAGTATGCATCAAAAGATTGTGGGTAGTCTTACCTATTTGATTATTACTAGGCTAGATCTAAACTACACAGTTGGTTTGGAGAGTCTATTTATATAATTTCCACAAAAGCCACATTTGGATGTAATGTAGAGCATACCATATTATGTCAAGTCCACATTAGATTATGCCTTCTTCTATGGTGCATGTGTACCATTGGACTTGCATGGTTACAGAGATGTAGATTGGGTTGGTAGCATTTCAAACATGAGTCTACCAATGTTTTTATGTTTTCCTTTGGTAGTGCTAATGTTACTTGGAGCAGCAAGAAACAACCGATAGTTACCTTGCCTAGTATAGAGGTAGAGTATGGAGACATTGCAATTGCAGCATGTGAGGTAGCTTGGTTATGTAAGCTACTTGGTGATTTGGGGGTGCAAGTGGATAAGAAGGTTATCATCTAGCGTACACTTAGCTAGGAACCAAGTGTATTACATGCATAGACCAAACACATAAAAGTTCATTACCATTTCATTTGAAAGTGGGTTCTGGTAGGTAATATTGACATGGTTTATGTCAATACAGAGGATCAAGATACTAACATTTTCACCAATACCTTGGGAGCTGAGAAGCTTCAATGCTTTAGGAATATGCTTGGAGTTCATGAGCTCATGCTAAGCTTGAGAGGGAGCATTGAGAAGTCAATCTCTACATGTCAAGCTTCACATGAGCTAGCAACCACTAAGTGCCTTGGTGATGTGGTAGAATATTACTCACTGGCATATTAGGTGACTAACATGAAGATATACCAGTGATTCTACAGTTGGACTACACTCACATAGTCCATCCTTGGTTATGGTACATTTATTATGCAACCTCGTAATTCCTTAGTAGGTCCACACTTAGTGACAGCACGTACATATATTGTGGTACTTTCATATTAGTATTTTATCAAGTTTTAGACTTAGTTATTTTGTGTGGAAGGAGAAGAGAGAAGAAGAACAAGATTTCATCCCTATCTCTCTATGTGCTCAAGTCTCCATTGCCTTTTTATCTATACTCTTGGTTTCTTTATCTCTCTCCCCTCTTATCTATTTTCATTTTCCCCCTCTTTCCATACTTGGCAAAGAGCTTCTAAAGCCACATTACATTCACTCTTGGTTTCTTTATCTCTCTCCCCTCTTATCTATTTTCATTTCCCTCCTCTTTCCATACTTGGCAAAGAGCTTCTAAAGCCACATTACATTCACTATGTCAAGTTTCATATCAATGATTCTCTTTCAAGACCACAGAAGCTAAGGAGTGTTGTGTGATGGAACCCAAAGAAGAAGCTTGGGAACTACAAGTATGGAGGCAAGAAACATAATAGCAAGCGTCAACAATGCACCAGCTTTACCAAGCCAATCCCAAGTTTTCCTATTGTGTATAACCAATGTAATTAAAAAGGAATGTGTTGATACTCATTTTGAAAGAGGAAAGAAGTTTTAGTTTAGAAAATGATTTTTTATTTATGAATTTGCAATGCTTGGCAAGATCAATCCAATAAATTAACTAGGTTGATGAAACTCTAGGTAGACATGTTATTTTCAAGTTATAAATCTCCCATCGAAAATATTGAGATTGCGTTTATCTAGCATGAATGTAGAAAAACTATCCTCTTAATATCCTTGTAAGAATTAGAAGGCCAATGATTAACGGAAAGACCTAGTATATGGGGAAATCATGCTATATGATAGTGGGCCACTGGATTAACAAGACCCAAACACCATTCTGGCTCTAATTAGACTCGCATGAGGTTCTAAAGAAACCTTGGTGAAATAGCTTATGCAATGAATAACCCAAGAAAAGGGAAAAAGATTCTTGAGATCCCAAGAGGAAGTTATCATTCATGGTTAAGTGTTGTATTTTGTTTTGGAATGGGAAAAAGATTAGGTCTTAATCCCCCTCTTTGTGACCATGTCCCATTATTAGAACTCCAAGATAGCAACATCACCATGTCAACATTAGGAGTAAGGAAACTTGTCTGAATCTTCATCAATACGTAAGAGAAGATTAAAAGATTGAACTACGTGAGTGTATTGAGAATCCATCAATCAAGGGATTGAAGCTTTAGAATCTTGAAGGATCATAAGAGCATAGCGTGAACTAGAAAAGCACTTTGGGCATAACTAGGCTCAAAGAGTGTAATTAAGATAAAGCAATATGAAAAATAGAGAGAACCTTATCTCTCCAAGAAGATTAGGAAAATTCAAGACCTTAGAAACCATAGAAAAAGTCCCAACGAAAAGTGTGAATCCAAGAACTATTGTAGGGACTACCAACTAGGATAAATTCCATTTTTGGCTATGCATTTAGGGACTGATTGATGCACCATGAAACAATAAGCTTGTGTTTGTAAGATTTAGGATTTTGATTGAATCTTAACAATAACAGGCTGATATGGTTTGCTGTAGACCTCCCCCAAGGCTATTAGCAAAAACCTTGCACCAAGGGGGTTTCATTAAGTCATGATGTAAACAGTTACAATTTTTAGGACATTCTAGTAGCCTTATCAGCAAGCTTTGGCAACTTGATCTGCTTGTTGCTCTAATATTCTGACTTTATTTTCAATATTCTCAACTTCTTGCAATTAGACTTGAATAATTCTAGACCATTAAATAGAAGAAATCTTGAACAAAATAGTCCAAAGTTTGTAACCCGACACTTTCCCTAGTTGATAGGGATTGTAGCCATCCTTCACTGAAGTCACCACACAAACACAAGTCATGGGCTGTAAGTTACAATTGACTAAACCCATTTAAAATTTATTAAATCAAGGCAAGTTTAAAAGCTTTAAGCTTTCAAGCTTAAAGCTTTAGAAAAAAAGAAGAAGATTATGATGCCAGGAGGCATATTCCACGGTGGATTCCGTGAGGTTTTACGATGGATTCCGTAAACTTAGATGACCGGGGCTCATACGCAAAGAGGATTCTTTGTGCGAGAAGTTGATGGGGACGCCTGTCCTTTTCGGGCGTTTCATTAATTTAGTGTGTACATGGGTGATTCCATAGCGGGTGATTCCGCAAAATGCATATTAAATTAATAAACGTTTATGAGTTTAGAGTGCGCACTCGTAATAAATTAAGGTTAGGATTTATTTCTAACCAGTTGATTTATTTATGTAGTTGAAGACTGCTAGGTATTCACTTTTGTCAGTTTAATTGTGTTATTTTACTAACGATTGTGAATGCTTCAGTTGATGTGTAGAGATAGCAGCAGTGGCGGAGGAAAGCATTGGAGTCTAGCGGATTTTCGACCTTTGGACTACATTTTGATAGGCGCCACGCCTATATTTTGTTATGTCTATAGAGACATTGATTATTTATTATTATTTTGTATGCGCTTATGCGCCTGGATATGTTATTTCTATTTGGACATTGAGATTGGGCGTGCCAGACTCTATGGGCACCGTCCATTAGCTTTATTTTCTTATTTTTGGTAGAAAGCAAACTCAAAAGCTAAAAGCTTGTTATATTTTTGTAATTGGGCTATTTTTGAGCATGAAGATTGGAAATATACATTAAATACATGCTTTGTGAAGCGTTCACACAAGGCATGGGGGAGATTGAACCCAATTTGTCTCTTGTCTCATGTCGTGCTTGCTTTTACATGGGTTTTTGTGGTAAAAAGTAGAGTACTTTGTTCTTGGGGACCTTCTGGGATTCACCACGTGAGCTATCTGCGACCGATCTGCGCGCCAGTGGTATCAGAGCGGAGCAGAGATCAAGGGCTTCCAATCGCTACCAATCTCGGGCGAAGGCGGAGCTCCAGGAACAAACAGCCTCTACAGTCAATCTCGTCGCGAACCGTCGATACAGGCAGACTTCTGGCGATCAAGAACCCCTGTTTCTACTGTCAGATCGCGAAGGACCAATCTCTGTCGGCGGAGGACCACTCATACATGTTCTTCATCAAGTCGTTGCAAACAGAGATAAGATTTCTTCTTAATCAAGTTTAGTATGATCTTAAAGCTTAATCTTAAGCTTAAGAAGCTTTATAAGCTTCAAATCGTCAAATCGATCAACAAGAGGAGCCCCGAAAATCACGCGGCGGAAAAAAACGGCCCCCCCCCTCACGATCAAAAACGGCGGCCTGCTAGTCCACCATTAAGCTATTAAGCTTAATTACTAAGTCCAATTAAGCTTAAGACACACCATACTTTGCAAGTTCTACAGGGCAGAGAAGTCAAAATACTCCGGGTCTCGCACTACAGAAGTCAAGTTCAGCAAGTCACTTGTAAACAAGTCCTGCAAGTTCTGCAAATCGGCTAAGTCCAGCAAGTCAACAACCCTGCAAGTCTGTTAAGTCTGCAACTCTGCAAGTCAGACTAAATCAGAACTGACTAGTGCTTAAAACTCATAGAAGACTTGTTCGTATGCAAAAACTCTGAACTGGAAAGTTGTTCGCAGCAAGCTGTTCTACCTGTCTACAAGTTCGTTGAAGTACTTTCAGCAAACGGAGACAGAAATATTGCAGAATTTCTGAAAATTGAAGAAGAAAATACCCAAAAATACATAGCCTTGTAACCCCAAATTTGAGCTACGCTCATCCCACTAACTGATTTTGAGTGAGAAAGGTTTGTTGAGTTTTACAGGATGACTACCCCACATATGGATGATCCTATGGCTGAAGACGACCTACCCGAGCCTACCATGGAACAAAAGCTGGATCTTATCATGCTGCAATTGGAAGAAGAGCGAAGAGCTAGGCAAGCCTTGCAAGCGCAATTGACAAAGCTACAAGGAGCGTCCACTGATAAAGAAGAACCTCAAGCTGAAGATCTGATTCGCCGTACCATCGATGCCACTCTTGAAGCACAAACCATTCGCAAGGAATCTAAGATAAGTAAACGAAGTTTCAAGTTTCGCACTTTCAATGGCATAAGAGAAGGAAAGACTGTTTTATCATTCATTAGCCAGTTTGATGACTATTTCCATGAGGAAACTTATCCCGAGAAAGATAAAATCAAGTGTGTTACTAATCATCTGATAGATAGAGCATCACTTTGGTGGACTGTAGTCCGCAAGAGCATAGAATGTCCTGCTACATGGGAAGATTTCAAGAAGAAGTTCATGCAAAATTTCCTTCCACCGCAATTTCATGAGAAGGCTATCAAGCAATGGGATTTACTCCAACAGCGCGATCGTGAGCCTATTCCACAGTATACAGAGCGTTTTTGGAATGCACTCCTACAGCTACGTATGCTTGAAGACGTACCAGAGACGACACATAAGCGGAAGTACATGTCTGGACTTCTTGGACATTACTACGCTGAGGTGAATATGTTCAAGCCTGCTACCCTTGAAGACGCCATCTCCTTAGCTCACGACACTGAAGATAAGTTACGTGGAAGAGATCGACGACCACAGCCATTCCAAGCAAACGGTAATTATGGATCTAAACAATTCAATTCCAATTTTAGAAGGTTTAATCCAGGTCGTTTCTCATCACCATCTTTCCGCAAGAATTGGCCTAAACCACCTGCATTACCATCCACTGTCAATCCAAATCCTAAGCCTATTCCACAAGCAAATCCAAATATACCCAGACTCCCAGCCATTGCAAATAATGTGACCAAAGCCAAGCCCATCGTATGTTACAAGTGTCACCAGCCAGGCCATCTCGCAGCAAATTGTCATTCAAAGAAGCCATCAGCACATATCAACTACCTTGGAGCTATGGACGAAGACGAGCATGAGGATATGCCGGATTTCACTGAAGAAGAAGATGATCCTACTACTACTTCCGACACTTTACCAGGTATGCCTACTTTACATTCATTGTTGACTATGAAATGTATGGTGCATGGAAAAGAAAGAACTATATTGCATGATGACGGTAGTACGCATGACTTTATTTCAGCAAAATTGGTAAAGGAATTGAAATTGCATACAGTACCTACGCACTATCGCGTAAAAGCTGCATTTTTAGGTACTAGGTACAATGGCTCACAAGAAGTTCAAGATTTAGAAATTCAAATTGGTCCATATATTGAAAGAAGAAATTTCTTAGTTGTCCCATTACAGTCTAGTGACATTATTCTAGGAATGCCATGGAGACACCAACATAATCCCAATATAGATTATTCCACACACACAATGAATATTAATTTTCAAGGAAAATCTATTACATTATTTGGTATGCATGCATCTCATATGTTTCCACTGCTTTCGCATACTCAAGCAAAACGTGCACTACGCAAGAATACTAAATCATATCTCATTTGGGTGAATGAATTGCACGCAAAAGAAACTCATATGCACCCTAGGCATAAGGAATTTCTTGCATATTTTAAGGACTGTTTTGCAGAAGACCTACCACCAGGTTTACCTCCATCACGTCCAGAAGACCATAAAATTGACCTAATACCTGGCACACAACCACCTTGCAAAGCCCCATATAGGCACAATCAAATAGAGCAAAAAGAAATCCAGAGTCAAGTAGAAGAATTACTAAATAGAGGCTTAATTCGACCTAGCAGTTCTCCATTCGGTGCACCTGTGCTCCTAGTCAAGAAAAAGAATAATACTTATCGGATGTGTATTGACTACCGAGCATTAAACAAGATTACTGTAAAGAATAGGTATCCTATACCTAGAGTTGATGACCTTATGGACAAACTGCAAGGATCTTCTATATTTAGTAAAATTGACCTTAAATCTGGATATCATCAGGTGAGGCTAGATAGATCCGACATATTTAAGACTGCATTCAGGACACAGTTTGGCCATTACGAATTCTTAGTCATGCCATTTGGATTAACTAATGCACCTGCCACTTTTAGTAGAATGATGAACCGTATTTTTCTAAAATATCAATATTGTGTGATTGTTTTCTTTGATGATATTTTAGTGTTCAGTCAAAGTGAAAAAGAGCATTATGAGCATTTATCATTAGTTTTTCAATTACTGAAAGAAAATCAATTGTTTGCAAATCCTGACAAGAGTGAATTCTTTAAGACAGAAATAGAATATCTAGGTCATATTGTATCAAAAGAAGGAATAAAAGTTGATCCTAAGAAAATTGATGCAATATTGCATTGGCCTATTTCTAAAAATGTACATGAATTACGCTCGTTCCTTGGTCTTGCTAGTTTCTATAGGAAGTTTGTACGTAATTTCTCATTACTTGCTTTACCACTGACCAAACTTCTTAAGAAAGGCATTGTTTACCAATGGACTGAAAATCAGCAGAAATCCTTTGACTTACTCAAACGTGCATTAACCAATGCCCCTGTTCTACAATTGCCTGACTTTAACAGACCATTCTTTCTAGTTGTGACAGATGCTAGCGGATCAGGAATAGGAGCCGTGCTAATGCAAGACAACCATCCAATAGCATATTCTAGTTCTAAGCTGAAACCCTCTGAGCTCAAATATTCCACTTATGACAAGGAACTCTTAGCGGTTGTCCAAGCATTAAAACAATGGAAGCATTATTTAATGGGTTCAGAATTCATGATAAAGACCGACCAGCAAAGCATTAGATATCTACTTAGCCAACCCCAAATTTCTGACCGTCATATCAAATGGGCTTCATTCATTCAAAGTTTCCATCCTATCATTCAATACCAACCTGGAAAAGAAAATGTAGTTGCTGATGCATTAAGTAGAAGGCCTGCAATTCATAACATTTCTATCATATCTTTTGATTCTCTAATTGCTATGAAAGACACATATCACCAGGATATTACTTTTCATTCTGATTGGCAAAAATTAGTTCAAAATAATTTCATTCCTGTTGATTCATTGTCATATAATGATGGATTCATGTTCTTTGAAAAGAGACTGTGTGTTACTATTCCATTCCGATCTTTTGTCTTGAATGAAATTCATTGTCCCCCATATCAAGGTCATAGAGGTATCATTTCTACATTACGCATGTTAACTGAAGATTTTTATTGGCCGCATATGGATGCAGATGTATCTAATTTTGTTTCTGAATGTCTGATTTGTCAAAGAATAAAGAGACATCATGGTAAACAGTATGGATTATTAATGCCTTTATCTATTCCATCTAAACCTTGGGAACATATATCTATGGATTTCATTACTGGCTTACCAAATACTAAATCTAACCATGACATGATTTGGACAATTGTAGATAGATTTAGTAAGCAAGCATATTTCATTGCATGTAAGAAAACTTTAACAGCATCACAAGCAGCACAGTTATTTTTTAAAACTGTTTTTACTAACCATGGATTGCCGAAAGTGATTATTTCAGATAGAGATTCTAGATTTTGTAATAATTTTTGGATTACACTGTTTGCAAATCTAGGCACAAAGATTGATCTCTCATCTGCATTTCATCCAGAAACAAATGGGCAAACAGAAGCCACAAATAGCACCATTCTAGATCTTTTACGTGCATACACTATCTCTAAACCTCAGACATGGGATACTCATTTGCATTTATTACAGTTTGCATATAACAATACACCGCACACATCTACAAAGAAAGCACCTTTTGAAGTTATCTATGGATATAGATTATCTACACCTGTTGCCTCTTTGTCTAATAAAATACAAAGTGCCGATGATATTGCTGTTATGCATAACACTATTTTTGATGAAGTAAAGGATATGATTGCTAAAGCCCAACAATCATATACCAAACAAGCCAACAAGAAAAGACAAGCCATGAATTTCAAAGTTGATGATTATGTTTGGCTTAGAATAGAAAAGCGTAGACTGCAAAGTGTAGATAGACATCCAGTTGTCAAATTAGCTCCTAGATTCTACGGACCATTTAGAATCATTCATAAGATTAATGACAATGCATTCAAGTTAGAACTGCCATCCCATTGGAAAATTCATAATACATTTCATATTAGTTTATTGAGACCATTTAGAGGACAATTACCTATACACCCTGTCTATGAAAACCCACCTTTACTAGAAGAAGAGACTGAAATACTTGAACCAGAAGCCATCATAGACACTGACTACATGACCACTAGAACTGGCCGAAGGTATTCTAGATATCTAGTAAAATTTAAGAACCATCCTGTAGAAGAAGCACAATGGATGCACGCTAGAGACTTAAATGCTTTCCCCACTCTGTTAACTCCACATTGAGCTAATAGCAATTGAGGTCAATTGCTATCCCACCCCGGGGGTATGATGCCAGGAGGCATATTCCACGGTGGATTTCGTGAGGTTTTACGGTGGATTCTGTAAACTTAGATGACCGGGGCTCATACGCAAAGAGGATTCTTTGTGCGAGAAGTTGATGGGGACGCCTGTCCTTTTCGGGCGTTTCATTAATTTAGTGTGTACATGGGTGATTCCATAGCGGGTGATTCCGCAAAATGCATATTAAATTAATAAACGTTTATGAGTTTACAGTGCGCACTCGTAATAAATTAAGGTTAGGATTTATTTCTAACCAGTTGATTTATTTATGTAGCTGAAGACTGCTAAGTATTCACTTTTGTCAGTTTAATTGTGTTATTTTACTAACGATTGTGAATGCTTCAGTTGATGTGTAGAGATAGCAGCAGTGGCGGAGGAAAGCATTGGAGTCTAGCGGATTTTCGACCTTTGGACTACATTTTGATAGGCGCCACGCCTATATTTTGTTATGTCTATAGAGACATTGATTATTTATTATTATTTTGTATGCGCTTATGCGCCTGGATATGTTATTTCTATTTGGACATTGAGATTGGGCGTGCCAGACTCTATGGGCACCGTCCATTAGCTTTATTTTCTTATTTTTGGTAGAAAGCAAACTCAAAAGCTAAAAGCTTGTTATATTTTTGTAATTGGGCTATTTTTTAGCATGAAGATTGGAAATATACATTAAATACATGCTTTGTGAAGCGCTCACACAAGGCATGGGGGAGATTGAACCCAATTTGTCTCTTGTCTCATGTCGTGCTTGCTTTTACATGGGTTTTTGTGCTAAAAAGTAGAGTACTTTGTTCTTGGGGACCTTCTGGGATTCACCACGTGAGCTATCTGCGACCAATCTGCGCACCAGATTAAGAGGAAGATGGCGACGAATAGGTCCCCCTCCCCCTTTTTTTAACCAAAAAAGCGGTGCATGATTTCTCCTAAAATTGGATATCTTGAAAGCACAAGCAAAAGCTTGAATTCTCCTTCTCAATCACAATAGAAAACTCCAAAATTTTCCCCCTCTTCTCAGTTTGATGAGAGGCTTAGATTGAAGCAAGATCATCTGAGAGCTAGACAAATTAGTCATGGCATCTATGACAGTCTCTCTAGACCTTAAAGATCAAATCACCAACATCATATTGCATCTTGAAAGCTTCCAAATTATTGATTTGCCAAGATACCCTCCATAAAGAGCTCCTCTTCTTGGGCCACAACTCTTCTTCTTCAATTTAACTATAAATATGAGGTATGAGGAGCCATTGGAGAGTAGCCTAAGTAAGAGAGGAGAGGCTCTTCTCAAGAGTATAGAGCAAGAGGGAGTTGGGCAAGAGAAGCACAAGGACGGGTATTCTCATCAGGAAGACAAGGAGGATACTCCGCAGGCTCTTGGAATCAAGTCCTCTATCCCTTTTACCCCACTTCCCTATGGAATCAAGACTCTTCTTGATTTTTCTAAATCCCTAGTGATCACCATCCCCCATCAATCCAATTGCGACAACCCCAAGCTCTCTTGCCAAAATCCGCTTTACAATCTCGCGATTAAAGACCATGGCCCCAAAGAAGAAAGTTATGAAGGTCGCGGAGATAGGAGTTGCCAATAACACTATAGACACAATCACTACAAATGGAATTACGAGTACTAGGATCACAAACAAAGCTGTGAATACCATCAATCACACACTCATCATGGATCCCCAGATACTATATTTTGATAATAAAGACAGCTAGCAAGCCATCATCCCATGAATTAGCAACAAAAAGCTTCATTCGTAAAATAGGATTTTATTTATTTCTTGCATATAATCTTTTAAAGGAATTCTTAACCGCAAATTCCAAGGAATAATTTTGGCTTGTATAAGATGTACCAAGGAGAGTACAAGGAAGGTACTGTGTCCCTAAAAGACTTAATATTTTTTATTTGTATTGATTTAATAAAACCTCTGATGGATAAACACATACGCTAATTCTTGATATATAAAAGACCTTGAGATGGAATTGTCAAAAGAATACTTTTCATAATAAAACTAGCCAATATCTTTTTTTAAAAAAATCATGGGCAAGGACCCACGAAACTCCATTAAAAAAGTCCACCAAGGGAGTTATTTTCAAAAATAGAATTCTTATATAGATTCAATCCAAACTAGATCCCGAGGAAGGGGAAATCCAAGAAGACTATTGGAAGGTATTGCCACTTACACTAAGTTTTGCCTTGATATTATTATTTTTGGAAAGAAAAGTTTTTTCTTGAAAAAAAATTTGTTAAAAGATGATGTATAATGCATTCAAAATAAGATGTTCGTGATTGTAAGCTAGGTACTAATCTTTCCTAAAGTCATCAAACTAAAAGATGGATGATTGGTACAGATCGCCGATTGAGGTAGTATTCCGATGAGCACAAAATGCCACGACTAAGGCAATATTATTGATGGTGCTAAAACTTCCCAAGGCCAGCATGAATAAAACCTACTCTAAGGGGTTTTCTTTTTTGTTTGGTGTTAGTGAGTAGAGACCAATCATAACGTGAAAGGTCTTGTCATAGGGAACTCTAGTCGGCAAGAGGAAGTGAGGATATCATGGGGCTTTAGTCATAAACTCCTTAGGCTCTTATGAACTGCCAACTACCCTTCAAATTCTAGATAGTATCCTAGAAATTCCAATATTAGTTTAGGAATTGAACTTGGAGAAAATAATACCTTCGGGTTCACATCATTCTAGTTAGAATAGAAAACATTGTAAAAAGTTATTTTTCTTAAAAGAACTATTGAGAAGGGATTGCTTTACTATATTTTTATGTTGTGAAATAAAGATATATAACGAATTTGTAAGCCTGTATCAATCAACAAATTCTACAAAGGGGTGGAAACTCGAACCACTGACACTAATCAACCGTTAGTAGTTGATTTGACCATAAAGACTCAAATCAATCTTCATGGGAACGGCTAAAACTTCCACTGTGGGGTAGACTCAAGCAAGCCTAGTTAGCAAACTCCAAGGGTTTTCATCAACATCTCAAATGGCATTTTCTAAGACATCTCTTGTTGGGCTACTAAGAATGTACCATCGAGGAAGCAGCTTGAGCGGACACATTACTATTGGTATTAGAGTGCTCTTTGATATAGAACATGATGCAAGTAAATAATACTAGTGATAATTACAACATAAAATATATTTCCCTTAAGTGGTAAAAATATTCTCTTGTTAATATATGTTTGCGGCGCGAGCCGCAGCCGCCTCGAGCCGCCGTCCAGCCGCCGAGCCGCGCCGAATAGTAGAGAGAGAGAGAGAGAGAGAGAGAGAGAGAGAGAAACCAAATGATGTGAATATTAGATCAGATATACAATCCTTCGCCCTTGTATTATGAAAGATGATGAATGTTAAGTGGAGGGTATTATTACATTGACGCAAACCATCTTGCTTACCTCTAGAATAATTTAAAGAGGCTAAGGTGGATGGAAACTCTTAAGGTTGCTAAGATTTATCTCTTCTATGAGGCCAGAATAAACTTAAACATGTTCACTAGAGGATGATAAGTCAAATTAAACCGGTACATCTATGAGGAGGTAACAAAGGTTATACTGGCTAATCAAGTCATGTTTGTAGGACGCTCATGTTGTCGCAACTACAAGAAAGATGGATTACCTGATCTTCCCCTAAATTATCGATTTTTGGATATCCATTCCCAGAATCCTAATTACTTTGTGATGGATGTATCGCAATGCCATGCCTAGATTGGGGTAGAAAAACCTTTTCCAAGAATAATACAAGCTCCCAAACTACTCAAAAAATGTATTCCCTTCCTATTGACATAAAGAATTATTTTTGTCCACCCATTTGTCTCCTTGAATCATGAATAGTTGGAAGATATTATATGTTTGATGAAATTTTTTCTAATAAAAATTAAAACTCTCTTTTGAAGTGTAAACCCTGATTATTATCAGAAGGCCAAGAAGTACATAATTTCCTTCCTAAATTAATGAGGTAGATTAAGCAAGTAAACATATTTTTTAAATATAGTTGGAGAGAAAATTGATCATAAAAATTTGCATAATTTCCTAGAACATCACCCTGAATCTCAATATTACAGAAGCTCAAGAGAAGAAATTTCTTCTCAAGCAGTACCAGCCCCACCGAAGTTTGATGGTGAAGGGAGGGACATTCCAACTAAAGCAAAAACATGGATAGAATCTATGGAAGACTATTTCACTGCTACAGGGATGCACCATCAAATCAAGCCATGATCACCAAGCTAAAACTCACAGGAGATGCTTGTCTTCAGTGGAAACAGTGGTGCAAGGACCAAAGAATATTCGAAAGTGCTATCACTTGGGACAAGATTAAGGACGCTGTGCGTGGGAGATTTTTTCCACCCACATATCAAGATGAATGAGTTCTTCAACCTAAAGTAATTAAGCCTAAGCCTAGAAGCTTACTACTCCAAATTCATAACACTTCTAAAATATGCACATATGATGGATGTTTCACAGCAAGTATCCAAATTTTGCAATGATCTAAATCCGCCTTGAATACGTGCCTTGAATCAATGAGACCATCGCATTTATAGGATGCATTGATTCGAGTAGCTCCAATAGTTCAACAGATCGAATAAATGCCAAGAAATGAAAAATTATGGAACACAAACAGTTAGAATAAGGGCAACTTCCAAGGTTATGCAAAAAGAGCCCAAGGGAAATACCAACCAAACAAGACGAAGAAAGCTAAATCAAATGCAATGGGAAACTTTGTATCCACAAGAAAGATCAATGAGACTCCAAGGTACTTCTATTGCAAGGAACCAAGACATTTCAAGAGGTAGTGCCCAAAGCTTGGGCCAAACATCCACCAAGGTCAATTTTGTGGGCAAAACCAAGATGCCAAGGGGAAGGTTGCTGGAATAAACCTAGAGGAGGTTAGTAATGATAAAGATCCTACAATGGAATTCAATATGGAAAGAGCCAGAGTACACGGAACTCTCAATAAGAAGGGTCCAAATCACCAATTCTCAATAATTCAAACACCAACAAATTATCAAGGTAAAGCCTTTCGAATTTTAATTGATTGTGGAAGTACCCACTCTTTCATATCACCAAAATGTGCAAAAAGGCTAGGCCTAAACACTACCCTTGCATCTAGTTTGCTTGTGGATTTAGTAAATGGCAAAGAAGTTCTATCAACACAACAAACTAGCAAGGTAGAATTTAGCTTGGGTGGCAATTCTTCCAAAATGAGCTTCCAAATTATGAACCTCAGGGCTTATGAATGCATGCTCGGTATGGATTGGTTAATTCCAAATAATGACCATATCCATTGCAAAAAGGGCCAAATCACATTTCAAAACTCAAAGGGAGGACAAGTAACCACTCAAGGAGAAGCAGGGAACCCTAAGGTTCAGCTAGCTAAAGCTTCTTGAATAGTAAAAGGACTAAAGAAAGGATTACCCATCTATCTAATTAAACTCAACAAGGCCGAACAGGATAGTGAAGCTAAGGATCAACCATCTTGGCTAAGAGAATCTGCAGATGTTTTTCCAAAAGACCCGACAGAGCTTCCACCAACAAGGGAAGTGGATCACAAAACTCAACTCATTCCAAGCACTGCTCTTGTCGCCAAACAGCCCTACCGAATGTCAATTTCTGAAGCCATTGAGCTAAAAGAACAACTCAAGCAACTATTAGACTAGGGATACATCCAGTCGAGTAATTCACCATGGGGAACCTCAGTACTATTTCAGAAAAAGAGAGACGGAACACTCCGTCTTTGTATCAATTACCGTGGATTAAACCAGATGACAGTGAAAAACGAATATCTAATCCCCAGGATAGATGAGTTTCTTGACCGACTCCAATGAGCAAAGGTCTTTTCAAAGATCAATCTCAGATCAAGCTATTGTCAAATAAGAATTAGAAAGGATGATATCCCTAAAACTGATTTTAACACAAGATACAATCATTATGAGTTTATCGTGATGTCATTTGGATTAACAAATGCTCCTGTAACCTCAACAAGTTTATGCAAGACATTTTTCGACTCTACCTTGACAACTTCGTCCTTGTCTTCTTTGATGATATCTTAGCATATTCCAAGAATGAAGAAGACCATGGACCATAGCTATGAGTAGTTCTTGAAACAATGAGAGCCCATGAACTGTATGCTAAAAAGAACAAATGTGCCTTCTTCAAGAAGTAGATTAAATATTTAGTATTCATAGTATCGACAGATGGCATTTCAATGGATCCTGCCAAGGTCCAAGATGTACAAGATTGGCTACGCCCAACAACGGTCAAGAAAGTTCGAAGCTTTTTAGGGCTAATGGGTTGGTATAGAGTCTTTATTAAAGATTATGCCTCAATTTTTGCGCCTCTCACCGACCTTCTCAAAAAGCACGTCTCCATTATATGGACATCCGCCGAACAATCTAGCTTTGAGAAGCTTAAGCAGAGTTTAGTAACCACCCCTATCTTAAGGCTACCTAACTTAAGCAAAGAATTCAAAGTCATAACTGATGCAAGCTCTCTTGCTTTGGGTTGCGTGCTTATGCAAGAAGGACATCCAATAGCCTATGCTTCAAGAAAATTAAAGATCCACCAAAGAAACTATGCCACACATGATCTAGAATTACTTGTTGTAATTCATGCCTTTAAACTATGGAGATGCTACCTACTTGGTAGTAGGTTTTCTCTAGTCATTGATCATAAAAGCTTGAAGTGGATTTTTACTCAACCATATCTCAATATAAGACAACCCCGATGGATTGAGACCTTACAAGATTGAGACCTCAATATAAGCTTGAAGTGGATTGAGACCTTACACCGATGAAATCAAATATAAACCAAGCAAGGAGAATGTGATTGTGGATGCTCTAAGCTATAAACCATTTCTTAATGCCCTAATCCTAGAGAAACCCTCTAGGGCTCGAACTCCTGCTACAATCATTTCAATGCCTAATAACCCTCTTGTAGAAATGGCTAAAGAAGAGGTAATGAAGGATCCAAGCTATCAGAGATTGTTAAGAGAAATTTCCATCAAGGATTCAAATCCAAAACTCAAGACTAAGTATCAAGCTTTTTCCATAAACGAGGAGCTTGCCTATTTCAAGACAAGACTATGTATTCCTGCAAGTCATGAATTCAAAAAGAAAATGCTCTAGGAAGCTCATGATTCTCCATTTTTGGGTCATCCTGGTTATACTAAGACTCTTAATACAGTCTGAAGAAGCTTCTATTGGGAAAGACTCAAGGGTAATGTACTCAAGTATGTCACCGAATAATGCCTAAACTACCAACAAATTAAGGCCGAAGGTGTCAAGTTGCTAGAAAAGCTCCATCCACTTGACATCCCTAAAATGAAATGGGAGTATATCAGCATGGACTTCATTGTTAGATTACCCCCGGTACAAGGAGGATATAACTCCATAATGGTAGTCATTGATATGCTAACAAAAGTTACACACCTTATTCTTGTAAAAATCAATTACAAGGCTTCTGATATCGCCATGCTTTTCATTAAGGAAATTTTAAGGTTATATGGATTACCCCAAAGAATTATCAACGACCATGATTCTCTCTTCACATCAAACTTTTAGAAGAGTTTGTTCGAAGCTCTAGGAACCCAACTCTGCTTCAGTACTGCTTACCAGTCCCAAACCAATGGTCAAACAGAGTGGGTCAACCAAGTTATTGAAGACATACTGAGAGATTATTGTAATAATGAGCCCAAACGATGGATCCAATATGTACCCTTAGTTGAATTTACCTACAATGCATCATACCATCAAAGTATTCAAATGACTCCTTTTCAAGCACTATATGGGCAAGATTGTCTTACCCTAATAAATTTTTTCAATCCTACCCTATGGATAGAGGCATTTAGGCAAATGCTAGAATAAATGGATCATCAAGTAAAGACTATAAGGCAAGATATTCAAGCTGCCAAGGATTGGCAGAAGGCATATTATGCCGATCAACAAAGGCAAGAACACATTTTTAAAGAATGTGACATGGTTTTCATATGAGTTCATCAAAAGAAAAGTTCCTTATCTTTGGGGGAATTCAAGGAGCTAAGTCCTAGGTATTGTAGGCCATATAAGGTGCTAGAGTGTCTAGGACCAAATGCCTACAAACTGCAACTCCCTAATAACTTGAAAGTGCATAATGTATTTCATGTCAGTCTATTGAAAGCGTATGTTCCTAACCCTGACCATGTACTTAACAACCAACAAATTGTGATGCCAAGTCAAGGATTCCTTGAACTTCAACTAGAAAAGATACTTGAAATGCAAGAGAAAACTCTAAGAAGCAAAACACTTAGAGAATATATTGTCCAGTGGAAAGACTGCCCTGAAGAGGATGCCACTTGGGTTGACCAAAAATCACTATGTAATCAATATCCCTAGTTTCATTCAAGATGAGGACATTCTTCTTTGGCACTACAACAATAGGAGATAACCAAGTAACCTCATTAACCGGTTTGATAAACCCAACTCTCAAAAGCTTGTCAATTTCTTCCTTGACCTATTTGGCATAGTTAGAATTCATTCTATACTTCTTTTAGACAATAGGCTTAGCATCTTTCTTCAAGTTTATCCTGTGCTGACACACATCTGGATCAAATCCTTTCATATCTATATAATCCCAAGCAAAAATGTCTTGAAACTCTCTGCACAACTGAATTGAATCCTGCCTGAAATTGTCCTCCACAAAAATACTAACCTTGATGGGTTTAGGCTCTCCTTCTATATTCAAGTTAACCTCCTGAACCTCATCTTCAACCACTCTTTGTTGATCTTATCATTATGTGCTCATATCTTAGTTTAGCTTGAACAATAGCTTTCTGCCCTTCTTCATCCAATGCACCAGAACTGTCCATAAAACTATCCATATCAATTTGCTATTTTTAAGGTATTTCTTGCTAAGAAACTTCAGGATAAGTCCTACTTTGGTCTTGAATTAATTTATTCTACTCATTCCTAGACTTGTCCTGAAATACAGGATGCTCCTAATCTTCAGGAAGACCTTCCAAATTCTGCCCTGACTGATTTTGTACTGTAGTTTGAACAATTTGTTGTTGCTGGACTACATTTCCAGCCATATTGGGCTGCTCCTGATACTCTTCTATAACACCATTAACATCTATTTCAAAAACTTGAACCACATAAAATTTTCCTTGAAGAAATAATTCCTCCTCATCATCTTCTACCTCATCTACAAGATTAATAGTTTGAGCTACTACAGGTCTAGCTGAACTTTTTAAAATAACCTTATTCACTGTGGATAACTTGATTTCCTTAAGTCCTCTTAGAATGCACACACAGTCATTTTCCCAATCCTGCTTAAGTGTAGCTAGTCTAAGAGAACCAAGGTCTTCCCAAATGCATTGTATAAGACTCTCCAATTTCTAACATTCTCAAGACCACAAAACTGACCCTAAACTTCAGGTCAGTTACTCAAATTTTTTGATTTCTAAGAATACCCAAAGGTTGCAATCTCCTTTGGTCTGCCATCCGGACCTGAAATGGGGATGGGAATAACTCTTCTTGCTTAGTTGCCAAATATGTATGTTCAAGAAGTATATTAACTCCTAAACCTCCATCCAATGAGACATCATCATGTTTTCTTTCTACATACTCAACTTGAATGGTGGGTACTTGATAATCCACAACTTCATGTTGAGTTAATATGAGTGCCTGAAAATAAAGAACTACATGATCTTGAACTGTTATACTTTCAAGAACTTCTTGTTGCTTCTGCCTGATCTTCAAAAGTAATTTCTCCTTGAATCTTGGTATTAGATCCAAATTTCTCTCCAAGGTCAAATGCAAAGAACACTTTGCTAAAGCTTGAAATAGCTCCTCAGAGCCTCCTTGCTGTAATTTTCCATCATTTATGCTATCAGGAACTTGCTCCTGATCATCGTGAGACCGATTCCGTTGTTCAGGAACATACTCATAATATTTAGGAAACTGCTCCTACATTTCACGTTTCTGTAGACTTGAATCCCCTACATCATCAACTTGATTAGATTCAAATTCTTCAGCCATTTTTTGCATTTTTCTAACTTGTTTTGTTACCTTTTTCCTTGTCTTCTCTTGTTTGTGCCAATCAAGCTTCATACTAGCTTGGCTCCTAGTTACTACTAAAACCATTGGTTCCTCTTGACATTCCACAGTTTCAATACAATTAGAACAATCACAATGAGCATGCATACTTGCAACGTTAATATTACCTGACACCTCCTTTGCCTCATCTTGAACCTTCTCTTGCTAAATTTTCCTACAGCAAGTAGTTCATTCACCATCAGGAGATTGCCTTTTCTCATCTTGATCAGGTAACTCTATAAGGACTGCTACAACTGGGGCATGTGGATGTTGTTGATGAGATGCTCCTACAGCTCTTTCGTCATTGCAGGACCTTGCTACTGGCATTCCTCTCTCAGTCCTATGTCTTGCCCAAAGTTCACAGTTTGGTCCAACAAAGTGTCCTTGACCTCACAATAGTGGCATGCTCCTGTTTGGGTAGTTTGCACTACTGTGCCTAAAAATTTCCCCAAGGCTCTCTTGCCTACATTTTTCTAGGTCCTCTAAAGGGTCTCTGTGGTATGGTGTCAAGAATAGTCTGATTTACTATAGTTGGTTGAATAGGTCTTGGCCTAGCATGCATCACTGGCATCTGTTGTGCCATCCTGACATTAGGATTATACCAGCAAGTCCTAGTTTCATGGCCCTTTCTCTTACATATCTCACAATGCTTTTCCTTCTTCTTACTTTCAAAAATATCCAAATATTTTAGTTTTTGTTTTATCATTTTATCCAACTTGATGTCCTTTGACTTCTTCTTATCTTTGTCCTTTGCTTTCTTCTTGTTGGTCTTGGTTGATCCTGATGTCTTCTTCTTCTTCTAATGTCTCCTCCTGCTAGAGTTATCCTCATCAGAATCACTTGAGTCATCATTTGAATCTTAGTTGTAATCACTATCCTTAGCATTAGTATTTGTGTCTGAATCTAATTCTGAATTTGCATCAAAATCTGAGTCTTAAGAATCCTCATCTTTATAGTTCTTAGATCGAGAGGTACCAAGTCTTTTTTCCACTGTCATAGTTGCCCTAATCAATGTGTCTAATGTATCATTCTGACCCATCTCAACATTGGCAATGGGATCCTGAATCTTACCTCTCAAACCCTTCATAAAGTAGTTGATCTGCATTTCCACTGAAGGTGTATCATCAGCATCCAGCCTATTCAATAGGTTCCTGAATTTCTGGGCATAGTCCTCCACCAACATAGTCTTTTGTTTGATCTTCTTGATCATCCTTAAAATATCTCATGGAGTTTTGTTATTATGGAACCTCCCTAAAAATGTTGTTTTTAAAGCATCATATGAATTGAAGGCTGCCATACCATAATTGGCAAACCAGTCCATAGCCTTTCCCCTGAAGGTGGCAACAAATTATTGCTTTTTGACCTGGTCCCCATACATTTGGTTAAAGCCGCTGGCTATCCATCTTGTCTCGATTTGTGCCACATGGAAATCAAGGTCTTCTTTCTTCTTGCCTGAAAATTTGGATGCTCGAACCTTTAGATTAACTAATTGATTCTAATTCATTATAATTTTCTTCGTGGGCTTCCTCTGAGGTGGTAATGGATCAAAATTCATAACCCTCTGAGATGGAATTCTAACCCTTCTTAACAAAAATGTTCTTCCCAACACTACATGCTGTAGTCTCTCAAATGCCTGCCTAGGAGGGGTATCTTGATGTTCAAGAGGTAATATACCCTAATCATTGGACAAATTTGGAGACTCTGCTGAAGTAGCAGGAGAATGATAGACTGTTGAGGTACTTGCAAAGGTACCCCCTTCCAAAGAAATCTTCCCAGCATCAATAAATTGCTCCTCATCCAGCCTGTCCAAGCCTTCTGATACACTCATATCATCTAGCCTTGCAATCTGTTGTGTTGTCTTGCTAAAGCCTCCCTGATTTCCCTAGATCTGCTCCTGGTAAGGATAGGGTTGGATATATAGGGATAATTGTCTAACATAAATACTATCCATAGAAGGCACCCTATCAAATATCAATGCCATTAGCATTCCTACTGTTTATTCCAGATCTGTGTCTTAATCAAGAAAACAACTTCCATGAAACTAACAGGATCGCCAAAGTGTTTAGGGCATACATCACAAGAAAACAAAGAATACAACAACACATCATTGCCTTGAAAATAGAGAACACAAACACAAATATACTATCTGTATAGACTTCAACTACCATAAACGAGAGTTTTAGTGGTTCCATAATGCAAATTAGAGACTCAAACACTTAAAGATCATGACACAATTATCAAGAATAGTTTATAGCAGCCATAAGAGCATGGTGTTGCCTCTCTCTCTCTCTATTGCAGAATCACACAACTGACATCAAGAAAGTAACTCTCTGAATACCAAAATCAGCACCCTGACATACATGTAGTCAGTCCCATGACATTTTAAGACACAATTACATAGGCCGATCCATATATAAAAGTAAAAGACTAATGCTACTAATGGAATGTTGAGATATCGAGCTCCACTCGTGATATGCTAGGGTGACCGTTGTGCATTTATATCACTGACTTGTCAGTTGCAGATGCGGTTGGTACACCGCCCATGAATAATAGCTAGATGACAGCTATCCTTATCTACTCTAGTTCGTGGCTCAGTTAGTATGCCACCTTAGTTAGTTGAGTTTGGTTTAAGACCCATATATAGGGTTCTTCTATTTCTATGTACTAGAGTTCTTTTTGGCTTACACAACTAAGAAGAGGAAAACTATTTTCAGCCTCCACCCTTGTGTGTATTTCCCCATTGTGAAAGTAAGAAACCTACAAGTAAGACTCCTTCCTTCTCTCCCACAAACTTGACATGGTATCAGAGCCTTGTTTGTGGTAAGGAGCTCAAGAAAGCAAGCCAAGTTCACGGTGTTCTGGTAAGAGGACCAGTGTTGCTTTCATTTTTCTGTTTTAGGAGCAAGTCTTTGCAGGTAGCACAGCCGGAAAGTGCAAGAGTGCATTGTCTCAGATTGAGATGCCCTTCGCAGTGTAGCAAGGGAGCAGTATATGCTGTGGGTAAGGGCTTTAGCCCTTGGTTGCTCTGTTTTTTTTATTTGAGGCCATTTCGGGGCGTGTTTTGGAGGCGAAAGTTTTTTGCATGCACTCAGGAAAAGGCCATGTTTTATGTTGTGCGACCACTGTTCTACATGTCGGTGAAAAGTTACCACAGAAATTGCATCATATGCTTGTGTGCAGAGACATTGGGAGTTACAGAATCATCCTTGTTTCTTGTTTATGCAAAATCGTCACTAGGAAGTGACTGTGTGGTCAAATACCACTTTCGTCAGTTTTGCAGATTTGCCCTTGTGAGGGTGAAGCTGTGTTTTTCTGCAATGACAGAATTTTTTGCAGTGTTCTATAATGGCGTCTGATTCTCTTTCACAGATTGTAACTGAAAAGCTTGACAAGAACAACTTCCAAGCATGGAAGTTTAGAATGACGAATTTCCTTATGGGAAAAGGATATTGGGAATTTGTTGCAGGAAATGAAGAAGAACCAATTCTTCTTAATGTTCCCAATCAACAGCAAATGCAGGCATTTAAAGCATGGCATGAGAGAGCCAGGAAAGTTATGTACTGGCTGTCTATCAGTATTTCAGACTCTATGATTGTGCATATTCAGGATGCAAGTACGCCAAAGGAGGCATGGGATACTTTGTCAAAAATGTATAGCACAAATACGCAAGCTAGGAAAATGTAGCTCAAGCAAGAGTTGCATAATGTGCAAAGAGAAAGTATGAGCATCAATGACTACCACATGAAGGTGAAGAAGATTGCAGAAGCACTTGCTTCCATTGGGTCGCCAGTGGAAGATGATGATTTAGTTTCTGTAACCTTGAATGGTCTAGGAAAGGATTATGCACAGTTTCGGACATCCATTTCAGTTCGTGAAAGATTTCCTGATTTTGAGGAGTTGATTGCTCTTCTAATTTTTGAGGAGCAGAGAAATGGTGGTGCATCTTCTTCAGGAGGAACTTCAAAAGAAACTGTCTTCTACTCAAATGCTGAAAGAGGTAGAGGCAGAGGTAGAGGAGGCCGATCTGGAGGCTGTGGTAGAAATCAAAATATGCAGCAGACTCAAGAAAACCAGTCCTATGGAGGAGGACGTGGTAACTCTAGAGGCAGGGAGAGCCAAAGAGGTCGTGGTGGATGTCAAAGAGGCCAAAATGCAAACAACAATGTTGAATGCTACTACTATGGTAAAATGGGTCATATGGCTAAAGACTGCTATAAAAAGCAGAATGACATCATGAATGGGAAATTGCAACAAGGAAATTATGCATCTTCTAGTAGACAGGGTGATGACAGAAATGAGCATTTGTTTACGGTGTAGCACATGAACAATTCTGTGACAAGTGCAGAAGAAAGCAACAAAGTGTGGTATGTTGACTCAGGTGCATCAAACCACATGACAAGTCATGCAAAATGGATGCAGGATGCAAGAAAAATGGAAAAACCAGGATTTGTGGAGACTGGTGATGATACTGCACATCCTATTGTGCAAATTGGAAAATTTCCTTTGTCTATGCAGGATGGGAAAAAGAAATACCTGTCAGATGTATTTCATGTCCCAAATATCACCAAGAATCTGGTTTCTGTTGGTCAAATGGTTGAGCAAGGCTTGCAGGTCAGATTTAATCCTCATAGATGCTTTGTTGAGGATATGAAAAATAAAGGTCGCCTGATAGCAAAAGGAAAGAAGAAAGGCAGAATGTTTACATTGGATGCAGACATGCCTGAATTGAGTGCAGCAATGTTTGCACATGGGACCGGTGTAGTTGCAGATATTGATATCTGGCATAAACGCATTGGTCATGTTAATGTACAACGACTTAAATGAATGCAGGCCCAAAATATTGTTGCAGGATTGCCTAAATTCAAGGTTGCAGAAATGCATAAAGTATGTGAAGCCTGTTAGTTTGGAAAACAGGCAAGGAAACCATTTCCTAGACATGTTCAAGAGAGTAAGAAGCCATTGAAATTAATCCACTTTGATGTGTGGACTACTAAAGCTGCATCTCTTGGAGGTTGTCATTATTTTGTCACTTTTATTGATGACTATAGCAGAAAAGTTTGGGTGTATTTTATGAAAAAGAAAAGTGAAGTTTTTGGACATTTCAAAACTCTTAAAGCTATGGTTGAAAAAGAAACAGGCCTGCAAATAAAATGCCTAAGGTCAGATGGAGGGGGAGAGTACCTCTCAAATGAGTTTGCAAGGTTCCTACAGGAGCATGGCATAAAGCAGCAATATTCATGCAGTCATACCCCACAACAAAATGGAATTGCAAAAAGGAAAAACAAGCATATTGGAGAGGTATCTCGTGCCATGCTCAATGAAAAAAACCTGCCAGATTTTTATTGGGCTGAGGCAGTTCCTACAGCAGTCTACATAATGAACAGGACTTCCACTGCAACAATACATGGGATGACTCTAGAGGAGAGGTATACTGGTAGGAAACCAGATATTTCTCATTTGAAAATTTTTGGTTGCATTGCCTATGTTCATGTGCCAGATGAGTTGAGATCCAAGTTGGATCCAAAAGCTAAGAAGTGCATCTTTATTGGTTACTTTTTGCAGCAGAAAGGGTATAGATGCTATAACCCTTCTACTCGTAAGTTTACAGTGAGCAGAGATGTTTTTAATGAGATGAGTAGCTAGTATAAACTAGTAAATGTGATTGATAATGTAGATGCACAAAATGGTAATGCTGCACAGAATTCACAGCAGTAGTCACAAGATATTAGTGGACCTGGAGCGTCCTCTAGCAGTGGTTCACATTCTTCGCCATGGACAGGCAGATTGAGATCAGGAGAATCGTCTCAAAGCAATGCAGATAGTGGTATGCAGGTATCACGAAAAGGAAAAGAGAAGGTAGATCAGCCCATGTTTGATGTGAATGCAGGTCACTCTTATGTGGATGGTGAATCCAGTGGCTCAGAACAGAGCATTGATGATGAGTTGGGTATTCCTTCTATTGTTACACCTGGAGTAAGGAAGACCAGGGATGTTTTGAGAGCACCTAGAAGTGAGCCTACTTTGCGTAGGTCTACCAGAGCTAGGTATCCTGTGGATAGGCTGAAATATGATGGATTTACAGCCATTCACTATGCATATATAGTCAAAGTGATACAGGAACTAGAACCCACTTTTTTTTAGCAAGCCATGGGAAAAGAAAAATGGGAGAAAGCCATGGATGAAGAAATGGATGCCTTGGAAGCAAATGCTACATGGGAGTTGGTACCTTTGCCTAAAGAAAAGAATGCAATTGGCTGTAAGTGGGTTTATAAGGTGAAGCACAACGCATATGGTTCTGTGAACAGATACAAGGCAAGATTAGTAGTCAAGGGGTATGCACAAACATATGGCATTGACTATGAAGAAACATTCAGTCCGGTTGCAAGGATGGCAATCGTAAGAGCAGTCATTGCTATGGCTGCATCAAAGGGATAGTCTTTACATCAGATGGATGTAAAGAATGCCTTCTTGCATGGTGATTTGCAAGAAGAGGTCTATATGGAGCAGCCACCAGGTTATGTGCATGCTGTTCATCCAGAGTTTGTTTGCAGGTTGAAGAAAGCCTTGTATGGCTTGAAGCAAGCACCTAGACCATGGTCTGACAAGATAGGACAGTATCTTGTCACTATTGGCTTTCAGATTTCCAAGGCAGATTTTTCACTTTATGTGAGAAAAACAGAGAAAGGTATTATGCTGCTTGTCATTTATGTTGATGATTTGATTATCACAGATGATAATGATGAATATATCCTTCATGTGAAAATGCTATTGAAGCAAAAGTTTGAGATGAAGGATTTGGGAGAGCTGCGTTATTTCTTGGGCATTGAGGTGATTAGATCACCAAGTGGGATATGGCTCTTGCAAAGGCAGTATGGATTGGACATGCTGTCCAATTATGGGATGACAGGCTGTAAGCCTATTTCAGTTCCTTTGGAGCAGAATGTGAAGTTGAGCGCAGATGCAGGTGAGCTTCTCAAAGGCCCTACTATGTACAGATGCATAGTAGGAAGTTTGATTTATATGACTATTACCAGGCCAGATTTGAGCTATGCTCTTGGATTGGTAAGTCAGTTTATACAGGCTCCAAGGAAACCACATTTGGATGCGGCTAGATGCATACTCAGATATGTGAAGTCCACATTGCAGTATGGACTATTTTATGAGACTGGGATTCAAATACAGTTGCATGGATACACTAATGCTGATTGGGTTGGTAGTATTTCTGATAGATGATCTACCAGTGGATATGTGTTGTCTTTTGGGAGTGCTGCAGTCACTTGGAGCAGCAAGAAACAGCCTACAGTTGCCTTGTCGAGCATAGAGACTGTGTACAGGGGTGCAGCAATGGCTGCATGTGAGGTAGCTTGGTTGCATAAGCTACTTTATGATATGCATCAGCCTACAGATGGGCCAGTTGTCATTTATTGTGACAACATGAGTAGTATACACTTGGCAAATAACCCAGTCTATCATGCTAGAACAAAGCATATTGAGGTGCATTATCACTATGTGCGGGAGAGGGTTTTACTAGGTCTTATTAATCTAGTTTATGTCAGCACAGAGGATCATGTAGCTGATATATTCACGAAGGCATTGAGTGTAGAGAAGCTGCACAAGTTCATAGACCTGCTTGGTGTGCAGGAATTGGGATTGAGCTCGAGGGGGAGTGTTGAGATATCGAGCTCCACTCATGATATGCCAGGGTGACCGTTGTGCATTTATGTCACCGACTTGTCAGTTTGCAGATGCGGTTAGTACACCGCCCATGAATAATAGCTAGATGACAGCTATCCTTATCTACTCTAGTTCGTGGCTCAGTTAGTATGCCACCTTAGTTAGTTGAGTTTGGTTTGAGACCCATATATAGGGTTCTTCTATTTCTATGTACTAGAGTTCTTTTTGGCTTACACAACTAAGAATAGAAAAAGTGTTTTCAGCCTCCACCCTTGTGCGTATTCCCCCATTGTGCAAGCAAGAAAGCTACAAGTGAGACTCCTTCCTTCTCTCCCACAATCTTGACATGGAATTCATAGCCTAGAGATTTGTGCCCCTTATAAGAGGCGTCACTATTTGCGTCAATGCAATGCAAATAGTGACAATACTCAGACAAAAAAAAAACAGTCAAAACTTGAGTGCGGCATTTTGCCATAAAGAGCGAAAGAGAGAGTGAAATAGATTGTGTGTTTGGGAGGGAGAGGGAGAGAAAGAGAGAGAAGAAGAGCTTCTCGCCGCAGCCGTTTGCGAAGAAGAGGAGGAAGTGCACAAAGGGCAAAGAGGAGCTGTCGTTGCGACGAGGAGAGGAAGAATCCGTCCTCAGGCCTTTGCAGTTAATACATTGCTCCCTCTTGGTTTGTTCTTGTTCTTTCTCCTTTTCTTTTTTTTGTTTTGAATAAGGTACATTGAGGGAGAAAGAGAGAAAATGAGAGAGAGAGAGAGAGAGAGAGAGAGAGAGAAGAAGAAATAAAAAGAAAGAAAGAACGAGAGAGAGAGGGAATAAACATGAAACATAATAAAGAAAAAGAGAGATATAGAGGGAGGGGAGAGGGAGGGAGGAAGAGAGGAGAATGAATGAGAAAACACGAGGGGGTAGAGAAAAACAAAGAGAGGGTTTGTTCTTGTTCTTTAATTTCTTTTTTTTTGTTTGTTCTTTTTACAATGATGTGCATTGAGGGAGAAAGAGAGGAATTGAGAGAGGGAGAAGAAGAAAGAATGAGAGAGAGAGAAGGAATAAACATGAAACATAATAAAGAAAGAGAGAAATAGTGAGAGAGAGGGAGGCAGAGAGAAGAATGAATGAGAAAACACGAGGGGTAGAGAAAAACAAAGAGAGGGTTTGTTCTTGTTCTTTAATTTCTTCTTTTTTTGTTTTTTTTTTAAACAATGATGTGCATTGAGGGAGAAAGAGAAGAAATGAGAGAGCAAGGAGAATGGGTGCATTGAGGGAGAACGATAGGAAACGAGAGAGGGAAAAGAAGAGAGAGAGAGAGAGAGAGAGAGAGAGAGAGGGAAGGAGAGAGGAGAATTAGAGAAAATATAAGGGGATGGAGAGAAACAAAGAGAGAGGCAACAAAGAGAGAGAGAGAGAGAGAGAGAGAGAGAGGAAATGAGAGAGGGAAAAGAAAAGGAAGAGAGAACGAGAAAAAGAGAACAAACATGAAAGATAACAAAGAAATGGGGAAAGAGAGAGATAGAGAGGGAGGGAGAGAGGAGAATGAGTGAGAAAATATAAAGGGGTAGAGAGAAACAAAGAGGGGCAAAAAAGAAAGAGAGAGAAAGAAATATAGGAAATGAGAGAGGGGGAAGAAAAGGAAAAGAGAACCAGAGAGACAAAATAAACATGAAAAATAACAAAGAAATGGGAAAGAGAGAGAGAAAGAGAAAGGGAGAGAGGAGAATGAGTGAGAAAACATGAGGGGGTGGAGAGAAACAAAGAGAGGGGCAACAAAGAAAGAGAGAGAGAGAGAGAGAGAGAGAGAGAGAGAGAAAGAGAAATAGGAAATAAGAGAGGGAGAAGAAGAAAGGAAAAGAGAGAATGAGAAAGAGAGAATAAACATGAAAGAGAAAGGGGAGAGAACATAAAACAAAGAGTGCAAAGAAATGTGCAAAGAAAAAACCAAGACTTTAGTTGATATTAATTTTGTTGAGTTACAAGAGAAGAAATCCCTTCTCAAACAAATTAAGAAAGAAAAAGAGAATGAGAACAAAAGCAAATTGTTTGTTGTAATGTAGACCAAGTAGAAAACGATGAAGGTCGTGATGTTCAAAATTGTGAGCGTATTTTAATCAGTGTATCCCATGTCCTTGCTCTCAATGCAAGTTGGCAATTAGACGAAAGCGTTGCTTGTCCATAGAACACATACGACGCTTCAGCAAGTTTCAATCGGAGATCATTGATCAAGTGATCTCAGACTTTGAGCAAACAGTAAGAAAAGTGTATATCAATCATGCATTATATTCACAAACTAATTGAATATCATATAAAAAACATTGGATATGGTCGTAAAATTTTTTCTAGGGAGGTGACATCTCACCCCAAGAAGGAGTATACCTATTGTGGCCAGTTAGAAGAGTTCTAGGCATTCGATGGATGGAGTGCCTGAGCCAATCTACCACTTGGAAGGCATTATCCATTCTATACCATCAATACCAGAGGAGATAGACATCCTTTCAGACTTTCCTACAATATTAGAGCCTGAGATGGAGGCAGAATCAGGTAACGATGATGGAAAGACATGAGACAAATAATTCTTTGAGAACGAGGTGGACTCATCCTTTTGTAGTGACCTTTCTATCGGCCTTTCAGTGTATACAGAGTTGTATCAAGAGATTGACATGGGACCATAGGCTATGTCATACTTGAAGCATCCACCTACTCAATTCATTGATGAATCGCTTATAAGGGTACTTTAGAATATGCATTTTGAGTAAGATAAAAAATTTTAGAGTTATATTGCTGTGCTTTGCTTGAATCTTTATATTGATTATGTTAATATCAATTTTTGTATGTACAAGTAACCTTTATGAATATTTAGATAGTAGGATGAGTTGAGGGATGAGTGACAAGGAGCTGCAGGAGATCTTCACACATATGTCTCCAGATCAGATGGCTTGATTCAGAGATATGGCGGACCAAGAGTTGTCTTAAATACCATCAGGCCATTTCATTAGATTTACTTCGGCATGCTCTGATGCTTCAGCTTCCAGTAACGAGGTTGACACTCCAGCGCAGATGAAGGGAGTGGTTCTAGGGGATGCTGTGGAGACATGGATGCGGTGAGCCTACGGTCAACTCGAGATACAAGTGCTTCTCCTCGTTCTCGTACAGGTTCGAGAGAGGGTGGCTTAAGTGGTTGTTGTGGAGGTATCGATGTAGTGTCTCTATCTCGTTATTTTGCTAGAGTTGCATCACTTGTGGGATTTGTCACACCTATGGGGACATCTACTCTAGTTACTCTAGCTTTTGCTCAGTCGTCCGCAAAGGTGGCATCCCTATGGATGCTACTCTAAGAGATACCACTCTCGTGGGTACACCAAATGTACATGGATCTCTTGGATATGCCTAAAAGTGTGGTCGCAAATGGGAGAGGACACATCTTAGATATACCCCAGAGGGGTATGGATACCTTGTAGATGATAGGACAGGAGCCGTCATCATGAATGATGAGGGAAGGAGGGTGATGGCTCGCATGAGAGAGTTGTGCCAACAAGTTTTTCAGCAGCACGTCTTGGATCATTGGAAGAACATACCGGAGGGGAGCAAGGACTACGTAGTAGCATCCTTGCATAAGGAGTTTCTAGTACCCACCACATTAGATAGGTTTTCCACAGACTAGATGATGGAGTGCATGCGTGTGTACATGTCACATAGTTGATCAAACACACGCAAGGCACTTAAGAGTGGGGCCTCAAAGCCCGAGTGGCTAGATGTAGATGACTGGTGCTGACTCAGGAAGGAAGCTACAGATTCTCCAGGACATTGGAGATAGCAACGCGAGGCATTGAGGGCACAACTAGAGGCGGGAGTGGTCCATCATCTTGGGAGTAGTGGCCACATGACTTATCTGGAGGACTTTGTAAGTTTTTCTTTTGTTCTTCTTGCTTATTTTTTTGGAATATCGCTTGTACCGACAATTGTGGTTTTTAACAGTTGTATTTTTCTTTCTTTGCAGTACTCCATTACAAACCGTGATCCCATCGTCCTAGAGATTTGATATGCAGAGAGACACTGTCTCACTACATTGATCGATAGATTGTATGCATGCAGTGGCCCAGTAAGTCACTCATCTTTCTTATTTGTAGTTACTAATTTTAATTAAAATGCATTATTGTATGGTGGATTGATGTGTACTTGTTTCTTTTTTTGTAGAGTCACTTCGATGCTCCTTTGCGGCGGGACAAGCTTTCCGATGGCGAGGATCTATAGCTTGCGCTTGGATTCGTGGAGCACACATCCTCTTCTTTTTTGGTCCTATGATTTATGTAGGCATTTTCTATGCACTATATTATTATCATCCTTTGTATCTTGCCATGATTCCATGAGTACTTTCATTAAACAATCTTGTATTTACTTTATGTATCAGTCTTGTGGATTCAAGTACACTTTGCCTTCATTTTGATGACCATTGTATACTTTACATGTAACCCATTTGTAGAACGTAAATACAACACATAGTGCTATCCTGCCACATATTTTTTTTTCTCTGTAACTGTCACTATTAGCATCACAAATTTACTGCATGCGTTGCTATTGGCATCGTTATTTGCATCGCAATTGGCGTCGCTATTTGTGTTGTTATTTGCGACACAAATAACGTTTCAAATAGGGACGCCAATAGCTACGCTGATAGTGACGGTTCTATGGAGACGCTAATACCGACATGTTTAGCGACGACAAGGGCAATTTTTTTGGTGAAATTTTTCATCGCTTTGAACGTCGGTATGAAGCCTGTATCTTGTAGTGAGTTTGCATCTATCATAACCTCAAACCCTTAGTTTAGGTCTAGGAATCTTCAAAAGGGGGTTTGTTACTAAACTTTTCTTGAGTCTTTCAAAATTGGATTGCTAAATTTGTGTCCATATAATGTAAGTCTTTTTCTTTAGCAAGTTTGTGAGAAGTGTATCAATCAAGGTATAATCTTTAATAAAGATTTAGTGCCATCTAGTCAATCTTAAGAAACTGTGCTTTTCTTTGATTGTTGTTGGGGGAAACTATTCTTGTACATCTTTGACCTTGGCAAGATCTATCACAATTCCTTCTTTTGACACTAGATCTTAAAATGCCCACCAAAGCAATACTTATTCTCTAACTTCTTCATAGTTCGGTAGATATAGAAGTGATATCAATGGATTTTTAAGTTCAATATTCATCACTATCGTGTACCGCCCTAATAGTCGATAATGTGTACACTTGTATGGGTTGAGGTTAGCATTAGTTGGTACAAGCTTAAGTTGTCCAATTTGGGTTCTAAAATCATAGGTAGGGTATTAGGGTCTATCTCTTCATCCATGATAACATCCAATATGCACTCTTTCTTCTCAATCAATCTAACCTTGAGGTAAGTTGATTGTATCATGGGTTATCTTTTAGAGTTGAGATATATTATCTACATTGATCTTATCAACTTAGAGTTAATACATCTACATTCTTTTTGTTCATGAATGGTAGGTCTAGGGTTGCTAGAATATGCATCTAATCTCATTTTAACTCTATAAAGGGAATATCCTTTTTTTACATAGCTAATCCTTAGAAGATGGTCTTCCTATCTTGATAACATCTAGATCCATAGGAGAGTTTTTCTAGCTTTCCATTTCTACGATGCATTGCCTTTATCATGTTGAGGTAAAGAACACACTACACTATTGTTCCAATCTTTTATGAATCTTGAATTCTTGATCCAACATCTTCCTAAGAAAATATTGACATCTATTCCATTTGTTATTTTTTGGGATTTTCAAAATTGTACTCTTCTAATTTGCATTGGCTAATATTTTAGAAATTCAATTGGCTTTATCTTTGAGCCATCATCCACAATCAAGTTGAAGTGTGCATTCTTGATGGGTGACTTTTCTCTTCAAGAATTACCTATCAACTATGCTAAATCCAATGCATGAATGTGTCATTCTTTTTTTTGTGTCTCCTAGAGATGGAACTAATGTGGCTCTGAAATCCATCCCCTAAGTTTTGACATGTAATGCACCTAAAGTTTGATGTGGCATCAGATTTGATATTAGTAGGCTAGGTGATCGTCTTTCTACATCTTGTGGTTCTCCTTATTTTCCTTCTAGCCAATCTTTAGAGGCTTTCTTGATACTTGAATTACCCTTAAGTAGTAATGGTAGAGGCACACTAACATTGATGGAAATTATAGTAGTTATCATGATAGCTCTAAATCGACTTCCTCAAATTAATGTGATATATGCTACCTATGGTTAAGTATTGAGATCTAGGTGATATGCTACCTATGGTTAGGTACTAAGATCTAGGTGACATGCAAGGGATCTCTATGATGATATAGGATTTTTCTTGCTCTAGAGAAATGGTACTAGGGTTTTCAAGAGATCTATCTCTATTGAGGTCTTAAGGTGTTCTTGTTCTTAAGCACTCATCATTGTTGCTCTCCACCTCCTTAATTCTTGCCTCGAATTAGTTTTCCACTTCTTTGATCCAATTTTTCATTTCATTTATGGCCTCTAGCTAATGATTGGGATTCATGGATTTTTCTACCAATATTGGCGTTTGGAATACATATACATGTGGTTTAGACATGCTCCTTAGATGGTGTACAATTGGCTTATCAAACTATGTTGTATTGCTTTTTCTCAATCTTTAAAAATATTTTCTTTTTCTTTTTTTTTTTGGAGTTCTATTTGCTTTGAGATTTAGTTATTGCATTTAATGGATATAGGGCTTTACTCTTTCATGATCATTTTAACTCCAAATAGATTTAAAGTTGAGAGAGTTAATGGATATATGGCTTTACTCTTTCATGATCATTTTAACTCCAACTAGATTTAAAGTTGAGAGAGAGAGAGAGAGAGAGAGAAAGTTATATTAACGTCTTCTAAAGACCAAAACTGGCCTATGAGACAAACTGTGATACAACTAATGAGGTCCAGCTATCCAAAAATAAAAGTGCTGAATGAAAAGCTAAAAACTGGAAACTGAAAATACGGTGTTGTGAGTGTGATAAGTGTCATGTATGTGTATGTGCGTATGTAGCTCTGGTACTCTAGATAATGGCTACAAAAGGGGAACAAATGTCGGCTGTGATAGGGGAACAACTGTCGGCTGTGATAAAGTGGTGCGATGTGTATATGTAACAGATGCAGGGAGATATACTATCCTGGGATGTAGTAGCAGTCGTCAAAGTCGCTAATAGCAGGTGATCCCTCCTGGATGCAGGATGTGGTACATCGGTGATGGAGAAAGAGCAAACTGGAGATCTGAGATCCAATGTGTCGAGTGTTGTCGGATCTCAGTCTGCTGTCGATGTAGATCAAGAATCCTCCGGATCTCCTATTGGTGTGGCTGTGGGATCCGAAACCCACGGATCCTCGTGCGGCATTGGGTACGCTGGTCCTCATCCTGTTGTAGTGTGAGCCCGGAGGTCTGGCTGGAGGCTGGTACAGTAGCTCTCACTCTTTCTGTCTAAAAGAACTGTGTAATAGTCATCTGGGTGGGCCCCTCTCTGACTGGGACCCGCTGTGTGCTTTGCTCTCTGATGTGCCATGCCTCTCCCAGAAAACGGCCAAATGATCTCTGATCCATATCAGTCATACATCCCTGAAGTGAGCTGCTCAATGTGTATCTAGATCTCAACTCTAAGTATGCCGAGCATCTAAGAACAAAATGCTCCTCACTCTCCACCTCTGATCTGCAAAGGGGGCATATCCTCTCCTCCCGTGGGATGCCACTGGCTCTGCCACTCTCAATCATAAGCTGATGTGATGATACCCTGAGCTGTCCAATAAGAACTCTCAATCGATGTGGCATATAGATATGCATATATCTCGGAATCTCTATGAATCCCTGCTCTGATATGCTCAAGAACTGTGTATAATAATGTGCCATCTTCGATGGCAGTGGCAGTGCAGGGCTGACCCATGTCCTCTGTATATAAATATGCCATATCTCCTGTCTGATGACTCTGTTCCTCTCAGAGAGAGAGAGGGTGTAAGTGGGAGCCTGAGTATCATATAGAAGAGGTGGGAGTCTATCAATGTCCAGCCCATGTCTGTCAAACCAAGCTCTAGTCTATGAATACCATGATGTGGTATCCCCCGCTCGAGCCATCTCCTGAGATGCCATATATGCTCTGTATGCAATGCGATCTCTATCCATATCCTGAAATCTGTGTAGGAAGCAGACTGTCTGAAATAATTCCTCGACTAGCATGGGCGGTGTGGCAAGCTTTGCTCGCACAATGTCATGTGGAACTGAGGCCTTGCTGCTAATCAATCTAGATATCATGATCACCTGAGGTCTCTCCATCAATGTCCATACATAATCGGCAAGGCCTGGCCCCTATATAGCTGCTCCATACATCAGTGCTGGAGTGACTAGAGTATCAAAGAGCCACCCCTTGGTGCGGGGCTCCTGGAAATGTGCCTGATGACACTGTCGATCCATAAGAGCCAATGCTGAGTATCCTCTAGTGAGGAGGTCACGAGCTGCCTGTGTCATTGAGAAAGTCCTTGAAGCTGTTGTAAAGGTGACTCCCAAATATACATATGATCCAGTGACCTCAATACTCCCTCCTGCTGCCATGAAAATACTTTGTCTGCGTATCTGAGCTGATGTATGGAATATAAGAACCTTGGTTTTACCAAGGTTCACTATCATGCCTCTCTGTATGCAAAAATCATCCAATGCTAATAAATGCTACTGTAATCCCTGAGCTGAATCTGAGACCAACACAATGTCATCTGCATATAGTAAGATATGAACTGTGGCTCCACTGAGATCTATACCTCCACCAGCTCGCTGTTGAATAAACTCTACTATCTCATCAATGTATAGCCCAAATAGAGTCGGTGAGAGTGGGCATCCTTGTTTCACACCAATGGTGCTCACAAGGGGATCTGATATACCTCCCGGACATCTGACTCTGCTAGTAACCTGCTCATATAGTGCATAAATACCCCACATCATGTCATCATCCACCCCCAGATCAAGTAGGCATCTGAAAAGCCTCTCTCTCTCGGAACCATGTCAAAGGCTTTGCGGAAGTCCACAAAGCAACAATATAATCTCTGTTTCTTCACTCGTGTCTGGTCGATCAGACAACGGAGAGTGAAGATGTGGTCTATGGTAGAAAATGCCCGTCTGAACCCTGCCTGTCCGGGTGTGTGCATGCACTCTCTCTCTGCCAGCGTGCTGAGCTCCTCCTCCATCACCGTGCCATAAAGTTTGGCCAAAACTAGCCCAATCATGATGGTCCTATATGTGTTAGGATCCATAGGATCCCCTGACTTGTGGATAGGTACAATGGTGTGCTCTGTCCATGAGTCAGGGAACCCCTCAGACAATGCACGGTTGAAGAGGTGAGCAATGAGTGGAGCCAATGTGTCTCTGCCATATATAATATGCTCTGTCTGAAGATCAAACTGGTCTCGAGCGCGGCCATGCTGTAACCGTGAGATAGCATGTTTCACCATACTAGTGGTGAAAAAGGATGAAATACCTGGTCTTGGTGTACATGGTGTGGGTACCAGCGGCTGTGCGGGTACATGATATAAACTCTGTGCGTATCCATGCCATACTGCAAGGTCATGTATCGGTGTGGGTGAGCGTGGTTCTTTGATCTGCCTCCATGCCTCTGCACAATCTCTGCTCATAAGAAGGTGGTATATATCCCAATATCTCTCCTCCTCCCATTCCCGCTTTTTACGGCGTGTCAAGCGGTGCATGCGTCTCTGCGCCTGTCTGTGTGTGATCTCTCCTCTAGCCTCCAAATCGCGTAGCTGTCGACGTAGATCTCTGCACTCATCATCATACCACTTGTTCTGTGGCATGGTACCGGTCCGAGGGGGGTGCGTGTATGTGTGATGTGGAAAACTGAGTGTAGCAGAATCATGCAGAATGCGTGTGATATCAGTGGTCAGTGTATCAAGGGGTGCGTATGGATCAAGTGACGTGATGTGCTCCTCCAAATGCTGTGAGTAAACATGTGAGAGCTCATGAGTGAAGTGTATGGTAGTATGCATGTGGGGTATGATATCTGCAGGTGGTGATGGTAATGAGGTGAGGAGTGAGAAACTGAGAAAGGTGTGATCGGCACCGAGTGGAAGTCTCCCAAGGCCGAAGGACTCGATAGTATGCATCCCATCGATCGGTCCGAGCAGATAATCCACAGTACTCTCGCCCCCCCATGTGGGAAGCATGTAAGACCTCCTGAATATGGCCATCGTGCCATCCCGTTATAAATAACGAGATGATGTCTACTACCAAGCTCAAGTAAATGCCCTCCATACCCTGTGGCGTCTGGCCCAGTATCTGCTGACTCCCGACTGATCCCCAACTCCTCAGGGTCTAATGCTCTCATGATCTCTGGCTGCTCCATATTAAAACTCTCACACTGTCGGCTCCAGAGAGAGAGAGAGAGAGAGAGAGAGAGAGAGAGAGAGAGAGAGAGAGAGAGAGAGAGAGAGAGAGAGAGAGAGAGAGAGAGAGAGAGAGAGAGAGAGAGAGAGAGCTCACATACACACAAGAGAGCACACATAAAGATGAAGACTAGAATCTTCATCCCCTTCTTCTTCACTCAAACATAACAAGAAAGGTCTGTACAACATAGGTGAATACTTGATAAAAATGAGATTATATACCATGGTAAATATGTGAGACCACCTGTGAGTGACTTAGCATGATAAGAATGTTATCCCCCTTTGTAGATAGACCAAGTTGATGTAGTCTAATGGCAATATCATTGGTGAAGGTCTTCATATTTGCTACCATGTGCTCGTTATAAAAAGAAAACCATGCATGTGTTGAGCTTGATATCTTGATAGTTCCCCCCCCCCCCCCCCCCCCCCCCCCGACCTCAACACGAACTCTCACACCCCAAGCATGGCTCAAAATCCAGAAAACTTCTCTACTTTGAGGGCCTTCATGAAGATAATGACAACATGATCATCTATGCTCATGTACATAAGGTTGCTATCACTAGCCAAGAGCATCTCATTGATGAAGTGGTAGTGCACTTCAATGTATTTCATCTTCAGAGAAAATACTAGGTTCTCTACCAATTGTGCTTTGCTAAGATTGTCACACATATAGCACAAAATCTCCAAGTAATATATGTAGCCAAGCTACCTCGCATGTTACCACAGAAGCACCCCTACACTTTGCATGCATACTCAATAAGGCCATTATGGGTTAGTTCTTGCTACTCCATGTGTCAACAAAACTCTTAAAGGAAAACATGACCCACAAGTAGATCATCTATTGGATGTATTATCATCCCAAATTGCATCTATGTATCCAAACAATTGCAACCTTATGCTAGCCTTATAAAAGAGTGCAAAATACAAAGCAGCACTCATATAGTCTAATGTTTGCCTCATAGCATCCATGTGTGGCTTCCTTAGAAGTTGCATGAATCGATTCTCTAATCCAACTACACAACTCAAATTAGGTCTTGACTTTTGAAGGCATCAAGTAGGTGAAGCTACTCATAATCTTCCTATACGTGGTAGTATTCTAAAGCACTTCATTGGTTATCGACTCTCATATTTAAATTTCAATCTAAGGGCATAGAAATATACTTACAAACACCCAAATCATATTTGGATAAAATATCCAAATTGGATAAAATATCCAAAGCAAAATATATTTGCAAAAGCCACATGCCCTCTTTGGTGCATGTGAACTTAATGTTGAGGAAGTAGCTCACCCAAGTCCTTCATGTCAAATTCCTACTTCAAGAGAGCCTTTCTCTCTACTTCACCACCACTGTCACCCCCCAACAATCAAAACATCAATGTAAATGCAAATGATAACAATAATTTCTGGTTCTCATTGACATACAACAAATGATCTACATCATCCATAAAGAATCCAATACACAACAAGTTTGAAGAAATCCTCGCTTGCCATGCTATTGACACTTGCTTCTCTAGGATGCTTCACATCCATCTAAAAACCCATCCTTTTGATGCAACCACAACAACAAATAGCACAAATAGCAACCATTTTAGCTATCAAAGTGAATGTTATCTCATAATCAATCCTATACCTCATTGCATAACTTTTTGCCATCAATCGTGCTTTGTATTTCCTTATGCTGCCATAAACATAACATCTAATTTTTGAATCCATTTGTAGCCAATTGGATTTGTGGAGCACCTGGTCCTTGATTTATAGCTACATCCACATCGATAAAAATATGAGAATGCCCCAAATACTTTTTATTTTACTGTTCTGTGATGTATAGAGTTCAACTATTGGAAACACTTTATGTAGGTCATGGAAAGGAAAAAAAAAGATATAATGGGGAATTGTTAGGGTGACATCACATGCACTACTTGCATGGATAGCAAGTAAAATTAGCTGCATGTGGCAGCGTTTTAAGCCTTACACTTGGCATAAAAGAGGGATAGAGATTGAAAAGGCCGAGTCATGACCTATGTTATGTGGGACATGACCCTTAGATGACACTATTGGCCCCTTTATTTTAGGTATTGTGACGTATTGTATTGTATTAGTAAGGTTGGGTTATGGTAAATGTATTGGCCCCTTTATGCTAGGTATTGAGACCCTTAGATGGCACTATTGGCCCCTTTATTGTAGGTGTTGTGACCTATTGCATTGTATTTGTAAGGTTGGGTTATGGGAAATGTAAGCAACATCATTAAATGGGAGAGGGGATTTTAGTGTGTTGAAGGCCACGAGGGAGGGGGCGGCCAGGCCTCGTGGAACGGTAAGGAATTTCAATTCAAAAGCCCCACGGGCCACGAATAGAATAAGGAATAAAGCACCCCCCTCTCTCTCTCTCTCTCTCTCTCATTTCATCACTGTCACAGTCCTATATATGCCCCTTGCATGCATCGGCTCAGTAGCATTTCTGCACTAGTGTTGTCTCTAGACTTACTGCGTGACGATTTGCCTTGCCTGCAACAGACATCCAACTGAACCTATCTTTGCTTTTGCCTGTCCTCTCTCTCTCTCTCTCTCTCTCTCTCTCTCTCTCTCTCAGAGTCCGTGTGTGCTTCAAGGGCCTACATTTGTCTCATCTTGATATCAGGAGGCATCACCATCCAGAGCTGCTGCTGCTGCCATGGCCGATGTCAAGAGCCGTGTCCTCATCATCGGCGCCACCGGCTACATCGGCAAGCATGTTGCCCGCGCCAGCATTGCCCACGGCCACCCGACCTCCATCCTCATCCGTCCCGCCACCATTTCTGCCAAAGCCGAGCTTGTCGAGTCTTTCAAATCCCTAGGCATCAAGCTTATCGAGGTGCTTATAGTTTGTTTGTTTGTGTGTGGAGAGAGAGAGAGAGAGAGAGAGAGAGAGAGAGAGAGAGAGAGAGAGAGAGAGAGAGAGAGAGAGAGAGAGAGAGAGAGAGAGAGAGAGAGAGAGAGAGAGAGAGAGAGAGAGAGAGAGAGAGATCCTTGGTGTCTTGCTTCCATTGTAGGGCTCCCTCGATGACCACGCCTGCCTCGTCGCCGCCATTAAAGAGGTAGATGTTGTCATCTCGACTGTCGGAGGGCCGGCTATCCCCGAGCAGGAGAAGATCATTGTTGCCATCAAAGAAGTTGGTACTGTGAAGGTAAGCCTGAATTCTCATGATGCGCAAATGCAATAGTAGGAATCTGCATTGAAGGTTTTGGCTTCTCAGGAGGGTGTAGGCATTTAATTTCTCGCAAGTTTCTCAGTGATGTTTCTTTGAAATGCCGAGATGTCACCCTGAGCAAGGTTTCCGGGAAAGTGAAGGTTTATGGCTTGTGCAGAGGTTCTTGCCTTCGGAGTTTGGCAACGATGTGGATCGAGCCAAGGCCATGGAGCCTGTAAACACAATGTATGGCAAGAAGGTTGCCATTCGTCGCAAAATCGAGGCTGCAGGAATTCCTTACACATACGTCTCCAGCAATGCTTTCGCAGGGTATACTCTCAGCAACTTGGTGCAGTTTGGGAAGCCTGCCCCTCCCAGAGACAAGGTCACTATCTACGGCACAGGAGATGTCAAAGGTACGTGGCTTTGGTGAGTTTGTCTTTTGGTACGTGGCTTTGGTGAGTTTGTCTTTTACTAATCTACATTTGGCGTACAAATAATGTGATGATGGAGTTTTGGATTTGCTTGCAGCGATCTTTGTGAAAGAAGAGGATATTGGTTCCTACACCATCAAGACCATTGATGACCCGAGGACTTTGAACAAGATCGTGTACATCAGACCACCTGCTAATATTTTGACTGTGAATGAGCTTGTGAGCTTGTGGGAGGGCAAGATTGGTTCAAAGCTTGAGAGGGAATATGTGAAGGAGGAGGACATGATCGAGCTGATCAAAAGTGAGTATAGTGCAGTGAGAGTTAAGATGATGGTTTGATGATTACAGTGCATTGACAGAGTCCGATGACAGATAGTTGCATGATTATGTAGTTGTGGATTTTACTAGTGTTAACCTGTTTAATTGTAGCATGATTGAGATGATTGCAGTGCATTCAGAGGTTCTGATTGTAGATTGTCACATGGATGAGTCGTGGTGATTTTACCATAACAAGTACTGTTGTAGCCTGTGTATTAACTGCATGTCAAATTGAGAAATGGTTGCATCAGTGATAGACATATTTGTCCTGTTTGTCTTGCAGCCCTTTTATGTACTGCATGTCAAATTGATAAATGGTTGCATGAATGATGATATGTTTGTCCTGTTTTCTTTCAGCTTCGCCCATTCCGAAGAATATTGTGCTAGCAACAGTGCACAACATATTTGTGAGAGGAGATCAGTACAACTTTGAGATCGGGCCAGAAGGAGCAGAGGCCTCAGAGCTTTACCCAGACGTGAAATATACTACTGCAAGCGAGTATCTTGATCAATATGTGTAGGTGAAAGGGTCCAACATCAATCAAAACTTACATGGGTCCGCCTTTTCGTGCAGCATGACAGATTGCTTAGAGATAATTCGCCAAAAACAGAACGAATTGCTTGCTCAATGATTTGCAGCAGTACATTCGGTTTCATAGGAGCAATAACTGGCATGTATATCTTCAATCCATTTTGTGTTCCTCGAGCTGATTAGCCATAATCTCAGTACAGCTCAAGACCCTCTCTTTGTCCGACTCTTATGTCAGTCTTTTCACATAAAAGCGAAATAGATTAAACAGACAAGTTACTCCTTGAATTGATTTTCTAGCAAACTCAGGTGCCCTTGTCAATAGATTAAAGCTGTCCTCGTTCTCCGAGAGTAAAGTAGACGTGAAAATATTCCTCTTCTTAAAAGAGAAATTATAATATGTTGTAAAAGACACGGCAGTTACAATTATTTGTAGGTAATGTCGATCTTAGAAGAGAAACGGAAAGTAATAATAATAATGTTTTTCTCAATGTTTTTCTCAAAAGTTATACATTTTCTTCTCATACATCCTAGCAAGATCTTCTATATGAGAGCACTATACGGAGCTCGTTTTTCTACTATCTATCCATATATAAAGACATTGATGCAATCATGAGAGCACCAAAATATATGTACTCGAGCTACATGGCAACTAGAGAGTACCTGAAGAAAAATAAAAATGTGATATCTTTTTTCTCACAAAAAATTGTAACGATGTTTGAGAATGGATTGTGACATACCTCGTTTTCTACATATTATGTTACCCAAGAATTTGACTTGTAACCTCGTAGTAAACACCAGGTTTGAAAATATCAATTCGGCAAGCATCATATTTATGAAGAATGTATTTGCCTTTATAGTTAAGTTTATCAACATGTCAATAGTTTGATTACATTAATTTGTAAAACAAAGATTTATAAATTGTAATAAACACGTGCTCAACAACTTTGATTGCTACTCATGTCTACTTTTGTATGTATCTTTGTTGTTTATTATTTTGCGCTCTCCCAAGTTTGAGGGTATACCACCTACCCTATATGGTATATACAATATGATCTAAGCCAAAAATTTCTTGGAATTTTGTTAATGTTGGATTTTACTTGGAAATAATTGTTAGACATTCCAAAATCACATATTTCCTTGTTAATTCTATACTTATTTAAAGATAAACCTCAAATTCCATAGTTGTAGATGTGTTTTCTAACACACATACACACACACATACACACACACACACACACACACACACTCTTTCTCTCTCAATTTTCAAATAGTTCAAGCATTTAGTTTTTTTTGTTGGTTTTAGATTTTATTTATCAATCACTCCTCTCTCAATTTTCAAATAGTTTAAGCATCTAGTTTTTTTTGTTGGTTTTAGATTTTAATTATCAGTAATTCTCACTTTCACATTTAGAAATGCATTTTTATAATGTGCATGCACATGCACAAGTGCGTGCGCATATAGCCCTATCCATCGATGCTCTCTCTCTTCTCTCTAGTGGTGGCCACCATAAATGTAGTGAGTGTGCCTAAATGTTTTTGGGAAATAGTAGCTCGTAAAAGTGGAGGGCACATTCAAATAACAGAGCTTAATACTATTGGGTTTAATATTCTCAGTTGCATGATGGTGGTTGGAAAATTTTTTAAAGGATCTTATCTAGAAGTAAGAATTGGCTTATGTGTAATGGAGAAGCTTGCTCCTTGTCAAAAATATAACTCCACAAGGGGAGGATTGGCCCATCTTCTAGTCCCTAGAGTGTTGCCAATTTCTCTACCTCTCTCTATATCTTTCTTTTCTCTCATCAATTCTCTCTTTGTGTCAACATAATATTTGCCATATATATATTTTAAGTATACAAGAAAGTCGAGCGTGTATCTGGATTTTATAACAGTGGTATTAGAGCAGGTTTCTTTGCTTTCCTCAAGGTAAAGGTGATCCTTGCAAGAAGAAGGGAAAGATGGCAATTGATGTAGCATCTACAAGTGAGCAATTACAAGCTCAATTGATAGAGTATCGTAGCTTGTTGGAGATTCTCAAAGTATGTCAATTGATTGACAGCTTAAGCGAAAGGGAAGAAGCTACTTATGAAGGATTGAATCCTCCAAAAGATGGTGATACTGAAACACCATTGCACCAATTAATGGTGAAGATGCAAAGCATTCAATTGTTGAGAAGCTTCCTATAAGGAAGAAGAGAAGAATAAAAAGACCTCACCTAGAGTGAGGCGGATAAGGAGGGAGTCATCTCCCTCAGCAACCAGCTACCTTCTTGGTTCTACTCGTCCTCATCTTCTAGTTTCTACTCTTTTGGTTCTAAGTTTTGTGCAATCCGCAAACGGACAAAGAGGGACCATAAGAGAAGCAAGCTTAAGAAGTCTAAGACTTGACTCTTACTTCAGTAAGAGAGATCTTGCTAAGGCGGTAGCCTTTGTCAAGCAATTTGAAGTTGCTTTTTTTGATGGTAATTTCTTAGAAAAGTCCAAGCTAAGGCATGTAGGCATGCACTTGAAAGACACTGCTAGCAGTTGATGGTTGACTCTTATTTTGAAAGGAAGGAAACCTACGACTTAGGAAAAGTTTAAGAAGAAATTTTATTCTAAGTTTTTGACTTCTGATTTTGAGAATGATGTCAAGGAGGAGTGAGATTGGCTAGGCCAGAAAGAGCATGAAAATGTTACTAGTTATGTGGACAAGTTTTGGTCTACTCTTCTCAAGGTTACTCCTTTCACGGAGATCAGCGATGAAGCGACGAAAAGGAAGTTTGAAGCTGGCCCTCTCCCTCATTTACACAAAACCATGAAGGTGTATCCACATGAAACCTTATCTCGCATGATGGAGTCTACCATCATAGTTGAAAGTTTGCATATACCTGGTACATCTCGAAAGTTGGAGATGAGTTCTTATAGAGCTAGACAAGGGCAGCTCTATGATCAACCAAGCGACATGACTAATCGAAGAAGACCTACCTTTATCCATGACCAATATTCAAAGCCAGAGGGTAATAAGAAGAAATGCAAGTATCTCTCAAGACCTACCTTTATCCATGATCAATATTCAAAGCTAGAGGGTAATAAGATGAAATGTAAGTATCTCTCACCCTTTGAGATACAAAAGTACAAAGAGGAAGGAAGATACTTTCTTTGTGGTGAGTTAGGGCATATGAAGCTTGATTGTCCTTACAAAAGGAAGGAAGCATATGTGGTTAAAGATCCTTCTTCGCCATCCTCAAATTCTATTCCGGATGTGCAAGCTAACACTTATTCAAATGAGAAGAAAAGACAACTCTTAAAGGGTTGGGGGACACTTAACAATCAACGAGTTTTGATACTCTTTGATCGAGGATCCACATATAATTTTGTGTCAGCAATTACTGTTGAAAGGCTATAAATTCCATTGGATCAATTGGAAACACCAATTGGATTAGGTTTGATATTTGAAGGACTTATAACCAATTCTACTCCTATTCAAGGGAAGTTGAATCTTAGAATTGGGGATTACCGCAACTAAGAATCTTTTCTACTTGCACCCATAGGTAACTGTGATGTTATCTTAGGCATGCCTTGGCATAACAAGATTAGATCTCTTCCTGATTTTGCTAAGAAGACCCTTGCATTTCAATTCAAGGGTCAGAACATAGTATGCATTGCTAATGCTGGAGACTGGCATGTGCCAATGGTTAGTCATGTTAGCATTTCTAAAGAAATGAAGAAAGCTATTTCTGCATACGTGGTTTTTGTGAGAGAGTCAAAAGAAACTAATGATTCAAGGGCACTTGGTGCCTCTAATGAACACACAATACCAACTAATGCTTCTAAGTCTCAGACTTTAAAAGAATCCCTCTCTTTAATTGATGAAGCTAGATATGATTTTGTTAAACAATATGAAGATTGTTTTAGTGATTCACTCCCAGGAGAGTTATCTCCTAAGCGCTCGGAAGATTACACAATTGATCTTATCCCAAGCAGTTCACCACCTAACCAACCACCTTACCAAGTAAGTGCAAGTTAGCAAGAGGAGATCCTAACCCAAGTGAATTGTTGGAAAAAGGGTTAGTTCAACCTAGCTCTTCTCTATATTGCTCTCCAGTCTTACTTGTTTAAAAGAAAGACAGTTCTTTCCGTATGTACATAGACTACAGATATTTGAACAAGATCATAATCAAGAATCGTTTTCCTATCCCAAGGATAGATGATATATTGGATAAGTTGCAAGGGACTAGTATCTTTAGTCGCATTGATCTCAAGAGCGGCTATCACCAGATATGGATAGTACCTGAAGATGTTCATAAGACAGCTTTTTGTACGACATTTGGACTATAAGAGTTCTTAGTTATGCCATTTGGTTTGACTAATGCACCTGCCACATTCAATCGAATGATGGAGAGAACTTTCAGACCTCACTTAAAGTTCACATGTGTCTTCTTTGATGACATTCTAATATTTTCATGGTCTAAAGAAGAGCATAGAAAATATATATCTATTGTTTTTCAAGAGCTTTGCAAGCATAGACTACATGTCACTGCTAAGAAGAGTGAATTTTACATTTTGGAAATTCATTACTTAGGCCATATTGTTTCTCACAATTTGGTGAGAATGGATCCTGAGAAGGTTCGAGCCATTATTGAATGGTCTACACCTACTTATGTACATGAAGTTAGAAGTTTCTTGGGCCTATGTTCATACTATAAGAGGTTCATACGAGGTTTTGCATATGTTGCATCTCCTCTACATGACCTTACTAAGAAGCAAATGCCTTTTTGTTGGGGATTAAGGCAACTACAAGCCTTTGAAAGAATTAAGTTTCTTGTGACTCAAGAAACCAGTTCTTATAGTTCCGAATCTTCAAAAACCTTTTGAAGCTCATTGTACTGCTTTTGAGGATTGCATTGGAGTTGTGCTAACCAAGATCATCATGTAGTAGCATTTGAGAGTTGATGCCTCAAGGACCATGAGCTACATACTTCAGTATATGAGAAAGAGCTTATGGCGGTGGTACATGCTATTTAAGTATGGAAACACTATTTACTTGGTGCAGATTTTGTTATTAAAACAGATCACCAAAGTCTAAGATACTTCCTCACTAAGAAGAAGCTCTAAGAGAAACAGATGCATTGGGCAAATTTCTTGTCTATGTTTCATTTTCAAATCCTTCACACATCTAGAACTAAGAATGTGGTAGTAGATGCTCTATCACGGCGACCTCGAGTGAATGCAATCATAACTCTTTACCATAAAGAGTTCATGGATTTACCCAAAATGTATGCAATTGATTCCGACTTAGCAACCATATGGAATCAGCTTAACTCAGGTCAGTCGATTACACCTTACTCCATTCGAGATGGCTATTTGTATCATCATCAAGCAATTTTCATAGCATTACCATTGCAACACAAGGTAATGGATGAAGCACATGCATCTCCATATGTTGGACATAGGGGTATTCTACCCACTACTCAAGAATTGGAAATATATTTCTTTTGGCCCACACTTAGAGTTGACATTGAAAGATATGTCCACGAGTGCAAGATATGCCAAAAAGTAAAGTATGACAGGCATAAGCCATCTAGTCTACTGAAGCCATTACCTATTCCCAATGAGCCTTGGGAAAGTATAGCCATGGACTTTATCATGGAGCTTCCTCGCACACAAGCAGGCAATGATGCAATCTAGACTATCATCGATAGATTCAGTAAGTAAGCTCACTTTATACTTGTGCGAAAGACAATCAAACCCGATCATATGGCTAAGATATTCATTGCTCATATTTTCAAGCATCATGGCATGCCTAAGCCCATTATAAGTGATCGATATCCCCGAATGACTAGTCTCTTTTGGCAAGCTCTCTTCGAGAACCTCATGTCAAAGTTAAAGTTTTCATCCTCTTATTATCCTCAAACGGATGGGCAGAGTGAAAGTGCTAATTCTACTGTTTTGGACCTTTTGAAATCCTATGTCTCTGATAATCAAAGAGAATGGAAAAAATATTTGCATTTAGTAGAGTTTGCATACAATAATATAGTGCACTCTAGTACTGGTAAGGCATCCTTTGAGATTATCTATGGTAAGCCTCATTTACCACCCATTCTTCTTATGAAGGATAGGATCTTTGCACTAGATGAGTTTGTTAGAGACATTGATACAACTTTCACTCAAGTAAAAGCTGCTATCCAAAGGACATAAGAAAAGCATAAATGCAAAGCACATAAGTATCGTTGTAAGTTAGATCTCAAGTTGGGACAATATGTTCTCAATATGTTCTTCTTAAGTTTGAGAAGGCTCACTTGAAGAAGCAAAAAGGTCAAAAGGGTAAAGTGGTTAAGCTTTCTAATCGCTATTATGGCCCTTTCAAGATCATATATATGATAAACGATGTGACTTTTTGTTTGGATCTACCAAGTCATTGGAACAGTCATAATGCTTTCCATATAAGTTTGCTACGTTCCTATATTGGAGAACCTCCAATGGAACCAATCAAGGAAGATTTACCTAACATAGAAGAAATAGAAGAGTTAATTGTGCTTGAAAGAATTTTACACCATCAGGACAATACTCTAAGGTCAGGTAAGGTATTACGGAAGTATCTGGTTAAATTTAAGAATTATCCTCCATCGGACGCTCAGTTTATGACTAAGAGGGAACTACAAGACTTTCCAGATCTTCTTAAGGACTATGTATCCCCTCTACAGTTGAGGTCAACTGTTTAGAAGCCAAAGGGATGTCACTAAATTGATTGCTTATTACGCATTCTCTAATTAATGACTCACATTTCTTTAAGTGTTGATGATGATTTAGCATGGCTATGAGACCATTTAGAGATCAGTATTCCTAGTGCATCACTTAATGGGGTGATCAAAGCAATGTGACAGGGATATCTGGTACATGCAGTACAAGTTATGAAGGGGAAAATAAGTGTCTGCCAAGTGTAAGAGTATACACAAGAACCAAGGAGTTACACATAAATGAAGATGGATTGAGTTCTAAGAGGAGGAAATGCATTAACATTGTGTATATGTATTTATGTGTACATCTAGGGACGCCTGGGAATGTTTACTTGTGTGTAATGAGCATTGCATTCATTTGGGGTCATCCTGTCCCCTACAAGTCAAGGGTTCATATATTTTCTTTCATTAAGAAAGATGAGAGACGTGATCCTCTAGAAGTGAGGAGAGAAGTGATTTTCTCCTTTTAAGGTTTAAAATGACACAAGCTTTTGTGTGGAATTCAATCTTAAGGTTGAGGCCCAAGGCAATCTAATGAACTCTCCTTATCTATGACTCAAGGTGGTTGCATGGACCACAAGTTAAGAGTACAGTTTAAAAAGTTATTTTTTTGGAAAATCTATTTTTAAAATATATCGCAATAGAAAAGTGATCTCTAAAAACGAGCTGGGAGGGTTATCAGAAATAGCGAGATCTACAACTTTCGTGTTGGACGTTTTTTCATCCAAACAACATACAAAGAGATATCTCAAAATTAGTGATACAGAGTGGAACAACCACATCTTGCATGAAAATAAACTCAACTCTCTCTTTAAGAAGAGAAGCTCTTGAAAGCCTATAAAAGAGGAGGCTCTCCTTGGGTATAAGGGAGAGGTGAAGGAAGTATCACTTTGCATGTATCCAAGAGGAGAAGAGAATGTGTAAGTGCTGCAGAAGCCCTGTTGAAATCAAGTGCTGTGGAAGCTTTGTTGAAATCAAGTTCCAAGAGGAGAAGAGAAGGTGTAAGCGCTGCGAAAGCTCTGCTAAAATCAAACACCAAGAGGAGAGCCCTACACAAATTGTGTAGGAGAGAAGGAGACTCAAGAAGGATCAAAAGGTGCCAACTTCCAAGTTGTGCAAGTGTTAGCTGGTTGTATATTGTGCAAGGAACCGTGATCTTGATTCCAAGATCTACAAGTAAGAATTGGCTTATGTGTAACGGAGGAGCTTGCTCCTTGTCAATATAATATAACTCCACAAGGGGGGGGGGGGGGGGACTGGCCCATCTTCCAGTCCCTAGTGTGTTGCCAATTTCTCTCTCTCTCTCTCTCTCTACATCTTTCTTTTCTCTCATCTATTCTCCCTCTGTGCCAACATAATATTCGCCATATATATATTTTAAGTATATAAGAAAGTCGAGTATGTATCTGGATTCTATAACACTAGTTGACAAGTTTTAGACTTGACCTTGTGCGTGAATTGATTATCGTGTATATTTATTAGTACACGAGGCTCATTATATAGCTTAGTTTATTGTTATTTTAGAGCCTAAATTTGTTTATCAAATAGCTTTTAAAAGTTAGAAAACAATTTATCTTTCTTTCAAGTTGATCTTGAAAAGTAATGATTGTAATATCTTTTGATCAATGTCAATTTGGTTTTGAAGTTCAAAGAATTATTGATTGCCAGATCTTACGTGGTTATGGTTTGATGGTCCCAAATCTAAGGTTAGCAAAGAAAATCAATAAGAATAGAAATATGCACATTGAAAAAATGTATATGGAGTTGCAACAAGAGAGATATATACATGGCATAGAGAATTTGTATATTTTTTCATGTATATTGTTGAGATGGCAAGCTCAACATGTGCGAACATTGATGATGGACCGCCTGGCTAGATGGGTCTGCACATCTACACTTAGCACATTGGTGGTCATTATGATACTCACATGTCCACTGACTTATCACTTATTATATTTAGTTTGTTGCACCTATCTACAGTTAGCAAAGACATAGCGCCAGTCGATTAGTTTAGTCGGTTATGCATTATTTGACTTAGTAGGCCACTTTCCTTTATATTGTATCATATCTATATTTTGTATATATTGTATAGTGTATGGAAGAAGAAGAAGAAACCATCAAGAAAATGTTTTGACCTCCATCTCTCTTCTTGTGTTATTGAGTGAGCTTCCTCTTGTATATATAGTGTGTGTTTGGCACATCAGCTTAAGCAAATTCTCCCATCATGCGATTCTTGACATGGTATCAGAGCCGCACCACTGAGAGAGGCTGATTTTGAAGGTTGAAGTGAAGGAGAAGAAGCAAGATTCGAGGAAGCAAGCAACGGGTAAGAAGCTCTCCCATTCTTCCACTCTCTCTCTTGGATAGTGCCTGTGGAGCAGGGTTTAGTCGAGCAGAAATCTCATATTACTGTGAGATTCGGTGTGCAAGCAAATCACTGTATATTTTGCAAATTATTCATTTATGGCTTTTCCGTAGTTATTTTGGGCGTCTGAGATTGTTTCAGGCCCCGTTTTAGAGCTGCAAGGTTGCAGACAACAGTTTCAGGGTATAGTGTGATTTCGGTTGTTTTGACCGAAAGTGGGTGCGCAGGTTGCAGATTGTGAATCTGTAATTTTTGAGGTGTTTGCAGGAAGAAAACATAAGGTTTATCTGCAAACAGGATGCATATTATATATACTATTGAGCAATCAGTGAAAAAGGTTGCTCGGTGTATTGTTGTGTACGTATTGTGAAAGATTGCAGAAGACTAGCTTGCTATGTTGTATCCTTGTTTGTGATAATGGCAGAGAAAAATGGAAATCCCATTATTGAGAAGCTCAACAAGAACAACTACCCTTCATGGAAGTTTTGTGTGACGAACTTTCTCATTGGAAAGGGTCTTTATGAGTTTGTTTCAGGTGAAGAAAAGGAGCCAGAGCTGGGTATCCCTCCGATTTACAGATGAGTTAAAAGCATGGAAAGAGTGGAATGCGAAAGACAAAAAGGTGATGTACTGGCTATTTGCAGTCATTGATAATACTATGCTGGGACATATCAGGAATGCAGAAACTTCACATGTAGCTTGGACAATTTTTGAGAGCATGTTTTCAGTAAATGCAAAGGCACGAAAGATTCAACTCAAGCAAGAGTTGAATGCCTTGAAGAAAGAGAAAATGTTTGTCAATGAGTATGAGTTGAAGGTGAGGAGCATTGCAGATGCTTTAGCAGCGATTGATACAATGCTGGATGATGATGATTTGATTTCATCCACTCTGAGTGGTTTAACAATGAGAAGGCATGGAAATCATTTGTTACTTCAGTATATGTACAGAAGCCATTTTCAGATTTTGATGAGCTGATCTCTCTCATGATTACTAAAGAGATCAATATGCATGGTGATTCATCTGAAAGAAGTGGTGAATATGTCCAAGCATTTTACTCGAGTTCAGAAAGGGGACGTGGTAGATCCTCTTCGAGAGGCCGTCATATGGGATGTGTTGGTGATAAGCAATAAAACAGGTTCAATCAACAGTTTGGTGAAATGCAGGTTTTTGAAGGCAGAAGAAACTTTAGAGGTAGGGGGAGCTCTAGAGGAAGAGGTGGATGGCAGAACAGAGGCTCTGGAAATTCTGATATTATTTGCCATTATTGTGGCAAAGTAGGACATATTGCAGCCAATTGTTATGCTAAGAAGGATGATATTCGCAGTGGTAAATTGCAGCAAGGAAACTATGCATCGTCTTCATGACAAAATGAAGATAAAAATGAGGGTCTGTTTGTTATGAAGTATATGATGAATGTAGTTACATGAAAGGGGACACATGATGATGTATGATATGTCGATTCAGGTGCATCTAATCATGTGACCAGCCATGTTGAATGGTTTGGAGAGATACAGGACTTACAAATCCCAAGTTATGTGCAGACGGGTGATGATTCATGCCACCCAATTTTACACATTGGAAAGGTTCCCTTGTCCTTGTATGATGGCTAGACAAAGAGTCTGATAGATGTATTACATGTGCCATCAATTACAAAGAATCTAGTATCTGTTGGCCAAATGGTAGAGTAGGGGTTGCAGGTCCGATTCAATGCAAAAGGTTGTTTTGTAGAAGACTTTAATGATAAGTACAGGTTGGTCGCAAAGGAAGTAGAGTTGTCCGAATGTTTACTTTAGATGTTGGAATTTCTGCAATGGATGCTGCTATGTATGGTAAAGGAAAAGGAGTAGTTGCAGATATTGAAATATGGCATAAACGTATTGGACATGCAAATGTGCAAAGGTTGAAATTAATACAGTCCAGAGGATTGGTTACATGATTGCCTTCATTTAGAGTTGCAGAATTGCATAAAGTTTGTGAAGCATGCCAGTTTGGTAAGCAAGCAAGACAACCCTTCTTGCATGATAGAGAAGTGAGTTAAAAAATACTTGATGTCGTGCATACAGATGTCTGGGAGCCTACACAGAATGTATCTCTTAGTGGTAACAAATACTTTGCCACATTTATTGATGATTGTTCAAGGAAGTTATAGGTATACTTCATGAAGAAAAAAAGTGATGTGTTTGATCACTTCAAATCTTTTAAGGCAGCATTTCTATTGAAAGAGAACTAGGCTTAAAAGTAAAGTGCTTGAGATTAGATGGAGGAGGAGAGTACCTCTCTAATGAGTCCAGTGGCTTCTTGAGGACTCATGGGATAAATAGGAAATTTACTTGCAGGTATATCCCACAACAAAATGGTATTGTAGAAAGAAAAAACAGGCATATTGCAGAAGTTGCATGGGCATTAATGGTGGCTAAAAAGAATATGCCCAAACATTTTTGGTCTGAGGCTGTCCATACTGCTGTTTACATTATGAACAGAACTCCCACAGCTGCAGTTCATGGGATGACTCCTAAAGAACGCTTTACTCGCAAGAAGCCTGATGTATCACACTTGAAGGTATTTGGCTATGTTGCATATGTTCATGTGCCAGATGAGCTACGGAAGAAGCTTGATCCAAAGGCAAAAAAATGTATTTTTATTGGATACTCTTTAGAGCAGAAAGGGTATCATTGTTATAACCCTATCACAGGTGAGTTCAGAGTGAGCAGGGATGTTATCTTCGATGAGATGGAAAGTTGGTATACACCTGCTGTGGTGATGTTTTGGATGATGATAATGATCAGGATAGCTATGTGCAGAGAGATAAACAAGAATCACGGAGTCTTAGTGGATCAGAAACATCATCTGGTACTACACCTACAGTGAGCCCTTGGTCTGGGAGACTAAGGAGCAGCCCCACATCTTCAGATGAAAGATTTGGGTGAGCTAAGATACTTTCTTGGTATTGAGGTAATCAGATGTGATGATGGTATATGGCTGTTCCAAAGGCAGTAGGGCTTGGATATGTTATCCAAGTATGGTATGACAGCATATAAGCCTCTTTCAGTACCATTGGAGCAAAATGTGAAGTTGAGTGTTGACGTTGGGGATGAGATAGAAGACCCTACTATGTTCAGGAGGATAGTAGGGAGTTTGATTTGCATGACTATCACAAGGCCAGACTTGAGCTATGCTGTTGGCCTTCTTAGTCAGTTTATGTAGATGCCTAGAAAGCCTCATTTGGATGCAGTTAGATGTATATTGAGGTATGTGAAGTCCACTTTACATTACAGACTTTTTTATGAGGCAGGTAAGGATATACAGGTCTAATACACAAATGCAGACTGGGCTGGTAGCGTGTCAAACAGAAGATCTACAAGTGGATTCATGTTTTCCCTTGGTAGTGTAGCAGTTACATGGAGTAGCAAAAAGCAACCTACAATTGCTTTATCGAGTACAGAGGCTGAGTATAGAGGTGACACTATGGCAGCATGTGAGGTGGTATGGCTGTAAAAGTTATTAGGTGATTTGGATGTGCAGGGAGATGGTCCAATTGTCATTCATTGTGATAACATGAGCAGCATACAGCTAGCTAGGAATCCAATGTTCCATGCTAGGACAAAACACATTGAGGTGCACTACCACTTTGTGAGAGAGAAGGTACTTGCAGGAGAGATTGACTTGGTATATGTCAGCACACAGGATCAGATAGCTGAAATTTTCACAAAGGCATTGGGTGCAAAGAATATTTGAAAGTTCCGAAGCTTACTTGGAGTTGTAGAGATAGAGTTGTGCTTGAGGGGGAGTGTTGAGATGGCAAGCTCAACACGTGTGGACATTGATGATGGACCGCCTAGCTAGATGGGTCCGCACGTCTACACTTAGCATGTTGGTGGTCATTATGATACTCACATGGCCACTGACTTATCGCTTATTATATTTAGTTTGTTACACCTACCTATAGCTGGCAAAGACATAGTGCTAGTCAATTAGTGTAGTCGGTTATGCAGTGCTTGACTTAGTAGGCCACTTTCCTTTATGTTGTATCTTATCTATACTTTGTGTACGTTGTATAGTGTGTGGAAGAAGAAAAAGAAACCAACAAGAAAACGTTTTGGCCTCCATCTCTCTTCTTGTGTTCTTGAGTGATCTTCCTCTTATGCATACAGTGTGTGTTTGGTGCAGGAGCTCATGCAAATTCCCCCATCACGCGATTCTTGACATATATGAATCACCTCACAAAAGTTCTAGCATGCACAAAGCCTACATGCCATACTCTTTCAATATTTTGAAATCTTTACCAAAAGTGTGAATTTCAAAATTGTTTTTCTTGGGATAGCCTTCCACTCACCTTGGCTAATTTTTGAAGCACTTATATCTTGTCACCTACACCAACACACACATTAGTCAATTGTTTTACTTGTAATAATATTATTTTATCAATATTTTCATTTATACCCAAAATTGATTTCATATTTTTAGGTTTAGCTAGGTATTAATAAGTGCTACTATTGGAGAAGGTTTGGTTGTAGCATCCATTAGTCCATGGTTTCTACTACTCCTTTTTTAGAGTAATGTTCATATCAGATTGGTATGGCTTTATCATGCTACAAAAATGCACACTACTAATGAAATATGTTCATATGTATGTTGTATATTTGGCAATTGAAATATCCTCTATCATGCATAGAGCATAACCCAAATTCTTGAACCTACAACATGCCTAAGGCTACTTATCTTGATAGAATAATAAGAGGGCTCCTACCCATATCCTACCATTCTCTCTTGGAATTATGCTCCTTGGTACTCTATTGTAAAATAGTGTTCAATGAAACAAATTCCTTTTATTTTGTAAAGTGTGGGCTTCATCTTTCCTTTGTAATTTCTTTTGTGATTACTTTGATCGAAGTATTTACTTGGCTAGTCGATGTCATCAAAATATAGTTTTTTATCAAGTTTGTAGCATTACATGTTAGTTTCAATGTCTTGTTGTAACACACACACACACACACACACACACACACACACACACACACACACACACACACACACACACACACACACACACACACACACACACACACACACACACACACACACACACACACACACACACACACACACACACACACACACACACACACACACACACACACACACACACACACACACACACACACACACACACACACACACACATGCACGCACGCACGCACGCACGCGCATGCACACACACCCGATTATTATATGTAAATTATGTGAGTCACCTTGGGGTATGGTTAATGGGGAAAGTGTTGAGAGAGAGAGAGAGAGAGAGAGAGAGAGAGAGAGAGAGAGAGAGAGAGAGAGAGAGAGAGAGAGAGAGAGAGAGAGAGAGAGAGAGAGAGAGAGAGAGAGAGAGGATACACACCATTACTTTATAGGAGCACTAATGACATGCACTTACACAAGTCCTAGCTTGGAAAATTTACTTGCCTTCAAAGTTGTTGAGCATGATGTGTAGGTTGGCTAGGTTGGGGGAAAGACATGATGTACACCAAGTCCTTGGAGAGTTTAATCTTGGTTACAACATGAGTCTTTTACACCAAGTCCTTGGAGAGTTTAATCTTGGTTACAACATGAGTCTTTTCACATAAAAGCAAAATAGATTAAACAAACAAGTTACTCCTTGAATTGATGTTCTAGCAAACTCAGGTGACCTTGTCAATAGATTAAAGTTGTCATTGTTCTCCGAAAGTAGACTGGAAATATTCCTCTTCTTAAAAGAGAAATTTGACTTGTAACTTTGTAGTAAACACAAGGTTTGAAAATATCACTTTGGCAAGCATCATATTTATGAAGAATGTAGTTGCCTTTATAGTCAAGTTTATCTACATGTCATCGGATTTAATGACTTGATTACATTAATTTGTAAAATAAAGATTTATAAATTGTAATGATCACATGCTCAACAACTTTGATTGCAACTCATGTCTACTTTTGTCTATATCTATATTCTTTATTATTTTGCACTCTCCCAAGTTCGAGGGTAGATCGCCCATCCTAATGGTATAAACAAGATGATCTAAACCAAAAATTTCTTGGAATTTTGTTAATGTTAGATTTTACTTAGCAATAATTTTTAGACATTCCATAATCACACATTTCCTTGTTTAATTCTATACTTAATTTAAAGATAAACCTCACATTCCATAGTTGTAGATATGTTTTCTAACACACACACACACACACACACACACACACACACACACACACACACACACACACACACACACACACACACACACACACACACACACACACACACACACACACACACACACACACACACACACACACACACACACACACACACACACACACACACTCACTCACTCACTCACTCACTCTCAAATTTCAAATAATTCAAGCATCTAGTTTTTTTGTTGGTTTTAGATTTTATTTATCAATAATTCTCACTCCCACATCCACAAATGCATTCTTATAATGTGCATGCACATGCACAAGTGTGTGTGCACACAACCCTACCCACCCATGCACCCCCCCCTCTCTCTCTCTCTCTCTCTCTCCAAATAGTTCATGCATCTCCTCTCTCTTGTGGTGGCCACCATAAATGTAGTAAGTGTGCCTTCTTGTGCCTCCCACATCAAATACTTATGGGTAGAGGATATTTCAAGGGCCACTAGGCCAAGATGGTGAGTCGAAGAGGGTATGATTTTACCTTGGCCTCCATTCACCAAATCGTATGGCCCATTGGAGGCTAGATCTTCCTTCTTTTGTGCCCTTCAATTGGAATACTTTTAGTCTATGATCCATTATTGGTGAGAGAGAGTTATGACGAGGGGGTTGTTGATCTAGGTTGTGCCGTTGTATGTGAACTATGTCTCCCTAAATGTTTTTGGGAAATGGTAGCTCGTAAAAGTAGAGGGCATATTCAAATCAGAGAGAGATTTGGCTTAATACTATTGGGTTTAATATTCTCAGTTGCATGGTCATGAATGCAATTTTTTTTTTGGTTCTTAGCTTGGAGGGAAAGGGCACATTAGTTTGATGATTTGTTTGAGGCACCTTGGTGAAGTCTTCTTATAAAATAGTATAGAATTAACATAATATAGAAGCATGCGTAATAGATATGCCACATAATTTGATTCATATGTTTGATTGACACACATGACCATGTGAGCAACTCTATGTTCATACTAGTTGACAAGTTTTAGACTTGACTTTGTGTGTGAATTGATTATTGTGCATATTTATTAGTGCATGATGCTCATTATAGAGCTTAATTTATTGTCATTCTAGAGCCTAAATTTGTTTATCAAATAGCTTTTAAAGGTCGAAAAACCAATTTATCTTTCTTTCAAGTTGATCTTGAAAAGTAATGATTATAATATCTTTTGATCAATGTCAATTTGGTTTTGAAGTTCAAAGAATTATATGATTGCCAGATCTTACGTGGTTATGGTTTGATGGTCCCAAATCTAAGGTTAGCAAAGAAAATCAATAAGAATAGAAATATGCACATTGGAAAAATGTATATGGAGTTATGACAAGAGAGATATATACATGGCACAGAGAATTTATATATTTTTTCATGTATATGAATCACCTCACAAAAGTTCTAGCATGCACAAAGCCTACATGCCATACGCTCTAAATAACTTTGAAATCTTTACCAAAAGTGTGAATTTCAAAATTGTTTTTCTTGGGATAGCCTTCCACTCACCTTGGCTAATTTTTGAAGCACTTATATCTTGTCACTTACACCAACACACGCATTAGTCAATTGTTTTACTTGTAATAATATTATTTTATCAATATTTTCATTTATACCCAAAATTAATTTCATATTTTTAGGTTTAGCTAGGTATTAATAAGTGCTACTATTGGAGAAGGTTTTGGTTGCAGCATCCATTAATCCATGGTTTCTACTACTCCTTTTTTAGAGTAATGTTCATATCAGATTGGTATGGCTTTATCATGCTACAAAAATGCATACTACTAATGAAATATGTTCATATGTATGTTGGATATTTGGCAATGGAAATATCCTCTCTCATACATAGAGGATAACCCAAATTCTTGAACCTACAACATGCCTAAGGCTACTTATCTTGATAGAATAATAAGATGGCTCCTACCCATATCCTACCATTCTCTCTTGCAATTATGTTCCTTGGTACTCTATTGTAAAATAGTGTTCAATGAAATTTGTAAAGTGTGGGCTTCATCTTTCCTTTGTAATTTCTTTTGTGATTACTTTAATCGAAGTGTTTACTTGGATAGTTGATTTGTCATCCAAATATAGTTTTTTATCAAGTTTGTAGCATTACATGTTAGTTTAAATGTCTTGTTGTATAACACACACACACACACACACACACACACACACACACACACACACACACACACACACACACACACACACACACACACACACACACACACACACACACACACACACACACACACACACACACACACACACACACACACACACACACACACACACACACACACACACACACACACACATGCACGCACGCACGCACGCACACGCACGCACGCACACACGATTATTACATGTAAATTATGTGAATCACCTTGGGGTATGGTTAATGGGGAAGGTGTTGAGAGAGAGAGAGAGAGAGAGAGAGAGAGAGAGAGAGAGAGAGAGAGAGAGAGAGAGAGAGAGAGAGAGAGAGAGAGAGAGAGAGAGAGAGAGAGAGAGAGAGAGAGAGAGAGAGAGAGAGAGAGAGAGAATGTGTGTGTGTGTGATTATTACATGTAAATTATGTGAATCACCTTGGGGTATGGTTAATGGGGAAGGTGTTTTGAGAGAGAGAGAGAGAGAGAGAGAGAGAGAGAGAGAGAGAGAGAGAGAGAGAGAGAGAGAGAGAGAGAGAGAGAGAGAGAGAGAGAGAGAGAGAGAGAGAGAGAGAGAGAGAGAGAGAGAGAGAGAGAGAGGATACACACCATTACTTTATAGGAGCACTAATGACATGCACTTACACAAGTCCTAGCTTGGAGCACTAGTTCAAATTTACTTGCCTTCAAAGTTGTTGAGCATGATGTGTAGGTTGGCCATGTTGGGGGAAAGCCATGATGTACACCAAGTCCTTGGAGAGTTTAATCTTGGTTACAATTTGAGTCTTGCAAAGTGTGTGCATGACTAGCATTATATCATTAGATATTGATAACAAGGTACTAATTACAAGCTTTTCTCCAAGTTAACCTTGGAGCTACACAACGACTTCCTTTAGCCACAACAAGAGCTTCCTTTTCCTCTCCCAGTGCTCAACCTTCTCCTTCTCTTTACAAATGGTCTAGCCTCCTCTTCTTCATTGATTGTAGCTCTTGATTAGCTACAAACAAACAACCTCCTATTTTTGGTTGATTGTAGCTCTTGATTAACTACTATGCCCTTCATGTCCACTACCTTTGCTAAATGCAAGAAACAATTATGCTTTTTACCAATGTCGACAAACTTGCATGATATAATAGACCACTTGCTCATTGAAACATTATCCCTTAGTTTTGGAAATAATTATATTCATGAATAATGTGGTTATTTAGAAGATGTTTACTTTTTCTTTTTGCAACCCCATTTGGTTGTGGGGTATACTTGAATGCAAACTATCACTTTGTCCCATGAGACTTTAAAATGTCACTGAACTCATTAGAGAAGCATTTTGCCCCTCCATCTATCGTCAAGAACTTAACTTTCAATCTTGTTTTTGTTTCAACAACAATCTTGAAAGTTTTGAAGTGCTCAAACACTTCATCTTTTTCTTGATGAAATATACCTAGATTTTTCTAGAGAAATCATCAATGAATGTAACAAAATACTTATTGCTACCAAGAGATATATTTTGGGTAGATCTCCAAGCATTTGTACATAGAACATCAAGCATATTCTTGCTTACATCTTTGTCATGTGAAAGTGATTGCCTTACCTACTTTCCAAACTAGCATGCTTCACAAAATTTATGCAAATCTACAACTCTAAATGTAGGTGAAACTGTAACCAGTCTTTACAAATTTGCATGTCCAATATGTTTGTGCCATATTTTAATATCTACAATCACACATTTTCCTTTAGCATACATAGTAATATTTATAGCAGGAATTTCAACATCCAAAGTAAACACGCGACCAACTCTGCTTCCTTTTGCAATCAACTTCCACTTATTATTGAAGCCTTTAATAAAACAACACTTTGCATTAAATCTAACATGTAGGCCTTGCTCTATCATTTAATCAATAGATTCTTTGTGATAGATGGCACATGTAAAATAGCTAACAAATACTTTGTCTAACTATCATGCAATGACAAATGAACTTTTTCAATATGTTAAATTGAATGACATGAATAATCATTTTTCTCTACATAACCTGGACTTTGTAAATCTTGCATCTCTCCAAACTATTCAACATCATGGCTTATTATATGATTAGATGCATTCAAATCAACATATCATATATCATTACATGTTTCCTTTCTTGTAATAACATTCATCATATGATGCATGACAAACATATACTCATTTTTGCCATCATTTTGTCTTGAAGTTGATGCATAATTTTCTTACTTTAATTTGCCACTATGAATATCATCCTTTTTATCATAACAATGGGTTGCAATATGACCCATTCTTCCATAATAATGACAAGTAATACTAGAATTATTTGAACTTGAGTTCTGCCATCCATATCTCTTTTTCCAAAGCTCCTCCTATCTCTAGAATTACCATGGCCTCCCAAAATCTACATGTCACCAACTGTTGATTTATATGTTTTGTTGGTTACTACTAGCACGTCCTATATCATGGCCTCTTAAAGAGAATCTGCTATATTTCCTTCTTGAACTTGAGTAAAATGCTTGAACATGTTCACCACTTCTTTTAGATGGTTCACCTTTCATGTTGATCTCTTCAGTGATCATAAGAGAGATTGGGTCATCAAAATATAAAAATAACTTGTATACATATACAAAAGTAACAAAAGATTTCTAAGCCTTCTCATTATTAAGACCACCCAAAGTAGATCCAAATAATTATCATTAAGCATTTCATCAATAGTTGCCAAGGCATGTGCAATGCTTCTTACCTTCAAAACATATTCATTTACAAATATATTTTCTTTCTTCAAAGTATTTAACTATTGCTTGAGATGAATCTTCCATACCTTTGTATTTACTGAAAGTATGTTCTTGAAGATTGTCCACGCTGTATGTGAATCTTTTGCATTTTTGATATACTTTAGCATAGTGTTATCAGTGAATGCAAATAGCCAAGACATTACCTTTTTATCTTTTGTATTCCATTCTTTCCACACCTTTAATTCTTCTACAATCACAGGATCACTTAGCTTTGGTTCCTTTTTTTCACCTGAATCAAAGCCAAAGAGGCCTTTTGCAATTATAAGGGAGTTCATCACATGGAACTTCCATGACGGATAGTAATTATTGTCTAACTTCTCAATAATAGAATTTTCACTATTCTCAGCCATTATGATAAAGCTAAGTACTAAATAGCAAGAAACTCTTATGCAATCTTTCACAATATGTGTACAACAATAGGTGGCACAACCTTCTTCATCGAGTGCTCAATAGTACATACAATTTGCAACCTGTTTGCAAATAAACCTTGTGTTTGCTTCTTAACAAATATCTCAGGACTTACATACTTGAAAACTATAACCTATGCATCAAAGAAGGCCGACAATCTGAAATTATAACATGCCCAGTGGAGCTAAAACAAGGCTTAAAATGGTCTTAGATGGAAAATAACAAAGCAGTAAGCTCTAAAGGGCTTGCTTGTAGAATGTACATCATTTTGCTCGCAACCAAATCTCACAACAATATGATATTTTTCCTCTTTCCCTACTTTTGCCTCCATAGGTACTATCCAAGGAAAGAGAGAGAATGGGAGAGCTTCTTACCGATTACTTGCTTGCTTGAATCCTTGCTCCTTCTCCTTCACTTCAACCTTCACAACTAGTCTCTCTTAGTAGTAGCACTTTGATACCATGTCATGAATCTCATAGTAGGGGACTTGAGATATTGCATCGAACACACACAATACATACAAGAGGAAGCTCACTCAAGAACATAAGACAAGAGATGGAGGTCAAAATATTTTCTTGCTTATTTTTTTCTTTCTTCCTCACACAATGCAATATACACAAAGAATAGATAAGATATAAGTAGCTTACTAAGTCAAACAATGTTAAAATGACTATACTTAATTGACTAGCACTAAAACTATGCCAGTTGTAGGTAGGCGTAACTAACCAAATATAATAATTGATAAGTCAGTGGCTATGTGAGGATCATAATGACTACTGACATGATAAGGGTAGATATGCAGACCCATCTAACTAGGCGGTTTGTCATCGAGATTCGTACATGTTGAGCTTACCATCTCAAGAGAAGTGACCATCTCTGTACTATTCGGAGGAACCATTGAAAGAAGCTATCCTTATAATACCTATGATGGAGTTTATGAAGTGGAAGAGGTTGCAGTATGGGAGAAGCTGAGTAATTTGAAGGACCTCTCACTTGTTGGACTTAGAACCATCCAAGGCATATCTCATTAAGATGTCTAGAGAAAGAATAAGTTAACAAAGGCAAGATTGATCTATGGTGTCTTGAATGTGGCCTTATATAGCTATATGATAATTTTTCTAAATAAAAACTCTATAGTAGCTTAGCAAATGCACCATCAGTGCCACTTGGACTATTTAGCATAGAGACTCTTGATGATGGTGTGACTGTGATACCACCAAACATGATGACTGGAGCCCAAGCAAAGCAAGATGGCATCTGAATGCATGGGCCTAGCAATCTAGATAGATTGTAAGTAGAAAAAAGCATAAAAAAGACTAAAAAGGGAGCACAAGAAAAGCTCATACTAAAAATGGATGGGTTGAAACTCTTGTATGGGAGTGACTAGTACGTGGTGGTATCATGTGAGCGGTGATTGAGAGAAAGCCTCACTCATAAGTTGATAACGAGACATTAAGGAGTGCCGATGAGAATAATTGACTTTGTTGGATGCATAATACAACACAAAAAATTTAAATATTTGACAAACACCACACGAACCACACATGATACCAAATGTCAAACAATGCCTCTTGTAGCTCAAACAACTATAAACCCAAATCCAGGTAGAGCATCACAGAGACACCCAACACAACGTTTAAAAACACCACAATACAAAAATCTTATACCTTGATAACCTTGAGCCGACATTCAGCACCTCGACATCCAAATTCTTTGACTTCCAAATTGGCACGACGAGAGCAGACTTTCGCATGCGACCCTCCACTCTCCTCACAAGATACAATTTGATTACTTGGGGTAGGGCAAGACAAGACCTCCACTCAACTCTCTTTATGTAGTTTTCTAAGCACTAATATGTTAAGTTTTAGGCAGTTTGCTTTTCCAACAAAGCCTTAGGGTTTTTAAGCCTTTAGCTTTTCTAAAATCCGTTTATAAAGAAAGATCAAAATCTTTAAAATGTGAAGCCGTCATCGTAGCGTTTCGGAACGCTGCCATAATGCGTAAATCAAAAACCGTACCCCGCCTACTTCAAAGCTTGACGTGCCACCCTGTCTCTTTATCGACGATCGTCAACACTTCATATGTCGTGTTACCTTCGATCAATGTTGCCAAGTCATCCTTCTATCAGTCTGCCACCTAGCCCGTAATGTCGGCGGAATATTCCGTCGGATTGCTGCTACGTCAACTCTCGCCTTCCAGCCTGTAATGCCGTCACATGACCTGTATTGGCCGCCATCATTGCTTGTGTCTTATATAACACCGTCTTTGCTTTTTAGATCTCCGCCGATCTTGCATTCTAGCACACCATTCAGCTCGTCATCCTCCTCGTCAGAAATATGCCGTCATCTGCGCAATTCAGTAGCCGAACTGCCTGCTTTTCAATCACTCGTCACCTTCTTCGTAACAACCGCCATCTCCTGGAACGTCGACCCTGCTCAAACTCTGCCTGTGATCAACATCGCCATCTTCTCTGCAAATTGCCAACATCTTCCCATCATTAATGGCAACTTTCAATCAAGCCGCCATGCCCCCGTTTGACAGTACGCAAGCCATCCTATTTTCCTTGCATATATTCGATGCCTCATATTGCCTTTGATTTATATCACCGCCCTCTCAGAATATGTCATCCTCATCTCTTTCAGCAGCAGTTGCCATGCGAATACAAGAGTTGCGTCAACATTATCATCTCCCTCCTGCCTATTCCCAAATGAATCTGCAACCTTTGATTACAATAAATTCATTTCTCTTCCTTTATCCTTAATGTGCTACATTATTCACCTTTAGACCAACTTGACTAGCTTCATCTTGGATAGAAATCTGGCCCAACCTTTCTCAAAATTGCCACCATCCTTATCTTCAAAACTTGATTTTCCTTTTAGTACCATAACAAGAAGCTCCCATTCTGGCCGAAGCAGCCTAACTAGACACCAACAAAGCCTTTATGTGCTCCAGAGTAGATAGGTATAAACTCTTGAACCACTTGTTCCATATTGAATACCATGCATGATTGGGCTATTGTACTAGAAGTTGTAGCTCCTTCCCAAATAGGTGCACTTGGCTGAATTCTCATCACATTCCACTCCATAGTTGAAAGGCTCATTCTCCTTTGTAAGCATTATCAAGGCTTCTTCATCAATAGCTATTTTTTGCCACAATGACTGAACATATAACTTTCAAATCTTCTTCATGTCTTTAGATTTTTTTTTCTCTTTAGATATTCCCACTTGATTCCATGCAATGTATCCTAATAAGAAAATGCTTTGGAATAGAACTTCGTGCTCATCCACTCATGATTCGAGATCAAATGTAATGTCGAATCCATGATATGCAACCAATCAACCAATATATGCTTCACACAAAAAACATATATGCACTAAAGAATCCTGCCTAGCAGCCCATCTACATATGCTCATGCATCGTGCAAAATGCAAACACAATTCTTTGATTCGATAAATCCTTAACCTCACCTCTCAATGTTCATAAGAAAAAAATGTACTCCACTCCTCCCACCCAAATTCTCACAATTGCTTAAGAAAATGATGGTTCTCAAGATGTCGACTAAGAAAACAACCCTTCTCACAATTTACGGCGTCATTCACGACCCTCAAACTCACCCAATCACCTTACCCACTCAACCAAAGGTTCCTAACTCGGTGATGAATATCTCAAATATCGTGCATGTAAGAAACAATGTGTCCTAAATGAAAGGTGCTCTCTCAAGTGCGCGTGCATCTAAGATTTACTACATATAGCTGCACTGGGCCTCATGCCGTGCTAGTGCTCAACGATGGTGCAAAACGTGCATCAACCCAATCCCCTGGCATGGAAGTATTTGAAAAGAATAGGAGATGACGCCCGAGTGCAGTGTATTCAACAAGTGCAATGTGAAGTGGTCATGAACCCATAGTCCCCGTGATGTGTAAGAATCTCGACAAGAAAACAAACATGTACCACACTGTTTAGCAGCAATCAACAAACTCGAGCTCCAACCTATCTAGAAAAATACCAAAATTGACCAAGGTAGTGAGTTTCCACACTCAAAAATCCAAACAAAATGACAAAAATAAATCCTAGGCTAGACAAGTATTGAAAACCCAATTATGAAACAACAAAACAAATAGTCACGCAAACATCTAAGCTAGTAAAAATCACAGTTTGACTAGGGGTTTTCAGTTTTTGCAAAAATGCTTGACAATGGCACAAAAGTAAAAACCTTTTTGATAAAAATGAAGGAAAATGAAAGTGCTAAAATTGGAGAGTATCTTGGCTTAAAGCAACAGTTGGAAATAGTGGAAAAGTTAGCATCTAGGTGAGAGAAGTGAAGCACATCTCTAAGACATTGCATCAATAATGAAAAATGAAAAGCATGATCTCACAAGCCCATCTTCCTCTCCAACTTATTTATGACTAGAAAGAAATAAAGTACTTGATATATCTAATTGAGAGCCACAAAGTAATGTAGCTTAGAAACAACCAAACCTCAAACAATGGAGGTAGAGTGTTGGAAGGCATAAAATGGATGCAAACTTGCTAGTCTCTCTAACCTCGATAATGGTCTCTTCACCACTTAGATAGTTGCTAAAAACAAGGCTTCGTACTATGAAAAGCATGAAGGAGGGGATAGAAGGAAAAATGCAATCCATGGTAGGCGTCATACAGGAACATAAAGCTAAAATACACATATTAAGCCTAACCCTCAACCCAATGTTAGGAACCATATAGGTTAATGCCTTCTAGGAAGGATGGAAATCCATGCAATTACAATTGCATGCATTGGGTGACACAAGTAGGAAAGGAATTGTTGACATTGGGGTAGGAGTTAGGTCCTTAGCCATGTAACTTTGCATGCATGGGACAACTCATTTGTTGAAATTTCTCACTTTAATGTCATGTTGGCCAATAGAACAAAATTTAGACCCTTCAGAGTCTTCAAGGATTGGCCAATCAAGATTGCAGGAATCCACTTCTCAATAAACTTTATCATCACAAACAAATTTGATTATTTATATATCGTGCTAGATCGTGGATGAAAGAGACACACATGCAATTGAAGATTGGGATAATGGCTTGATATTCTTTGGAAATCATACAAACGTAGTTAGAATACATATGGAAGTCCTCCTCACTTTTCAACGTGGCTTGATATTCAAAAAGCTTGCTAACCTATAGCTTGCTCACTAAATATATACCCTGTCTAGAAGATAGGTGGTGATACTAGATACATATTCTTGCAACAAACAACTTGCCCTTCTTTGATGATGAGGATGATTATAAATGAGAAATCCATAGGGTGAGCAATTGCAAAAAGCTTGAAGCCTATCTCCATAGGAGTAGCAATATGCTTGTTGTCTTCAATACCAAATTTATACAATAACATCTCAATATACTTTGCTTGACACAAAGTGCTATCTATATCACACTCCTTAAACCAAATGCCCAAATAATGATGAAGTAGGCCCAAATCTGACATATCAAAGCTTAGCTTTAAAATAAGCAACATGTGTCTCATTGGGACTAGTGGGTAGCATGTTATCAATTGACCACAATTATCAAAGCCACATCATCCTCATGTTTGATATATAATGTGCACTACAAAAACCATGTGAAATCAAGGTTGCACGTATCTTCTCATACCAAGGCTAAGGTGCTTGCTTTAGATCATACAAAACCTTTTTCAATATATACAATTTGTTTTCTTTCTCTTTTTGCATAAAACCATGGGACTAAAAAACATACACTTCCTTATGTAATCACCATTCAAAAATGTAATTTTGATGTCCGACTAATGTAGATTCCAAGCATTATGAACTGCTAATGTACAAATGCTATGAATAGTTATCATACAACAAGTGGGAGTAAATGTCTCAAATCAATACCTCTTGCCATGAGGCAAATCATATAAGAACCAAGTACCATTTTTAATAATAACATAATACTCAAATTGCATAGTAGCCATCTAATTTTATGTATTTTTTGCCTCCTCAAAAGACACATACTCATCCTCATCACATAATCTAGAAACATGCCCATGCATAATAATATGATGCATAAGAGGCACTATGAGAACCTGAACAAATACACTAGTCAATGGTATATCCAAGTTACTTTCACGTAATGTTTACACCAATCATTTTGGCATAGTCTTAGATTGCTCAATATCTACTTTCTCATCAAGAAGTGCATTATACACATCTGGATAAGAAATAGTCTGATTTATATTATCTATGAAACTTACATAGTCTGAAAACCTACCTCATTTAGTACTACATGTGACTAGACACAACTAAAAAGAGGCAACAAAGTGTCGTAGGTATCTTATGATCATACATCTATCTCTTTCCTACATGAAAGTAAAGGTTGGACAATATCTTCCACAGTAACAACATCATGATGACTAGCCAATATATTCTTACTTTCTTATAACCTTTGCTTTCATCATTGTACCTATCAAAAATGGATTTTATAGCCTTATTATCAAACTTCTTGCATTATTGCAATGGTACCAAAGCATAAGCCATGCAAACAAATACATGGAAGTGAGCCATAGATGACTTTTACTATGGCAAGTCTCGTATGGAGTGATAGAATACAAAGCATTTGTCAAATACCTATTAATTAAGTATGCAGATTGCACATGAAGAAAATTCAAGCTAGAAACTATATGGCAAAGCTTGACTCTTAATAATGCATCGTACCATATCTATGAGTGATTTTCTCTTAACTACACCATTTTATTGTGGTATATATGGTAGTGTACAATGGTGTCTTATTACATATTGGACCATGAAAATAGACAAGAGGAGGGGAGAGAGGCAAAGAACCCAAAACACACACACAAAAGCAATGAAGACTTGAAAACATAGTGAAATAGGGCTAAAAATCTTCTTCTTCTTCCACCCAAAAGAACTAAGTCTACAACATGAATAATATGAAAGTACCTCAACGTATGTACATGTCGTCACTAAGTGTAAACCTACTAAGCAAAGAAGAGATGGTACAATGAATCTGCCATAACCAAGGATAGACTATATGGGTGTAGTCTGGCTATATAATATTGCAATCCTCTCATGACATGCCCTAGGTGCTTGCTTTAGCCCCAAACAAGGCCTTACAAAGCCTACATACATAATCTAGATGATTCTCATCTATATAACTAGGTGGCTACTCCACATAAACTTCCTCTTGCAACTCCCCATGCAAGAAGACATTCTTAATATTCATTTGATGCATGATCTAACCCTTTGATGTGGCCATTGCTATGACAGCCCTTACAATGGCCATTTTAGCCACTAGAGTAAAAGTCCCCCCATATTTAATACCATGAGTCTGCATATATCCTTTGGCAACCAGTCATGCCTTACAGTGCTCAATAGATCCATTTGACTTGACCTTGTAAACCCATTTGCAACCAATAGCTTTCTTGCCTTCAGGTAAAGGGACTAACTCTAATGTGTTATTCTCCTTAAGTGCAGTGACTTATTCATCCATAGTATGATCCCAATACTCATTACCCACTACATCTTCAAAACAAGTGGATTCCACATTCTACACAACCTTAGCTATGTATGCATAGTGATGAGCTACATAGCTGTCATATGTCAATCGTTGCATTGGTTGTCTTATTCTACTTGACCTATATGGACCTGGATCACTACTAACTACTTTAGCATTCTCTTGTGCCTTCCACACATTAGATGTTTTAATAGACAAAATCCTAAACTCCTCATCATCGAAGCTTTATTCAGTGCATAACATATGAATTAACATCAATATGTACATAAGAAAAGGTCAAGAGACTCACCTATTATGACATATTGATGGGGCATAACATATGAATTAACATCAATATGTACATAAGAAATACATTCAAATACTTCTAGATGGGGTAGATTTGGCTTTCTATATGTAAACTTCACTTCCAGTAGTGTCATACCATGTACAATATCAATGGGTGTTATGGTCATAATGTATATAGAAGTAGCAACTACTTTAGCCCAATAGTAACGAGGAAAGTTTCTTTTTGATATCAGTACACAAGCTACCTTTGCAATGTGCCTGTTTTTTCACTCAACAACTCATTTTTCTATGGATTGCCTCTGTATACAAATTTTATGCAAGAAATAAAAAAACTCATTGAAGAGATATTCTCCCCATCTATCCAATCTTGGCATTTAATATGCAACCCTATCTCCTCAACCAAAGCCTTATAAAGCTTTTAGAGTGAGTGAATACCTCACTTTTCTCATGTATAAAGTAAACCCATACTTTGTCAAGTATGATTATCAATAAAGAAAACACAATATTGCAACTACTCAAAGTTGCAGTCTTCATAAAATCCAATATATGAGAATAATGTATCAATTCAAGTGGCTTCTTGCATACATGCTATTCATGTGGAAATGCATGCCTTGCTTGCTTTTCAAATTGACATGTTTCACATACTTTATGCATTCCATCAACCCTAAACTTGGGCAAGCCATCCACAATCTATTTTCATTGTATGTCTTTCAGCTATTGCACATTCACATGACCAATTCTCTTATGGAAAATTTCAATATTAATGACTGTTAAAATACGTAGGATCTAGCGCATGGCTATGGCGGCTTGTAAGCATAGAGTAAAATCATGATGACATTGAATGAAGACCACAACTATTACACATGTGAATTAGGTTCCAAGATTGAAGCTTGGACTCATAAACACAATCTTGTGTATTAGATTGACAAGTACAAGAATGACACTAACTGACAAAGAAAAACATCATCATGTATTCATTCATCTATCAAAAGTGGTAGTCAAGTACAATGCTTTATAGTTGTTGGATGGGTACATTTTTCCCTTTTTGTGCATATGGGATTCTTGCAGCCTACATGTCTTCATCCCAAACTGCCTCATACAAAGAGGCTACATTAGGTGTGATTGCTAATATCTCAACAATGACAACACCTAAATCTTGTGCAAAAATGACAGCATCAATTTTAGGTAGACTTACATCAAGAGTAAACAATTTTCCAACACATTTTCCTTTTGCAATCAACATGTAATCTTTTTTGGGATCTTCTACATAACAACCATCATATGTGAACCAAACATGCAAGCCCTCCAATAGAAACCAAATATTTTGTAATACATGGTACATGCAGCACATCAATCAAGTACCTAGATTTACCATCTTCCATACTCAAAGAAACATTTCCATCATGAGTAATTGGGTGAGTTGTCTCATCCCTTGTCTCCACATAGCTTGGAGAATCTAAACCACATATCTCTCTTAACCACTCTTGGTGAGAAGTCACGTGGATAGAGGCACCTAAGTCTACATAAAATAAACCATGCTTAGATGAACCATCAATAGTCATAGTATTCATAAAGTTTTGTATAATAAATAACTATTCACTTTTTTCATCATTGTTTTTGCTACTGGATGCATAATTGCCTTGCTTTTTTTTCCCATTTCTAATTTCAGCCCTCTTATTGAAGTAGTTTTTAGAAATGTGGCCTTTCTAATCACAATGCTAGCACTCCTTGCTCTATCACATAATTTCATTGCCTATTAGAATATGCAACTTGGTCTCTTTGACTCCTCTTTCTTGGGATTGCCCTATGTTTTGCTATGCATCATAACTATGACCACGACTACCATCTTTGTCTCTGCCATGACCTCTACCTCTATTAGTAGAGTAACACACCTATTCAGACTTGTTCTTGAATTGAGAAAAAGAGGAATCCAAGCTAAGGTTTTTCTCCTCAAGTATTAGTATGAAAATCAAGTCTGTAAAATTTGGGATATCATCCCTCATAACAGATGACTTGAAGCTCTTCTATTCGTCTCTAAGTCTATCTAAGCATGCACACACAACATCATCATTATCAACTAGCACATTGATAGATCTAAGAGCTTCCATAATACTCTTGATCTTCAAGGCATAATTATTAATGGACAAGTTTTCTCTTTTCACTTGGTTCATTAGCTCTGACTTGAGTTGTAGCTTTCTGCCATTTGTATTTACTTCAAATAACCTTGCTAGATTCTTATTTGCAATAGCAATGGTATCATATTGCTACAAATAGCCCATCATGATATCTATGATAGTGACAGCTAGCCAATACACGAATTTACTATGTGTTTTCTCTCAATCTTTCTTAGCCTTTACCTATTCTGTAGTAGTAGTATTTGACGTAGGATGTAGGAACTTCAGATGCTACGGCCATGTCTCCTTGTATGTAATTCCAAACACCTTTATCCTTTAAAAACTTTGTCATCTTGAACTTTCATACATGATAATTGTTCTTTATCAAGCTTCTTGCTAACAATCTGGTCGAAGTTATTAGACATTTTGACAAAACAAATAACTTGCAACAAACTGCAATTTGCAAGCAAGTTGATACAAGGTGCACTACAACTAAACATACAACTGTTTTCATTGACTACACAACAATAATCACAACCTGTAATCTATATCTAGATGTCTTTTGTGTCTACAATCCAACAAACACCTGAAACCTTATATATTCAAAATTTGTAACATATGCACTTGTAAATAATTGACACAACGCAAATTGCATAGTTGTGGAGACTACTTGTAGATCCAGAAATGGAGACTAAAATCACATCAGATACCAAAAATCATAGTGTGATAGTCCCAAATGATATATTTGCAATATATATACTATTCTTTTTTCTCATAAATTTTCATTACAATAAGAGACTATAGCCCTACTAGCCTTGGGAGTTTCCTGTGGCTATAACCCAAGGCAAATTGAGCAAGTTTGAAGAGCTTCTTATCCATTGCTTGCTTTTGTGTCCCAATGACATCATCATCCTTTAATCAAGCTCCATGTAGCCATGGGATGGCTTTGATACCATGAAAATAGATAAGAGGAGAGAGAGGTGAGGAACCCAAGAGCAGATACATAAAAGCAATGTAGACTTGAGAACATAGAGAGATAGGGCTAAAATATTCTTCTTCCACTCAAAAGAACTAAGTCTAAAATATGATAAAAGAATAATATGAAAGTACCACGACATATGTACATGTGGTCATTAAAAGTGTAAATCCGCTAAATAAAGAAGAGGTGTCATAATGAATGTGCCATAACCAATGATTTGGACTACGTGGGTGTAGTTTAGCAGCTATAAATAATTCCATTTCTCATCAACAAGAAAGAGCTTCTATAAATTATTTGCTATTGATTGCCTATGGACCCTCTATAGATAATTCCATTTCTCATCAACAAGAAAGAGCTTCACATTACCAAGGTGTATAGTGGACCAATTATTTGCTATTGATTGCCTATGGACCCTCTATAAATAATTCCATTTCTCATCAACAAGAAAGAGCTTCACATTACCAAGGTGTATAGTGGATGCTAGCTCATGTAGAGCTCAACATCTCAACATGAAAAATATGCATTCGATTTCTTACATGTATACTCCCTCCCTTGATCAAAGTGGAGAGTGTCCACTTTATATCCTAAGTTCAAGTTTTTAGCCATGTTAATAGACTTCTTCACATAGATTTTGGACCATATATCCATGCATACCTAGATTGTCATCAATGAAAGTTGCGAAGTACACATAGTTGCCAAAAGAGAATGTTTGCAAGGGACCACAAACATCACCATGTGCAAGCTATAGTTTGCAAACAACTTTCAATGAATCATATTTAGAAAATGAATTACACTACAATTTACCCAATTTACAACCTTCATAGATGTGTTTTCTAGGTGCATTTAGAGTAGGCAATCAATGAAGACACGATAGCATATTTCCATAGGCATAGCAAATAAGTAACATTCATATGACCAAAACATGTATGCCAAAGTTTTACATACAAATCTACTTAGAAGTAGGTGGTGGTGGTGCTAACATTAAGTGGAGCAAACTTGGAACTTGTAGGATCCTTAGTAGCACCTGTTTCTATTACTTCTACTGTACTGGTAGCTTCTAAAAGAGTACTAGAACATCCTTTAATTCTGTGCACAATGTTCCAAATCCCCTTTGCAAAACAACCAATATATGATACATCATATAGGTCCATAGTAGATGATTAGCTCCATTCATGTTGTTCTCAATAGCCAACATATAGAATACATCATTGTTGCTAGTCATGGCCATTGACTATACTTGATACAAGTTGCCTATATAGAGGAAAATATGTACAAAAGAAACCTTGCTATGTAGCACAATATAAAGAAGATTGTAAGTGTTCTACTTGCTACTCTACTTGCTACAGAATTAATTGATATAAAAAAGTCAACACAAAAGTACAAAATGGCATGCACAGTACTAGTAGTATTTGTTGACCTATGATTGAATGCTCCTCAAGTCTAATCCCAATTTAAGAAGATCAAGTGAAGGGTGTTGACAACTTTGCCCAAGAGATGAAGGCATGCTTTGATATCAATTTTTATATTTAGGGTTGCAAATATGCAAAAAGATAGGTTAGATAAGAAGAAACTTGAGAGAGCACAACTCAAAGTGTATCAACAAGTGTCAATAGCGAAGATTTACTAGAGTAGGCATGCCCTAAATGATCCACTACCACACCAATGGCAATATGATAGATCACACTAATGTTGACTTTAAATTGATAAAAACACCTAGATTGCTTGCCAATGGAGTGGTCAAGATGGATTGTGATCAAACTTGGCTTGAGAATCTTGAAGTGCTGGATTATGAACAAGCAAGACTTGACCAAGTAGAATCAATCATATTACAAAGATGGATTTGAATCCCCACTAGAAGACACACTCTCATCCAATGAAAGATGCAACTACAATGTGGAGTTAGAAATTAGCTCCAGTAGTGATTGAAAAATTTTGCTACTATTTTAAACTTGATGCACCAAGTGGGAACCTCTGGTCCCCACATGTAGTACAAAACATTAGAGAAGGAAATAAAGAAAATATCAAGGACTTATAGGAAAGATGAAAAGAAAACCCCATCATCTTTTTGAGAATTTCATGATAATTAAAAAATGAGATCAAATAATGGTGTTGCTAGATGCAAAGTGACAAGCCTAATAGACTAAAAGAAGGACTTGTTAAGGTGAAGGAAGTCCATTTGACCAGTGAGGGGAGAAGCCTTGACCCCTATTCATAGTTGATGACCTAATTGAGGACAACAAAATCAACCTAGAAAACCTCTTAAAATAGTTCAAGGATATATTTCCATGGTGCATAGAAGATCTTAAAGGGACCAACCCTAGCATTGTTACCTATAACATCCCCATGGTACTGGACTTGGTACTTATGAAACAATGTTTGTATTTGATGAATCTCAAACATGCACATCCCATCAAAGAAGATATTGATAAGCTACTAAATGCAAGGTTCATCTATGTGATTGAGCATATGTATTGGGTTTCATCAATTATCATGGTATTGAAGAGATGGAAAGATGAAAGTGTGCATTAACTATGAAATGGAAAGATGAGAGTGTGCAACGATGAAAAGTGATAATTATCCATTATCCTACACTGAGAATATGTTGAAAAGAGTAATAAGAAAAGAGACTTATAGCTTTATCAGTGGCTTCAATGACTTCTTGGGCTATAATTAAGTGTAAGCTCATCCAAATGATAGGCACAAGACAACATTCACCATTGAGTGGGGTTTGTTTGCAATAATATGGCCTCTCACTAAACCCTTGAAATGCCAGTTTTTAGTAAAATATGGATGTATCTTAGGGCACATATTTCCAAAAATGGCATCACTATTGACTTCTCAAAAGTCAAGGTGATCATTGAACTATCAGTATTGACAAACTGCAAGGGATTTCAATGCTTTCTTGACCACATTTGGTAATTTGTGTGGAACTAATTTCTTAACCATTATATAAGTTATTAATTGTCTTTGAGTGGACCATGTTAGGTGTAGAACGGAAGGTACAAATTGGTGGCTAAAGTGTCAAATTAAAGATGATGATACTAGCATAGTAATGGAAGGTGGCGATGTCACCGAGGATAGCAACAGAAGGACCTTAGGACACCATGGGAAATAAAGGCTATATAAGGAGCGAAGAGAAAGAGATGAGGGTTGGAGTTCAAAGTAGATCATGGATGAGTGTCCCAATCCACTCCATATATATAGTTTCACTAAGTCACATGCTTATGTTTCCACACATAAGCAAATAATCTCATTATCACATTGCTATTGCAGCCATGGCTAGTTAGCATATGTCTTGCATTAGGAGAAATATGGACTCTCTTTTTTGCCCCTTAAGGGGTTTCTCTCACCCCTCTCTCTCTAAAAAGAGATTCCAAAATAATGTTATAATAAGAGATCTTTTACAATCAATAAAATCTTATATTTTTATTTTTAATAGAATTCACCTATTATTTTATCCCCAAATTGTACGATAAGGTCGCTTTTTCTCAAAATCCTCACAACTAAAAAAATACAATTCTATTTTCTCCAAAAATAGAGCCAATCATTGACAGACAACTGATCTTTAATACCCTCATGACTTTTCTTTAATACCCTCATGACTTTTCAACATTAAAATATATTAAAATCATTGTCATTCTCGCTTATTAAAATGACGGAAGTTAAAAAATGGTAAAAGTTGACATACACATTATATTTTAAGATTAATTTTTTCCCAAAGACATCTTTTTGACTCAAGAGTTTCCTTGTAAAATTTTATCTCTTTTGGACAAGTATATGCCCATTTCTGGGCATTTTTTCATTCTCTCTAAAAGCTCTAGTTTTATCCCAAATTTCGTGCACTCTTCTCTTTTCCTCCAGAATATGGTTTCTTGCATATACGAAATGTTCTGAAGCAGCATTGAGGAGTGGTTTTGATACCATTTGCTAAAATCAAATAATCTCCATCTACAACACTCTCTACACTAGTATAAGCGATCTCCCTCTTCAACACTATACTATAGGAAATCTCCCTCTTTAACAATCTATACTACAAGCCATCAAGTGATAATGGAGGTATCTTTATTTTTGAATCTCTGTGATGCTATTATTCTTCACAATTTTTATTTAATGCTTAAACAACAATTCATGGAGAGAGAGAGAGAGAGAGAGAGAGAGAGAGAGAGAGAGAGAGAGAGAGAGAGAGAGAGAGAGAGAGAGAGAGAGAGAGAGAGAGAGAGAGAATCTGATTGGTGAGATGAACTAAGAAAATAAGTGATAGAGTGATATAGAGTACATTTGGGCAGAAGATAAGATGATGTTATTGTTCTTCACTATCCAAGATTTTGTATAAACATGTTTAATAATCTTTGACCAATTCTTGTTTTGAGAGAGAGAGAGAGAGAGAGAGAGAGAGAGAGAGAGAGAATATTTTGGATAGAACATAAGATAAGATTAGTGCCTAAAAAGAAGTTGATTACAAGATAAGATTAGATGCTAACTAGGGGTTGATTGGGGTTTATCATGACTGAAATCAAGTGAAAGGGTCAAGATCGAATTGGTTAATCCAAGTTAAAATTGTCATTGATTTTTCTTTGCAAAACAAAGGTGTAGGACGTACTAAGAGAAAGAGAGACATTCACTTCCAAATGGAGGATGAATATGAACCATTGTTCAAAAGAACTATGGAAAGGGATGATGCAATAAGATACATGATGCAACAAGAAAGAAATACATGGAAAAGAAATGTGGATCTTTGGGTTGATGGGTACATTTATCCACCTGATTCACTAACTCAAAGGCCACTATCATTTGTAAAGTTTGTTTATGGAGGCAATGAAGGATTGTATGGATACACATATAGACTTGTGACACAAGGATCAATAGGGGTTCATCAAGCCTTAACAAATATGCAAAAAAGATTACAAGGATGTGTATAGTCTTTGATGAAAAAAGATAGATTGTTGGTTGAGAAGGATAGGGAGAATCAGAGCCTACAACAAGCAATGTCTGTCATTGAAGATGCTATCAAGCTACATAGGTACAGAATATTGAGTTACAATCTAAAATTATGGAGTTGGAGAAGGAGAACAGAAACTTAAAGAGGAAGCTCATAAAAACTTTGGAGATTGGTCCCACTTTAAAACCAAAGAAGCATGTCAACACATCCGATTAGTTAAACCAATTTACCAATTAACCAAAGGAAGTGGACAATATCATAGACGGATATATGCTCAATCTGCTACAATGAGAAATATGTTTCCTCATGCAGAGAATGACACTATTGCTAAAGTCCTTAGCAAGGATATGGTAAAAACTGCATTGAAAAATCATAAATTTAGGGATATTGTGGATGGTGTCACACGTGAATGTCTTAGGGATGTAAGCAACTTGTTTACTGCTACAAATGCTCATGGATTATGTGACAAGGTGGGACTGAGTTCTGAGTCATACAGTATGCTCTATCAACAATTGGATACTAGTTTTAAGCAGGTCTTCAAAAGTAAGCAAGTAGTGCCTTTGCCAAAACCATTTTATGTGAAGAAGGCTTGAAAACAACTAAATAAGAAAGTTTTAGAATTGATTGGTTCCAAAGAAATTACCTTTTTATTGAATGCATCCAACAACTTTTTATTGGATATATGTAGGGTACAGGTGACTATGGCCAGAGGCAAGCTTAGGTTTGTCCTCAAACTTGACGAAAGTGAGATTATCAAGGGGCAAAAACTTGAACATGTGAGTATAACACTTATGAATCAAGCATTGGATCCCAATATAATTGAAAACCATACTTTATACTTCAGTGTGCAACTAGAGAATCAAATGTGGTGGTTTGCAACATTTGAAGTACCAAAGGAGGATCATGAAGTACTCAAAGTTTTTTTAAACCTCACTAATATACCCAGTGTTATTCGATAGCAAAATAATGGAGAAACTTTACATATTGAAGGATTTTGGATCTATTAAGTTGAATGTCATCTTGTAGGTGATTTAAAAAATTGAAGTGTATATTTGGTTTATTGAATGTAGAAAATGAAAAATTTCCATGCATATATTGTATGAAAACTAGGAAGAAAGGGAAAGATGGAAAGAATGGCTTGCCAAGACAAGACAACAATGTGCGCCAACATGTGATCAGAAAGTCATGAGAAATGGAGTGCTAGTCCCAATGGATCCAAACTAGCACCCTATTTTGAAAATACCATTGAAAAGGGTTGAATTTTGCACATTGCATTGTTTGGTTAGAATAATTGGAAAGTTAGTATATAAATATGTATGCCTCTCATACAAGATGCAGCATGTGTCAGAAGCCGATGCTACATACAAGAAGGTAGAACAAGTGCTCTCTAAAGTTGGATTGCACAGGGACCAAGTAGAAATAAAAAAGGATGAGAAAAAATTGGGCAAGAGTGGAAATATCCCTTGCAAACCATGCTTTTGTGGACCCAAAGCTAGGAAGTTTGTATCTCCACCTTGAGATGAGGAAGGCAATATACTTATGAAACAACTAGAGAAGTATAAAGCATGGAAAAAGTTACACCTAGTTATTCTAGATTGGAGCAATGGGGGAAGAATGAGGATTGCAAAGGCAGAAGTGTGGATACATCTAGATAGATTAGTAGCTCTCTTACAAAAGTTGAGGTTTAGGGATGGTGATGCCAATACATTTAAAGAGGTAGTTGCTAAATTTCACAACTCTATGGTGGAGGCATGAACTTCAAACAACATAACACACTACATGGTCAGTATTGTCACCATTACAAAAATATATCATCATCATTGCGAATTAGTTTGTATTTCTAATCTCTCTTTCTTATGCATCTTATACTTGAGGTACATGGTCCATACTTTGTAGATCAAGGGAGTTTAGCAATATGATCAACTCAAGGCATGGAATGATCTCATTGGCAAGCTCGTTGTACTTTTCAAAAGACAACTGATTATGGAGGTGGCATCAATGATTCCAATTCTATGAGGCAATTATTCCAATGGTGGTATAGGAGATTAGATATATGATATGAGAAAAAAAAAAGAAGTCCAAAACCTCTCAAGCAAAATCTATAACTAGGGAAATATATGTTGTGAGGAAAGCAAGATATGAAAACATCACAATTAGACAACACCATGTAGAATGGTTGGCAAACTTAGAGAGAGATGGCAAGAAATGGAGATCTAGATAAAAATTACAAACTTGATGCATTTGGAGTCAAAGAGAGAGTATAGATACTAACGATATGACTCATCAATACTCCTATCTTAAACATGAGATGCCTTTAATACTCCTATTTTAAACTTTAGATAGTTTGTCTATTTGAATTTGGCTAAAAGAGCATTTTTTAAATTTTTTTTAAAAAATTTCAAAGGTTTAAACTATGTTTTTCAAAGTTTTGATATTGATTGCTCTATCTTTTGGGTCTATTAATTATTAAACCACACTTCGTAGGAGAAGGGACAATCTAACAATGCCTATCATAGAGAGTGAAGTTCAAGATTATCTCTACTTGAGTCATTTACTTGACTATAGATACAAAGAAGTTTCAAAAAATTGAATTTAAACTATGAAAAGTCAATTTTTAAATCCTAAGACAAAGATTTGAAAATTCCAAATCTTGGAAGATTCACCAGCCTAAAGAGAGAGGGGTACGAGGGGGTGGCAGGAGACAGAGAGAGGGAGGGATGGGGTAGAGAGAGAGAGAGAGAGAGAGAGAGAGAGAGAGAGAGAGAGAGAGAGAGAGAGAGAGAGAGAGAGAGAGAGAGAGAGAGAGAGAGAGAGAGAGAGAGAGAGAGAGAGAGAAGTTCATTTATGCTATAGTAAGTTTGAAAGTTCATTTATATTAAAGTTATTTTAAAGTTCATTTATACCATAGTAAGTTTAAAAGTTTCGTATTTAAGTCAAGTCTCTCCTTTTATTTTTTCCCATTACTCTTCACTCTACCCTCCACTTTTCTATCCTACATCATCACAACCATGGCACGTTCCAAGCTTTCTATTAAGCAGGCGCATGCAAGAGCAAGAGCTTAACACTCTTTTGAATCTAGTGAGCCTACTGTGAGTGATAATAGTCTCTTGGAGGCTGACAACGGTGGCCCTACTATAGCTTCTAATAAGGGTAGTGCTACTGTGACCAACAATGGTAGCCCTAATGTGGTCAAGAATGATGGCATGCCTATTGAGAATAATGGTCCACCATTGTTAAGAAATGGTGGTCCATGTGCTCCAGTTGCTCCAGCTCCCACTATTGCTCCAACTGGTAATAGACGTCCTCCAACACATAAGAGGCGAAGATGGAGACCAGGCACAATTTCTCTATGTGAGATAAGGAAATTCCATAAGACTGCCAACTTAATTATTCCTAAGGCACCATTCTCTAGGTTGGTGTGAGAAATACTACAAGATCTATAGTTAGGGGATCATCACAAGTTCTTTTCAAGGAACCATGCATGCAATGTGGGGCAATGGTCAATCCAAGCCTTGCTTGCTCTCCAAGAGGCAGCTGAAAGCTACTTGATTGATGTCATGAGTGATGGTCAACTTCTAGCCATTTATGCCCGATGTATCACTATTAAGACCATATATTCGATTCTTATTCGTAGGATTCGCAACAACAAGGAAGCATTTAATCTTAATACCAACAACATGCTTTGAGAAGCTACCTTGTAAATGGATCTATGTTTAGCTCAGGTCTAGTTATAGATTTTATGGAGCTTAGTCTCTGGTTATCCTTCTAGTAGACCTTAAAATATTTAATTGCAGTGGCCTTCAAAACGGAGCTAAATTTTTCCTAGCTCTAGTTGTACTTGGTGCGATGTACTATCTATAATGTATTTTGTGAATTCGTAATGCTATATCTGATATGTGATATTCTATTTTGTCCATGACTTGCATTATACAAAATTTTAAGTTTCCAACTTTGTAAGTAGTTTCATTGAGGATAAATTTTATGTGCAATCACGCACACATCGGTGAATAGTTGTACTTGGGCCAATGCACTATATCTTTATTGTATTTTATAGTTTGTCAATATTATATCCGATATATGATATTCTATTTTTTCCATGATTTGTATTTTGTGAATTCTTAAGTTTCCAATGTCACATGTAGTTTGGTTGAGAATACATTTAATATGTAAGTACGCACACTTGGTGAATTTTTTTTGTTCTGAGTGAAGTATAATCCAGTTAATACATTTTCCAAAAAAAGATTCAATAGTCAATTTTATAAATTGGAAATCTGGTGAAACTTCACCCAAGTGTTGGGCATCATAAGAACCCATGAAAACTAAAAATTTGGCCCCATTAGAAGCCTCTAGGATACTTGGCAGGAAGCTTGTGTGCGGAGCTTTGATAAAAAATTGGCACCATTAGAAGCCTTTAAGACACCTAGCAAGAAGCTTCCGTGCAAAGCTCTGATTTCCTAGATTCAGGGCCCCACATGCGAGCCTTCAGGTAGGTGTCCCATATTGATTGGTTAACCTTGCACTTGATCGTTTCATCAAAATGTGTTGTTTTGACCTGCAATGACTCGCCCAATAGCTGACTCATCCATTTCTCAGACGGACACTTGCATTGATAACTAATCTTCTTTTTCTTCAGAACATCATATCAATTAAATCAAGGCATATAATTTAGTAATTTTTTTTTAAATCTGAATGTAAGATCCGATTGGTTGACCCTGCACTTGATCGTCTCATCAAAATGTGTTCTTTTGACTTGCAATGACTCGCCCAATAGGTGACTCATCCATTCCTCAGACAGACACTTGCATTCATAACTAATCTTCGTTTTCATCAAAACCTCATATGAATCAAACAAATATGCAAACAATGAAAATGGAATAAACCAACTAAGATGCACATCTTTTGGAGCATGTGGTAGGTTTCATAGCACTATTGATATCAGATTTTATCTTCAACTTACATACTCTTGATAATTCCAAGCTACTAATCAACCATTCACAACTAGATAATGGCGGCAATGGGACATGTTGCAATCTTTGACTTTCTACTACTACATATAGTAAAAGATAGTTTGAGTTGCAAGTTGACTTGTAGATTTATTATCATAGGTCACAAAACCTATGTCTTCATGCCAAACATGTATCTTGCCACTTAAACATTCCACATTCTACCATTCATGCCAAGTCGATGGATATAGAGCTATCAGTAAAAACACATTTGAATTAGAACACTGCAAAGATTATACAAAACAACTTTGATACAAAAGAATAAACAATGATAAAATTTAGAAACTTACTTTTTTGTTTATATTTTGCAATGTAGTTCTCATCATGCATATAGATTTGTTTATGTGTATAAACATGTTGGATCAACACTTCTGCTACTGTCCTTGTCCCATTGAACACTTTTTTGAACTCTAAAATTCTACATTTCCAATGTTTGTTGGTGGGGGCTATAACATCCTTATGCTTGATCTTAAAAATTCCTTGAGTACTTGGATACATCAAAATCCAATCCAATTTATAGTATTTATCACAAATCCAATTACCGCTACTATCTTTCCTATTGAAGATCTCCATTGCAAGTATGTTACTGATGTTTTTCCTTCGTGAAGACATCTATATTAACCAAATACAAAAGTTACCTATCAGCAAGTTTTTATGTGCTTTTATTATTATACGTAGCTGAATTTTTCCATATATAGAATTATTATAATAATAATATTTTCATGCACAAGCATCCCTTTGTCATTTCACATATAAAATTCTAATATTATGCAATGCTATGAGACTACAGCACTGATGCTATCTCATGCTATTCCATGGTTTTATAATCTAAATAAAATTATCCTACCAAGATAAAAAAACTAACAAAATATTTTTTTACTATTGTATTTTAATTGTGGACTTCTAAATATAAAAATCACTAACGTTGCAAACTTAATATTCAAATCTATACTAGATATTTCTTTCCATTGATCCTAACTAGAAAATAATTATTCATAAAAAAAACTTACTGCTAAAATAAAATTTTACATTTAATCACTATAGAGATCAATGCACTCGAGAAACTTTGTAGCCCTCAATCCTAAGACTGTTTAAAAAGAAGTCGATTTCTAGACAATAGGTGTATCTGGTGAGATGGAGGTGTAGGATACAATAACAAAAGGTACTCAAAATATGTATAATTTGCAAATGTTTTCTCCAAATGCAATGATATTTAATCATGAAGAAATTTTAAAAAATGGACATTGTACCTATAATTCTTTTCACAATGAAGCCCAGAGATGTTGAACAAGAAGTTGAGTTATGATAAGATCATTGTTCCTTCACTGTGAAATTCTTGGAGCAAAAAAAAAAAAAAGAAATCTCATGCCAAAGCATGCATATACCTTACATAGGCTTTGTCCAAATGAGTTGAAATTTAACCATGGAGCAATAGGAAAAATTTGCAATACATTTGTGGCTCTCTTTGTAGGATGTTGAAGAATTTGAGTTTTTAGAAAATCATTGTTCTTCATTGTGGGAGATTCTTGGAGCACAAAAGCAAAGGAAAGCTTAGTATGCATATAATTGCATAGATTTTGTCCAAATGAGACGAAATTTAACTATGGAGCAATAAAAAAACAAAACAACAGTAACCTTGTTTACAGAGAAACCCAATGCTATTAAAGAAGAAGTTGAGTATTTAAAAAATCATTGTTCTTGACTATGAGAGACTCCTAGAGTACCAAAACAAAGAAAGTTAATGTCAGAGCAGCACATAACTTACACATGTTTTTTCCAAACAAGATAAAACTTTACCATAGAACACCCATGGAAGAGAACAATAAACTTGTAAATTTTTGTTAAGAAAATCTTAGGGCTTTTGTAGAATAAGCTCCACTCTCATAAAACATGAGAAACTCACACTATGTTTGTGTAGAGGCAATGTAATTTCATAGGGCTACAGAAACATGAAAAGCAACTATGAGACCGTAAAATTTCATCTAAAAGAAGAAGTGGGGAAAAAGAAATGATAAATTTGAGTTTTGCCTAAGAAAGAAGGGAAAACTAAAAAAGGGAGGTATGAAAAGTCAAACATAAAAAAATGAGAAAAGAAAAATTCGAGTCACTAACTTTTAGGAAGTGACAGCCTTGTATTCCCCACATTTCCCCTTATTTTATTGTTGAGGGAAGATTTGGGCCAAGATATGGCTAAAAGATTCGTGCTACATGAATTTGGAATCCTAGCTGTCTCATTGGTTAGGCTTATTTTTTTTAATTCACTCCTTAAGGGGCAAAAAAGAGAGTCCATATTTCTCCTGATGCATTTCAAAGTATTCTAGCCTTGTATGCATTCATTGGTATGAGTCTTGCCATTCCTTATTGCCATCTCCTAGAGAGACAATGGCACCTTATATGGACCGTGTAAATTTAACTATTGGAATATATGAGTATTTTTCTTTTTATCAGTATTGTCTATGATTGTGTATTTAGATATATTATATCCAATATGCTATGAGTGATATGTCTACAAATGATAACATATCTCTATGTTGAGTTTGAGTGTCTTAGGAATTTGTAGTTATGTAGAGTGTTAAAGATACGGGATCTAGGACATGGCAGTGAGTTATGGTGGATGGAAGGAGAAGTGTGGACTCATGATGGAGAAGACAAAGACATTGTTTGTTACACAAGTGAATTAGGTTCCAAGATTGAGACTTGGACTCATAAACACAATCTTGTGTATGTAGACAATGACATTGACACTTCACTGAAAAGAAAAGAGTACTATCATTGCATTAAGAAAAGGAAGCAAGTACAATGCTTTATAGGAAAGTAGGAAACTGCAGTAGGCACCACTGTGCATATGGGATAGGTAAGCCTGCATGTCCTTGGCCCTGAAGCTCCATACAAAGAGGCTGTTTAGTGAGTGTGATTGCTGAATCTCAATACAGAGTTGGTGTAGTTTGAATGTACCTGGAAACCACATCCTAGACCCCTTTTGGTGGGTACAACATATGGTTTGGGTCTATGATAATTTTAATTTAAGATCAACAATATTGTTAGAGCAAGGTAGGTAGGATCTTGGTTCTAAGTCTACGTCATGTCCTCCTAGGAGTTGTAGAGCAAAGGGTGAGACCAACTTGCCATTGAGTTGGGGATCTTAGATTAAAATGATGTAAAAGCTTGCCTTTTTAATTCCAATGCTTAAAATCTCACCTATGTAAACTCACCCAAAAAAGACACCCCACTTAGAGATCTTCCACTAACAAGTATATCTTCCATTTAGATTTGAGGATTCTCACTCCCAATAAGCACATAATTCACTTATATACCCACATTGACATTCATCAAAGTTCTTCACAAATATTCTATAGAGATCATAGTAGTCCACTTGTTATATGTTGAAATATTCAAAAGAGGAAATATAGGGAAAGAGAGTACACAAGTATAATGGACCAAAATGAGAGTACAATGCAAAAAGACTTTTTTATTCATGCAGAAAGGGTGCCTTTGTATAGGCTTACAATCAAGTGGTTTAGGGTACTAGATTTGGATAGTGGTTTTGATAGGTATCTTTCTACTAGTGGTTTCTAGGCAGATAAGGCTGGTGGCTAAAGGTGGATTCACATAGTGCAATGAATGTAGGGAGACTCTGTGTTTATTGATGGGTACAAACCATAGGACAAAAAAAATTATGTAGATAGTCTAACCCTTGTGCAATCCCTCAAATACATATAATCTATTTGTGATTTTTAACAACCCCCTTCAAACTCATGATTGTAAATAGCTTCGTGTATAACCATCTTTTCAATAGCTTGGTCACCATATGGCTTACTAGGGACATGTCCACACTTGAATGTCATAGGGGCTCATTTGCTTGTGCTCCCAAGATGATTAGAGGAATTCTTTGCTTCATCACTTATGGCTGGAGGTATGGATGGGTTAGGGGACTTGGGATATAGCCTTGTAATTGAGAACAAATATACCTAAAGAATACTGTAATCCATCATATTCAAACTTGATACATTATAATAGATACCTAGGGAACATCACTTCATTATGTAAGAAGAACATAAATAGCATATAACATAGATAAAATTGAGAATGGTTTGCTCGTGAAATTGTATTGCATTGTGCATCATTCAGAATACATTGCATTGAATACATCATATGGATACATCTTGCTAAATAGGAAAATTGTTATGACACGATTGGAAATACATCTCTTGACTTCTCAAGATGTGACTCCTAACTCTTCAACATTTGGTTCACTCACTGTCTAGTGGATAACACACAGCACGCATCGATGGACTCAAACCTATTTTTGTTGGAGTCGGTCTTCAATGTCACCTTAGTCATCCCTTGGAGCTAGCTCATCTTGGCAGCAACGACCAAGGGAGCTTGTGTAGGAAATTCAAAACTAGACCTACATCATGAACTAGAGCTTGAATTGGAGTTAGAGAGGGAATAATGGATGATAATGGATGATAATTCAAGTGATGCTACCTCATCCGCTTGTCAATGTGATTCTAGATTGGGCTAGTCTTTGACTCTAGCTACCACTCCTTTTGTGGAGTAAGTGCCCTGAGTCTAGATGGCTCTAGGTTCTGAGAGTTGTTATGGACAAAGGAAAGACACCAATACTAGAGAATCCCATAGCACTCACATAGCAATGATGAAGGTCAACCACTTCTAGGTCCCTTTTCAGATGTCTTTCATTGTATTACAAGTGGAAATTTGGCTAATCAAAATTGGAATTATACTGATTAAGCATTTCCAACTCTTGGAGAGGAAAAATGATGAGCTACAAGATCATATGTGGATTTTGGAGGCTAATGTCCCGTAGTTCCTAGCTAATGTGGAGGTTGAAGTGAACTATCTACTCAAGCATATTTTGATCAAGAAGCAAAAGTCACTAGAGACTCATATGCATAATGTTGTTGTGTCTTTTCCCTCTACTAGTTCTTTTGACATAGTTCCATCGTCTTCTATAAAAGAAGGTTAGAGTACTTACTAGGAAAAGTCATCCAAAAATGGTTCTAATTAGGTCAAATAGGACCAGCCGTGAGTGTAGAGAGTAGCAATGCTCATTTGAGCTGAAATTGGAGGGGCAAACACAGGGTTCCAATCTAGATATCAAGAATCACTCTCAACTACTTGAGTTTGCAAGGGTGGCTTACACTAGTGGAGGTGTTGGTATCCAAGTGCCTAATGCAAATTTACACTTTGGAAGATAATCAAACCCACCAGATGCATCATTTGGATCATTTAGCGAATCATTTGGCATTGGCTCATGTTTAATAGGACCACTTGTAGTGGGATGTGTGGCAAGCATCTTAGTACATTGAGGTACTCACTTTTGAGCTATTCTTCTATAATATTCCACAATTGGCCAATGAAGAGACATACCCAGGAAGGTAGCCTACAAATCAAGAACTTGGATGGCATGTAGAAGAGGTCACTTGTAGAAGAAATGAGATTGGCAAATCCAAGGGATCCATCTACACAAGATTTGGGTACTGAGATTACACATCAACATTTGGGATGCCTTTGGTAGAGGAAATGGAAAAGAGTGTGGAGAAAGGATCTTGCAAACATGTCAAAATCATTGTCCTATCTCATTCTAGTCTTCTTAGATTTGTGGAGAAAGGAAAATTGTAGTGTCTCCAAAGAACTAGGATGAATGGGCATTGAACCATGGGACTCAAGTTGATGGAAAACACATTTGATCTTGAAGGGTTGCATTCTCCTACCACTTTATTGGCCACTTCTACTCTTGGTGTATCCAAGTAATGACAAATTATGAGTCGATATCTAAGCTTGGTAGTAAGGTATGTGAGATAGCACTGGGCATCCTTTGGATCACATTTCTCTAGAAAAGTGATAAAAGGGCTAGAACCATGGAGAGGGACATGTTGAATTAAGATATAAGCAATAGTGATGGTGGCTCCATGCATAGTAGTGACAATCTGGGAGCTGACTCCTCTCAATTTTACTTCACACTATGCACAAATCTTTTCAACATGATGGTTCAAGTCTTGAAATCGAGCTCATTGTAGTAGAACCTAACCCAACAGGAGCATTAGCAGGCCGATTTTAATCCAATTGCATATTGGCGACCGATTGCTCTACTATGTGCTACACAATGCCTTTTTGTTTTGTTGTTGTAGCTATTATCTCTTGACGCACATTGGACAATGGACCATTGGTATCCTATTGCATATCCACCACATCAAGGGAGACAAAATTCTGTCAAATTCCCTGAAGTTAGGCTTGAGAATGTTGCTTAGCCCCCTGAACACAAGTTAGAATTACACCTCCAATAATTCTAGATGACTATTGAAGGTGGCAACAGTTAGCAGCCTTTAAAGTTAGGAGCCACCAATAATAAGGGGCCAATGGGTGTAAAAGCAATAAAGAATACCTTGCATAGTACATGGGCAGAGAGAATGTTCACTACAGATAGCAGCCTATATAAAGGAAGGGACTCAATCATTGTTGTTGTTGTTCCTAGAGGTCAAGTATTCTCTTACTTCACTACCATATCCTTCATTCGTAAAAAAGTTGCCTCATCTCAATCAACAGTTTGCTAGTCTCTCTTGACTTGCATCTTGATTGCTCTCTATCAATAGAGCCTATATCATATCGTCCGTAGTCACTACATTTGGTAGTAGTACTACCTTGGTCTTGTATCTTGCATGTTGTTTAGTACTTACGATCCATCACTAGTTGCTTCCAAAGTCTTGTGTTGTGACTATATCGGTCCTTGATAGTTGTATTTTCCTAATTTCATCAATATAATTTGGATTGTTGTAATGGGAGCTCACGCTCATCCACCAATGCCCATTGACCACTTATTGCTTCAAGCGTTTCAAGCAAGCACAAGTGGCTATCTCTCACTGAGCCAACGCACCTTTAATCCTATGGGGGTGTAGTGAGCTTACCTTGATACCCTAATGAGTAGCCTCCTCCCACAAGAAAATCAGTAGCTCCATGACTTGAGATGCGAGCTCAAGAAACCTCAAGCCTCCACCTCCAAGCTCCATCCTTCATGGTCGTGTGTGAGACAAGAGAAGAAGAAGAAGAAGAAGAAGAAGAAGAAGAAGAAGAAGAAGAGAGGGTATGGTGGAGAGCTTCTTCTCCAAGATCTCTCACCCTCACACACTCACTCCCTCACTCCCTCACACTCCCTCTCTCAAGCACATACAATCAAGCAAGAAGGAGAGAAGAAGAGACCACTTTTTCCAAACACTAAAAGAATGAGCTTCTCATTCACTTTTTGAGTTTATATACAAGCCCTAAATCCCTTGGGCACCCATCCCCTTTTTTTACATGATCGGGCCTCTTGCCAAGGTCATCTTTCCCTATTCCCTTCTAGTTACCTTATCCATTCACCTATGTTCTATTTAGACTTTACAATTTGCATTGGAGGGAGCTTGGCACTCTTAAAAAATGAATTACATTCTGCCCTATGCTTTTCTTGCTAGGACGTTCATAGCACCTTGCTAGAATCTTCGGTGCTCTCCCATGTTTTTTCTAAGCTTGCCTTCTCCTCCACTTTTCTCACCTGGGAAGAATGAGCTTCTCCATTCACTTTTTGACTTGGGCTTCCATGGTTAAGGGACTTTATATATGCAATCCACTATAACATGGCAATATTAGGAGTTGAGCAATTCACTATCATGCCCAATAGAGATAGACAATTAGTCTCTACCACTACATGAGCTCCCATAAAATGTTCCCTATCACACTTAAGGGTTGTCACTACACCCCAAAGCTCTCTTTTGACTTGAGAATACCATCATTGCCATTCATTGAGAACATTTTCTCCAAACCGAATGACATACCTATTCCCATCAGCATCATCTTTACCCACTACCCAACCAATGCCAATTGGACTTGTATCCATGGTGAGAATGATAGGTTGTCCATTCTCATAATTTTTCCTCTTTAATGTTGGAGTTGAAATCAATAAGCTCTTTAAATTCTGAATAGCCTTAGTATGTAATTTACCCCACCAAAACTTTTACCCTTTTCTCAAGAGCTGATATAAACTCTTAGCCACATGAGCAAAATGTGGAATCCTTATCAAGTAAAATACACGCGCACCCAAAAATCTTCTCACCTCAGATACATTTGAACATGTCTCCCACATCCTGCTTATGGCATCAATCTTCAATGGTGAGGGTTTCTTCCATATGGTCCACACATGTGCCCAACAACCAATACTTCCTCTACTCCAAAAATTGATTTTTCTCCTGACAGAGTCAAATGCACTTCTTCAAGATAGCTCAAAATCCTATCACAATCAACAATATGATCATCCACAAATTTTCTACATCCTTGCTCATTCAGCACTTCATTCTTCTCATGGATATCACACCCTTTTATCAGCACATCATCAAGAAAGGGTAAGGTCAACTAAGGGATATAATCCCTCAAAACTTTATGCATAGAATTCATCATATGTGCCACTAAATTGGTTGCTCCTTGCGGAAGCGTACACATCCTAACCAATCCAAGCAATGTCTTCATGGTAGTGATATCCCAACTTTCTAATGCAAGCTAGAACTAATCATATCCTGAATATAAATCTCCCATAGAGTAAATTGCCTTGCTTGCAAATGCTTTTGCAAATTCATCCACTATTGGCCCTGATCCAACATTCCTTATGGTGACCTTATTAACTGGTTGTAAATCCTATATAAACCTCAAAGAACCATTCTTCTTTGGAATAGTAAACCACCAATTTGAATATGGAGCTGAAGAGGGCCCCAAAATCAGCATCTTGATCTTCTCATTCAAAAGCTCTAGCAACTTAGGCAAATATGCCTGAGCTAATGGAATAGGCTTTAAATTCCATGACGCGCACTCTAAACTCATAAACATTTATTAATTTAATATGCATTTTGCGGAATCACCCGCTATGGAATCACCCACGTACACACTAAATTAATGAAATGCCCGAAAAGGACACGCGTCCCCATCAACTTCTCGCACAAAGAATCCACTTTGTGTATGAGCCCCGGTCATCAAAGTTTACGGAATCCACCGTAAAACCTCACGAAATCCACCGTGAAATATGCCTCCTGGCATCATAATGTGAAAGTTCCTCCTCATTGAGAATCAAGTCCCCAAATATGGGTGGAGCATTATGTTCTCCTCTAATGCTCTATTTTGAGTCAAGTTGAGTACTTAAAATGACATGAAGGCAACATATGACAAGTCATATTCGCTAGTCTTCATGGCACGATGTTGTTCAACATTGGTCATTATCTAACAATCGACCCTTTCCCACTTTGTGTGTAAGGTGAACCACTTTTGCGAGAAAATGGACTTGGAATGTACAAGATGATCTAGAGCTACAAGATCCTTTGGTATTATTTCCACACAACTAAGCTTGAAGGAGGTAATTAGACATTTTTTGAGAGTTTTTTCTCATGATATTTGAGTAGCAATTAGATCTTTGGTAATTGAGGGATACTTGATGAATATGAGCTCAACCTACTCCCATGAGCAGGCTAGAGATTTTACAACTTTGGCCATACTTTCATCTAGGAGACCTAGATCTAGCCTTTTGTAGCTGTAGGGGTGAACAAGGTGAAGGTATTGTCAAGTTTTTAAATGTATGTGATTACATCTTCACTAATGTCTTCATTTGGCTTGTTCCAAGATGGATGACCTCTTGTACTATTGAGGTGTATGGTCAATCTAACATGGCTTCCTTCCTAGCTCCTTATGTATTAGCTAGCATAAAAAATGGTAGGAAGGTTTTCAATCTTGATGGTTAGTCTTCATGGTCAATATCACCTAGAATTTTCCTAATAGGGTGGATTTGATAGTGCTAGGGATAATTGAGTTCATTGGTCCAATGATTATATGTCATGATATCATAATCAATTCTCTTGTCAACTAGAGGATTGATTGTATTTTCATAGCATGTACAATGGTTGATGGTAGCATCATTGGAATTTCATGCAATGGGTATGGTGGCAGATAAAAGTTTTTTATGTGGCTAGCATTGAAAAAGCCAATGCCTTCACCTTCAAGAGTCTCAAGACCTATGTTGCTCATTCTACTAATTTGGCATAAACATAGAGGTACGAGATGTCTAAACTTCTTTTTTTGGCAATCTATAAAAATATTAAGTTTTCCCTTCTTAAAGTCCCTCTATTTGACATGGTTGTCAAACCATTTTCAACTAACGTTTTCTTGGATTAGGACATTTGCCACTAATAATCTAATTTTGGATAATCAATTGAGTTCCACTAAGTGATTAGTCCAAACTTCTTTTGCACATCCCACCATTCTTGCCTACCCATCTTAACCTTGGGATTGAAAATTCAATGAGCATTATGGCATTGGTTCCATATATCAATTTAAGTGGGTTTTCTCTAGCCGACATCTTGTAGCCTATTCAATATGCCCACAAACATGCCATAAGTTTGTTGTCCTAGTCGCTACAAGAGGCTGAAATTGTTTTGGTTAGTATGTTGATCAAGATTTTGTTCATGGTTTCTCCTCGTCATTTTCTTGAGGATAGTGAGGATATAACTTTTAGTGAATAACCATGAATGAGCAATCACTTCATTAATAAAGTGTGTACCTTGGTCACTCACAATCTCTAGGGGGAAGTGAAACTAGAGATTACTTGCTCCTATAAAAACTTTATCATTGTTTTAATAGCACTCTTCCGAGTGGCCGTAGCTTTAGCCCATTTAGTCAAGTAGTTAATTTGTGAAAATGATATATTTAGCCTATGAATACAAAGCTACACAACTTATAGGTTTGATGAATCTGATCTACACTGTAGGCTATAATTGGTGTGAGTTCTATTTTGTCTTTTTGCACAAGAACCTTTATGCACTGGCACTCATCATATCATTTCACAAACTTTGCCACATCGTGAAAAAGGATAGGCCACCATAACTAAGATTGAATTTTTCTCCGAGCAGTAGAGTCTTCATCAATGTGTCTTCATGTGAATTTTGCAATTACTTCTATTGAAGACCCTATGTAACTCATGCTTCTAGGCACACATTCTTTGCAAGCTATCTTGGCCAAGTGATTACAATTTCCTAGTGATCGATTGATAGGGTTTTGCTTTAAGGATAAGACAACAAATCCATACCTTCTTGATTTGGTGATCTAGTATTCCTTTTACTAGCATCTCTATGATATCGTCAACCCAATATGAAGTAAAGTCTACTTTATATAGATCATCCTTTCCAAAAAATCTTAAACATATTTGAATCAAGATAATCATCCATAAGCTAGGAGTTCTTTGTTAGGTGTTTGGGACAAATGATCAACCAAATAGTGTTCTTTTTCCTTTGTCACAAATCCAAAAATGTCAAATTCAAGTAGAAGTAATAGCATTGGTCTATGCATCTAGTTGCACATGGTTTGTTTACTAAATAAAGTGAAGATTGATGAACAACAAAATATGTGAATGAAATTGCTAGTAAAGAGTGGCAAAAAAAATTCACAACAAACATCATTGTTAAATCCTCTCTCTTGGTAGAGGAGTAATTCATCTCAATGTTTGTAAGCTATCAACTAGCAAAGCTCACTAGATAATCTAAATTATGCTTGCTAGGCTAACATAGTAATTCTGCCACAACAAATTTAGAAGCATCAATGTCCACATGGAAGGGTATGTTCCAATCCAAGGCTTGCAAAATTGAAGCTATTATTAGATCCTTTTTTAGTGCCTCATAAGCATGATGACATTCTTTGGTCTGTAATTGAGCCCAAGTCCAGTTGTGGTTGCTAGTTATGTGAACCAACTTTGTAGGATTTTAGAGTTCTAACATACTTAGACTTGACACATAGATATGCTCATTCCACCACTATCCTTAGCTAGATTGCCACCTTCCATTACAGCACCACTACCATCATATTTAATTGACACTTTAGCTAATAATTTGCACTGCTAAGCTTGTGTTTGTAGTCTATCCTTGACACATGGCACATGGCATGCACGTTGGACTTGAATCCATAGGATTTATTCTTCGATGGCTCCAACATCTTTCAAAATAGGTGCATCTTGGGGTGTTGCTGGTTGTGCAAGCACAGGGGTCCAAGATGGATCCATTAGTAGCAAATTTGAAGGAAGAGAAAGAACCTGAGGAGGAGGAGGCCAAGGTTGACTAGGCAAGGTATGAGAGGTATCGATTGGAAGGGATGGAAGCAAATTGTAAATAAAATGGTGCTACTAGAGCTAGAAATTATTGCAATGCTAATTCCAAGGCTAACGGATGTGATGGAATAGGAGTTCCATAGCCAAGGCTTCCAGATAATAGGCACCCATCTGAATTTCCTACTAGGGTCCATTCCACTCCACTCTTACCAGCATGACTATTGCTCTTGATGCTCAATGCATTCAGTTTGGCAGGTAGCAACATCCTCGAGAGAGTGAATGTGCATGATTGATCCAAAGCACAGCTTCATGTCAGAGGGAGGCACCTTTTCCATATGTTGCTATCGGCCTTTGTGATCCACATCAGGCTTCTTTTGCACCGTGCTTTTAGCAGAGGATGCTCAAGCTCTAGTGTGGGGACTTGTCCGTGTGAGAGTTGAGGGGATCAGGTCAGAAGAAGAAATAATACCATGCTACCTCATCCAGTCTAGGGTTTTCCAGATAGATGGCAAGATGTATTTCCATAGGTACTTTTCTTTTACCTCTGCATTGGACAAAAGTTGGTGATGGTTGTTCTAAAGCACCTCAACTTGCTCTAGGGTAGCATATCATTGTTGCTCAAGAGCTTGATAGTGTTTTACGAGTAGAAGCCACTTGGGGTCCTCAAAGGGATTGCTAGTTGAGAAGTCAAAGAAGTCTTGGGCATGGATTTTTTATGGTGCTTCCTCCATTGAAGGGAGGGGGCTCCTCTTTGAGCATGCCTTCCCTCTACCTAACAAAGCTAGCATCAAGGTTGTTCATTCTTGTGCCTTAGCTATTCACAAGGCATACTCCTTCTCCTCTTAAGTTTGATCTTTGTGGATCAAGATAGACTTTAGGCCCACCCTACCATGAGCTACAACATCTATGGCAATTGACATGGGCATCTATTGGGCTACTATGTCTTGCCAAGCTCTACGAGTATCTTTGGGGGAGCATAGGTTGTGCTGGGGGTCTCAATCTCCAGTTGGAGTTTGTGGTTATTGAGCATGTTGTAGAAGGAGAGGCAGTAGTGGTCAAAGAAGAGCGAGTACCTACCCCGAGAGTAGTGTCCAACTGGGAAGGGTAAACTAGTATCAACTACATCAGAGTCTATGACTACACATCCACATCCAGATCATCATCTTGAAGTGGGAAAGATGGCAGCTAGGAACATGATGTACCATTGAAATCCAAAATTATTGCACCACTTTGTCCTAGGCATGATGCATCTCTGTGTGGAAGGACATCTATAGTTGTTGCAAGATGCAAGGAGACATGGGCACAAAGTTATATTAGTGCCACTGCCACTTATTTGCATAGGAATATGGACTCCATTTGCAATTGCCATAGCTGGTCCTAGATAGAGCCCACAAAGTCCAGTTGAACCTCCAAAAATGCCAGAATTTGCTATTGTTGCTCTCGAACTTCCACATTGCTAGTGAAGTTAGGCCCAGAGAACCACATTCTCCTACCACATATGCTCCATTTCCATCTCGAGCATGTAAGCCTCCTATTGAACTTGCTGATGCTAGCAAATTCTTGATGTCACATACATACGGCAACATTGGGAAATTTTAGGGTAGAATTCTATCGAGCTAGGCAAAGGTAAGGGCTATAGTTTGGGCTAGGGTTGGACAACTTGACCAAGTAACCATGGCAACAAATCGACTAGCCATCTACAAAGTTTCCTCCTACCTACATTTTTTGCAATGGGAGGTTTGTATCAATAAAGCACAACATGACTTGAAATGAAGCTTTCTCTGGTCAAAGTAGGAGGGCTCCACTATAGAGGTGGGCTAAGGGGTGGCTTGAGTTGCTTCCAAGGCTGTAGGCTCATCCTTACTAACATCATTTTGGGGGCGTCCGATAGATTGGGCCATATCTATGGCCTCATGTATTGTGTTGGACTATGCATCTAGCTAGACTTGAGTAGTATCCTGTGGGGAAGAAGGGGTAGGGTTGTCAACATTGGTGGTGTGAATAGAGTGGACATGATCCACAATAGTAAGAGGGGAAAGGAGAAAGCTGAAATGTTGGCCACACATGACCCTCAAGGACTTTATGTCCAAAGAGCAAGTTGCCACATCCTTGCACTCCACACACAAGTGTTTGAGAAAAACTCTTGCCTAAGCTATGGCTAAAGTGGCAGGTACAAAGAACATGGAGGCCAATGTTCAAGACGTGCTGAAGGCCTTGGCCTACAAATACAATGCTTCTAACAAAAACTTGAGCACCTCCTATGTGGGGTTGTGGCTGCCCACTATGTTGTTGAGGCAATACTCGTTATTTGTGGCAATCCCAAAGATTGCTTCCATGTTGCGGCTAGGGAGTAGAGAAGGGGCCTCTGATGCACCATCCATAGGTAGGTCTAGCTACTCCTACACACGTTGGGGGGTGAGGTTGTAATGATGCCCTGATAGCTCCACATGTGGGAGATGGTGCAATTGTTGAAGGATATATTTCTTCAACTCCTCCCCTTCCCCCTAATGGAGGCTTGCCACATCCAATGCCTAAGCATTTCTAGCTAGCCTTTGGGTGGACACAGGTGCTCTCCCATGGCCATGTGAGGAAGGTGTCAAGATGCAAGTGGTACACCCAAGGATAGTCTCCTTGCGATTCAGGAGCATTGAAGTACCTTGTCAGGGAAAAGGTGAAAGATAAACATGGGTGGCAATGGTGAGAAACAAACAATGAAAGAGAAGGTAAGACATACAAAGTGTGGTGAGAGCACAAAGCGATGATAATAAGAATACAAGACACAATGAGGAGAAAGATAATGAGTAGGTTGCTCTTGAGAGGCCTTGATGCATGGAGGTTCATGTGTTTGAATGTGGCCAATGCATGTGTGCCATGTCAACAACTGGAACCATAGGAAATCATGAGTACCATGCACTTCTTGATACATCATACCACCCATTAGTAAAGAATGATTGGGGAATATGATGAAGATAATTTAAGAGGGGCCACATCACCATAAGTATTGGAGTCATAATCAACTTCGATTTTGGACTCCACAATCATCAAAATTTCAAAATTGCAATGGGAGAGATCAGAATGGAGTGTAGAAGGGGCAACTTCTAGGACTTGAGGGCAATTTAGAAACGGATTGACAATGGGCACACCAATCCATCTGCATAGTATTACTACAATCAAAATCCATTGGCCAGATATGGAAGGAGATTTCCCTATAAGTCACTAAGATAAAAATAATTAGATGAGGTTTCATGAAAAGTCCAAAATGGGCTGCTCCATCCCATCTTCAGTTTGTTGAGAAGCTTGCCTGTCAGAGTCTTAGAGACTAGCACCGCTTGTTCACACTCAAAGAGCTGCTTCCTAGAGAGGCCATCCACTTCTTGTTTCTACCCAAAATGGATTTCTAACAATAGGTAGGAACTCAAAATTTGGTCCTTGTCTAGCTCTACTAGTCTATCAATCTAAATTGGGAGGGACCCTTAAGGAAGAATGCAATCTTCCACAGCAATCCAGAGACTAGGAAAAATTAACTCAAGAGGGATGATTGCCTCAATGCCAAAAGAAATCTTGTAAGGGATAAGGCATGTTGCCACCTTAAAGGATGTGTGGTAAGCCCATAATGTTGCTGAGAGCTTTCTATCCCAATCTTTTCTATGTTGCTCCACTAGCCTGATGAGAATTATGCATAGCGTCTTGTTGGTTCACTTGGCTAAGCCATTTTCTTGTAGGTAGTATTTCTTATGGAATGTTGCCACCATCCCAGTCCCTTTCCCATTCCTTACCTTGATAGCATCTTAGATCAGGTAGCATGCCACAAAGTGTATTTGATGGCTTCAATTGATACAATTAGGTCCAACTTGCTCCTAACGATCAATCCAAGGCTACCTTCATTATTATAACAAGGGGAGTATTTGTTTGTAGTATGATGTGGTTGGCTTGAATAATGCTCCAATCTTTTTTCAACGGGACATGAAATAAATCTTTTGGCCCTACTTAATTGATTTCATGAGAGTATTTTTGTATAAATTTAGTGTCTTCGGCATAGTACTCCTACACTTGCAACATCTTTAGCTATCCTTCACTAGATGCCACAACATAAGCCCTAGTCTTAACCCCATGAAGTTTTTTTTTGCTCTAAAAGGTGGTGGTTTGTTGGGCCATGTCATTTCAAGAGATGGCATTTCTATTGACCTCCCACAAGGTGGTTGCCATTATGAAAGCTATGATTCCAAATTTCCTATCCATTATGTTGCAATTTCTTGGGAAAGTGTGCGCACATGGATGGCATCTACACCTCCTAGCACATGTGGCCATTCCTCTGAATCAGTTGGTCCACATTCCTAAATTGACCTTCACTTGGAATGAGGTAACACATTTGGCATCCCAACATCTTTGATTGTTACTTTCAAAAAGGCCTCAATTTTGGTCCCTCCGAATTGGACCAAACCATTCCATGTGTATGTGGATGCATCAAATGTCACAATCAATAATGTGATCATGCAATACGACTCTAGTGATGGTTCTAATCCATTTTTTATACCATAAGATGATTATCCTCTACTTAGAAAAATTATTTTGTCAATAAACAAGAATTCCTTGGAATGATTTATTTAGTTAAGAAGTTTTGGCATTATTTGCTTGGTCATTGATATGTTTTTAATGTGGATCATTTTGCTCTAGTTTACTTGGTTAAGCAGCAGAATGTCACAGGATGCTTGGCTAGATGGATGCTATTGCTCTAGGAGTCTGACTTTAAAGTGGTGTATAGACCGAGAACTTAGCATGTCATTGTATATTTACTCACTCATATGATGTCAAAGAAGCCCCTTTAGGGGTTGATGATGAATTCCCAAATGCCCAACTCTTCTCCACAATAATTGACAGTCTAGAACATGATCCACCTAACCCTCCTTAGACTTGGTACAAGAAAATGTCGGTCTTCCTAGACGTAGGACAAGTCCTAGATCACATTGTGATGGACCAATGCAAGAAGCTAGCTCTCCATTAGCTGTTGTTTTGAATATGTTCTAGGCCAACTTTACTATTAGTTTGGAGTGTTGCATTGTGTGGTTCTCCCCATGGAGAAAGATGTTAGGTGTGAAGAAGCTCATCAATAAATTACCAGAGGTCACTTTGTAGAGCTAACATCACTATCAAGAAAATCAAGTAGGATTATGGTGGCCTACCATGCATGGAGATGTCTGCAAGTTTATTCGATAATGTGATTCTTGCCATGGGCTCGGTAAACTCCTTTTCCAAGATCAGTTGTCACTTCATCCGATCTTGTCATTGGAACCCTTTAAAAAATGGGAAATTTTGTCGGTCCTATCAAATCAATGGTATCTCACACTAGGAATATATATTCTCACTACAATGGATTACTACACCAAGTGGGTAGAAGCTTGGGTACTCCTAAAAACTTCAACACGGGCAATGGGTAAGTGCATATTCAAGGATATTTTCATCCGCGATGGTTGTCATTTCTAGTTTGAGCAAAATCCAGTATTGATAGAACCTCGGATCCAGTCCTTTCATTTCTAAATAATCCCATGTAAATATATCCTTAATTTTGGTCAAGTGAGCAATGAGCTACACCCAAAACTCAAGTTGCAAGTGGGTAGAAGCTTGGGTACTCCTAAAAACTTCAACACGGGCAATGGGTAAGTGCATATTCAAGGATATTTTCACCCGCGATGGTTGTCATTTCCAGTTTGAGCAAAATCCAGTATTGATAGAACCTCGGATCCAATCCTTTCATTTCTAAATAATCCCATGTAAATATATCCTTAATTTCGGTCAAGAGGGCAATGAGCTATACCCAAAACTCAAGTTGCAAGTGAGCTTCATTGGCTCAATATCCCCTAAATCAAGATATAATATGGAAAGTGCATCCTCCATGACCCTAGTCACCTTTTGCATTTGTGCTTCAAATTCCCTTTCTTATCTTAGTGCTTCTTCTACATCTGATTTAGTTGTACTTGTAGCTTGAGCCATTTCTACTCTAACTGGAATCTAGATTTCCATACCATTGGAAATCTAATTCTATGTTGATACTAGCTCCCATGCAAGGTAAAGTGAAAAAAGCATATCCAAATATTGCCAAAACTGATTTGCATGACATCCACAAGATAGAACATTTCCAAATGTGCATTTGCTACTAGAAAAGCAACTTCCTCATCATCATACAAGCCATCCACCATGTTGATGGTCTTAGCTACCATTGGTCTACAAGTTGCTAATGGAGGTGGAATTCTATTTCAAAAGATCCTAATTTTTTTGTGACCTTGGCAAATTGTCAGCCAATATCACAATCCCAATTATGAATGACTTACCATCATAACCAAGGTCGTTTGAGCAAGAGGTGGTATTCCTCACATGCATGCTCCATATTCAACATCACCAAATAAATAAAAAATGGAACACTTGTTACTTCAATCAAGACTGAACGAATAATTCCAAGAGACTGCACTTTTTGTTGATTTGCCATGTAGATAAAAAAGGGGAATGGCTCCCAATTCATCAACCCAAAATCTTGACAAGTGGCCACTATAATAATGTTGACTCCTAAGCCACTATCAAGCAAAACATTGTTAATTACTTGACCCTTGAACCAAATAGAGATCACTGGAATGGTGGGGTCTAATTTGACATGTGGAATCATCTCCTTTTACACCTTGCAAAATTTCTCCTCTAGTGTGATTGCAATCAAGGCTGCTACTTTTGGTTTTGGTAGGATAGGTCAATTTGGTCAAATCATGTGTAACAAATGGTCCTTGAATGTTGGGACCAATTTTAGCAAGTCCCCAAAAGGAATAGTGATAGAGGCCGATCCCCACGCGATCTATGTTTTCATATTGGTTGGAACCACCTATGAAGAAGATTGGGCCTCAGGTCCTAGTGTTGGCCAATTCCCTTCAGCCATTTCAGCTATTGACCCCGATGGCTATATATTCTACATCATGGCTATTGCTCATGTTGTCCCTTCAACTCTTACAGGTGTTGACTTTGGATGAATTGACTTTGGACGAGGAGTCAACCTGCAAATTCTACATCACTATCGATACTCTTGTAGTCCCTTCCGCTCTCATGGTGGATACTGCATCTTGTACAAGAATTGGTTGCGGATCCCTCATCATTGCTCGTTCATTTGCTATCCACTCAACCACCTAGTGGTGGACTTTCCCTTCTTCTATCCACAAAATTCCTATAGGCTTTTTTGTTGTTCCTTTGAGATTTTTGCTTGATCGAGTAATCACATTGATTTTTAACTCAAATAGCTCTTGGATTTCCACCATATTAACTAAAAGCAAGTGATTCTGATCCTAAACTTGCCGCTTCTCAACATCGTATGCTTGGGCTTTGAAGCACTATGATCTCTAATGTCCTTCCTACATGCAAAAGAAACATTGTTTGTAAGAGGGGCAATAATTTCATCCTTCCTCATCCTCTAGAACCCATGTCAAGAGATGGATAATTATGTTGGATATAAGCGATTGCTAGTGCCATTGCTATAGATTGTCTGGGGTTATTCTAATTAGAAAGTTGCACTCCTCTCATGCCTTGCTAGTTTGCAAGCTACACTCCTCTCATGCCTTGCCTATTGGCAAGTTATGCTCCTCCCGCACCTTGCCGATCCCTCATCCTTAGAGTAGTCTTTCTCATTGCTACTCTGGAGGGGTTCAGTACATTGACTAGTAAGAGGTCATCATAATATCTAAAAGTGGGGTTAAAGTGTTTTAAAATATCATATGTATTGGAAGAAGCCAGATGTTTGCAAAAGAAGAATTCAAAGTAGAAGAGATAAAGATTATGCCATAAGGGGGAGCAAGAAAAGCCCATGGGAATGTTGGAACATTGCCTTCTTTTGATACTTGCTAATGAAAGGATGGTGTTTTTAATAAGTCATGCATTGTAGGATTGTCATTCCTCTAAGGTAAGATTAATATTCTTATGGTTGTAATGGCTAGACCATCCCACCTTTGAAAGGTTATGGGAGAGGGAGATGCATTTTCTTTGCTTAAAGGATGAAGCCTAAGAGATAGCAGGATTCATATGGGAATCAATCCATACTTGTCTTACACCCTCTATCTCGGTTAGGCTTTGATTATCATAAGTACGAATAGATTGATTGTCATGGTAGGTTACGCCAATGAAGACTTGGTTTATACATCATATTTTGATGGAGCTTCTTGAGGACCCTGCTAAGCATGCGAGTGTTGGGGTTGTCATTAAAGAACCTGTCATTGAGTAGTTTTGAAAATAGGAGTGTATTTAGGCAATGCTTTTACTAATAACATGGTGGAATACAAGGTTTTGCTTATGGGGCTGAATCTAGCCACAAACATGGTGGTATTTGCCAGTTATTGGTGAAATGTGACTTACAATTAGTGATCAACCAATTGAATGGGACATATAGTGTGAGAGATTCATTCTAAGGATGTACCGCTGTGCAACCTTAAATATCCTTGAGATCTTTGAGGCAGTGACTTGCTAGTTGATTCCCCATCAATGGAATCGCTTTGTAGACTCCCTGGCTAATTATTCCTTTATAGAAGATGTCTCTCTCAACTATGGTCCTAAGGTGCTTTTACAATTGTCTATTGATAGTAGCCCGAGGCTATTATGGGGATTGCTTATTACTGACATGTCTTACTTGGCCGTTGATGGTTTAGTATGGGTTATCAGCCAGCTACCATCTTTCTATTCTTTCATAGACACATTAGATCATACAACCACATATTCATCAAACTCCCCTTACCATTTATGTATGGGGCCTAGCTAATAATTTGATGCATTTAGTGTAGGGCCAAGTAGTCCATCCCCTTGGTCTAGTTTTGTGCATTAGTAGGGTTTATGTAGGAACCATGGGTTTGCTTTCAGTAGTAGGTTGCTAAAAGGTGTGCTTTTTGGTTATATTTTGTTGGCCAAGAGGCCCATGTGTTTGTTTGGTGCAAGTGCATTTAATGGTTCTTTGTTTTAATACTACACTAGACAAGTTCTAAGGATCACCCAGAGGGAGTTAATTTGGCATGGAAGCTTTCTATGGCTACTCCAAGTTATATATTTCTTTTCCACGTTATTTTCCCTTAAGAAAAATGTGTGATGTGTATTTTGGGGATTTTTCTTTCTCATGTGAGGAATCAGTAGTCAAGGCATGAAGTCTCTGAACTAGGTTAGACATGTCTAGGGATGTTTGAGCAAATGTCCTCCTCTTGCAAAGACATTATCGGGCATGTAAAAAGTTGTTTCAAAGAGTAGTCCTAGTGACCTTGTCCTTCTAGCCTATTAGGAAGCTAGTTTTAGGAATCCCTATTAGTTGTGAGGTAATAAGGAAAGCCTAATAAATAAAAGAGAAAAATTATAAATATATTTGAAATATATATAATGTAAAGAGGGGTTCTAACCCTTGAAATAAGAAAATATATATAATGTAAAGAGGTGTTCTAACCCTTGAAATAAGAAAATCAAAAGAAAGATTTTTTTCAAAGAGTTGATGTTCATTGCCTTGCGAAGGGTTAGTAGGTTCCTAGGGACGAGTCCAAACTCAAGGATGGCATTTTATCAATGCCTTGTCTTCCAGGTGGTGGCATTTTTTTGAAAAGAATATGAGGATGGTTGGAGCGAAAATAAAAGTAAGCAAAAACAAACAAGAAAATCATATCACCTCGTGAGAGTTTGGTAGGTTCTTAGGTATCGAGACTAGACCTGAGGTCGTGCCCTATTCTCCTTGGGTCACAATATGCTCAGCTCCCTCCTTTTTACACATCTAAGTACAAAATAATGAAGAATAGAGATTGAGCAAAAGAAAATGAATATAAATGAGGCAGGCTATATGAGTACTTGCCTAATGGGAGTTCCTAGTCCAGTTGTCTTAGTTAAGGTAGGCGGGTCATGCCACCACTTAGGATAGCCTCTTTAATAGTTCTTTTAGCTGGTCTATGTTGGAATAGTTGGTTAACATTAACAACTAGCTCTTGTTGGCCTATCCCTTGTGGAATTCATGTCTTGATTGTTTTAGAGAGTAGGGTGAGAGCTAGGTTGTGCTATGTTATGTATTTTATTCGAAGCAGCTTGATGCCTTTTTTTGTTTATATGTGTGTGTAGATCAAGTCATAGGTTTGACTGCCTGAGTCAATCTATCTCATAGTCGCCAATTAGAGTTGGATTTTAGAGGTTAATTTAAAGCACAAATGTGGTATTAGAATTGTAAAAGTGATATTTTTTGCAAAAAAATGTGTCGATCATAGATCAAGGAGTTGGAGTTTTTCTAGGTGCATTTCAACACCAAGAATCCAATGCAAGTGTTTATTCATTGAGCGAAGTGTGTTTGACCCCCCATTTAATGGTCATAAGGTCTAGCATTATGAAGTAGCTACTTGATCCGGAAGATAGAAAGCAAGTGATAGAGGTAATAGTTTTCGATACCAAGAGGCTGCTCATCCAGTCATATCGCAAATCTGAGGTCGTTTGGCCTGAAAACCACTTCAGAATAGTGGGAACGCAAGGGATCAAACTGGTTATTTGGCAAGTTAAAGTTTAATGAGGCTTAACAGAAGACTAAATTCAAGAAACCATGTTGTGAGGAGGGAGGGGGTGAAAATTTCTTATGCTCTATTTTTAAATGCATTTTTTGGAGATTCGTAATCAATAAAATCATGCCTCCTCCTCCTGGGACTGAGATGCTGCAATTCTTTGCTCCATATCACCATAAATAGCAAGAGATTTGATACATTGTATAAAAAGTTCATATGTCAATCTTTCTCTCTCCTCTTTCTCTCTTACCATAATTGCTATTATATAGGCTGAGAGGATGGGAGGAATGGGTGCCGGTTCATGTAACGAGATGCAAGGAATGGAGTGAGGAAGCATGAAGGTGAGTATCGGCAGCTGTGTGATGGTATTAGCGACTCAATTTTTCAAAATACTATGAATTGTTTGATAAAAATCCAATGTACATACTTCTATGGACTGATTTTTTGCCTGCTTTTTTTGTCATATATTTCAACCAATGTGTCAGTACTAATCAGTCCAAAAAAAATGCCTGAAATCATTTTCAGCCATCATGTCATAATTTTTCAGCTTCCTTTTTACATGACATAAATATTTTCTTTCAGCCTTAGTCATGGCCGGAAGAGACTTATAACAGCCCATACTATTGGCTATACATACATATAAATTTACTAGAGACAGTTTTTGTTGTATGAGGAGGTTCAATCTTTCTACATGACGCACTACCATAGCCTCCCTTTATAGTAGCGCAGCCCGAAAACCCTTAAATTCTCAGGCATTAGGAGGCACATGATAATCACGCAGTCGATCTCTATTTCAATTATGGTTAACACACACAGTAAGAAATTGGACAGCTTGTCCATTATCCTTGCTTCAGATTCGAGCATAGGAAGAACCATCATCAAGAGCTTTTGTTTCCAAGCGGGATTCGGAAATGTAAGGTTGCCCAAGAATGATAGGTAACTACAAGAGTCTTGAACAAAAAAGTGAAAATTGTATTTTATGTCTCCAATAGTTACCTGCACATCAAGACATGCAGCATATAACTCTCCAGAAGAGTTGTTTGCAGCTCTCATTTGCCAACCTGGATCAACATCTATAGGCCATCCGCCACTTTCATAGAGACTCCTTGCCATGACGTTTATCTCCAAGCCATGGTCTAAGAGCGCAATACATGGTGTTTCTTTTTCTCCAATTTTGATGATTGTCTTTGTTGTTGCTCTTGCCCAATGCGTACGGGAGTAGTGATTGCTTGGAATGAAACGAGCCTCTTCTTCCTCATGTATGTGCTGTAGATGGCCTTCTTTTTGAGAGGTGGGCTGCCCAACTGGTTTGGACCAGCCGACCATTACATTTTCAGCTTTCACTTCTTTAATTTTTGCATTCATGTTTTCTTTATCTTCATCTTTAATTGCTGCAATTAATTCTTTAACTGCTTCAAGTTGAATCCCTTGTGAAGCTCTCTTCATCCTGCACAAAAACTCGAGGAACTTGTAAAAAAGCATGCACTGTTTCTTCAGCTTCATCACCAACATATTGCCTTTTCCTTTTGATTACATTAATAATTACATCATGGAATTCACGTTTGGCAATTCCAAGAATTTTTCCTAAGGTAAATTGAATTTTTCTTCCTAGAATTCGTTCTTTTAGGACTCATTTGAGATCGGTAGCCTAGCTGCTTGCATTTCTTCTTTCCTTTGGTCTTCTTTGTTTGTGGCACATCTTCCATCTCTTGATCTAGGGTTATATTTTTAGCAAGCTTTGTTTGTTCAGGCATTCTTCTAGTTACCCGTTTCAGAGGGCCAGAAGAGGAAGGCCCTGGTTCATCTTCTCTTCTTCTCTTTTCTTCAATCAAGACTTCTTTATTATTTACGTAAGCCAAATGTGCAAAGGCAGAAAAAGAATCTACTGGTTCTTTTCAACTAGTTATTCCTCGAATATACTGACTCAAATCTTCTTTGGCTGCTTTACCATGTTCCATTTGATCTAGTGCCTGCATCCATACTTTAGATTGCACATTAGCTTTACATGCTTTCAAACTTGATTTAATTGGCTCAATTTGTAGCCCATAGGTAGTTGCATCAATTGCTGCATAGGCATCCTTTACAGCTAAATCTTCTAATCTTTTCTTCATTCCACTATTGCCAAAATTTGGCTCGACCAGTTTCAGCTGCATGAATTTTTCCATCTTTCCAAAAGACGAGCTTTTGTGCTTTAGCCTCATGGAAGGCAAAACACTCCCTCTTGTCATGTTGTTGGTTGTCACACCAAATACAACGCCTCTTAAAGCCTTCTCTCGTGGGTCTTTGAGTTGATGCTCGTCCTCGCTCTTCAACTTTGACATCCAACTTCTCTACTTTGGAACTAATTTCTGCAAGATTTAGATGAAGGTCACGCATGCTTTTAATGAGGTCATCCATTACATCATTTTTAGAAGGAACAGAAGAAGAAAGAGTTGGTTGATTAGTCAAAGAAATAGGGGATTTTGAAGTTGGAACAAGCTCCATCAATGGAGTTGTTGAAGTTGAAGTAGATCCCAATCTTAGTCGCATCCACTCTCCTCGAGCAATCATGTTAACTGCATCAGTAATTTGGACGTAGCATCTTCTAGGCGATCAGTAAGCTTCTCTTGCAGAATGGGATCTGCAGCCTTAAGGAATAATTCAATCTTCTGACCTTCCATACTTTGTTGGTCTTCAGCATCAAGTTGTCCAAATTTACTTTCAAACTCATGGTATAGAGCTGTTGCAGCTGGGTTTTTCAACCCATTCAATAAAACTTTTATTTGTCATTAGGCCAGAGTCTTCTAAGAAGAATTCTTCTCGTAGGGATTTTTTGAATGCAGCGCAATCCGCATCTTGTTGAAAAAGACCATGGATTCTTTCTTGAAGACCATGCTTGGCTAGTCTGGCAAAATAACAGCTCCATGCATGTTGTGGTACACTAAAGAAGAGCATTTTTTCAACATATAAGCGAACAAAAACAGAGACATTTTGACCATTAAATTGTTTTAATTCACGCCCAACTTCCTCTAGGGCCTTGATAGCTGTGGATTCAATCTTCTCTTCGTCTTGCCTTTGTTGTTGTTGTTATTGTTGTTGTTGTTGTAACATTTGGATTTGTTGTTGCTGAGTTTGCTGCAATATGCGCACCAATTGTTGTAGAGTATCTCCTGAAGAATCCCCCATCTTGGAGTTCTCTTACACCGATCTTCAGGTCAGGTTCACCATTGTCACAGAGCATAGGGTTGAAGGTCACCACAGGGGTTTGGCAAGAGAAGGATGTATGGGGGTTCAAGAGCTTAGACTTCGGAGATGGTAGAGATAAGAGAAGGGTTGAAGGTTTCAAGCCAAGTTCTTGAAGATAAGAGATAGTGGGGTGTAGGTAGATTCAAGGAGAGGAGTAGACAGAAGAGAAGGGGTTCGAAGAGATTGAAGATGCAGAAGAATACTCCCAAAAATAATTAGAAAATATAGAAGAATACTAACAGAGATGAAGCCTGTCAATTTCTTTTAGCATTATGAGAAAATATAACTTTAATAGACAAAAACGTGTACAAAATAATACATTCTTCTATGTTGCTCAGATTGCCAATCTGATGCTTCCAGTGACTCCGAAAGGGGGATTAAATACCATGACACCTAGCCAGAATCATGTCGGATCACTCCTTCGTCATCTCCCACTTTCGGAGTGATGTTCACTATCTGAAAACAGTGATCGCGCGTCGCGCGATTTCACTATACTCTCTTTTTACATAAAATCCTCTCAAATTAGCTGAAAGCTACATGCTTTCTTTTACATGTCATCCTAATCTAGAAGTTGTCTATAGTTTTATGGATTTTTTACAAGAGATAATATCTAGAATATAAAAAATTGACTAAAATCTAATATTTTTGAACCATGGACACTAACACTAATGTCTAAAATGGCATTGGATCTCTAAATCTAAAAGGAAGCCACACTCTGGATTTTTTTTTACACGGTGTGCACGTAGTGGCACGACAGTGTTGGAAGATCCTATTTTAGATATTGGATGCAAATTATGGTGCCATGTTATTTGGATCGGGTACTTCTATTGGACAAAAGGGATACATAATTTCTCCTATATGGCAGGAGGCAAAGCTTAACTTGAAGATAAGTTAAGGAACTTGTTTGTCAAATTGCTCTGTATTCATGTCTGTGCCATAAATTATGCAAACGAACCCCATTGCCTAAAAGGCCTAATTAAGGAAGTTGATTTTAAATGTCACACATAAAAGTGTTAGGACCTAATTAGATAACTAAAGAACGCCTATTGAGGGAAGCGGGTGTGTGAAAATCCCGACAGGTTTGTCCTACGGAAGGGTGGTCCCAAAGAACTAGGAGGCTTCTCACAAGGTTTTACTGCCATTGGACCTTTAGGTACTCTTAGGTTAGAACCCGATTCATGCCATTTTAGGGGGCCAGAATGGGACTATGCCCTACAGGTAGAGAGGTTGAGTGGCACATTCCTCTTGTTTGCCATTTTCTTTAAATCAAGTGCGGCATGGGTCTGCTTGGGCTTGGGTATCTCTGGGTAAATTAGGATGTCCAGGACTCGTCGATGCTAGAATGCTGTCAGGAGACCTTGACCACTAGGGACTCAAGATTCAGGTCGATCCTAACGGGTTTTCTGCGAATGTTCTATTGCGAGGCGGACTCGAAAAACCCTAGGTGATAAACCCTGTGACATTCCATGGGAGTATCGGGCGACATCGCTTAGACTTATCTACGATGGACCACTAAAAATGTGCCTAGATAGTCGACAAGCGGGCACGTTACAGTTGGTCTCAGAGTGAAACTTCGTAATGATATGGGATTGATTTATGTATGGCTCGTAGACATATCTTAAGCAGAGTAACCTAAATGGTATGGTCTGATTGTCAGGCACCTTCTGCATCCACAAATGCTGACATGTAGGAGAAAAAATTCCTTCTCAACCAAATTAAGGCACCCGAGTTTGAGGGAGAAGGGATAGATGTCACAACAATAGAGGCAGAGATATGGATTGAGTCGATGGATGATTATTTCTCTACTTTAGGAACCGCTTTCTCCAATCAAGCAATGATAGCCAAACTTAAGTTAGTTGGCCATGCTCGGATATGATGGAAGTAATGGTGCAAAGATCAAGATATTTCTGAAGCCGCTATCACTTGGGCTTAGCTGAAAGATTCTATACACTGACAATACCTTCCACCAACCTACCAAACTTTGAGGATGAATTAATTCTTCAAGCTCAAGCAACTGGAATTAACCTTGGAAGCCTACTATTCAAAGTTTGTAACCCTACTAAAATACGCACCACCTATGGATATTGTGCAGCAAGTATCCAAGTTTCACCATGGCCTAAACACTCCTCTAAACCACCCTCTTGAAGCAATGTATCCAACATACTTGCAAGATGCATTACTTCGAGCAACTCCAATCATCCAAGAATTTAAATCATGCAATTGTAGCAAAGATGATTCCCAAGATCATCAGGAGGACAAGAGATACCACTTGTGTAGAGAGTTAGGGCACATCTGTAGTAGGAGATGTCCTAGCTACCAATGTTTATACTGCAATGAGTTAGGGCACATCCAAGTAGACTGCCCTAACTTAAGTCTAGAAGATATGGAGCCTCCAAGGAAATGAAGCTACACAAGTGCAGTCTTTGGATATATATAGAAATTAGATAAAGACGAAGATCTAGAACCTACAACACCTCTTCAGGATGATTAGAAATCCTAGAAATTTTGTCGACATGAAGTACAACTTGTATTGGAATAAACTTTACTCTTATAACTACAGTTAACCTAAGTAATATGAGTTGCATCTATTTTGAGCCTAGAAATTGCAATGAAATTCTCTTAAGTCATTTCTTTTCAACTAATATAGATCGGGTCTTGCTAGAATGTCGAAGCTTGGAAGTATTCTTTAGTATTACAAGCAAAGCCGATTATCCATGGAGCTCAGTCCTAAACTAAGGAAAGGACAATCTGGGAACAGAGTTTCCGAAATAAAGGAACACTTTGATCTTCTAAAAGGATCCTAAGGCGATTTGGTCTAATGAAGAAAATTCTGCCAAGGACAACCAAGAATCTTGTGACTGCAGGTGAAAAAGCTTCACATTGTTTTTATTGCAGGGAGTTAGATCATTTCAAAAGGGAATGTCCAAAGCACCCTAAACACCGATGCTCCCAGTGCCACAACATTGGACTACGTCAATTGTCCCAATAGGACTCAAAGAGAACTTGAACTTACAAGGAATGAAATTGTACAAGCTCCAGTGATCCAAAATATACCAGATACTTAGGAAACACCTAGAAGATATCCATGAGATGTAACTACAATAAACTCTTGTAATCCAGTTTCATATATATCAAATACAATAAGTTGTTATTCAATAAAAACCGCATGCTTAAGAGTGATGAGAGTGTCACAACAAATGCATGATGGGTCCTAACCCACAGGCCTTAAGCCCCGTTAATGCTTGGCTTTCCCATTTTCTTCTGAGATGAGGACGTCTCGAGTTCTATAAGGGGGAGAGGATGTAAAATCTCACTTCTGCAAAAAACCCCCTATTTTAATTAAAATTAATTGAAAATTTTCCCCCTATCGCCGATGATAGGTGGCGGGGGAGGGGACACGACAGGTGGCAGCAAGGAAAGACAGTGTGAAGACGCCAATAGGGGAGGGAGTCGAGAAGGAGATGACGGGAGAAGGAACTTGACGATGGAGAAGACAATGAAGTAGATGAAGATGATGAAGCGGGAGAAGAGGATGATAATGTCGAGGCCACGAGCCTACTACCCCTCCAAACCACCTGTCCCAAACCGTTGCAACACTACCACCACTACTCCACCATGCCCCTCTAATAATACCACCTCTCCCCCATTATATAAACCCCCCCAATCGCAATGGAGCCTTAGGGTAGGACCATGATGCTACAGGAAAGAGAGACCACCTTTCCCCCCTTACCGTTGTGAGAAGAGAGAGGTACCACCTCTTGCCCCCCCTTAAGCGAAGGGCATAGAGACACCTTATTCTTTTCCCCCCTTATTTCCGGGAGAAAGAGAGGGGGAGAGAGGGTGATAGGGTGGGAAAGAGACACCTTATTCTTTTCCCCCCTTATTGCCGGTAGAAAGAGAGGGGGAGAGAGGGTGATAGGGTGGGAAAGAGAGAGAGAAGGTGAGAGGGAGAGAGAGAGAGAGAGGGAGGGAGGAAGGGAGAGAGAGAGAGATAGAGAGAGAGGGAGAGAGAGAGAGGGAAGGTTCTGAGAGATTCCTCCCTTCCCCTCCTTAGAGGGTGGCCATCCCCGCAATTTATTCCCTTTCACCACGAGTTAAACCCATCGTCGCAATCAAGGGAAGTCATCCCAGCACACTATCTCTCCAACAAGAGACAAAGGGGGAGAGAGAGATTCATAAGCTGAAAGTACGGCCCCCAAATGGAGGGAGACACGCATCAATGGTAATCCTGCATCCGACAAAGGAGCCACTGGCCAAGGCATTTCTACAAATACGAATACAATGTCGGGTATGGATAATTCATATCCGAATATCTAGGTACTGATTTCCATCTCCACTATTCATTGAGACATAGGGTATGTCACTTTAGCATGTACATGAGTTCTTTTTAACAAGTAACCTAAATTATTTTTCAATAGTTAATGAACTCGTAGGGGATTTTAGGAAATTATTTACGTATCCATAGATGACCGTGCATAGGTTTACTCATATGACGCATTGAGGTTCGCACAAACCCTTGTATCCAAATACAATCATTAGGATTAAAAGTACGACGCCTTCCAATAGTGATTATGGCTATCAAACCTATTTAGGGTTGGGCTAGTTGCAACATCAACTCCAGGGAAAATGAAGGGCTCAAGGATTAGGAAACCCTAAGTCATTGTACTTGCTCAGAAGAAGGTTAGGTTAGCGAACAATGCAAGTGAGCCTATATCATGTACAGTGTTTAAACCCCTAACATATGCCCTAGCTGAAGAAAGGAGTGTTAGGTAAATTTTACATGGAACCGCTCCTGATTCCAAGGGGGAGAGCAAATACGTGATGGAAAGGTTTTCGCGACTTTTCCTGCAATGTTTGGAAAAAGGATACCATTGTTTTTATGATTGATCAAACAATGTCCTAAATGCTTTTGCATTAAACTAATTGTTGGACGTGATTTGGATTATTATTCCAAGGCTTGTGTTTGATGGTAAATGCATGGCAGGGGTCTATGATGACAAGTTGCCATGGGAAATAAAGGAATGTTTCCTTGGAAGATGATATTAGGCTGATTGCCTTGATTGTGCTTGATTCTTAATTGGATTAATTAAGGAAGGATATTTGCACGGGTGGATCATCTCCAAGATCACACCGCGGATTACCCCGAAAGGGCACTACTCAATTCACAGGTCAAAGGTCGAGTGGTGAAAAGGCCCACCACAAAAGTTGTGTCTCACTCTTAGGTCGCTTGGGGTCAGTGGAGCTCTGGACACCCCTTGGCTACTCTGAAATGGAGTCAAAGCCAACGTCTAGGGTGTTGGAAGATCCTATTCCAGATATTGGATGGAAATTATGGTGCCATGTGTTTTGGACTGAGTACTTGTGTTGGACAGAAGGGATACATAATTTCTTCTGTATGGGCAGGAGGTAAAGATTAACTTGAAGATAAGTTAAGTAACTTGTTTGAATTTGTTTGTCAAATTATTCTATATTCATGTCTGTGCCATAAATTACACGAGCAAACCCCATTCCCTAAAAGGCCTAATTAACGAAGCTGATTTTAAATGTCACACATAAATGTGTTAGGACCTAATTAGATAACTAAAGAATGCCTATTGAGGGAAGCGGGTGGGCAAAACCCCTGATAGGTCTGTCCTACGATAGGGTGGTCCCAGAGAACTGGGAGGCTTCTCACAAGGTTTTACTGCCATTGGACCTTTAGGTACTGTTAGGTTAGAGCCCGATTCGTGCCGTTTTAGGAGACCGGAATTGGACTATGCCCTGCGGGTAGAGAGGTTGAGTGTGCATCCCTCTCGTTTCCAATTCTCTTTGAACCAAGTGTGGCATGGGTCTGCTTGGGCTTGGGCATCTCTATGTAAAGTAGGATGTCCAGGACCCGATGCTAGAACGCTGTCAGGAGACCTTGACTACTAGGGACTCAAGTTTCAAGTCGATCCTAGTGGGTTCGGCCACGAACGTTCCATTGCAAGGTGGCCGGGCTCGGAACCCTAGGTGGTAAACTTCGTGGCATTCCATGGGAGTGTCGGGTGGCATCACTTAGACTCGTCTCTCAATGGACTGCTAAAAACATGCCTAGATAGCTAATAGGCGAGCAGTTACAGGGCTGCAAAGGATAAAATACACTTAGACTCAAAGGTATCATTAATGGTAAGGTTGCATATATTCTTGTGGATATGGACAACACTCATAGCTTTGTCAATACCAAATCTTTGAGTGAATTGAAGTTGCTATCCATTGATATGGAACTATCCTAATGGATACAAGTTGCAAATTGTGCCTATGAGTCTAGTAAAGAAGTGTATCCATGTACTTCTATTGATTTGTCACCTTGCTCTCCCACAATACACTTCTTTACTTAGGTCATATGACCTATGAGTCCAAACAATAGAAGTACATGGATACACTTCCACAATATGACCTATTGTTTGGACTCATATGGATATCCATGTATCCATATGACCTATGAGTCTAGTAAAGAAGTGTATTGTGGAAGTGTATCCATGTACTTCTATTGTTTGGATCCACGCTAATTCCTTGCTCTATTGATTTGATCACTTTGGATATGGGAGCAATTAATGTTATTACTGGTTGCAATTGATTGAAAACTCATGGCAAATTTACTTTGGATTTGGAACAAAAGCAAATGGAATTGAATTGGCAAGGGCACCACATATAATTGAAGGGCATTGAACAAAAACACATAGAGCTCATCTCCATGAAGAAATTGCGGAAAGAAATCAATGCTAAGTCATGTATCTTCACTCTTTTTCTTGCAAAAGTAGATGAAGATCAACCACCAAATCAACCATCTTCTTCTCCAAAGAAAAGGGACCCAAAATTGGAACCACTGTCGGAGGAATATAAGGATTTGTTTCAGCTATTATCATCCTTGTCTCCTAAACAAGAGGTTGACCATCCTATTGACTTGTTACTCAACACAAAGCCCATCAACAAGCCTCCCTATTGCTTATGTAATTTTGAGAGAGAAGAGGTAGAGAGACAAGTCTAGGAGTTGCTACAGATGGGCTTAATTCAGCCAAGTCAATCACCATTTGCCTCTCTCGTGCTGCTAATCAAGAAGAAGGATGGATCATTTTGCATGCGCATAGATTATAGGGATTTGAACAAGTCAATGGTTAAGAATAGGTATTCTATTCCCTACATTGATGATCTATTGGATGAACTTAAGGATGCAAAGGTCTTCACCAAAATAGATCTTCATTCAATAGGCCACCATCAAATTTGAACGAAGGAAGAAGATGAGTTCAAAACAACACTTTGTATTATTCAAAACAATCCTTGTATTCTTTGATGACATCCTTATCTATAGCAAGTCTAAGGAAGAGCATTTGAGGCATGTACATCATGTCTTTGACACCCCACGAAGACACACACTCTTTGCCAAGATGACGTAGTGTTCTTTCATGGAAGATGAAGTGGAATACTTAGGTCATATTGTGGGAGAGCAAGGAATTAGCGTGGATCCAAACAAGGTGAAATGTGTCGAAGAAATCCCTACGAATTTGACATCCTTGAGAGGATTTCTTGGATTATCTTCTTTTCATAGGAGGTTCATCAAGAACTATACTCATGTGGCAACTCCATTGACGGATAGGATTTTAAAAAAAGCATTAGAACTCCATAGGCGATAAAAGCTTTAATGAGTTGGCATCTCTTTTAATTTTAGCACATAACTTTGCATGTCTGGATTTATCTAAGGAGTTTATCATATGTGTAGATGCTTTTGGAAGAGAAGTAGGGATTTTTTTATATCAAGATCATGGAGTTGTAACTTATGAGAGCCAAAAGTTTGATGACAAGGAGCACCAACAACATATTTATGAGCAAGATATGTTAGCAATATTGCATGCTATTAAAAAGTGGCATCACTATATCTATGGTAGTTATTTCAAAGTCAAAAGTGATCATCACATGCTAAAATAATTTCTTCTATAACCAACTTTGTCTCCCAAGCAATGAAGGTGGTTGGCCACTCTTCAAGGATATAACTTTGAGATATCATATATGGCTAGAAAAGATAATGTGGTAGCAAATGCTTTGTCAAGAATGTGGGCATGTTCCATTTCTGCCATTTCCACAGTGCATAAAGATTGGATCCATGACATTCAAGAGGAGTACTTGCTTGATAATCAAACATCCAAAATGATGAAGGAAATTTAGCAAGGAAAAGGTGAAGAGTATCCAAATTTTAAGTGGCACAATAGTCTTTCTTGGTATCATGGATGGGTCTATTTGACTCCTCATTTGTCTTTCAAAGACTGTATTTTGCAAGAGATGAACTCTTCACCTTTAGTAAGCCATCATGATTTGTTCAAGATATTCAATAATATCCATAAGAGATTTTTATTGGAAATGAATTTGGAGGGATGTTAAAGATTATATCATGAGATATCTTCTATGTCAATGAAACAAGGATTCCATGCTTCTACCTGGCAGATTGCTTCAACCACTACCTATTCCTCATGGGAAGTGGACCGACATTAGCATGGATTTTATTACGAGATTGCCCACAATAAAGCATAGGTGAATCCTCATGCTTGTGAAGAGTTAGAGAAGATGGAGGGTCTTATGAAGCAATGCAAGGAAAATCTTAGAAAAGCTCAAGAGACAATGAAATCCTATGTAGATGAGAAATGAATACATGTGGAATTTAACAAAGGTGAATGGGTTTTCTTGAAGGCTCCAAAATCCTATTATGCTTCTCTTAAAGGAGGGCATAATAAACTTTCCTATTGATTTTATGGTCCATACAAAATAATCAAGCAAGTTGGGATCTTGCTTATCAACTTGATTTACCTTCAACTACTCGTATCCACAATGTCTTTCATCATGTATCTCAACTAAATAATTATGTTGGTCTTAAAACTCAAGTTCTTGAAGAACTACCTCCCCTTGATGAAGATGCTTTGATAATTTATGAACTTGAAAAGATTATCGACAAGTGGGAGAAGGTTCTAAGGAACCAAATTCTTATGGAGTATCTCATTAAGTGGAAGAGTTTACCTATGGAAGAGTTTTCTTGGCAGCATGCTTCGTATTTGGAACAATTTCCATGCCTTCTTCAAGAGGAGACTTCACTCATTGAGCAGTAAACAACTTGCTATATTAAATTTCTATATAGAACATAATTGCTTTATCTTCATAAAAATTGGATTTTGATAGTATGGCTGGGTATTACACATTGTCCTCTGCATTTCTATAGCTCACATATGAGAATATAACACTTCTACTTCAAGTTATGGCCAAAATTGTATTGCAATTTGTTTTGGACAGCCTACAATAGTTTCTTTAGCATATATACTTCTCCTTCATCAAGTTGTATGATCTTCTTCAACTTGGAGTTTCATTTCAACATGGATCCATATGTTTCAAGCCATCCTTGTAATATTCATTGTATCTTGTCCCAATTTCAGCTTTGAGGACAAAGCTCTTTTATGCTGAGATGGCTTGTAATAAAGAAAAATAATACCTTAGCCAATATTTAGCCTTAGGTCTAGAGTTAGATTTAATAAGGGTAAGTTGTAACTTGCCAAGCATCCTTTTTCCAATTCTAAACACTTCGTGTCTGAGGTTTCCACCTCCCACCATTCATTAAGGGTATATACTCTTTAGCCACCATGGCATTGGGGTGGACCCCATGCCCCCATAGCATGAGGAGGATATCATGCTACAACCTCTCATAGATGATTCTTAGTCATTGTATCAATTGGTAACATGATTCAAGGCAGCCTAGCTACCCTAGCTATGGCTTTCTTGTCATTATCATATTTCTTATATTTTTAGTATTTTAGTTTATTGTGGGAATTAGCTTCTTTATAGAAGATCTAAAATTGTAGCTTTCAGTTAAACCCCCATTTGAAGCCTTTTGCCTCAAAATGAGCTATACTGAGCAATTACAAATAGAGCCTAAATATAATACTAAGACTACTTGCAACCCTTTGGCATAGTCTCTTAGCCAATACTAACAAAAAGAAAAAGAATCCTAAGAGGATATGCATAACCAAAATCAAAAGCATCAAAGCATAGATAGTAATCATCATATGAAAGACAACGAAGTATAAGGCACCAAAATCAAAAGCCTCAAAGCATAGATAGTAATCATCATATGAAAGAGAGTGAAGTATAAGGCACCAAAGCCTTGGATGAAATAGAAGTATGCAATGCCCAATGTCTCAACTACAATAGCATATCTTGGAGCGGCAATTTCACCAAGTACATCTCTTGATTCCTTATCAACCTTAACCATGACATCTTGGTTTTCAATAATCATTGCTAAACTAGTTGTGAACCACCACTAACCACATGAATTGATTGAACACTCTATTGTCCTTCCCTTCAATTGTAGCTTCTTTCAAGCTAGGAATTTCATGCGTTCTTCCATCATCAATAATGTGAACAATCACAAATCTTATTTCTACACATTCATAACAACTTGCTCTATTTTTACATAATAAATAATATGCATAGGCACAAATTCGTTTTTCTACACATTCATAAACAACTTGCTCAATTACATCAATTTGAACTACCACATCATTACCATTTTCCATGACTTACATAACCTTCCTAGTATATTCTTTATTCTTCATTTGTTTAATTAAAGCATGTCCCAATTTACTATTCAAAACATTACATTGATCTTGCCATTCATCATCAATATTTTTGAAACTCATGCAAAATACTCTTATGTACTTTTAACATAAAATAATCTTCTAATACTTCATAAGGCCTAGTCATAATTGTTGATTGTAGACCAATAATTACCATGCATCATGAACTTTTTTTCCTTGTGCATTTTTCATCTCTTCATACTCTAGTCCTTGCATAAGCATTACTACATCAACATATATCTCAAGGTTTTGGAAAATTAGATGCTCCACCCTATCAATGGTTGTAACTTGTTTTTTTCAACATATCATATTCTAGTTTCAACGTTGCATAACTATTAATAAAACATATCATTTTTGCACAACACTTTGCTTGCAACTCCTTGGCCCAGTTTAAAAAAAACCTTGCAAACATCTTATCCTTGCCAAGACTTTCTTAAGATCCTTCACCTGGTACAAAAACTCTCTTTCTCTACTTTCGTGTTGCAAAGTTGTCTCTTCCATTTCTTTAAACAAATCCTCGGCATGACTTTTCCACAACTAACTACTATTGCAAATCTTGCATTGAAATCGACTTAACTACACCCTAAATTTGAATAGTTTGTAAACAAAGGGACACATGTTTCAACATACTCATAGCATATGCCAATCCCTAAATTGGCTAAATAACCATAGCCAAACTTACATTGTTGGTTTGAAGCATGTAAACATTACTTCTTAGGGTACCAATAGCAGAAAGCTTCTAAGCATTGTTGGTTTGAAGCATGTAAACATTACTTCTTAGGGTACCAATAGCAGAAAGCTTCTAAGCATTTGAAACACTAACTTTAGCCATCACGCTATTCAAACTTTCAAAATAGGGTCACCTTTCCATTGGTTTACATGACTAAAGGTACTATGCAACACCCCATATGGGTAAGCCAGCCTTGAGCTGCTCCTAGGACTTGAACTCAAAACCTCATCAAACTCACACACCCACTTTACCAATTGGCCTACTTGGGCTGTTGTTGCCACAATTTAGGGCGGGTTTGACCACTCGTCCGAACTAAGTGGACTTGCCTTTCTGTTGATTGGAAACACTTGGTTTGGGTGAGGGGTCAAGCCCAACTCGAATTGTGGTGGACCTAGAGACTGAAATATTGTACACATCATCATCATCATCATCATCGCCATTGTCGTCATTGTATGTATGTATTATGAGAGACATGTGGGATGAATGTTAGGCCGGTTACACACAATGGTGGACGCCAAATTTTCAAAACAATCAGTGTCCATTGGGGCTGACGTGTGGCGATTTGATTCGGTCCACTTTTTTCGGTTCGTGGACACTTAGGCGGGGGATCTTCTGTGCCCAATATTTTTTCCGTGGCCACTAACTAGATGACAAAGACCTTTAACATTAAAAAATTTCATTGCACCTAAGAGGTTTTGAGCCCTTGCCAGTGGGGAAGGGATTAGGCATTAACTTCCCCTAGGACATAACACTTTTGCTGTTAGAAATGGTCGTATTTGATGCACTGTTTTACGGGCGGCAGCCTAAGGCGACCATGCTGCAAACTCTACCTCCTGTTGTAATCCGTTTTCTTACTGACATCCATATCTAGCTGGTGTTGCGGTCGAACCCTGTGCGCTAGGGTTTCTCGACTGCAGAAACCACAGGTATGTTGCAGAGAAAGCAGGTTCTGTCCATGAAGGATCTGTTTTAGTCCGGTGCAAAACTCACTGTGCTGATCGCAGCAGGCCAGCTTAATCATGTCTGGAAGGAGGAAATTCCATGTCTACGGATCCGATGAGGAATCGCCCGTTCAGAAAGTGGCCAAAACAGACGCTGATGTGGAAGGAGGTGTCTCTATCTGTGAGGTCATTCTTCCTATCTCAGAGCAGCTTGTCCTTGATGGCTGTGTTTTTATGGATTCGCACCATCGCCTCGTTATAATTAAGCTCACTTGTATAGCTATCAGGTAATCGAAAGGTGTCAGTAAGGGTCTTCAAAGGCAAGGTTTATGTTGATATAAGAGAGTACTACAAAAAGGATGGAAAGGAGATGCCAGGCAAGAAAGGTATGGGATTCTGCTTGTGTTTTGTAAATTTGCTCTGCACCAGTTATTAGTGGCGTTTGTTTTCATCTTGAATGTGCCAATTTGCTCTGCATCAGCCATTAATGAATTCTGTTTTTTTCTTTGGTGTTTCAATTTGCTCTGCATCAGTTATCAATGGAGTCTGTTTTGTTCTTTGATTTGTCAATTTGCTCTGCGTCAGTTACTATGTATTTGATATTCTGTCATTTAGCCTCCTGCTCTGTTTTTTTAAACAGGAATTTCCCTTTCCTTGGATCAGGTATTCATCTGGCTCAACCTCTATTTAATCCTGTATTAAGTTACTGACCGTATATTCAATATACTCATGTTCATTTTCATTCTTCCATTGTCATATACTTTCAACTTGGAAGTGGGAGGTGTTAAGAGATCACATTGATGCCATCGATCAGGCCATTGAAGAGGATGATTGAATGTAATTTTGAGTGCGTCTAAGGATCAGGCTGATTTGAGTTTCAAGACATCATATCCCGGTACTCCAAGCAAACTTCTATTGCAAGGAGTTAGTTGCCTATGTTTTGGTGGTTGGCATTTATATGCCATGAACTACTACTAGCCTGGGCTTTACATCCTGTTACATAGCGGTTGTCTCATTAGATACCTCCAATGAGCTAAGCTCGAGTCCTGATGGTTCATATAACATGTTGTGGCTAATACCTCTATCAGCTGCTGACTGTCACTTATACATTCAATTAGCTGTTTTATACATCCTTCTGTTTATATGACTGATATTTGTCAGTTTCAATGTAAAAAATTTCAAGTTTGGTTCAGCTAACTGCTCAATTCTGTTAGAGATAGCTTTACTTTCGTTTTAACATTAAAATGGGATTCAGTAGTTTAGCAGATTTTACATGTGCATTGCTCCAGTGTTTGGTGATGCCATTCCTTGCCTGGGTAGTTCCTGGCTATTGTTATACACCTATTTGATGATCTATTTGCAATACTAAGCCAAGCTAGGGTTTGTCTTTTTCTCAGCAATCTGTTCATTCAGTTCACGTAGTCTATAAGATATAGAGTATTACTGCACTTGTTAGCACTGCTTGTGCCATATCTCTCATCTACTCACATTTTTACTGATATTATTTCTGCTTTTTTGTCCTTTTGGGCAAACCAATGATCTACGGTTAAGAATACTATTGTTGTATAGAAAAGTTGTGTACAAACCATGAAGATGCGCATAAAGAGCCTTAAGTCCACTTGGTGCATAAGTGTCCACAATACACAGGTTTTTCTCATTTAGATAGACGAGCCATAGACAAATGTTATGACTGTCAGGATGCACATGAGCAGGCTCTTGCTAAAACAGAAAGCAGAGAGACACAATGTGCTCATGCTATGACAGCAAACCTTTACTTTGTGAATCTGCAAGCACATCAACCACACTACTATAAGCCTTAGGTGAGATTAAGCACCACCAACGACACATGTATGCTTTGGTCTATGTCTGAATTGTACGTCCCATACCCAGTTAAGCTCATATGCTGCTCCATGAATGTCTCCAACATGCACGGAGAGAGATTCAGTTCGACTAGGATTACAATGTATAAATGCATAATGGTTGCTCGAGCCTCCCAAATTCGCCTTTGCTCATCCTAGTGGGACTATTCTTCTAATGGACATCATTGGTATTCTCACTTGCTCATCCATTCTTCAAGCCTTAGCCTACATGATTACAATTTACAGTCCCATGGACCCTACCACCACCCATCAGACCAGCTGTCACAGTCACTAATGCCCCCTTCCCCCCTCTTTTGATCACCTACATTTGCCTAGCCTTCTTTGTCATCCCAGCTATACTCAGTGACAACCACAACTTTCTCCTCTAGTAATCTCTACTCTCACAAGATCCACCATCTCTCTTGCAATGGTCTATTATGTTTAGGTTTCCACACCTCCATATACCTTGCCACGTTTAGGGTCCCTCACATCACATTCTGCTCACGATCCCCAACCTTGATGAAGTTAAGGGGAGAGAGAGAGAGAGAGAGAGAGAGAGAGAGAGAGAGAGAGAGTTGAAGAACAATGTACAATGTGCTATTTATCCTTTATCATTTTTTACACACTGATGCTATACAAGATGAGTAAAAGAGAATTAAGTGAGGTTGAGGAGACTAAATTACTTCTCCCACATACACAAAAGTAAATTGAGCTTGAAACTTAAATATTGCCTCAAGCTTGATTGAGATTAGTAACTCTGATTAGTTTTGTAAAGTAGATGAACCTAGCTTCTAAATAATGACTTGATAAATATATACGTTACTTGGTTTTTAGTCCTCAAATGCATTAGGTCTATTAATGTTGTGAAAATCATCCCTTGTATGAAATGGTAGTGTATGTGCTTTGTCATGCATGATGCAAGTGATTATTGGCAAGCTATGCACTAATCATTTTGTCCTAATTAAAGTATGATTGAATAGTTGATTTGCATCCAAATCCTTTAGTAGCCTTTAAAGCCAAGCTTCTGTACAATTATCTAGTGCAACATTTGGATGCTCTATTAGATAAAGAAATAGAAGATTCCTTCTCGCTACTCTAGTTGATAATAATCAATGAGTAGCCATTGGGTTGACCTCCTATTAGTCCAATTATTGATTGAGTAGCCATTGGGTTTACCATTGGGTTCACATATTCAATAAACCCAATGGTAATGCCATATTGATTGAGCAATTTGTGCCAAACATTGGCCTTGATATATCCGATAAACATCTCATAGTATAGGAGTGTCCAATAAATTCAATGTCATCTACATAGAATAATCCATGTTGAATTGTGGCCTTGATGCATCTCATACTTCTCATGGATTGAAATGATTTTCTAGAATTTTGCATTTTTAAAAGAGTTAATCAATGGATAGCTAAGCTGATTAACAAGAGATAAATTTCACTCCCATCCATTTCTATATAGTAACAGTCTCAATCTCTTGTTAAACATTAGCAATTAATTTCATATTGTGATGGCCTCAAATCTCGTGTCTAATATTAGTCAGTCATATTTTAAAGGTAAATCCATTGTTATAGCCTCAATCTCATGTCTAATATTAGTCAACAATGTCATATATTAATGCTAAATCCATAACTTTATAATCTTTTTGTCATTTAGCTAACATTTCTAGTTCATATCATGTTTGTAACATGATACATCACGAGTTGTTTGTACAATCATAATTCCAAGAAAGAGCTTAAGATCACTAGGATGTTTCTTGTCAAATTGAGTCAAAATAGATTATCAACATAGATCGCAATCACCAAAAGATCTCCAGCAATACTATTTGCAAACAACGAGTTTGATATTTTGAATCATGAATTTCATACTTTGGAAATGTCTACCAATCTTCTCATGGCTATTGGTGGTTGCTTCAAGCACAAAGTGTGCATTTTCAACATCCTTTTGTTACAAGTCCCATCTTTTGTGATTTCCAAATGTATCATCATAATTGTCGCAATCACCGTCTCAATAGCATGAGTAAAGTCTCTTTATAAGACAAAGCACGTCTATGTGTAGCCCTTAGTTAGTAAATCAATTTAATTTTTTTTCAATAATAATTCAAATAGTGGTTTATCTACTAAGATTGTAACAGGAAGACACATATAACAATTTTCTTGGTAGAGTTGATTTTTTTTCTCTTTTGATAAGAATTTAAATGCCTATTTATCTACTAAGAACACAATAGGAAGACACATGGCAATCTCCAAAGCAAATCCTTTAAAATTTTATTTTGATAATAATTCAACTATTGATTTATCTATAAAGATCACAATAGGAAGTCACATATAGTAGTCTTTTTAGTAGAAGTCCATAATGAAGCTTTGCAATACCTTTCCTATATTTGAAACTGGCATGACTTTTTGTAGATGATTCCCTTAGATGATAGAAACTATATAGATTGGCTAGAGGACATGGTAGTAAGGTAGGATCATGTTTAAACATTTAAGGATGGAATGAGATGTTAAGGTTTGTAATAGTGATTTGGATATGAGAAACTCACCTAGATGTTAGAGATGACTTTAGGGTGGGCCCAATTATAAATAGAATGCCAAGTATACATATTAAAGCCAAGAGTGCACAATATATACATAGGGGATATGTGAGAGGACCCAATGATAGGATATATTAGGCAAATTAAAGGTAAGGAAGTAAGAAAATCTATTTGGGAAAACAAGTGGAGGATCCCCTTTATGGTCCCATATGATCCATGCCAACATGTAGAGTACTTTTAAAGTGGTGTATGCTATGTTCACATTAGGGGTCCATGTTACCTTATCAACCATGCCTATTCTGATCAAATCGAGTACCCAAACTTCTATATTTTGAGTTCATAGGAGAAATTTGTGATCGAAACAAGTTGTACCAATCCTTTAGTTCTACCATAGTTTGTGGGGTTGAAGAAGAGGGGAAATATATGAAGCAAGGGGAGGTGCACACATGGATATGGACTAAAAATGTTTGAGACCATACACCCCTCATTAATCTTCAATATCTATATTGCTTTTTATTTTCAAAATCTACCAAACTTGACAAAAGCAACATCCAAGTCTAGATGGCATGCACTGTATATATTCCAATCCTTTTTTGATGATCTATTTTCTATAGTTTTTTTCCTTTGCATTGCTTTTCTTTATTAAATGATTCATCTCTCTCTCTCTCCAGCATCCTTTCAAGCATACAAGTATGCAAATGTAACACTTTTTAATCCCATGTATTGGAGGGAAGAGAATGACCATAAAAGAAAGAGAGAAGCTGGTTGCTATGTGGCTATGGTTGAGAAGAGGGCTATGTGGCTAAGGCTATGTGAGCATAGAAAGATGAGAAGATTTGTGGAATGGAGGTAAGAGAATGACCATGGAAGAAAGAGAGAAGATGGGGGCTATGTGGCTATGGCTGAGAGAATTTGGAAGCATAAAAAGTTGAGAAGATTTGTAGAATGGAGATAAGAGAATGATCAAATTGGAAGCATGTCTTGTAGAAAGACCAAAAAAACTTTTTTCGACTATACATGACATAAGAAGAGTTTTGGTGGGGAGGGGGATCTATTTTTGGGGGGCAATAAGCACTTTTGGGTAATCTTTTTGGACACCTAGTGGGATCCACCTAAAAAAGGGGGGGCGGGAAGGGGGGGAGAAGATATGGCAACAAGCCTATAAGTGGTAGGGAGGACAATGGAAAAAAAGGAGTGGATAAAATGTGCACACCACCCCCCTAAGGGTGCTTCTTGAGTCTGTATTCCCCCTAATGTCAAGAGATGTAAGCATGAAAGGATGGTGACTACATATAAAAAGTCAATGATGATGAATGATGTACAATTTATGTGGATCATAATTTAATAGATATTCCATGGTTGATTAACAAATGGTGAGATCACAAGTAGAGATTGACTTAAGAAGGAAGATGGATAAAACCATAATAATAGTGATATTTAAAATATAGTATTAATTGTTTAGAACATGTAAGCACTGATTTGAAAAGGAAATGAGGGGTCTGAATGAGACCATCTGATGTAAATGATAATTTTGAGTTATTATTGATCAGGAAAATGAAGAATAAAGACCAAGATGCAAGATTGTGATGGTATAAGAATTAAGACTATAGTATACATATTAAACCATCAAACCTAGGAGTTAAGAATATGGTATATATGTTAAAGCATCTAATCCAATAGAGAGCGATGCCTTTTTGGAACCTCAAGATTTGTGGTATGCATAGTGATCTTCATGTGTTATGTTAGTTGATGAAACACTCACATAACCCCCCTTTTAAGTATCCAAAATATTAGGGGTGTATTGAAGGTGGACATTTGTATGCCCAAGTTGCATGATAAGAAGACAAAGGAGTTGAGGAGCAAGGGTATATGTGGATGTGTGTATGTGTGGAACTGAAGATTATAAATTAGGCTTTGAGAGTAGAGTTAATGTGATAGTACATAAGTGTGACGAGATTCTATGTTGATCCATAGGTGATAAAAACAAAATGTCAAAAAGGTTGAACAAAAGAGGATAATGATCAAAGGGATGAGATTTAGAAATAACATCATGGCGAGATGAAAGTGGATAGGAATGGAATATATGAGTTTTTGATTTGGTTTTTAAAGGGTGATAATAGGTACATTATTAATGGTGATATGCCTACAATTGCAAGTCTTACAAGTGCCAATGGAGCTAGTACATAATAATGCACCATCGAAGAGTGACAATGGAAGTTTCTAAGAGTATTTGACAAATATATTAGATAGTTGAATGAGTTGTTACATATGGTTAATGATGTGTAGTAGACTACTCAACATGGTGGCTGTTGGAAAGAAGATTAGTGAAGAATGATGTCAATGACTCTCACCAAAAGTGTATATCATGTTTATTTTGGACTCAAACATAGGACCTCTAAGAAATACTACATCAATTTTGATTTTGAAAAATGGGGCCATTGTCATTAGGAGAAGTATGGACTCTCTTTTTTGCCCCTTAAGGGGTTTCTCTCACATCTCTCTCTCTCTCTCTCTCTCTCTCAAAAGAGATTCCAAAATAATGTTATAATAAGAGATCTTCTACAATCAAGAAAATCTCGTATTTGTATTTTTAATAGAATTCACCTATTATTTTATCCCCAAATTGTAGGATAATGCCACTTTTTCTCAAAATCCTCACAACTAAAAAAATACAATTCTATTCCCTTAAAAAACAGAGCCAATCATTAATAGACAACTCTTTAATACTCTCATGACTTTTCAACATTAAAAAATATTAGAATCATTCTCATTCTCACTTCTTAAAATGATGGAAGTTAAAAAATAGTATAAGTTGACGTACATATCATATTTTAAGATTATTTTTTACCCAAAGATACCTTTTTGACTTGAGAGTTTCCCTGTAAATTTTTATCTCTTTTGGACAAGTATATGCTCATTTTTGGGCATTTTTTCATTCTCTTTAAAAGCTCTAGTTTTATCCTAAATTTTGTGTACTCTTCTGTTTCTCTCCAAAATATGGTTTCTTGCATACAACACTCTCTACACTACTACAAACAATCTCCCTCTTCAACACTATACTATAAGCAATCTCCCTCTTCAACAGTCTATACTATAAACAATCAAGTGATAATTGAGGCATCTTTATTTTTTAATATATGTGATGTTATTATTCTTTACAATTATTGTTTAATCCTTAAGCAACAATTCATGTAGGAGAGAGAGAGAGAGAGAGAGAGAGAGAGAGAGAGAGAGAGAGAGAGAGAGAGAGAGAGAGAGAGAGAGAGAGAGAGAGAGAGAGAGAGAGAGAGAGAGAGAGAGAGAGATTTTTGGATAGAACAGAAGATAAGATTAGAGCCTAATAAGAAGTTGATTCCAAGATAAGATTAGAGGATAACTAGGGGTTGATTGGGGTCTATCATGATTGAAATCAAGTGAAAGAGTCAAGATCCAATTAGGTAAAAAAGAATACAGATATAGTGAATCAAAGGGGTATAATTATGTAATTTGAATGTTAATCTAGGTTAAAATTGCCATACATTTTTCTTTGTAGAATGGAGATGCAGGACATCATACTAAGAGAAAGAGAGCTATTTACGTCCAATTGGAGGATGAATATGCACCATTGTTCAAAGGAATTGTGGAAAGGGATGATGCAATAAGATACATGATGCAACAATAAAGAAATGCAGGGGAAAAAATGTGGATCTTTGGGTTGATGGGTGCATTTATCCACCTGATCCATTAACTTAAAAGCTGTCACAATTTAATGGGTTTACATCATTTGTAAAGTTTGTTTGTGAAGGTAATGAAGGATTATATGGATACACATGTAGACTAGTGACACAAGGATCAGTAGGGGTTCATCAAGCCTTAACAAATATGCAAACAAGATTACAAGGGTGTGTGCAGTCTTTGATGGAAAAAGATAGATTGTTGGCTAAGAAGGATAGGGAGAATTAGAGGCTACAACAAGCAATGTCTGTCATTGAAGATGCTATGCATGCTACACAAGTACAAAATATTAAGTTACAGTCTAAAATTATGGAGTTGGAGAAGGAGAATAGAAACTTAAAGAGGAAGTTCATAAAAACTTTGGAGATTGGGCCCACTTTAAAAACCAAAGAAGCACACCAACACATTTGATAAGTTAAAACAATTCACCAAGTAACCAAAGGAAGTAGACAATATCATAAATGGATATATGCTCAATCTGCTTTAAGGAGAAATATGTTTCCTCATGTAAAGAATGACACTATTGCTAAAGTCCTTAGCAAAGATATCGTTGAAAATGTATTGGAAAATTGTAAAATCACGGATATTGTGGATGGTGTCGCAAGTGAATGTCTTAGGGATGTAAGCAACTTGTTTACTACTATAGATGATCAGGGATTATGTGACAAGGTGGGATCAAGTTCTGAGTCATACAATATGCTCTATCAACAAAACTGGATACATGTTTTAAGTAGGTCTTCAAAATTAATCGAGTAGTGCCTTTGCCAAAACCATTTCACATGAAGAAGACTCAAAAACAACTAAATGAGAAGGTTTTAGAACTGATTGGTGAGCCTACAAATCTGGAACACATGCACATATTGAAGTATGATTCCAAAGAAGTTACCTTTGTATTGAATGCATCCAACAACTTTGTATTGGGTCTATGTAGGGTGCAGGTGGCTATGGTCAAAAGTTCTATGATATGCCTTTGAAAGAATGTAGAGGAAAGCTTAATTTTGTCCTCAAACTTGACGAGAGTGAGATTATTAAGGGGAAAAAACTTAAACCTATGAGTATAACACTCATGAATCAAACATTGGATCTCGATATCAATGAAAGCCATCCTTTATACTTTAGTGTGCAATTAGAGAATGAAATATGGTGGCTTGCAACATTTGAAGTACTAAAGGAGGATCATGAAGTACTTAAAGTTTTTTCAAACCTCACTAATATACCCAGTGTTATTCAACAACAAAATGTATTTTTGTTGTTGAATAACACTGGGTATCTTCTTCTTCTTTTCTTCTCTCCTTCTTGCTTGCTTGTTTGTGCTTGAGAGAGGGAGTGTGAGAGTGTGAGGGTGAGGGATGTTGGAGAAGAAGCTCTCCACCATCTCCTCTCTTCTTCTTCTCTTCTCTTCTCTTGTCTTGTGGATGGCTATGAAGGATGGAGCTTGTAGGTGGAGGCTTGAGGTTGCTTGAGCTTGCATCTCGAATCCTGGAGCTAACGATTTGGTTGAGGGAGGAGGCTACTCATTTGGGCATCAAGGTAATCTCTCTACACTCCCATAGGATCAAAGGTGCGTTGGCAAGGTGTGAGATAGCCATTTGTACTTGCTTGAAACGCTTGAAGAAATAAGTAGTTCATGGGTCTTGGCAAATGAGCATGATCTCCCACTACATTTTTGGCTCCGTTGTCGGGACCAATGAATTCAAGCTTGAGCACTTGTGTACCTCAAATCGAGCATCGAAGTAGAGTTTTGTCCCTGAAATAGTGCTTGATATAGATAGGAGATTTGGGGTTTTTTGATCTTCAAAATAAGTAAGGATTTTGGGTTTTTTGATGAGTAGGCAAGTAGGATAAATCATTTTAGTATTTGGGTTTTGATTTTTGTTGCACTTAGAGTACGATAGGATCGAGAGATCGAAGCAAAACACTTTAGGGTTCCTACTGTAAAATAGGCCCAAACAGGGCACAAATAAAGGAAAAATGGGGAAAAAGAGTGCTTAAATGTGTTAATATCACAAGGAGAGTGATCAAAGAGATCAAGACTGAGTGGAATAAGGGTTTAAGACCTTAGGGAGGAAGGGGAAATCTCATTTTCACCTTCAATAGAGAGAGAGAGAGAGAGAGAGAGAGAGAGAGAGAGAGAGAGAGAGAGAGAGAGAGAGAGAGAGAGAGAGAGAGAGAGAGAGAGAGAGAGAGAGAGAGAGAGAGAGAGAGAGAGAGAGAGAGAGAGAGAGAGAGAGAGAGAGAGAGAGAGAGAGAGAGAGAGAGAGAGAGAGAGAGAGAGAGAGAGAGAGAGAGAGAGAGAGAGAGAGAGAGAGAGAGAGAGAGCTTCAGGTAAATCGATCATCTTCCACAGGCATTGTTTGCGCACACACTAGGTATATAGATTCCTTCCTCTGTGTCCCTTCTTGTATTTTGGAGCTCATTGCATGTTTGTGTGATCAAAATTGTTGTGGCGATTCAATTTTTTGATGTTGCTGTTTTCGTGTCGCCGGAATCGAACATGGCACGTAGGGTTCAATTCTGAGAACTGGGCACTCGGACGTCCGATTTTGGGCAATTGGATGCTTGGACTACCTCAACCTGTCCAATTAGATGCTAACGTACGATTTCAAAAATTGGACCAACTAGGATGGACATCGAACCACTGTCTGATCAGACATTCACCTTGTCTAATTTGGACAATCGGATGGACACCTCCAAAATCGGATTTGCACACTCAGCCCATCGACCACTTGGAAGAATGATAATCAGACCAGTCTGAATTGGACATATCACAATCAAATGCTAGAATCGAACAAGTCCGAATCAGATGCACGAAAATCAGATGATAAAAAATTGGATGTCCAATTCTGGGGATCCGACATTGTGAAATTGGACACTATAGAATCAGAACAAAAATTTGATGAGAGAAAAACTAAGAAATTTAGTGCATCCCGAACGAAGCAAACATGGGAAGACTCCAAAAGCCTTACAGGCAAAATTGACCTTAGAAATTGTAGTCGGACAGCTAGACACAACCGTTGACAATCACGTTAGCTTTTAGCCCCTCTTTGAGCCATAAATTGACCTGCAGGCTCCAATTGACCTTGATCGAGTTGAATAATGTAGCACAGATCCTAGAGAACAGTGAGAGTAGCCAGTGATTGAGCCTAAAGCCTTATTTGGCTGAGAACTTAGACCGGAGTGCGGAAGTTGCATTTATCATCTTGTGTTTGCACCCACATTGTTTTCAACACTTGAAAAAATGGAAAGCTTGATTTCACACAGTGCACGAAAAAGAGCACCACACACACACACACACACACAAAGTGAACGTAAATTGAAAATTTATGTTAATAAGAAGGAACACACTCAGACTTAATAAATAGAATAAACCCACCAATAGGAGATGACCCTCAAACCTGGGACAGGTGATCAAGAGCCCCAATTGGTAGGACTAGGTGAGAGACACACCACAGAAAGCTAGACACATAGAAGGGTTGACACCATTGGGAGTGCAACACTGCCCAACTTGATCAACCTCATCAAAAACTTGGTGGAGAAAGAGACCACAGATATGTCAGAAATCAATACAAATCGTAGAAATAAAAAACTTGACCTAGGGGATTTCCCAGTTGAAATCCAGTAGATCGTGAATAAATGATGTGCAAACCAGGATGGATCACCATGGTAGATTGCTAGAAGACATCATAGCAAACCTAGAGGAGGAACGAAAGGTGGCAAGGAAAGCTTTGCAAAGCATAGTGTCATACAACCAGCAACAACAGACTAAGAGATTGCGGTACGACATTGAAACGCAAGAAGTCCAGCCCTAGCAAATAGAAATGTGAGAAGTCTAGGCCTAGCAAATAGAAATCAAATAGGACCAAACATAGAGAGGGAAAGAGCGCTAGTAGAGGCAGATTTAACACTAAGTGGGCTTCTCACGAAGTGACTAATAGACAAGACATCGGCAGAACAAAGCGTAAAATCACTAGCAACATCATTGCTTGTAGGATTAGGAGCTACCCACCAGGGCTCCAAGAGCCAATAAAAAATTCCCATAGTTGTGAAATAGCTAGACAAATACTAGCCAAGCATGACCCATATAGTTTTGTAGAGTAGTTCAAGTAGGTGTGCGAGGCTAATGGCCTCACCGATCTCACTCAGCACACTCGCAAGCTTTTGGTCTATGCTTGGGTGATAAGGGTAGGACGTGGTACACAAGCTTAGATGTTGCGGAGCGCAACAAGTTCAATGACCTCAAGAGTCTCTTCATTAAGAGATTCTCAGAGGCTAGGTTCTCAGATAATCTTATAGTGCGGTTGATGAATGTCAAGCAGAGGGACAAAGATGATATCAAGGACTACATTACTCATGTGCGGAGTCTCTATAAGAGAATCCCAACTAACGAATGACCCACTAAGAGAGCGGTGTCCACCATGTTTATCAACATAATATGCAGTGAGGAACTCTATAAGGCCTTGTTGGTAAGCAACTCAAGCTTGCAGAGAGATGCACTAGCAAGGGTCTTTGAAGAGGCCATACAAGTGGACAACCAACTCAAGGACAGAAGCTCTAGGAGCTCGAATAGAGATAAAGCCAATTCTAGAACCTCAAAAAGTGCAACAATATCTAGCAAATGATTAGGCCCAAGTAACCAAGACAAAGGGAGGGGCGCTGACCCAAGCCAAGAGCTAGCAGAGATGAAAATGAAGCTAGCAAGGCTACAAGAGATGATGAGAAGACCTACACACCCACATGTCCAATGCGTGTATTGTGGGGGAGACCACCTTCTAGCTGAGTGTTAGGACCCTAGGTCCCGACCTTGTACCAATTGCGGTAGGTTAGGTCATGATGCCATGCATTGCAGACTGCCGAGGAGACTCCCATACTCAAGCCTTACAACCACCCTTACCTAGAAAACATGCCCTAAATTTCTTTGGGCAAGGAGATCCATTGGCCCTTTCGGCACCTAACGATGCAAAGCCAATCATCTCAAGGATGGAAATCAATCACATAGGCATACCTAGGCCACTTGGACCTTATGTAACCCATCCACCAAGCGACGCTCTACTCCACTATGTGGAGGAGCCGAATGATGATAAGCCTTACGTGAACCCTTACGTCTTGTACAACAAAGAGGGAAATCCAATTCTTATGGACTATTGACCAGTGTCGGTGATGGCATTAGTAAGAGGAAGAGGTAGAGGCTTAGGAGGGCAGACCCAAACTAATTTCTTGTTGGACTTGTAGTCACCTAAGACATATCTCTTCATGTTGCCTCGAGAGCGAGTAAACCAATCAAGATAAGACTGATATTAGATGCACCGAGTGTGGAATCACCCACCTCTTTGCTGATTTCCCTAGGTGGAAACCATCCTCTAGTTTGGCAATTGCACCATCAGTTCCATTGGAGCTATTCGGTGTCAAAACAATTGACAAGGAGGCAAGGCCCATCCCATTGCAAGTTATGATTTGCGTGCAAATGAAGTAAGCCAAGATATCATTTCCAGGGCCTAGTAACCTGGACGAAGCCTCAATTAGAAGGAAACGTTGTAGGTAAAGAAAGAAGAAAAGTGAAGCAAAGGTCATGCTGAAAATCGACAGTGCAATGACACTACCTGTTGGAAAGAAATTCACGAATGCTGAGGTAGAAACATCCACTCCAAAGTCTGTTGAGAAAGGGAGTGCTAAGGTAGGGGAGTATCCAAACCCGAAGAGCCAACTCCAAGCCATAGAAAAGGTCAAGGAGTGGGTGAGAGAAGCCCATGAACACCTAAAGGATGTTGAGCCCATCTTGGAGGATGAGATTGATGATCTCTCTAGCATGAGCACGTTGGTCTCTCCCACACGACCGAGAGACACATCCGCATCTCAAATTGTGCAACCTATATAGAGCTCCAACACCACGGGCCATCAAACTAATCGAGGCTGTTGGCCAAGGAGTGAAAAACTTGGAGAGAAGCAAGCGGCTAGCAATTTCCTCACAACACTAGTGACCACTCCTGTAACTTTGAGCTTGGGAAATCTACTTAGGCAGCATCTGATGCTATGGCAGGAGCTAAAGTAATGGGTGGAAGGATCGCTAGAGCAAACATGAGTTGACTTGCAAGACCACAATGTAATAACGCAAATACTGAGCCTAACTCTTCACTAAGTGACCAAGTCCTTGCACGTTAATACCTTTCAAGAATGCACAGAGATGCACACAATCTTGCCAGTCCTAGCTCTAGGTGACACCATGATGAAGGGGATTGTAGACATGGGGGCAGGAGTCACTATGCTTAGCCACTCAATATTCCAAGCTTGGGGTAACTCACTTGTCAAGGAGGTTAGGTTCAACATCACACTGGCTAATGGAACAAAAGTAAAGCCATCTAGAGTGTTGAAAAATTGGCCATTGAAGATTGCAGGAGTTCAGTTCTCTGTGGACTTCATAGTCATGAAAGGAATGGACTATGATATACTATTAGGTCGACCTTGGGTGCGCAAACGCATGAGTCATAGAAGAATGGGAAAATATTATAATATTCTTAGGCAATTGGACAGATGCAGTAAGAGTGGAGATGGATACTTGGAAGATTACACCAGTTGACCTAGATACCATCTGAGCTATGATGAAGGGAGATGCTCAGATGAGAAAATCTTACGGGCTGTTGACCAAGTATATTCCTTGACTTGAATATGAGAGAGATTGGATGCATGTGCTAGCCACAATCGATTTGCCATTCTTAGATAAAAAAGTATACGAGCAAGCTGCTAAGGCAATTGATGAGCCCAGAGACACACCCTCAGTACTAATTTTCATGATGGCTAGAAGTTAGCATGGGCAACCCACCTCTGTCACATTCCACATCCCAAAAACAACAAAAAAGACCTCCATGAGATCTTAGAGCACTTGACAAACAAATTAGCTGGTAACCCAGTCACAAATCTTAAACCACTCAAGGATCTCTTGGATGAACCCAAGTGGCAATGGATTAAGGTGCACAATCTAAATTTGATGTACAATTGAGCCTTAGTCATGGATGACAAGGAAACCTAGTATCAAGACCTAGGAGTTCACAAACAATTGGGACATGATAGAGTACGACACTCAGGGGCATGTGATTGAATAAATATGGGTAGACTCCAAATCGCAAAAGAAGAGCATCTTCACAATTGAGAAAGGAGTCATGCGAATGGATTGCGATTGCACTTGGTTGGAGGACATAGGAGCGATTGATTATGAATGAGAGGGTCTTTCCCAACCAAGTGCTGCACTAGTACTTAGAATGGAATCACCAACCATTGGAGCTACAACCTCCATGAGAAACTCTCTCTTCTAGCAAAGATAGAGAGTTTGATTCCAAGTCTGGAAGTAAGCTCAGACAATAATCCTAAGATACCTTGACCACGTAAGGCACCAAAGGTTGAAGGGGGAAAGAAGGAAACAAACTAGGGATCCACAAGCTGAGGAGTAGAGAAAGCCGCAAGACCTACCGAAATGATTCATGACATTTAAGAAAGGCGATAGTATAGTAGTCTTGCTAGGAGCCAAAAGACGAGGGCAAGCAAATGAGCCTATAGAAGGACCCACCAAAGTCAAGAAGGTCAATCTAGCTAAGGAAGAAGAGACACCTTGGCCTATTTTCATGGCTCATGACATGACCAAGGAAGAGGAGGAAACTCTTATTGCTCTCTTGTGAGAGTATATAGATGTATTTGCTTGGTCCCTTGATGAGCTAAAAGGGGCAGATCATCGGAGTGTAGTGACTCATAACATCTCGATGACACTCGATGCAATGCCAATCAAGTAGTGACCATATCCAATGAATCCAAACATGCTCATGCTGTAAAAAAGGAAATCGATAAGCTGTTAAGAGCAAGATTCATTTATGAAATTGAGCACATGGGACTGGGTGTCACCTATAGTGATTGTAACGAAGAAGAATGGAAAGATCAGAGTGTGCGTCAATTACAAGAAAGTCAATGCTGCCACAAAGAGAGACAATTATCCGATGTCATGCACTGAGCATATACTTAAAAGGGTAGCTGGTAAAGAGGCATATAGTTTCCTAGATGGCTTCTTTGCATACAATAATGTGCAAGTGCATCCTAATGATAGGCACAAGACTACATTTTTTATTGAGTGGGGTATCTTTGTCTACATAGTCATGCCCTTTGGGTTGACGAATGCACTAGTCACATTCTAGAGGCTCACGTGTGCCATTTTCAAAGACATGCTTAGGTGAGAGTTAGAGGTATTTGTTGAATATTTATGTGTTCACTCTAATTGGAAGGAACACTTAGACAAGCTCTGAGCAATGTTTGAAAGATGTAGAATGCATCGTCTCTCATTGAACCCCTTGAAGTGCCAGTTCTGTGGGTAAAGTATGGATGCATTCTAGGGCACATGGTGTCAAAGAATGGCATTGCAACCGACTTCTCAAAAGTTAGGGTTATTGTCGATCTTTCACCACCAATGGATTATAAGGGAGTTCAATGCTTCCTAGGCCATATAGGGTACTATCGATGATTTGTGTTGAACTATGCACTAATTGCTAAACCTCTATACAAATTGCTGGTGATATTTGAATGGATCAAGGAATGCCAATGCATATGCAAAGAGTTGAAGGAGACTCTAACCACAACACCAATCCTAAGAGCCTCAGACTAGACCATAACCTTCCACATTGACATTGATGCCTTGAACTATGCAGTGAGGGCTGTGTTGTGCCAACCTCATGAACACAATTTAGACTATTCAGTGAGCTTTGTCAGTCGACAACTCACAGATGATGAAATGAACTACTCCACTATGGAGAGGGAAGGATTAGCCATGGTGTTTGTTGTAAGGAAATTTTGGCATTACCTTTTGGCTACACCTTTCATCTTCTTTGTTGACCATCAAGCCTTGCTTTATCTTGTTAACAAACCCTGTGCTACGGGACACATTGCTCGATGGTTACTTCTTCTAGGGTTTGATTTCTCTGTGGTTGTACACAAAGGGAAGAAACACTACATGGCTAACCATATGTCTCACATACCCATGTGAGAAGTCACTAGACAAAGCATCATAGATGACTTGCTTGACACACATCTGTTTAACCCATCTAGTGAAAGGGACTTGTTTAGAGCTGACTTGATGCCATACTGGGCAGATGACATAGTCCAAGTGCTTAAGCACATACTACCTGAAAGACCCATCGAGAAGGCCCAACTTAGGCAACTCATCCTTAAAATACAACCATATCAGTTGATAGCAGGACAACTCTATAGGTTAGGGTAAGGCAGCTTGCTGCATAGATGCGTGTGCGGACATGAGATGCATGATGTACTTGCAGAAGCACACGATGGAATTTCAAGAGGGCACTTCAGTGGAGACATGATGGTCCACAAGGTGTTGCAGTCTCAATTGTGGTGGCCTACTCTTTTTCGATATGTAGCACGATTTATAAAGCATTGTGATGAGTGCCAATAGACTAAGGTACCCATTCACAAGGACAAAATGGAGCTATCCAATCATTGCAAGACAACCATTTGAAAAATGGGGAATTGATTTCATTGGGTTGATTAGTCCTACCACACAATACTCACATACCAAGTACATAACTGTTGCTACAGACTATCTCACAAAGTGGATAGAAGCACGAGTCACAAGGAAAAATGATGCTAGCATCAATGCTAAGTTCCTTTGGGAGGAGGTGATCTCATGATTCTATTGTCCCATTGCACTAGTTAGTGATCAAGTCACACACTTCATTAATGAAGTGATTGCTCACCTCATGTTGACCTTTCTGATCATCCATAAAAAATCCTCACCCTATTACCCTCAAAGCAAATGGCTAGGCTGACTCTACTAATAAGATCTTAGTGAACGCTTTAACCAAAGTAGTCTCCGCCTTGTGCAGTGATTGGGACAACAAACTAATGGCAGCCTTATGGGCCTATCAAACAACCTATAAAATAGTGGTAGGAAAAACTCCTTTCAAGTTAACCTATAAGACTAAAGGCATTCTACCTGTAGACTTCTTTGTCCTGAGCCTGGGATTAGCCATCCAAGAGAGATGGGATGGAAAGGAGGCATGGATGGAGTGCCTAATCAAGCTAGAATGCTTATCAGAGACTTGGCTTCTAGCTATCCATGCATTGATTTGTGAAAAGGCATGCCGCAAGAGTTGGTTTGACAAGCACGTCAAGCAGCAAAAAATCAAGCATGGTGACTTAGTGTTGTTGTACTCAATAAAAGGCCATAAATAGAAGATGAAGTTTAGGGGATTAGGGCCTTTCTGAGTCCACACTATTAGCCGAATTGGCAATGTAGAGCTTGAGACCCTCGATGGAGAGGGCATAGACTTCTTCAACGGTAGCCACACAAAGAAGTACTACCCTCCTACACATCCACTACATGAACCTCCCATGCTAGAGCCCTCGTGAAGGTCCAAGTTGCCACATTAACGGAAATTGATGAGGAGGAGGAAGAGGCAGTAGCTTGTGCTTACTTGTGCATAACGGTCACTGCCCAACAAACACATACCTTCGATGCATTGATCGACGAGGGAGCCGATTTTAATATCTTAACTCACGATCATTGGACTCAAATTTAATGACCACAAAAACAATCTACCATTGCCAAAATTAGCCCTTGATCGTATGCCTTTTTAGGAAAGTGCAAAGTCCCAGTCTCTATTGAGTCTTAAAGCACACCCCTAATCTTTTATGTGCACGGAACATAAAAGATGCTGATAAGGAATCACTGTTAGGACGCTCATTTAAAAATCAAGAAAATTGTAATGTTGACTACGAGTCACAACGTATTCACCTTGCTATTGGCAATGTGCGAATAGTGGCTTTCAACAAGGGCAATGTGACTCCATCAAAGCTCATGAGGCCATCGGTAGAGAAACCCACCACCAAGTCTAAGGAGGGGGGTTGAGACTTATCACAACCTACCATGCCACAATGCCACCAAACCATTGAGATCAAAGCTAAGGCCTCTAAAACATAGTTCAATTGGGTACCTAAACATCAAGGACTATCGTCTAGGAGCATACAACCACGACCTCGTAAGCCCAAGAACTCATACTCAAATCCTAGGAGACAAAAAAGAAACTATAGGCACCAATGAATGGTGATGGGTCCCCAAGACCTTATTACAAGCACAAGGCTATCATGAGGGCAATGCTTGGATATGGGTGCTTAAAACTAAGGGGACTAGTAGCACTATTCAAACACCACCCTCAAAATCAACCACACAAAGTCCCATGAAATATCAGGTGCTAAAGCTGCAAAAAAATCAAGTTGTGAAGCGCATAGAGCCCAACACTATTAAGCCTGCAATGCCTCAACAAGTCTATTGACCAAAATCGCAGCTTGCTGACCCCAAATCGACCCAACCTAGCACTGTTAGTGCCCCTAAATCCTCAAAATATTTGGTAGCACACCGACAAAATCTCAAACCACACTTAGCGCACAAGAGGCTAAACTATACACTCAAGAGTAGCCCACAACCATAGACGTCAGCTGTTGAGTTGTCGAGTCTAGTCAAACCCTAGCCCCTAGTAGGTCTTAAACCCTCTTATGAATGACAATCATTCCTTACCTTGGTCGAAGACTTAGCTGAAAATACAAGGGATGACGTGGCTAGTTTCCTTTGTATTTGGATGCCACATTTACCACACTTTCTAAAAGCTATGATTGATTAGACCTAGGTCTTTTAGACAAGCCTTTAGCAATGGAGGTATGCACACTACCTTGCTCATGGGAAGAATTAGAAATTGTATTCATTAAGGCTCCCCAAGTGGCTAAGGAACTCATTGTTACCAAGATTCCCCGCGAACAAGCACGCAAGCAATGCCTCATTACATCTTATGACAAGGGCACGACCCTTGCTACTGACCAAGAAATTGAGGAGTTGAAACAGCTGGCTGGCAATGAATCCTCTTTATTGCAACAATGGTATGCTTTCTGACTTCAATGGGAGCAAGAGGGCTATCAAATCATGACCAAAACCGAGCAAAGACGTGCAATCAAGACCTCAAAATATGACCCAACTTATGTAGTCCTAACCTCCTATAGGGTGTTGACCACCATCATCTGGCCCCTCGAAGAGCACATCATGACTCACCCCTACCTAGATCGCATTTTGACAGATGGGGAGTTACACATTGCCAATAGAATAGACTCTGGTGATTTCCTAATGGATGTCCTCACCTACATCATTCATGTAAGCATCTGACCTGTTGACATGGACCACTATGCTAACATGGAGTATAACCCAAACTTCTATGCTTGGCTCATGCAAAAGTGAAACACTGTGAGCATGTGCTTAATGGCCTTAACACTTCATCCTCTAATCCTAGGAAGATTTTTTCTCATTTCCAAAGGGGGAGGAGGTAAGGTGGAAAAACATACTTTAAGAAAATTCTCAAGGACCTTCATTGGATTATGGCAATTGTTCATTGGATTGTGAGAATTGTGAATAAACATTTCATTTTTGTACTTAAGCTTTTCATTTTTTCTATAAGCGCACAATCACTCTCAACTCGTTATTTTAAGAAAACTAATGGTGAGCTGTGGTATTATGATGACATGGATCCACAATGGTAGGTCAGGAGAAGAGCAAAAAACTTCCCAAGTTGGTGTAGAGAGCATTGGGATTTCCCAACAAGGTCCTAGTCCACACCAACAATGGACGACATCAGTCTTGTCAACATCCCAGATCTAGAAGTCCAGTCATATGACCTCTCTTGCAAGAATGTCGATATAGATTAGGATCTAGTGTCCTCTACAAACCAAAACAAAAGTGAGAAATAACCTTAAAGACAAATCATCAAGAGATAGAATGTTGAAGAAAGTACCTTTCAATATATGGAAAAAAAATATGATGGTTTGTGACACTATCGAAGTCCTTAAAAAACCTTGCAATATTTGAATCAAATTTTGAAAAAAAATCCATAGAGGGAAGTGGATTAATAACAAATATACCCTTAGCAATATCAATGCTAAGAGAAGCAACATATGCCCTGTATACAAAGTAGAGAATGTATAAGAGAATGATTGCAATATAAGGACCCTCGAAAAAATTCATTATAAATAAAGAGAAGCAAAAGAACTTACCTCAAACAACAATAGCTACTGAATCTATTAGTTGAGTATCCTTTTTCTCAAATAGGATCTTATCCTCTAGAGAAATGCTGAGGTAGTCTTCTTTCTCAGGACTAACAGAAACATTCATGACCATTTGGCCGTACACTTTGCCCATCCTCTCGTAGTTCACTTGGCCAAGAGACAAAATCTTTCTCTACCAGATCAGATCCTCATTTTCTATTACCTCTTTCATTTTCTCCTCCAAGACAACTTCCTGCTCACTTGCAACCCTTGTAGGATACAAATGGGTAACCTCTTTAATCTTGGGTGCTAGTGGCTCTTTCTGCTTTCTCTTGGGTGGAACATTGAGGATTTCAAATGCCTTTTGATTAGTTGGAAGAGGCTTCAAAAATTTGTCAAACCTATATTTGAGTCTGCTAACCATACTAAATTTTTTATGCATTAATGTAATTCGATGTGCATGGGTAGCTACAATATAAGCACCATTCATAAAATCTATTAGAAAATCCTATTCTCCCTCTTGTGAGCATAGTAGGGCAGACAACTGCCATCTCTTGTTGAGGTCATCCACATAAGCAATAGGGGACAATCTATTAGATATCTCCTTGACCAGTCTAAAAAATGCAGCCTTAGGAATGAGACGATTAGTTGACTTTTGAGCTTTCCTTATCTCTGCATGTAAAACCATCTTAATTTTCTCTTTTTCCTCACAGGGGCTTCCTTGGAAACTTGAGAGTGACGAGAAGCTGAGGGCTCAAACTCACCAGATAACTTGTTCTTTGAGGATTCACCTGAACAAACATGGACAACAATTTCTTCAACTGTCTCCTCAACAGTTAGCTTAAGACCTTCTTCAAAAGATTCCTTCACCAAGACCTTCCTTGCAGTTTGTTTCGTCCTGGCCATCAAGACCCACACGACGCGATAAGGAAGCTAAACACAAAGACAACTGACTCCCATTGCGCTATTGTAGCGCGTAGGGTTGAAGGTCACCACAGGGGTTTGGCAAGAGAAGAATGTATGGGGGTTCAAGAGCTTTGACTTTGAAGATGGTAGAGATAAGAGAAGGATTGAAGGTTTCAAGCCGAGTTCTTGAAGATAAGAGATAGTAAGGTGTAGGTAGATTCAAGGAGAGGAGTAGATAGAAGATAAGGGGTTCGAAGAGATTGAAGGTGTAGAAGAATACTCCCAAAAAGAATTAGAAAATATAGAAGAATACTGACAGAGATGAAGTGTGTCAGTTTCTTTCAGCATTATGATAAAATATAACTCTACGACACAAAAACATGTACAAAATAATACCTTCCTCTATGTGCTGAGATCACCAATTTTATGCTTCCAATGGCTCCGAAAGGGGGGTTAAATACTAGGACACCTGGCTAGAGTTCTGCCAGATCACTCATTCTTCATCTCCCACTTTGTTCACTGCTTGAAAACAGTGATCGCGCGTCACATGATTTTGCTAATCTCTTTTTTTACACAAAATCCTCTCAAATTGACTGAAAGCTACATGCTTTCTTTTACATGTCCTCCTAATCTAGAAGTTCTCTATAGTTTTATGGATTTTTACAAGAGATAATATCTAGAATATCAAAAATTGACTAAAAACTTGTCCAAAAAAATCTAATATTTTGAACCATGGACACTAATACTAATGTCTAAAGTGGCATTAGCTCTCTAAATCTAAAAGGAAGCAACACTCTAGATTTTTTTTACACGGTGTGTGCGTAGTGGCACGACATTCACCCCCTCCTAACCTGCACATCCTCTGGCATGTGCCAAAGTCTTACGGATTTGCAGTGTTAGAAGAAGTATCTTCTGCCATGTCAATGTCTTCATCTTCTGCCTCTTCTTCTTCCTCTATGTCTTCATGCTCTTGAATTATATTCAAGTCTTCTAGCTCATATGTTGAATTTTCTCTTTATTTGAAGAGCTTGATTCTTTTTCTAGCTATGGGTATCTTCATGCTTGTTCCATCCAATTCAGCCAATGAATATGTGGCATTGTCATGAATGACCTTTACCACATATGGGCCAAACCAACGCTTTACCATCTTCCTAGAAGCATTGTATTGATTGTCTAGGCTGCTATCATAGACAAGCATCCAGTCATTTTCTTGAATTGCTCTTGGCCAAAGTCAATGTTGCTTATCAAATCTTCTTTTATTCTTTAGTCTTGCTGTCTTTAGCTTCTTAATAGCTGCTTGAACATTTTCAAGCCTTCTTTCTAGTGCCATATGCACAAAGTCAGCAACTCTTCTCTACTAATGCCTTCCTCCCAAGGTAGAAGACTCCATGTGAGAATAGATTCTTCAATTGGCATAATTGGTTGTTGTCCATACACAAGTTTAGCTGGCATATAGCCAGTCACTGAACTGTGAGTAGTCCGGTTAGCCCATAATGCAAAAGGTAGCATTTTAGGCCATTCTTTGATCTTTCCTCTACAAGACTTTGGAATCCCTCCTAGAGGCAAAACCTTTCCTTCACAGAGAATCATAGAGATTTGAGAATAGGTTGATAACCTCTCTCACTCTTTCCATTGCCTTTAGGGTTGTAGGATGATGTTAAAGCCAACTTAATACCCAATTGAGCAAAGAAGTTGCATGCCTCATCAGCATCCAACTCTCCTCTATGTGTAGTTACTTTATGCACACAACCATATCTACAAAACACTTCTTCAAGCAAAAAACGACAAATAGCTTGAGTGGATTTGGTTGTTAAGGCTTTTCCTTCAACTTGATTGGTTAGATCCTCTCTTGCAAGCACTAAATACTGCATATTCCATATTCTTGTAGGCATGGTTGTAAGATCAATAACCCATCTATAATGTATAGACAAAGGATAAGTTGGTTGTAACCCATCTCGATGCTTGACTATAGAATACATTTGACACACAAAACAGGTTTCAACAAAATGTGCTATGTCTCGATACATGTTTTTCCACCAATATTTTTCTTTGATTTTACTAAAGGTTCCCCATATGCCTCTATGGCCAGCCCACAGGCTTTCATGAAATTCCTTCATTACCTATTGTTGCAATCTTTTGTTACCTAAAACTTGGATAGGCGCTCCTTTCTTCTTCTTTGCGTGCTTCCATATATGTCCTTCTTTAAGAAAAAAGCCATAAGCTTTTCTCTTGATATGTTTGAACTCCTCATCAGTCCAAGTCTCCTTCTTCTTCATTGTGCTCAAATATTGGCCGCTCTTTAGCCAATATTCTTCATAATCTTCTTCAAGGAAATGAACTAGAACTTGAGCAATGCAATGCGCATGTTGGCTTCTAGTTGACCATCCTGTTGTTTTCGGCTTTGGACCAGTATATGCAGTAAGTGAAAAGGTATTTTCAGCAGCCATGGAATGAAATTCAACAAGAATAGATTCTTCAGCTTCATCTTCTTTCATCAGCTCTTCTTCATTGTCATATCTTGCACGTGATAGCATGTGAGCAGCTGGATTTGCCTTTCCTGCAATATGCTTTATTCGGGGTTGAGAGACTTAATATATGTAATCCATCATAGCATAGCAATGTCGGGTGCACTGTAGTTGACAATCATGTCCAAGAGTGGAAGACAATCAGTTTCTACCACTATGGAAGCACCTATAAAGTATTCACGATCACACTTTAATGCTGTTACAACTCTCCACAATTCCCTTTTTACTTGTGCATACCTTCTTTGACATTCATTGAGAACTTTTGCTCCAAAACGAATTGCATACCTGTTACCTTCAAGATCCTCTTGGCCAACAACCCATCCTATCCCAATGGGACTTGTATCCACAGTAAGGATGATGGGCTGACCATTTGAATAGTCAGCCCTTTTGAGAGTGGGGGATGAAATTAATAGCTTCTTTAATTTACGCATTGTGAGAGTATGCTCTTTATTCCAAGAGAATCTTTGGCCTTTTCTTAATAATTGATAAAGATTTTCAGATGCATGAGCAAAATGTGGTATCCATATGAGATAGAATACACATGCGCCAAGAAATCTTCTCACCTCTGAAACATTTGTGTATTTTTCTTGCATTTTGCTGATGGCATCTATCTTGATTGGAGAAGGTTTTCGTCCATAGGGGCCACATAGATGACCGACCACTAGGACTTCTTCTACTCCAAAAATTGACTTAGCTCTAGAAAGGCTAAGATGTACCTCTTCTAGCCTTGTTAAAATCCTGTCACAATCATGAATATGGTTAACTACAAATGTCTTGCAACCATCTTTATCAAGCTCCTCATTCTTTTCATTGACTTCACATCCCTTGATAGGTACATCATCAAGAAATGGAAGAGTAAGTTATGGAATAAAGTCCCTTAAGACTTTGTGCATGGCATTTATCATATGGGTTACGGAGTTTGTTGCACCTTGTGGTAGAGTGCACATGTGGACCAATCCAAGAGGTGTCTTCATTGTGGTAATGTCTCGGCTTTCTAATGAAAGCTGAAATTGGTCATATCCTGAATATAGGTTACCCATAGAATAAATTGCTCTACCTGCAAAAGCTTAAGCAAACTCACTCTCATCAACAATTTGACCCGAACCAACATTTCAGATTGTGATACAATTGACAGGCTATAGATCTTGAATGAATTGTAAAGATCCATTTTTTAAAGGCACAGTAAACCATTGGTTTGAGTAAGGTGCTGAAGAAGGTTCTAAAATCTTCATTCTGATATTCTCATTTAGAAGTTCCAATAAATTGGGCAGATGCGCCCTTAGAACGGAATGTGCTTGAGGTCCCAAGGCACATGTGGGACCGTAAAAATGACCATAGGAGCCACAATATTTGGATCCACACAGCCTATTTCACTTGGTTGAAATGCAAAAGCTTTTCCATGTTTCATTAGCATTTGCATAAAAGAGTGTTTTTAAGCAGGCGAAAGGAAAGAATTTTCACCTATTTTGAGCTCTTTTATACTTGCAGATATGAACTTGTGACTAATGTTGGAAGGATCACAAAGACTTGGCTGATTTGTTGCCCTATCAGCAAGTTCTTTACTTTTAGGAGGTAGTGGGACTACCACAGGTTTGACTTTCTTATCCATTGTCTTGTATTTTGTCTCCACTTGTGCTTCAACCTTGTTGAGTAAACCATTGTCTTCTTGTTCAACAAATTCTTGAATTGTTTGATTAAAATCCAATGCACATACTTCTATGGACTGATTTTCTACATGAGCAGCTGCATATATTTCAGCCAATGTGCTAGTAGTAATCAGTCCAAAAAAAATGCATGGAATATCTTCATTTTTAGTCATCGTGTCATAAGTTTTCAGCTCCCTTTTTACATGACATAAAAATTTTTTTTTTGCCTTAGTCATGGCCGAAAAAGACTTATAATAGCCCATACTATTGGTTATACATACATATAAATTTGCTAGAGACACAATTTCTGTTGCATGAGGAGGTTCAATCTTTTTACATGATGCACTACCATAGCCTCCCTTTATAGTAGTGCAGCCTGAAAACCCTTGAATTCTCAGGCATTAGGAGGCACATGATAATCACACAGTCGATCTCTATTTCAATGATGGTTAACACACACAGTAAGAAATTGGAGAGCTCGTTCATTATCCTTACTTCTGATTCGAGTATAGGAAGAACCATCATTAAGAGCTTTTGTTTCCAAGCGGGCTTCAGAAATGTAAGGTTGCCCAAGAATGATAGGGTAACTATAAGAGTCTTGAACAAAAGAGTGAAAATTGTCTTTTATGTCTCCAATAATTACCTGCACATTAGGACATGCAGCATATAATTCTCCAGAAGAGTTGTTTGCAGCTCTCATTCACCAACCTAAATCAACATCTATGGGCCATCCGCCACTTTCATAGAGACTCCTTGCCATGACGTTTATCTCCGAGCCATGGTCTAAGAGTGCAATACATGGTGTTTCTTTTTCTCCAATTTTGACGACTGTCTCCGTTGTTGCTCTTGCCCAATACATATGGGAGTAGTGATTGCTTGGAATGAACTGAGCCTCTTCTTCCTCATGCATGTGATGTAGATGGCCTTCTTTTTGAGAGGTGGACTACCCAACTGGTTTGGACCAGTCGACCATTACATTTTCAGCTTTCATTTCTTTAATTTTTACATTCATGTTTTCTTCAGCTTCAATTGCTGCACTTAATTCTTTAACTGTTTCAAGTTGAATTCCTTCTGAAGTCAGCTTCTCTTCATCTTGCACAAAAATTTGAAGAACTTGCAAAAAAGCATGCACTATTTCTTCATCACCAACATATTGTCTTTTCCTTTTGATTACATTAATAATTACATCATGGAATTCACGTTTGGCAATTCCAAGAATTTCGCCTAAGGTCAATTCAATTTTACTTCCTAGAATTTGTTCTTCTAGATCTCGTTTGAGATCAGTTGGCAGATTCTATGCCAGACTGCAATTTGTAGCTTGGTTGCTTTCCTTTCTTCTTTTCTTTGGTCTTCTTTGTTTGTGGTGCATCTTCCATCTCTTGATCTGAGGTTATATTTTCAGCAAGCTTTGGTTGTTCAGGTATTCTTCTAGTTATCCCTTTTGGAGGGCCAGAAGAGGAAGGCCCTGGTTCATCTTCTTTTCTTCTCTTTTCTTCAATCAAGACTTCTTTATGATTGACGTCAGTCAAATGTGCAAATGCAGAAAAAGAATATACCGGTTCTTTCCAACCAATTATTCCTTGAATATACTGACTGGCGTTAGCCAAATCTTCTTTGACTGATTTACCACGTTCCATTTGATCTAGCGCATGCATCCATACTTTAGATTGCACATTAGCTTTACATGCTTTCAAATTTGATTTAATTGGTTCAATTTGTAGCCCATAGTAGTTGCGTCAATTGTTGCATAGGCATTCTTTACAGCTAAATCTTCTAATCTTTTCTTCATTCCACCATTGCCAAAATTTGGCTCCATTGGAAGACCAGTTTCAGCTGCATGAAGTTTTCTATCTTTCCAAAAGACGAGCTTCTGTGCTTCAGCCTCATGGAAGGCAAAACACTCTCTCTTGTCATGTTGTTGGCTGTCACACCAAATACAACGCCTCTTAAAGCCTTCTCTCATGGATCTTTGAGTTGATGCTCGTCCTCGCTCTTCGACTTTGACATCCAACTTCTCTACTTTGGAATTAATTTCTGTAATATTTAGATGAAGGTCACACATGCTTTTAATGAGTTCATCCATTACATCATTTTTAGAAGGAACATAAGAAGAAAGAGTTAGTTGATTAGTCAAAGGAATAGGGGATTTTGAATGTGGAACAAGCTCCATCAATGGAGTTGTTGAAGTTGAAGTGGAGCCCAATCCTAGTCGCATCCGCTCTCTTCGAGCAATCATGTTAACTACATCAGTAACATCTGTCCATGTAGTCTTGACTCCTGATTTGGAGGTAGTATCTTCTAGGCGATCAGCAAGCTTCTCTTGTAGAATGGGATCTGCAGCCTTAAGGAATAATTCAATCTTCTGACCTTCCATACTTTGTTGGTCTTCAGCATCAAGTTGTCCAAATTTACTTTCAAACTCATGGTATAAAGCTATTGCAGCTAAACCTTTGTTGGGTTTTTCAACCCATTCAGTGAAACTTTTCTTCGTCATTAGGCCAGAGTCTTTTAAGAAGAATTCTTCGCATAGGGTTTTTTTGAATGCATCCCAATCCGCATCTTGTTGAAAAAGACCATGGATTCTTTCTAGAAGACCATGCTTGGCTACTTTGGCAAAATAACAGCTCCATGCATGTTGTGGTACACCAAAGAAGAGCATTTTTTCAACATATAAGCAAATAAAAACAAAGACATTTTGACCATTAAATTGTTTTAATTCATGCCCAACTTCCTCTAGGGCCTTGATAGCTGTGGAATCAATCTTCTCTTTGTCTTGCCTTTGTTGTTGTTGTTGTAACATTTGGATTTGTTGTTGCTGAGTCTGCTGCAGTATGCATACCAATTGTTGTAGAGTATCTCCTGAAGAATCCCCCATCTTGGAGTTCTCTTACACCGACCTTCACGTCGGGTTCACCAATGTCGCTGCGCGTAGGGTTCAAGTTGTCCAAATTTACTTTCAAACTCATGGTATAGAGCTATTGCAGCTAAACCTTTGTTGGGTTTTTCAACCCATTCAGTGAAACTTTTCTTCGTCATTAGGCCAGAGTCTTTTAAGAAGAATTCTTCGCATGGGGTTTTTTTGAATGCATCCCAATCCGCATCTTGGGCAAAATAACAGCTCCATGCATGTCGTGGTACACCAAAGAAGAGCATTTTTTCAACATATAAGCAAATAAAAACAAAGACATTTTGACCATTAAATTGTTTTAATTCACGCCCAACTTCCTCTAGGACCTTGATAGCTGTGGAATCAATCTTCTCTTTGTCTTGCCTTTGTTGTTGTTGTTGTAACATTTGGATTTGTTGTTGCTGAGTCTGCTGCAGTATGCATACCAATTGTTGTAGAGTATCTCTTGAAGAATCCCCCATCTTGGAGTTCTCTTACACCTACCTTCACGTCGGGTTCACCAATGTCGCTGCGCGTAGGGTTCAAGTTGTCCAAATTTACTTTCAAACTCATGGTATAGAGCTATTGCAGCTAAACCTTTGTTGGGTTTTTCAACCCATTCAGTGAAACTTTTCTTCGTCATTAGGCCAGAGTCTTTTAAGAAGAATTCTTCGCATAGGGTTTTTTTGAATGCATCCCAATCCGCATCTTGTTGAAAAAGACCATGGATTCTTTCTAGAAGACCATGCTTGGCTAGTTTGGCAAAATAACAGCTCCATGTATGTTGTGGTACACCAAAGAAGAGCATTTTTTCAACATATAAGCAAATAAAAACAAAGACATTTTGACCATTAAATTGTTTTAATTCACGCCCAACTTCCTCTAGGGCCTTGATAGCTGTGGAATCAATCTTCTCTTTGCCTTGCCTTTGTTGTTGTTGTTGTAACATTTGGATTTGTTGTTGCTGAGTCTGCTGCAGTATGCATACCAATTGTTGTAGAGTATCTTCTGAAGAATCCCCCATCTTGGAGTTCTCTTACACCGACCTTCACGTCGGGTTCACCAATGTCGCTGCGCGTAGGGTTGAAGGTCACCATAGGGGTTTGGCAAGAGAAGAATGTATGGGGGTTCAAGAGCTTTGACTTTGAAGATGGTAGAGATAAGAGAAGGGTTGAAGGTTTCAAGCCGAGTTCTTGAAGATAAGAGATAGCAAGGTGTAGGTAGATTCAAGGAGAGGAGTAGATAGAAGAGAAGGGGTTCGAAGAGATTGAAGATGTATAAGAATATTCCCAAAAAGAATTAGAAAATATAGAAGAATACTAATAGAGATGAAGCCTGTCAGTTTCTTTTAGCATTATGAGAAAATATAACTCTAATAGACAAAAACGTGTACAAAATAATGCCTTCCTCTATGCTGATCAGATCGCTAATCTGATGCTTCTAATGGCTCTGAAAGGAGAGTTAAATACCAGGACACCTAGCCAGAATTCTTCAAGATCACTCATTCTTCATCTCCCACTTTCGGAGTGCTGTTCACTGCTTGAAAATAATGCTTGTGCATCGCGTGATTTCGCTAATCACTTTTTTTACACAAAATCCTCTCAAATTGGCTGAAAGCTACATGCTTTCTTTTACATGTCCTCCTAATCTAGAAGTTATCTACAATTTTATGGATTTTTACAAAAGATAATATCTAGAATATCAAAAATTGACTAAAAACTTGTCCAAAAAAATCTAATATTTTGAACCATGGACACTAATACTAATGTCTAAAGTGGCATTGGCTCTCTAAATCTAAAAGGATGGCACACTCTAGATTTTTTTTACACGGTGTGCGCGTAGTGACACAACAGCGTCGTAACAGAGACTAGATGGAAGCCTTGAACTCCTCCTCCTTGCTTCACAATAAAGGCTGGACCAATACAACGCGATAGAGAAAATTTGAGTTTTCGCTTTGCCCTAATCACTTCATATTGGAAGATTCTAATGCAATCGAAAGCAAGTGTTCCCCGGTTGTAGCAGTGAAGTTTGATACAACACGATAGAGGATGTTGCAAAAGTGCTGATGAATGATATCGCACTGTTTCGGAGATTTGAGCACTATACAATGCGATGAAGTTCTTGCTTAAGTTGCTGAAGTATTCTATCGTGTTGTTTGAAACAATTCAATAGCTTTTGACATCACTAACGTTAGACGTATGACACCTCTATCGGTCGGATATGTTAGAGCTGTCGGATGAATGGAAATCATGCTGTAAGGTGTGAAATTGAGTTCGCGACAATTGAGAAATTCTTATATACTCGTGGAGGCTAATCTCCATGTGTCATGTTCTCATTGGCCATTTGATTAGGGTTTTTGGAATATTCCTTGTTCCCGCTCGCGTGCCTATTTAAGAAAACCCAATTTTTTTCACGCACTTTTTTTCCCCATTTCCTTGCGCGTCAAACCGTCTCTGTCACCCTCTCTGTCAACCCCTACATCACCCTCTCCATCTCCTTGTTCATCAATGACACCCCCTTCGTCACCCCCTACATCACCTCCTCTATCACCCCCTTCGTCACCTCCTGCATCACCTCCACCATCACCCCCTGCATCCCTCCGTCATCCCCCTCCATCCATACTCTGTCACCCCCCTTCGTCTTTAATCTCCATGTCACCCCCTGCATCCATACTCCGTCACCCCCTCCAAATAGTGCTAGCAGTTGCCCATTCCACTGAAGAGGGAAGATTGCTTTCTGATAAATTATAATGCTGAACTCATATTTTGAGAGCAGAGAGAGAATAAACATGAACAGTTTGACTTTGATTTTTGATTCCCCAACTCATTGAGCAGGGTATTATCAACCAAGGTGGTGGAAGATGTGATCAATGTTGGAAGGAAGTTGGGAGATAGGTGGACCTCTGAGAGAGAGAAGAATCCTACCCAGTGGAAAACAAAGGCTCTAGACTATTGGAAGAACAAAGTTTATGAAGTGCCCAAAATAGTGAAGGCTATGAGTGCTAACCAACGTGGAGGAGGCGCATCTAGGAAGGCAACATAGACGTGTGGATGTTGTTTTGTAATACCCTAACCTTCAAAAGAAACCTACTTTCATGCCATATCCAAGAAGGCTAGGAGTGGATTACAATCCAGACATCCATGGTCAATATGTCTTCCCTAGAATATACAATGTCAATGCCACCAACAAGCTTGAGGAACCCCTCACTTTCATGCTATTGAAAGGCCTATATGACTCAATAGTCCACTTCCTTAACGAATTCACTTCATTCCTAGATCCAACCTTCCTAACTATATGTAATTATCTTAGATTACTTAGGGTACTATTAAAGTAAGAGCCTACGTCACAAGAGTACCGCCTATCACCACTCTTTTTTTATCCAAATGGTATAAACAACTATGCTATGACTAGGTTAACAATGCAAACTCCTCTACTTCCATCTTTTTTCTTAGCTCTTTTTGAAGATATGAATGATAGCTACTTCACTTGCTATAATCATCAATTTCTTTCCACTTCTCCTCTCCAGGAAGCACAAATGAACCTTAAAGGATACATGCAAAGCTAGATATTCCTTAACAAATCTCTCAAGCCCCCAACTCCTCTCTCTCATGACTCTGATAACAAAGATTAGACTTTCATATATTTAAAAAAAAGAGAGGAAAAAGAGAAAGAAATAAAAGAATAAGCAACCACGAGAAGAAAATCACTGGAGAAAGTAGAGAAATCATCTCACTACATGTAGGCCACAGTCACTGCACCTAGGGGTTCTCAAGTTAGGTCCGTCCAGTGGCTTTGGTTGGTCGGCTCCATCCCTAACCCCCTAGCCCAATTTGATTCCCCACATCACACTTAGGGCACATCAAGGGAAGGACATACCTAGGGAGGTCACACTTAGGGCACATCAAGGGAAGGACATACCTAGGGAGGTTACCCTCACCTATGGTTAGACATGTCTCCCTAAGCCATACTCACCGCACCACCCTTAGGCAAGAATTGGGTGTTCAACTGTGGGATAACACTTACGCTTGCGACCCAACTCCCAGTTCCACTAGCACAAGCACAATGCACCACATGTTAAGGTAGACACATCCCCTAGGAAATGTACCTTCTTTTCTTTACAGGTAAATACAAGTGCTGCAAACCACCAACTTTGGAGGCCCTGTCATCCATTCAATCCACTCTCAGCCTCCACAACCTTAATCATGTGATCAACTTCTCCCCATGAGACCCCATCATCATTGATTCACACAACCACCCTTCAAATTAGTGAACACCCATCAGCATAGACTCGCAAGTACCATGGGATTGGCACTCATAAAGGAGGAGGTAATGTTAACCTTGATGCAAGGTGGAAAAAAGAAAATTCAAAAATATGTAATAGTATAAAAAAAGGCAACCATGCAAAGGAATAAGAGAAGAAGGGCCAAAAGCGCAAGGGAGACCTCAAAGGCCAAGTCGAAGACAAAGGCACATGCGAAAATGCAAGGGCACTCCTAAATTTTTTTAAAAGAGTGCCAAGCTCCCTCCTGTGCAAATTGTGAAGTCTAAACGGGCATAGGTTAAGGGATAAGGCAACTAGAAGGGAATAGGGAAAGAGGACCTTGGGAAGATGCTGGGTCATGTAAAGAATGGGATGGGTGCCCAAGGGATTTAGGACTTGTATATAAAGTCAAAAAGTGAATGAGAAACTCATTCTTTTGTGTGTGACTAAAATGGTCTCTTCTTCTTCTCTTCTTCTCTTCTTCTCTCCTTCTTGCTTGCTTGTGTGTGCTTAAGAGAGGGAGTGTGAGAGGGTGAGGGAGTGAGTATGTGAGGGCAATGGATCTTGGAGAAGAAGCTCTCCATCATCTACTCTCTTCTTTTTCTTTTCTCTTCTCTCGTCTTGTGCATGGCTATGGAGGATGGAGCTTGGAGGTGGAGGCTTGAGGTTGCTTGAGCTCGCATCTCGAATTGTGGAGCTACCTATTTGCTTGAGGGAGGAGGCTACCCATTTGGACATCAAGGTAAGCTCACTACACCCCCGTAGGATCAAAGGCGCATCTGCTAGGTGAGAGATAGCCATTTGTGCTCACTTGAAACGCTTGAAGCAATAAGTGGTTTATGGGTCTTGGCAAATGAGCGTGACCTCCCACTATATAGCTCTAGTGGATCCAAACTAGCACCCTATTTTGGAAATACCATTGATAAGGATTCACTGTGAACATTGCATTGTTTGGTTAGAATAATTGAGAAGGTAATATATGAATACGTATGATTTGCATACAAGATGCATCCTATGTCAGAAGCTAATCTACATACATGAATGTAGAACAAGCCCTCTTTGAAGTTGGATTGCATGAGGACCAAGTAGAAATAAAAAAGGATGAGAGAAAATTGGGCAAGAGTGAAAACATCCCTTGCAAACCGTGCTTTGGTGGACCCAAGGCTAGGAGGTTTGTATCTCCACCTCGAGATGAAGAAGACAATATACTTATGAAAGAAACCAGAGAAGTATGAAGCATGGAAAAAGTTGCACCTTGCTGTTCCAGATTAGAGCAATGGGGGAAGAACGAGGATTTCAAAGGCAAAAGTGTGGATACACCTGGAGAGACTAGTAGCTCTCTTACAAAAGTTGAGGTTTAGAGATGGTGATGCCAATACATTTAAAGAGACAGTTGCCAAATTTCACACCTCTATGATAGAGGTGTCAAGATTGTGGGAGAGAAGGAAGGAGTCTCACTTGTAGCTTTCTTGCTTGCACAATGGGGGAATACACACAAGGGTGGAGGCTGAAAACAGTTTTCCTCTTCTTAGTTGTGTAAGCCAAAAGAACTCAAGTACAAAGAAATATAAGAACCCTATATATGGGTCTCAAACCAAACTCAACTAACTAAGGTGGCATACTAACTGAGCCACGAACTAGAGTAGATGAGGATAGCTATCATGTAGGTATTATTCATGGGCGGTGTACCAACCGCATCTGCAAACTGACACGTCAGTGACATAAATGCACAACGGTCACCCTGGCATATCACGAGTGGAGCTCGATATCTCAACACTCCCCCTCGAGCTCAATCCCAATTCCTGCACACCAAGCAGGTCTCTGAACTTGCGCAGCTTCTCTGCGCCCAATGCCTTCGTGAATATGTCAGCTACCTGATCCTCTATGCTCATATAAACTAGATCAATAAGACCTAGTAAAACCCTCTCCCGCACATAGTGATAATGCACCTCAATGTGCTTTGTTCTAGTATGATAGACTGGGTTATTTGCCAAGTGTACACTACTCATGTTGTCACAATAAATGACAACTGGCCCATCTGTAGGCTGATGCATATCATAAAGTAGCTTATGCAACCAAGCTACCTCACATGCAGCCATTGCTGTACCCCTGTACTCGGCCTCTGTGCTCGACAAGGCAACTGTAGGGTGTTTCTTGCTGCTCCAAGTGACTGCAGCATTCCCAAAATAGAACACATATCCACTGGTAGATCGTCTATCAGAAATACTACTAGCCCAATCAGCATTAGTGTATCCATGCAGCTGTATCTGAATCCCAGTCACATAAAACAGTCCATACTGCAATGTGGACTTCACATACCTGATTATGTGTCTAGTCGCATCCAAATGCGGTTTCCTTGGAGCCTGCATAAATTGACTTACTAGTCCAACAGCATAGCTTAAATCTGGCCTGGTAATAGTCATATAAATCAAGCTTCCTACTATGCGTCTGTACATAGTAGGGTCTTCCAGAAGCTCACTTGCATCTACGCTCAGCTTCACATTCTGCTCCAAAGGAACTGAAATAGGCTTACAGCCTATCATCCCATATTTGGACAGCATGTCCAATCCATACTACCTCTGCAAGAGCTGTATCCCACTTGGTGATCTAATCACCTCAATGCCCAAGAAATAACGCAGCTCTCCAAAATCCTTCATCTCAAACTTCTGCTTCAATAGCATTTTCACATGAAAGATATCTTCATCACTGTCACCTATCATAATCAAATCATCAACATAAATGACAAGCAGCATAATACCTTTCTCTATTTTTCTCACATAAAGTGAGAAATCTGCCTTGGAAATCTGAAAGCCAATAGTGACAAGATACTGTCCTATCTTGTCAGACCATGCTCTAGGTGCTTGCTTCAAGCCATACAAAGCTTTCTTTAACCTGCAAACAAACTCAAGATGAATAGCATGCACATAACCTGGTGGCTGCTCCATATAGACCTCTTCTTGCAAATCACCATGCAAGAAGGCATTCTTTACATCCATCTGGTGTAAAGACCATCCCTTTGATGCAGCCATAGCAATGACTGCTCTTATGGTTGCCATCCTTGCAACCGGACTGAATGTTTTTTCATAGTCAATGCTATATGTTTGTGCATACCCCTTGACTACTAATCTTGCCTTGTATCTCTTCACAGAACCATCTGCATTGTGCTTCACCTTATAAACCCACTTACAGCCAATTGCATTTTTACCTTTAGGCAAAGATACCAACTCCCATGTAGAGTTTGCTTCCAAGGCATCCATTTCTTCATCCATGGCTTTCTCCCATTTTTCTTTTCCCATGGCTTCCTCAAAAGAAGTGGGTTCTGGTTCCTGTATCACTTTAACCATATATGCATAATGAATGGCTATAAATCCATCATATTTCAGCCTATCCACAGGATACCTAGCTCTGGTAGACCTGCGCAAAGTAGGTTCACTCCCAGGTGCTCTCAAAACATCCTTGGTCTTCCTTACTCCAGGTGTAACAATAGAAGGAATACCCAACTCATCATCAATGCTCTGTTCTGAGCCACTGGATTCACCATCCACATAAGAGTGACCTGCATTCACATCAAACATGGGATGATCAACCTTCTCTTTTCCTTTTCGTGATACCTACATACCACTATCTGCATTGCTTTGAGAAGATTCTCCTGATCTCAATCTGCCTGTCCATGGCGAAGAATGTAAATCACTGCTAGAGGACGCTCCAGGTCCACTAATATTTTGTGACTGCTGCTGTGAATTCTGTGCAGCATTACCATTTTGTGCATCTACATCATCAATCACATTTACTGGTTTATACCAGCTACTCATCTCATCAAAAATAACATCTCTGCTCGTTGTAAACTTCGAGTAGAAGGGTTATAGCATCTATACCCTTTTTGCTGTAGAGAGTAACCAATAAAGATGCACTTCTCAGCTTTTGGATCCAACTTAGATCTCAGCTCATCTGGCACATGTACATAGACAATGCAACCAAAAATTTTCAAATGAGAAATATCTGGTTTCCTACGAGTATACCTCTCCTCTGGAGTCATCCCATGTATTGCTGCAGTGGGAGTCCTGTTCATTATATAGACTGCTGTAGCAACTGCTTTAGCCCAGTAAAAATCTGGCAAGTCTTTTTCGTTGAGCATGGCACGAGATACCTCTCCAATATGCCTGTTTTTCCTTTCTGCAATTCCATTTTGTTGTGGGGTATGACTGCATTAATATTGCTGCTTTATGCCATGCTCCTGCAAGAACTTTGCAAACTCATTTGAGAGGTACTCTCCCCCTCCATCTGACTTTAGGCATTTTATTTGCAGGCCTGTTTCTTTTTCAACCATAGCTTTAAGGGTTTTGAAACGCCCAAAAACTTCACTTTTCTTTTTCATAAAATACACCCAAACTTTTCTACTATAGTCATCAATAAAAGTGACAAAATAATGACAGCCTCCAAGAGATGCAGCTTTAGTAGTCCACACATCAGAGTGGATTAATTCCAATGGCTTCTCACTCTCTTGAACATGTCTAGGAAATGGCTTCCTTGCTTGTTTTCCAAACTGACAGGCTTCACATACCTTATGCATTTCTGCAACCTTGAATTCAGGCAAACCTGCAACAATATTTTGGGCCTACATTGATTTAAGTCGCTATACATTAACATGACCAATGCGTTTGTGCCAGATATCAATATCTGCAACTACACCGGTCCCATGTGCAAACATTGCTGCACTCAATTCAGACATGTCTGCATCCAACGTAAACATTCTGCCCTTCTTCTTTCCTTTTGCTATCAAGCGACCTTTATTTTTCATATCCTCAACAAAGCATCCATGAGGATTAAATCTGACCTGCAAGCCCTGCTCAACCATTTGACCAACAGAAACCAGATTCTTGGTGATATTGGGGACATGAAATACATCGGACATGTATTTCTTTTTCCCATCCTGCATAGACAAAGGAATTTTTCCAATCTGCACAATAGGATGTGCAATATCATCACCAGTCTCCACAAATCTTGGGTTTTCCATTTTCCTTGCATCCTCCATCCATTCTGCATGACCTGTTATGTGGTTTGATGCACCTGAGTCAACATACCATACATCGTTGCTTTCTTCTGCACTTGTCACAGAATTATTCATGTGCTGCACCATAAACAAATGCTCATTTCTGTCATCACCCTATCTACTAGAAGATGCATAATTCCCTTGTTGCAGTTTTCCATTCATGATGTCATTCTGCTTTTTATAGCAGTCTTTAGCCATATGACCCATTTTACCATAGTAGTAGCATTCAACATTACTGTTTGCATTTTGGCCTCTTTGCCATCCACCACGACCTCTTTGGCTCCCCCTGCCTCTAGAGTTACCACATCCTCCTCCATAGGACTGATTTTCTTGAGTTTGCTGCATATTTTGATTTCTACCACGGCCTCTAGATCGGCCTCCTCTACCTCTGCCTCTACCTCTTCCAGCATTTGAGTAGAAGACAGCTTCTTTTGAAGTTCCTCCTGAAGAAGATGCACCACCATTTCTCTGCTCCTCAGAAATTAGAAGAGCAATCAACTCCTCAAAATCAGGAAATCTTTCACGGACGGAAATGGATGTTTGGAACTGTGTATAATCCTTTCCTAGACCATTCAAGGTCACAGAAACTAAATCATCATCTTCCACTGGCGACCCAATGGAAGCAAGTGCATCTGCAATCTTCTTCACCTTCATGTGGTAGTCATTGATGCTTATATTTTCTCTTTGCACATTATGCAACTCTTGCTTGAGCTGCATTTTTTTGGCTTGCGTATTTGTGCTATACATTTTTGACAAAGTATCCCATGCCTCCTTTGGCATACTTGCATCTTGAATATGCACAATCATAGAGTCTGAAATGCTGATAGACAGCCAAGACATAACTTTCCTGGCTCTCTCATGCTATGCTTTAAATGCCTGCATTTGCTGTTGATTGGGAACATAAGGAAGAACTGGTTCTTCTTCATTTCCTGCAACAAATTCCCAATATCCTTTTCCCATAAGGAAATTCGTCATTCTAAACTTCCATGCTTAGAAGTTGTTCTTGTCAAGCTTTTCAGTGACAATCTGTGAAAGAGAATCAGACACCATTATTGAACACTACAAAAAATTCTGTCACTACAAAAAACACAGCTTCACCCTCACAAGGGCAAATCTGCAAAACTGGCGAAAGTGGTATTTGACCACATAGTCACTTCCTAGTGACGATTTTGCATAAACAGGAACCAAGGATGATTCTGTAACTCCCAATGTCTCTGCACACAAGCATACGATGCAATTTCTATGGTAACTGTTCACCGACTTGTAGAACAGTGGTCGCACAACATAAAACAGGGCCTTTTCCTGAGTGTGTGCAGAAAACTTTCGCCTCTAAAACAGGCCCCGAAATGGCCTCAAATAAAAAAAACAGGGTCGCCAAGGGCTAAAGCTCTGTCCCGCAGCATATACTTCCCTCTTGCTTCACCACAAAGGGTGTCTCAACCTGAGACAATGCACTCTTGCAATTTCCGGCTGTGCTGCCTGCAGATATTTGCTCCCAAAAACAGAAAATGAAAGCAACACTGCTCCTCTTACCAGAACACCACGAGCTTGGCTTGCTTTCTTGAGCTCCTTACCAGGAACAAGGCTCTGATACCATGTCAAGATTGTGGGAGAGAAGGAAGGAGTCTCACTTGTAGCTTTCTTGCTTGCACAATGGGGGAATACACACAAGGGTGGAGGCTGAAAACAGTTTTCCTCTTCTTAGTTGTGTAAGCCAAAAGAACTCAAGTACAAAGAAATAGAAGAACCCTATATATGGGTCTCAAACCAAACTCAACTAACTAAGGTGGCATACTAACTGAGCCACGAACTAGAGTAGATAAGGATAACTATCATGTAGCTATTATTCATGGGCGGTGTACCAACTGCATCTGCAACTGACGCGTCGGTGACATAAATGCACAACGGTCACCTTGGCATATCACGAGTGGAGCTCGATATCTCAACAAGAGGCATGTACTTCAAACAACATAACACACTACATGGTCAGTATTGTCACAATTACAAAAATATATCACCATTGCGAATTAGTTTGTGTTTCTAATCTCTCTTTCTTTTGCAGCATATACTTGAGGCACATGGTCCATACTTTTGTAGATCAAGGGAGTTTAGTAGTATGGTCAACTCAAGGCACTGAGTGATCTCATTGGCAAGCTAGTTGTGCTTTTCAAAAGGAAAATGATCATGGATGTGGTATCAATGATTCCAATTCTATGAGGTAATTATTCCAATGGTGGTATAGGAGATTAGAGATACGACACGAGGAAAAAAACAAGAAGTCCAAAACATCTAAAGAATAATCTATAAGTAGGACAATATATGAGAAGTGAGGAAAGCAAGATATAAAAACAACACTGTTAGACAAAACCATGTGGAATGGTTGGCAACCCAAGAGAGAGATGGAAAGAAATGGAGACCTAGATAAAGAGCACAATTTTGATGCATTTAGAGTCAAAGAGAGAGTATAGGTACTAAGGATATGACATCAATACTCCTATCTTAAACATGAGATGTCTTTAACACTCCTATCTTAAGCTTTAGATAGTTTGTTTATTTGAATTTGGCTAAAACAACATTTTGTAAATTTTGTCTAAAATTTCAAAGGTTGGAAATATATTTTGCAAAGTTCTGATATCGATTGCTCTATATTTTAGGTCTATTAATCTTAAACCACACTTCTTGGGAGAAGGGAAAATGTAACAATGCCTATCTTAGAGAGTGAAGTTCAAGGTTATCTCTATTTGAGTCCTTTATTTAACTATAGATACAAGATATTGTTGAAACTTTCAAAAAATTAAAATTAAATTATGAAAAGTCAATTTTAGAATCCAAAGACAGATTTGAAAATTCCAAACCTTGAAAGATTCATTAGCTTAGAGAGAGAGGGGCATGAGGGGAGAGGGGGTGGCAAGAGATAGAGAGAGGGAGGGATGGCGTAGAGAGAGAGAGATAGAAGTTCATTTATGCTACAGTAAGTTTGAAAGTTCATTTATACTAAAATAATTTTAAATTTTATTTATACTAAAGTAATTTTAAAGTCCGTTCATACTAAAGTAAGTTTAAAAGTCTCGTATTTAAGTCAAGTCTCTCCTTTCATTTTTTCCCATTACTCTTCACTCTACCCTTCACTTTTCTATCCTACATCATCACAACCATGGCACACTCCAAGATTCCTATCAAGAAGGCGCATGCAAGAGTAAGAGCTCAACACTCTTTTGAAGCTAGTGAGTGTAAGTACTGTGAATTATAATATCTCCCTAGTGGTCCACAATGATGGCCCTACTACAACTAATAATGGTGGTGCTACTGTGGCCAACAATGGTGGCCCTAGTGTGGTCAATATTGATGGCCCATCTATTAAGAATAATGATACCATTGTTTAGAAATGGTGATCCACATGCTCTAGTTGCTCTAGCTCCCACTACTACTTCAGTTAGTAATAATACACATCCTCCAACACATAAGAAGCAAAGATGGAGACTAGGCACAACTGCTCTACATGAGATAAGGAAATTATATAAGATTTCCAAGTTCATTATTCCTAAGGCACCATTTTCAAGGTTGGTGTGAGAAATACTATAAGATCTTTAGTTAAGGTATCATTACAAGTTCTTTTCAAGGAACCACATAAGGAATGTGGGGCGATGGTCAAGCCAAGCCTTGCTTGCTCTCCAAGAGGCAGTTGAAAGCTACTTGATTGATCTCATAAGTGATGGTCAACTTTTAGCCATTCATGCTCAATGTATCACTATTAAGCCCATAGATTTGATTCTTTTTTGTAGAATTTGCAACAACAAGGATGCATTTAATCATAATGTCAATAACATGCTTTGAGAAGCTAGCTTATAAATGGATCTATGGTTAGCTTAGGTATGGTTGTAGATTTGATGGAGCTAAGTTTTCGATTAATCTTCTAGTAGACCTTCAAATATTTAATTGCAATGGCCTTCAAAGCATAGCTAAAATTTTCCTAGCTCTAGATGTACTTGGTGCGATGTACTACCTATAATGTATTTTGTGGTTTTGTAATGCTATATTTGATATGTGATATTCTATTTTGCCCATGACTTATATTGTGTGAATTTTTAAGTTTTCAAATTTTCGAGTAGTTTTGTTGCGGATAAATTTTATGTGCAATCATGCACACATTGGTGAATAGTTGTCCTTGGGCCAATGCACTATATCTTTATTGTATTTTATGGTTTGGTAATACTATATCTCCATTTTTCCCATGATTTGTATTTTGTGAAATTTAAGTATTCACTATTGCACGTAGTTTGGTTGAGAAAGCATTTAATATGCGAGTACACATGATGAAATTTTTTTATTCTCAGTGAAGTATAATCCAATTTAATGCATTTTCTAAAAAAAAGATTCAATAATAAACTTTATAAATTGAAATTTGGTGAAACTTCATCCATGTGTCGGGCATCATAAGAACTTATGAAAACTCAAAACTTGGCCCCATCAAAAGCCTTTGGGACATTGGTAGTAGGAGACTCACGTGTGGAGCCTTGATTTCCCACATTCAGCGCCCCACATGTAAGCCTCCAGCTAGGTGTCATAGAGGCTTCTGATGGGGCCAAATTTTTAGTGGGCGGTTGATGTGTCCTAGAAGAGTCCACAAGTAAAATTTCAAGTCAATCTGCTCATTGATAATATTTTTTCTAAAATATGGATACATTAATTCAAGTTTATGGATTTTTAAAAGGTTTGGCTATAAGTTGAAAGTTTCACCTCATTTTACCCATTTGATTTTTGTGTTTCAAGTTCTCACTCCTCGAAGACATAGCACACACCAAGCAAGAGGCTCGAAGATTTCCCCAAGAACTCCGACATAGAGGCAACGTTCCCCTACTCCACCACCACCATGCCACCATCGCAAATGTCAATGGAAGCCAAGCATAGTGGCCCTTCAAGAGATCCGCCATTATCAAAAGATCACACACCTCTTGATACCATAGGCTACATTCCAAGAGGTGGTGCAAGAGACAATGCACAACATATTGATTAGAAATAACAGGAAGCACTTCCCTGATAGTTCAAGTGTGGATTGACTTGATTAGTGGACTGCCCAGGCCCTCCTTGCACTACAGGAAGCTGCTGAAGCCTTCCTCATTGACTTGTTTGGAGACTTGGTCTATGCAACAGTGAATGCAAGGAGGGTCAACATCACTGACAACGGGGATCTACGGATAGTGAGTTTCTTTCGGTGATGGAGGGATAGTCCTGGCATAGAGCAACAACAATAGGGGTCTACTAGTGAAACATCTCTAGAATCTAGCTTCTGAAATGATTTTGTAAAACCCTACTTGTATCGGATCCTATGTAAATTGTTATGAATATAAATACAATTTTTTTTGGTGCATCTTATTTTTGTTTAGTCACTTTTTATTTGCTTTATTTATTTATTTAAGCTATCCTTATGTGACTTTGGATAAATAAATGTTATGCATGAATTTGATAAAGCATTATATATTAAATTTAAATAACGAATCATGTTGCGTATACATCTAACAAATAAACATTATATTCAAATACATACAATAATAAATGATACATATCACAAACTACATTGCACGCAAATCCAACAACATTGATTTTTATTAATACAAGAGAAGATTACAAACTGCATTACATTGCAAAAGGGACATCATTAGGTATAAGTATATCTAATCTACCCTAGGCTTCTTGGAGCCTCGGGTAGTTTACTATGCTGGACGTCATCAAATTTTATGCAAAAATGGAGGTAACTAGGGTAAAGGATGGTTAACCGGGCTTAGTTTGAGAACAAACTGTGGTTACTTTCAAAAGAGGGGTTTCTCTTTCCCCTTTCCTGGAGTTTCCTACAGGTTTCATGGAAGATCAGCCCTAAAAATCAGTTCATCTCTCTCAAACCCCTGAGTTTCTTGGCCAACCATTACTTGGAATAGTTTCCCCAGATCAAGACCTTCAGAATGAGCACAAGGTTGCTTAGTGTTGCCTCAGCCATGGAGCAGGAAACAGCCCCGAAAATTGCGGCGCAATTTTCGGGCTGATTCCAACCTGCATCCTGCTCAGGTTGCTTCCTCATCAGCCCTTGGCACTCTTCCTGATCCCTTGGCAAGTTAAATCATCAGTAAAAAGGAAAGGATTCAGCTCCATTCATGATTCTTCAGCATCTCTTGAACCTTACATGAACAGTCTATGGGCAGCCATGAAAGCTTCAGCCCAAGCTTCTATTTCTTGACAATTTCTTGAAGATTCTTCATCCTTTTGGCCCGTGGAATCATTTCAGCAAGGATTCTTCAACAAATTGCAAGGATTAAGCACGGGATGGCTTAAGATTGAAGATCAAGAGCTTCTATGGAGCAAAAATTTGGGGGAAACGGGTTTATTGCTTCAATTTCAAGCATTTGAAGCTTCAAGATTGGTCTCTACCATCAGATAAGCAAGCTTCTTGGATTATTTTGCTAACATTGGACAACCGGGAGCCCTATCAAGCATTTGGCAAGTTATTTTCAGCCATGTCAAGGTATTTCTCTTCAATTTTTAATCTCTCTCATTAATCCAATTGCTGAGCTTAAGCCATTTGACTGAGAGATTAAAGAATTGAATATTTTCATCAAATTCTCAGCCAACCTTTGCTTGAATTCATCTATTCATGAATGCAATGCTTGTCTAATGCATATTAGCTTCAATCAGTGAATGAAGGGCCTTAATCTGAGATTTCAGCATAACATTTGAATCCTATGGACTGAATACATTCATTGATTCCTTTGCTTACTTTAATCCAATTGATTGGTTGATTCTCTTTTCCCTAAATTGGAAAATTGTAAAGGGTAAGTACTAGCAATCGGTGAGTCACTGAATTGCATAGGTAAAACCCTTCTCCCATCTCAAGTTCTTTTATCTCAATCAATTGCATCTCATGAAAGGCTGAATGAATATTTTTCAAATGCATATCATGCTGATTGCTTAGTACACTAGCCTTTGCCATGTTGATATTCCCACCGAGGAAAAAGGTGGATGCCGGGGGAGATAGTGGGACAAAAGAGAGGTGACCCTCCCTCACTATCGAAGATCCCGAAGGGGTGCAACCAACCAACCCGGGGGGAACTTTGCCCACCTCCCGGTGATTCGGAGCCCGTGTAGGGAGCCCGTCCTGCCGTTTTATCCCTCACACAGGTACAGCGAGTGGAGAATTGAAGATTGAAGACTTTCCAACGACTCAAGTACCTATTGGAGTAAAACAGGGTAAAACAGGGCATTTTCAGATTACCCACAGGGTATTTACAGGTGGATACAAGTACACCCTTTGATACTGAAGTACAGGTGCATGTACTACAAGGTACCCACAAGTCCTATATACCCTTTTGCAGGGTTTGGTAGCCTTTGGAGGTTACTTTCTTGCATTACAGGGTCAAAACAGGGCACTTACAGGTCTAAACAGGGTGTAGGACTGGATAGTTCAGACTCTGAAAGTCAGTTACAGAATTTTCTGTCCTAAACCTGTTATAGCGTGCTGTAGCTCATCTCGAAGAGGGCATTGTAAGCTTCAATTCGCACAAAAAAGTTTTGTAATCGGAGTTTTCTAGCCAAAGTTATAGCCGTTTTACTGACAGGGGGTACTGCAGGACTGCACTAGTATGGCAGGGCATAAAGGCAAAAATAAGGTCCAGGAGGACTATGCACAGCAAATCAGGGATTCTATGATGGAAAGCACACTTCAAGAGAACCCTGAAGAGCCTCAACAAGGAGAGATTAGTATTCTCAATGACGCTTTGTGTGCCCATGAACTAAGACATAAGGAACGTCATGAGACTATTTTGTCAGCAATGGAGCATATGATTTTATCATTTGATCAAACGAAGTCTACTGTTGAGAAGATGATGGAATCAACTAACCGAACCAATGCTTCCATTGATAAGTTGGTAGAATCTAATGCCCAACTTATGGCACAATTTTCTCAACTCATGCAGTCACAAAAGGGATCAAAAGAAGCAAATGAGAAGGCTTGTTCAAATAGTGACCCCTCAGTTCCACTTCAGCCATCCAACCAAAATGGTTATGGGGATGGGATCATAGGAAGAAGAGGCATACCCAATAGTCAATATGAAGTGGGAGAAGCTTCACAAAGGCATGATGACTATTTGGGTAGTTTGAACGGTGCCAATACTCAAGCTTTTGGACTACATACTCAGCATTCTAGGGGTGCTTTACCAACAGGAAGATTACAGGGTAATTCTCAGCCACCTGTTGGAAGATTTCAATCTCATTTTGGGGGTTCTGTACTTAGAAATTCCGATCAGCCAGTTTTGGGACAGCAACCTTTCCATGATAGAGAATTCAAGGATAAAATTGTTTTATCCAAATTCAATGGCTAGTCATCTTCACCATCAGAATTAGAGGAATGGACTTCTAAGATGGAGTCTTATTTCGACATATTTTCTAAAACTGATGACATGAATATACATTTTGCCTCCCTCCACTTAGAAGGATTTGCTCACACTTGGTGGAGGTATATCAAGAAAGAGAATGTACTTATTGAGAATTGGGAAGCTTTCAAGGCACTTATGGCTGAAGTCTTTGTTTCACCTCTTGAGAAAGAGAAGTTAGAACGAAGATGGTATAACTTGGAACAAAGGAGCCTAAGTGTAAGGGAATATACTAACCAATTCCTCAATTTGACCATGTATGTGGAAAACATCAGTGATGAGGCCAAGTTACACAAGTTCATGTATGGTTTGGAACCATCCTTGTCAGCTGATGTTATGGCGCAAAATCCTACTTCACTTTTCAAGGCTATTGAGCTTGCAGAGCGCTTTGGAAGGAAGTATAGGAAAGAGTCTTCATTTCAGCCAAGTTATGGACAGCCAAGGACTGTTTTAAAGCAAGGGAAAGTTGGTAACAATTATGGCAGCAATCATATGCCTAGTGGGAGCTTACGGATACCAACTTATCCCCCATTTAATGCTTCTAGGCTTCAAGGCAATTTCAGGACAGCAAACAGTCCAAAGGTTGAATTTAAGCAAGGTGACAATAAGCCTAAGTCTACTTCAGCCAATACAAATTCTAGAAATATTCCCATGGATCTTTACAAGGAAAGAAAGGACAAAGGCTTATGCTTCAAGTGTGGAGAAAAGTATACTCCTGACCATGCTTCAAAGTGTGTATACAAAAATGCCAAGCCAAAAATTCAGAGTATGCTAGTTCTTGAGGACCTTGAAAATGACATAGATGAAGTTAATGCAGTCCCAATCAATGCTGAAAATGAAGATTTCGAGGATGATGGTGGACAGGAGTACTTCTATGATCCATCTGACTCTTTTCCTTTTGATCCAGGCGGTGATATCCCATTTGATCCTGGTGGATTTTGTAATGAGTTGCCTGCTGCCACTAATTGTTCTATCTCTATGGATGCTTGGACGGGATCTAAGAACCCTAATACACTTCGTATGAAGGGAAGCATATGTGGAAAGCCAGTATTCATCCTGATAGATAGTGGCAGTACCCACAGTTTTGTCAATAAATCTATTTTGTACAAGTTGAATTGTGTTCCCACCGACTTACAGTAGCCCATTAGAGTACAAGTGGCTAATGGTGAAGAGGAAATCAGCACACAGATTTGTCCACAGGTTTCTTTGCAGATGGCTGAAAATTTTGAAGTCAAAGTAAACCTGATCACTTTGGAAATGGGGCCCATAGATATTCTACTTGGTTGTGACTGGTTGATGACCTTAGGCAGGATTACTATGGATTTCTCACAGTTATATATGGAGTTTTTCTCCAATGGACAGCTCATCCGTTTACAGGGGATCCCTAGTAAATCTGATTTTCAGCTTATCACCATTCAACAACTCAAGAAAGAGTACAAGAAGCGCTCACAGATATTTGTATTGCATTTGAACAAAGAAACACAGGATCAGCCCAATAATTCAGCAAACCATCCAGCCTTGACAGCTCTTCTTGAGGAGTACAGAGATCTATTTGAAGTACCTACTTCATTGCCTCCTAAGAGAGTGGTGGATCACCCCATTGATTTGGAACCCAACTCAAAGACGATCAATAAGCCACCTTACAGACTATCAAAATGTGAACGAGAGGAAGTAGCCAAGCAAATCAAAGAGCTTCTTGAAATGGGATTCATTGAACCAAGTTCTTCACCGTATGCATCCCCAGTCCTGTTAGTCAAAAAGAAAGATGGATCTTTCAGAATGTGCATTGACTACAGGGATCTTAACAAGATAACAGTGAAGAACAGGTATCCTATACCCAGAATAGATGATTTGCTTGATGAGCTTAAGGGGGCTCGATTCTTCACGAAGATTGATTTGAGATCAGGGTATCATCAGATTCGCATGAGAGAGGGTGATGAGGTCAAGACTGCTTTTAGGACTGATCGTGGGCTTTACCATTTCTTGGTGATGCCATTCGGCCTTACAAACGCTCCAGCTACCTTTCAAAGCCTGATGAATAAGATTTTACAACCTTTCCTCTTTCAGTTTGTCTTGGTATTCTTCGACGACATTTTGATCTACAGCAAGACTTTTCAGGATCATTTGTCGCATATGAGGAAGGTTTTTGATGTGTTGAGACATCATAGGCTCTTTGTTAAGGAGAAGAAGTGTTCTTTCATGCAGACTGAAGTGGAATACTTGGGACATATAGTCAGTGAAAAAGGAATACAGGCTGATCCCAAGAAGGTGCAATGCATAAAAGATTGGCCAACGCCTACTACTACTACCTCTCTTAGAGGATTTCTTGGTCTATCTTCATTCTATCGCAGATTTATAAAGCATTATGCGGCAATTGCAGCCCCTTTAACTGACAGGTTGAAGAAAGAGGCTTTCTTTTGGGATTCTCTTGCAGATAGCAGCTTCAACCAGTTAAAGGAATTACTTACCTCCGCTCCTATTCTTGTATGCCCGGATTTCTCTAAAGAGTTTACTATACAATGTGATGCTAGTGGCCGTGGCATTGGGGCTGTTTTGCTTCAGGAGCATGGAGTAATTGCATTTGAGAGCCGTAAGCTTACTGATAAGGAGATGGCCATGAATGTTTATGATCAGGAAATGTTGGCTATTCTGCAGGCAATCAAGAAATGGCACCATTACTTATATGGCAGCCGATTCAGAGTGCATAGTGATCATCGCGTACTCAAGTATTTCCTTACTCAGTCAAATCTTACTCCAAAGCAACGGCGATGGGTAGCAACATTACAAAATTATGACTTTGACATCACTCATACAAGGGGCAAAGATAACATAGTGGCTGATTCTCTCTCTCGTATGTGGGCCTGCAAAGTATCAGCCATGACGGAATTACATAGTGATTGGATTGAAGAGCTACAAGAGGCATATCTCTTAGATGAGGAATTCAGCCAAATCTTTCAGAAATTACAGCAAGGTCTCATGGAAGAAAACTCGCACTACCAGCTTAAAAATGGTCTTATTTGGTGGAAGGGCAAGATTGTTATTCCCTCTACTTCTTCTTTCAAGCGAAAAATTATGGAGGAGATGCATTCTTCACCTTTAGCTGGACACTTGGGAGTTTTCAAGACTTATGACAGGATAAGCAAGAGCTTTTATTGGAAAGGACTGTGGAAAGATGTCAAGGACTTCGTTATGAAGTGTATGCCTTGTCAGCAAAATAAGGATAGCACCCATAAGCCAGGGGGTTTATTGTAGCCATTGCCTATTCCTACGGGTAAATGGACTCATATTACTATGGACTTTATCACTGGCTTACCTACTACCAAGAAGGGGTGGAATAGTATTTATGTGGTGGTTGACAGACTCACCAAAGCAGCTCATTTTATCCCAACAAAAATTCAGTTTACTGCTTCTCAGGTGGCCAACCAGTTTATGGAGCATATTTTTAGATTGCATGGATTACCGCAGGTGATTGTCCATGATAGGGACTCAAAGTTTATGAGTAACTTTTGGCAAGCGGTATTTACATCTATGGGTACCAAGTTGGCTCCATCTACGGCTTATCATCCCCAAACTGATGGACAGACAGAGAGAGTTAATAAATGGTTGGAGACTTATCTTCGCCATTTTTGCTATGATGTCCAAACCTCATGGGATTCTTGGTTACACCTGGCTGAGTTTGCTTATAATAATTCCACTCATGCGAGCATAGGAGTTTCACCTTTTGAGGCTTTGTATGGTTACAAGGTGCCCCTACCCACAGTCATTTTTAACGAAAAGATCAACCCTCATGGGAAGGAAGAGTTGGATAGAATGCAGACCCTTCTTCAGCAATGCAAGGTGAATCTAAGGAAGGCTCAAGATCAGATGAAGATGTATGCTGATGAGAAGAGGAGGCCTTTAGAGTTCCAGGAAGGAGAGCTGGTTTTGTTGAAGGTGCCCAAATCCAAGTATTCTACATTGAAAGATGGATCCAATAATAAGCTTGCCCACAGATTCTATGGCCCTTACAGGATCCTTAAGCGGATTGGAGATTTGGCATACAGACTAGAGCTTCCCTCTTCTACAAAAATTCATAACGTCTTCCATGTTAGTCAGCTCAAGCCCTATTATGGTGATCCAGTGGATTTAGTTGATGAGCTGCCACCTATTGATGAAGATGGTATCGTTCAGTACATCCCAGAGGCTGTTATAGGTCAGCGTGAAAAGAAGCTTCGATCACGTTCTATTGTGGAATATTTGATTAAATGGAGAGGTTTACCCTCTGAAGAGGCTTCTTGGAGACCTGATTCAATATTGGATGAGTATCCATACTTGAAGGATACATTGGTGGCTGAAGCCTATTGCTTATGGAGCTAGTATTGGTGCAGACTGGTTCAGGACAGCACACTGTTTTAGAACAGTTTTTGTCGTACTTCATTTTCAGAATTGAGCTATCCACATGAGCTTGAAGTACTCTTCAAGAGCTTCGTTTTGATATGTGGTACACTTCATTTGGACACTTCTATCAAAAGTTATGGCTGATTTGGTCCAGCAGGGACTGTTATTCCAGCAAGCTGTCTACTTTCTTCTGGAACTATTTGTTGAAGATTCTATAGCTCCAATGGCTTCTAAAGTTCTTCAAATCATGTATATAGCAGGGTCCACTTTCCGTACTTCAAATTCAGCCCTTGTAATGATAAATTCTTCACTCATTCCCTATTTGTAAAGCTGTAAAACAGAGTAGTACTCTGTTCTATCCATCTTTTCTTTAGCTCTTTCTAGTTTTGTTTTTGGGGACAAAAACTTTTGGGAAGGGATGGATTGTAAGAAGCTGGGAATACTTAGAATGCTAATAATATGCCATGTCACACTGACACTGATATATAAGGAGAGAAGTTGTAATTTTTCACATCTTTTTGACATATCAATACAATTACAATCTTTCTCTCCCTTCTTGCTCCAAGCTTCCATGGCTTCTACATCTTTCCAGTCTTTCTCTCTCCAATTCTAGTCTTTCTCTCTCCTCGTCACTCTATTTCTCTCTCTTCATGCAGTCTTTCTCTCTCCTCTACAGTCTTTCTCTGGGAATACTTAGAATGCTAATAATATGCCATGTCACACTGACACTGGTATATAAGGAGAGAAGTTGTAATTTTTCACATCTTTTTGACATATCAATACAATTACAATCTTTCTCTCCCTTCTTGCTCCAAGCTTCCATGGCTTCTACATCTTTCCTGTCTTTCTCTCTCCAATTCTAGTCTTTCTCTCTCCTCGTCACTCTATTTCTCTCTCTTCCTGCAGTCTTTCTCTCTCCTCTACAATCTTTCTCTCTCCTCTTTCTCTCTCCCTAGTTTTCTCTCTGACAGACCTAGCCACAAACATGGGGAACGATTTAGTCACTTGCATCAAATGCTTGGACGCCATGTTCACCATGCTAGCCAGGATCTATGAACAGCTAGACTTAGGCCTCCTTGATGAGACATTAGTAATGGAAGTGTACTCCTTGCCATGGACTTGGGAGACTTATGAGTTTGTGTTTGTCAAGATTTTTGAGGTAGCTAAGGAATTGATTGACAATGAGATCTATTGAGAGCAATCTTACACGCAATGACTAATCCCATCATATCGCAGGAGCAAAGTTGCTGCAATAGGCCAAGAGCTTAAGTGTTGAGTTGAAGTCTCAGTGAAGAGTGGGTGATAAAAAATATTTGATAATGTGTTTAGTGGTGTCGTTTCATGGGATTTGTTGAGGTGAGATCCTTGGTCTTTATCCTGTGGTGTTGTCTTGGGGGTTGTTAGAGACCGACTACCCAATTCACCTACCATAGATTGGTGCCCCTACTGAGGATCTTCGATGTTGAAGATCTCTTTTGTTGATCTTATTAGTTGGGAAGTGTAAGGTTTGGAAACCAACCTATACACAAACTCAAGCATAATAGCTTTTGGATATGAACCCTTCTTTGGTATTGAAAATGAGGATGCTAATTAGTTTATCAAGAGATTGGAGTGGATGGCTTACAAAGATTGAAGGGACACTGATATAGATAAGCTTCGAATGATCAGTATGCTACTTGAAGGTTTTGTAAGATTATGATGGAACTTAGTGAAAGAGACAAGGGAAAATTGGAATAAAGTAAAAAATGAGTTCCTTACAAAGTTTGCAACTAAGAAAACTCCTAAGAGTTTGTGGAAATCTTTGCAAAGGATATTTCATGGAGAAAATGAAGAAGAGTCTAAATTTACTGCAAGATTTGAAGCAAAATGGATAGAAATTGCACAGAGTATGAAGCAACCTCCCATGATGTTCTTGAAAAAGGACAAGTTTGTTTCATTGCTCAAACTTGAAATTAGAGAAAAGATTCTGATCAAAGACCCTGATACATATGAAGATCCATTCAAAATAGCCAAAGAAAAGAAAATGAAAATACAATTGAGGTCGGATCAATCAAGAGGCATTGATGTGCATGCATTTTTACAGCCTAATCAAGTTGACAATGTTGCAGGAAATGCAAGATAGTAAGTTGTGAATCTTCATGGGGCATTTGAAAGAGCGGAGAATGGGACTCAACAAGGCCATAGGAAACCTAATGATGATGTGATTAGTAAATTGTAGCAACAATTGGCAAATATGAATTTGAATATGAGCCTATTGCAGGCAAGGCAACCTCAAATGCAACCTAGATTTAGAGGACCTCCAAGAAATAGATGGGCAAACTTTAAATTCTTTAATTGTAGGGAGAGAGGTCATATTAATCTTGATTGCCCTTATCCAAGAAGAACAAGAGGGGAGATGCATCCCATGCCACAAGGGAATGCTAGGAAAGATGCTAGACCTCAACATGAACAAAGGCCACTTGAACTAGCTAGGCAACATTTGGAAAGAAGACCTAATGAAGGCACATCGGGTATGAATTTGATCAAAACTAGCATGTTTGATGATGGGGAAAATGCAGATGTTTTTGCTAACAAGAGAGTCAGAGAGAGGGATACTGAAAAGTTGAAACTCAAAGGGCAACAAGGATTAAAAAAGGAAAACAGGTTGCAAAAGATCCAAAAACCAATAGGAAAGCTAGACAACGAAGGAAGATTCAAATGGGGGACTTTGCTTTGGGAGTCAATCAAGTTCCTTACAACTTGCTTGAGGATTTAAAAGGTAAGAAGACTGATGTTACATATGGTCAGCTACTACATATGAACTCATATTTGAGGAGGAAATGGCACGGTTTTGTTAGCATCAAGAAAGGAAAAACCCAAATTGGGCATGTTGGAGTGGTATACCTATCAGATGTGAAAGGCATTATACCTATCATGGATGCATGGATACACAAAAGGAGAATTGATCAAGTTTATGTTGATGGTGGTGCACAAGTTTGTGTAATCACTGAAGAAACAATGTTGCAAATGCATCTTAAAATGACAAGGAAGTCACTGTTTAAGGTTAAAATGGAAAATAGCTCAAAAGTGAAATGTTTGGGAGTCATTGAGAACTTGGAGATTAACATTGGAGGCCAAAGAGCATGTTTGGATTTCCATGTTACGCCTGCAAAACCTAGGGCATATCCTCTCATTTTGGGATGACCATGGTTGATTGGTATGAGATCCAGACAATATTGGTATAGAGGTCAATTGGAACTTTATCTAGAGAAGCCGGTTCATAAGGGGGTGATCATTGACATGAAAATAGGGTTTGTCATTCAAAATGGACATGAAAGTGATGTTGGAGGTGATGAAAGTAGTGATATAGAAAATTCCAACCTTGATGAGGAAGATAGAGAATGGGAAGCTAGCCTACTCTCTAGGGATGTTGACCTCTTCGAGTTGTCAATCCAAGGTTCAAAAAGAGAGGAAAAAGTGGTAAATATTGCTGCAAGAAGTACAGACTTCATGCAGGAAACATGTGATCAACAACCTGAAATGAATGTTGGATTGCCTAAGCTTATGAATATGTTGGTTGACTAATGATGAAAGAGATGAATATTCAGTCATTTTTTAGAAATATCCAAAACTGTTTGCTACAAAATATCACCAACTGAGGGGTACTAATAGCATTATGCACCATCTCAAATTGAAACAAGGGTATAAACTAGTGGCTCAAAAAATTAGAAGACTTGGTACAATTCAAGAAAATGTACTTAAAGCTGAAATTTAGAAGTTGCTTGATGCGGGATTTATTTATCCTGTTGATGATGTAGAGTGGGTGTCTCCTATTGTAATCAGGCCAAAGAACAATGGAAAGTGGAGAGTATGCATTTATTTCAAGCCTCTTAATGTAGCTACTAAGAGGGATTACTATCCTCTTCCATTTCAGGATGAGATCTTGGATCAAGTGATTGGTCATGAATTTTACATTGTGTACGATGGATACTCTAGATATTTCCAAATCAAAATAGCGAAAGAAGATCAAAAGAAAAAAATGTTCATTACCCCATGGGGATGCTTCTGTTATAGAAAGATGCCTTTTGGTCAGATGAATGCATAGGCTAGCTTTTCAAGATGGACTAGCTGGGTATTTGCCCCCTTTCATTGGGAAATCTTTGTGGGCATTTATGGATGACTTTTGTGTGTACAGCTCAAGGGCATTAAACTCTAAAAAGCTTGATGAAGTTTTATGCAAACTTGATGAGGATGGTGGTTAGTTGAACCCTGATAAATGTAAGATAGCAAGAACTAGAGTGATACTTTTGGGTCATGAAGTGTCTGCTAATGGTATTTCACGTGAGCCTAAAGTTGAGGCTTTACTTCTTATGGATTCTCCAAAAACTGGAAAAGAACTGATGAGCTTTGTTTTAAAATTGAGGTATCTACCAAGTCATTCCATATGCTGGCTGAATATGTATATCCTTTACAGAAAGCAACTCAAAAGGATCCTTTAGTTTGGACGCAAGTTGAAGAGGATGCATTCTTGTTGTAGATTAAAGAAAAGTTAAGCAATTTGCCAATTCTTATGCCTCCAAGCTGGGATGGAACCTTTCTTTTTGGAAAAAATGTAGTGGGAGCCATTTTAATGCATAAGGGAAAGCGGATGTCTTATATGAGGCCAGTGTTTTATATAAGTAAATCTATTGGAGTGACTTCAAGAGCTTGGATAGAAGAAGAATGGTTGGTATGGGGGCTCGTATATGCAGTTAAAAGATGGAAATCATACTTGATTCAAAAACCATTTGTAGTACTTACTAGTTCAAAGTTGCTTCCACAGGTTTTGCGATTTGCTGAAAATGCTCCAAGAGTTACTAAGTGGCTATTGGCTTTGCAAGAATTTGAATTTCCATGTTGAGCTAGCTTGGCTGATATTTTGACTTATAAAAAACCTATTGAAAGTACAACTATTATAAGACAAAAACTGATTCCGCATCCACAAATTCATGAGGAGATGAAAGATAAAGATGCTACCTTGTTTTTTGATGGCAATTACAGAAGAGTTCTGAAAAAGGGAGGATTGGGTTTTGTCATTATGGATGTTGAAAATCGAGAAGTCTTTTCTAGAAGTCAAGAGAGTAAAGAGATACAAAGTAACAATGAAGTTGAATATGCGAGTTTACATGTTGGCAACAATGTATTCAGCTAGGATGCAAGAAGATAGTTGCAAAAGGAGATGCTATGTTGGTGGTTAGACAGGCTCAAAATGTTTGGAAAGCCAATAAAGATATTTTGAAGGACTGGATATTTAAGATAAAAGGCCTCATGAGGCTGCTACAAAAATTTGAAATTTAGCATAAGAGGTCATGCATTGGCTGAAAATGCTCTTTCCCAGTATGTTGTTGCCATAAGGGTGGATAATCCTAGATATGCGGGTTGGGAGACCTTCACTTGATTGAAGAGTTTCTAAAAACTGGGGAGCTAAAGTCATTGGCTGATAAACTACAAAAGGTATGCCATTATCAGAAAGGCTAGGGCATATGTGCTCATAAATGATCAATTGTACATGAAGGGGATTGATTATGTACTAAGAAGGGTGCTGGATAGTTTTGAGATTCCTGCTTGTTTATCTTCCTGTCATGAGGAAGCCTGTGGTGGTCATTTTGGTTTTGAGCTTACCAAAATAAAAGTTCTAGTAGAAGGACTTACTTGGCCTAGTCTAAGTGCTCATGCTTAGCAATCATATGCAAAAAGGGTACTAATTCTAGAACTTGCTAAAGCCATTGTTGCCTATGGACTGTTTGAGATGTGGGGTTTGGATTTTATTGGACCTTTTTTTGGTACAAAAATAGAAAAGTATTACATCATTAGTGCAGTTGATTATATAACTAGATGGCTTGAAGCTAAGGTTAAAAGAAATTGCAAGAAAGAGGATGTAACTCAGTTCCTCATGGAGGACAAATGCTGCAGATTTGGAATACCATTAGAAATAGTGACAGATCAAGATCCTGGCTTCAAAAATAAGCTATTGAGAGAATTAAAATGGAAACTAGACTTGAAACACAGATTTGCTACTCCTTATTACCCTCAGTGCAATGGATTGGTGGAAGCATTCAATGGAACGTTACAGAAGATTCTCTTTAAGTTAGTGGAAGATCATCCTAAAGATTGGGACAATTATCTACATCAAGCTTTGTGGGCTTGTAGAACAATGCAGAAGACAAGTATAGGATTCACCCCTTTTCACTTAGTATATGGTCAAGATGCTTTATTACCTATGAATGTCATGTTCCCTATGATGGAGTTTGTAAGAAAGCATTAGCTAGATCAAACAGAATTGGGAATTGACAGAGGACTGAACTTGCATACCCTATAGTTGGATAGGTAACAAGCAATGAATTGTTATGAAAAAAAGATTGTGAAGAGAAGGGAATGGTTTAATACACAGTTGAAGAAGAAGAATCTTGCAAAGGGAATGCTGGTTGTGAGATATGATAGTAGCTTGGACGCTACTTTTCAAACCAAATTTTGAGTTAGATGGGAAGGACCTTTTCTCATCAAACGGAAGTTTGAAAATGGCACTTACTTGCTACAAGATTTAGATGGGTCTATTCACAACAGTAGAATCAATGGGTTCCATCTAAGGAAATATATCTGCAAAATCCTGTAAATAAAGATGATGTAGGTAATGTACATACTATGCATAAAGTAGGTTGCTTCCAGTTTACCGTTTGGGGCAGATTTAGTTTTCTAAAATTTGGTGTTGATAAGATGATTTTAAATGATGGACAACATATTTAAAGTGTGCTTTGACACCTATTAAAGGTCTTTGTCAAGTTTGATGTTGATTCGAGCAAGAATGTGAAAGTAATGGTCTCTGGAAGTCGATGTTTGAAGTGGATTGCATGCATAAATTTAGGACTACTGATTGTGTAGAGCTGTTTTAGGGTAGCAGATCAAGGAAATTGACTTTGATTTTCTTTGAAGAGTTATAGATTGGAAAGATATATAAAAATTTCCTTTTTGAAGCTTGGCAATTAGAGACCTGATTAGAAAGTTATGAGCTATTTTGTGTAGTGATCTATGAGGTAGATTTTCAAGAAAAGGAGTTTGTCTTCGTTAGATGTTTTCAAAGCTTTTAACAAAGGTTTGTTCACACTTTGTGTTCCAAACCAAGGGGGTGGCTAATCACGGTGAGTGAAAATGAGCAACCGGGGACATGATGCTGCGTGAAGTCAAGTGGGGTAACACATGCAAATATCATTTTTTTGTGTTTTTAACACTTACCTGTAGTGGGAGTCGGGTTGATAAATGAAAATCCCAAGTGATACTATGCATGTTCGACATGTGGTTGTGATATTTCAGTTTTGAGACACACACCTCATGCAAGAAGAGAAGAAAATGTGTTCTTTTTTGAGTCCCCGAGTGGAATTTTACATGGCAAGGGGCATGCAACTAAGGGGAAGCAAGGGGCAACTTAGTAAAATAGGGGAAAAAGCAAAGACATGAGGAGTTTTTGGAAAAAAAGAAGAAAAGAGAGGGTTCCAATCACACACACATACACACACACACAGAGAGAGAGAGAGAGAGAGAGAGAGAGAGAGAGAGAGAGAGAGAGAGAGAGAGAGAGAGAGAGAGAGAGAGAGAGAGAGAGAGAGAGAGAGAGAGAGAGAGAGAGAGAGAGAGAGAGAGAGAGAGAGAGAGAGAGAGAGAGAGAGAGAGAGAGAGAGAGAGAGAGAGAGAGAGAGAGAGAGAGAGAGAGAGAGAGAGAGAGAGAGAATCTTGCAGGCTGAAGACAGGGGAGATATCTGAAGCTCAAAAGAAGAAGAATGAGTCTTTAGAAGAAAGAGGTTGTGAAGCTGAAGTAATTGGAGTCATGGAGCATGATGGCAGGGATGCTGAAGTCAATGGGCTGATGTGAGTTCTCAGTTTTCAGATGATGGTAATAAGAGTCTTCCTTTTGTCTTGTTTCCTTCTATTGCTACATGGGGCAGAGAGTATGTAGATCATTTCTGATGTATGGATATGATTGAAAGACAACAGAGGGTTTTTCTTCATCATGTTGAGAGTGATGTATGTTAGTTGTTGCGTGAGGCTTCCCGTCACAATAGAGAAGAATGGAAGTCAAGGGCTCTACATTTGAAACTAGGTATGTGGCAACGAATATGTATTATGGGCAGATGTTGAATGCATGGACTCAAGCTAGTGGAAATCTAGAAGGATTTGCAACTAAGAAAATGATGAATTAGAGTTCATAAAGTTCAAAGCTCCTGAAACTCTTCATCAATGCTTTTGGAACAAAGAAGTTTTGTTTTGTTGTATAGAGCATGCAAAAATTTAGGACTGCAAGCTGTGGAGAGCTGTTTCAGGATAGTAGATCAAAGATTTTGTCTCTAAGTTTTCTAAAGAGTTATAGATTGGAAAGAGAGCTACAACTTTCCTTTTTGAAGCTTGGCAATTGGAGATCTGGTTAGAAAGTTATGAACATTTCTATGTAGTGCTCTATGAGGCAAATTTTGTGCTATATGAGGAAACATGTGAATTTAGCAGCATCTACATCTCCAACTTGGTTTCCCATGAAAGTCATCATGATTTTCCATTGCTATATTAGTGCAAACTCTATTTTGATGCAGTAATGGAATGTCTACAATAGTGAAATGCTTGTATCCATTGAATTGGCATGAAAATTTACCATGTAACGCTTTGGTTACCTGTGTATTTAGATTGTATTTGTGTGTGCTATGAGAGAAGAAGAACATAAAGGATCTACAACTAGTTTTGCACTGATTAAGGCAACCACGCTTTGTGGGGCAGTTTGCTATGTGGGGTTGCCATCCTGAAAAAACATGAGTTGTGTGAATCTGAAAGCTCTTGTTGTTAGAGTCTCAACCATGGCTGATTTAGCTTCATATTCTCTCAAAAAATGGTAAAATCTGAGCTTGAAGGTTTAAATTGCTTAAGTGTTGAGTTGAAGTCTCAGTTAGGAGTGGGTGATCAGAAATATTTGATCATGTGTTCAACGGTGTTGTTTCGTGGGATTTGTTGAGGTGAGATCCTTGGTCTTTATCTTGTGGTGTTGTCTTGGGGGTTGTTAGAGGACAACTACCCAATTCACCTACCAATGTTGCTCTAGATACAGATGCTCAAGATAGGGAATGATTTGTCCCATCTTCTCGTCTTGGTACCTAATGCAAGTTAGAGTTGAATCATGAAGGATCTACACAGGCACCAAGCTCAATGTGAGCCCTTACACATACTAAGGCTTTAACTTATTAAAGTTAAATTTATTTTTAAACTCTACTCCCTGCAAATCTGCTAAAAGGGTTATAGAGCCATTCTTTCCTAAACATACAATGTTGTAAGGCCCATCCCACTTGGGTTCCAACTTACTAAGAAACAGCTCATGACGGGCATCATAATACAACACCAAAATTGACACTTTCACAAATTTGTACTTCTTAGCCCAAAGATCATGAAGTTCTTTCATTCTCTTATTTCCTACTTGATGTAGTAAAGCTTGCAATTGAATCTCATCAATATGTGCAAGAGAACTATATAATTCTTGTAACACTTTTGCCTCTCCCAACAAATGATTGAGAGCAAATCACACAGTGGGTAGCTCTATTTCCAATGGCAAAATGTACTCTTCCCCATACACTAGCTTGAACAGGGTGTGGCTTGTAGCTCTCTTGAATGTTGTGTTGTAAGCCCACATAGCCACATACGATTTCTTATCCCAATCATGCTTACTTTCCAATACTATATTGGATAAGATTTCCACCACTTGTTTATTTGTACTCTCAACTTGGCCATTGGCTTGAGGATTATACGGGGTAGTTTTATTGTGCTTAATCTTCAAAGCTTCAGTCAAGGCCACTATAACTTTATTCAAGAATTGTGTCCCTTGATCAAACACTATCTCCTTGGGTGGACCAAAATGGCAAACAGTTTGTTCCATAATGAAACTAGCCATCTCCTTAGCATTATCCTTCACCATTGCTCGAGCTTCAGACCACTTTATAAAGTAGTTAGTTGCTACAATAATATAACACTTACGCATAGTTGATGAAGGGTATATTGGTCCCACAAAATTGATACGCCATTTTTTGAAGGGTAACGTAACTAAAATAAGGTTTAGGGGCTGCTTTTGATTTTCCTAGCATAATGTCTTTGACATACATCACAATGCTTAACATAACTGAAAGCAACTTGGAAAATTGATGGCCACCAATAGCTAGTAGGGAGGGATTTTTGGGTAGTAAGCCATCTAGAAAAATGTCTCCCACATGTTGAATCATGGCATTCCTCAAGAATGAATGTTACCTCATCAGGTACTACACAACAACGATAAATGTCATCTACTCCTATCTAATACAAAACACTAGCTATAATTGAAAAGTGTAGTGCATATTGCTTAATCTTTCTCTTTTTTGACTTTGATAGAAGCCTTAAATCCCCTTGTAGATAAATAATGCATTATAGCTGCATACCAAGAAGGGATGGAAGCTGTATTGATCTTGAATAAACCTTCAATGTCACTTTCTTTAGCCAGAATTTTGTTTGGCTCCCCAAAATCCACAAGGCATTCCACAATACCCTGTAGCTTTGGCGGCTTAGTCCTAATCTCATAATCAAACTCTTGCAAAGTGATTAACCAATTTGCTAAACGGTCAGTCGGATACAACTTATTCATCAATAATCTAAGTCCTTTTGCCTTTCCTAAAAAATACTACATTGTCATACAGAATATAATGCCTAAATTTATTTGTGGTGAAAACCATTCCAAGGCACAATTTCTCTATATAAGTATAGTTGACTTCAAATATCCCCAACTTCCTATTAGCAAAGGCTATTATATTATACCATTTCTCTTTCCAAATTTGGGCTAAACAACAGATATTATACATTGTGGTTGCTGAAAATATAGAGAAAACTTCACCTATTCTGGGTGCTTTTAGAATTGGTACTTTTGCTAGTTCTTGCTTCACATCCTTGAATGGTACTTGATAGGCTTCATTCCACTCAAACATACTGTTAAAAGATAGGAGATTTGTCATTGGCAATGCTCACAAATGACAAAAAACTGTGTATCTCTTTTGGAGTATGCAACAAGCTAATAGCGACTATAACCTTTATCTTTTCTAGGTCAATCACAATACCAGCCAAACTAACCACATGACCCAATAAAAACCCATAGGGCACCCCAAAGATACACTTCCATGGATTAAGAACAATGCAGAATTGTCTACAATGCTCAAAACATTTCCTTGGAGTGATCAATTGTCTTCCCTTGTGATGCCTACCCCCAAATCATCAATTAAGAATTTTAACTCTTTAGGGGAGATGTCACCAAAAGTCTTATCAACTGTACGTTGCGCCAAGAACCAGGACCATTCCATAACCCACAGGCCATCACATGATACACAAAGGTATTGAAGATAGTGATAAACATCATTTTAAATTTGTCTTCCTATGCAATAGCCATTTGGTTATATCTAATAAAGCAATCCATAAACAAATAGATTTCCCTACCCACTAATTGATCCAAAATCTGATCAATGAATAGTAACGTATAGTAATCCTTAACCATTTAACACCATATTGGGAAATATGGGAATTTCCCATAAGTTTGGGACACATGGTCAAATCTTTGGATTTGTCATAACTTGAACACTATAACTCCAAATCAAGTGATGTATAGCTCAATAGATTCCATTTTTCAAGTGCTTTCTAATGATAGGTCACATCATATGGTTTTGAGAAACTTATGAGCATGTTATCCGGGTGCCACCTTTTTAGTATTTAAAAAGTGGGATTTGGTAGATTCCCAAACTCACTAATATTGTGTTATTTGATTATTAAGCTCTCTAAAATCTATGAAAAGTTGAATCTAATTATTCTTCTTTTTTTTAATAACAACTAGTAAACACCATTTTGTGTGTTGTACCAAAAACATCAATCTAGCTTTATGTAGTTTTGTCAATTCTTCGAATAGGCTATGCCTTAATTTGAAAGGCATCCGCCTTACTTTTTGTCACACAGGGTGGCTACCTTCATTCAAAGGAATCGTATGAAATAGCCAAGCTAGGAGGAATGCCTCTCAGCTCATCATAACTCCAAGCAAAGATGTCATGGAATTTTTGAATCAAGGACACATAGTCCTTCCTTTCTTCTAGATTGAGCATGGACCCTAGTTTAATTGGCCGTGAATTATTCATCATACCAAGGCCTAGCTCAATTACATCCGCATAACTTATCCTCTCCCAAGCTTCTATTTTCTCATTCAAAGTTACTTGACAGATATCCTCTATAGTGGATCCCTTGTTGGATTTGTCACTTGATAACATCTCACTGATAGATGGAGCATATAATGTATCTAACTTTGACGAGGATAAAGGAGGTCTCTCACTTTGAGGAGATTCAAGATAGGCTTCTACTACTACATGTCTAGCACCTCTGCCAAAGATTAGCTAGCCAACGGGCATATCAACTTGATAGTCTGCTTGTAAGATCCATGACTTGCCTAGTAATACTTCATAGCTAGGTCACCTTGCAAACCTAATGACCCTGAATTTGAGAATGCATTCCACATTGGAAACGGTCACATGGACTTTAGTAATGCAACCTTCAAGTTATCTTAAATTGTCATTCGCCATTTAGAGAATCATGGAGGCATATTTTTTTATTTATAATCCCAACCTCTCCATCAATTCTCAACTCATAATGTTGACAAAGGATCTCATGTCCACAATAGCATGATCCACAAATATTCCATCAATGTATGTTGCTACCCTTGGACAATACTTTTCAGCATGTTTAAACCAATTATCTCCTACTTGTGCTATTCCCAAGGGCTCAACAATATACTAGTGCAAATAATCTTCTTAAATTCTTTATGTACTCCTGGAGACAACTTAATCAACTACAAGCGGCTTACATCCGACTTAACTTCGCAAAGAGAACTTGCTAAATCAAATTCATGATAGCTAGCAAGAGCTCTCTGTTCATGCCATACCATTCTCTCATTTGGACTTTGAACCATCTTTGGTGCCTCTTTCTTGGCTTTGCCTTCTTCTTTGGCAACTCCTTATCCTTCTTGGGGTTGGCTTTACCATCACAGCCTTTAGAGGTCCACCTTCCATATCGGGATTAAGGACTTGCATCCCCTTATCATCTTGCTTAGGGTTTTCCTCGATAGGTTTTACCTTCTACCTCTCATAAAATGACTTGTAGATTAGAAGCTTTAGTGCCATTGACACAAATAGCTTCTATAAGACTAACTCCACTGCCACTAGGTAGTTTCTCTATCATAGCTTTCCCTCTTTGTAGTATTTGCTTCGGTCCCTCATCTTGCTGGAGATTATTTCCTTGCGCTCAATGATTAATTGGACATGGCTGCTTACTTCCTTGCTAGAGAGAGCTAAACTTACTCCAACTGGTACTACCTAGGTGGCTCGACTTCCTGCATATGTCACATTTAATATTTGGAAAATTCCTAGGGAAATGTTGACCATCATATCACTTATAACATAATCTTGAGGGGGAACCCTCTTTAGGGTGTCAAATCCCTATCAAATTTTGTTGTTTCTTAAGGAAATCGACATCAATGGCTATTTGCCTATATTGTTTAGTGATCATGTTAGTATAGTGCTTCATTATATCCTTAACTTTGCCAAGGACATTTGAGGCACTTGACTCATACTTGCAATCCTGTACTTGTCCTTCCATTGGCCTAACCACTTGATTGGAAATTGGATGTTGATTTCCTGGAACAACATTAGGATTCATCATTTGACTTTCAAGATTTGGTGGAGCCATCTAACTAGCCATACACATGGTCACCCTAGGAGGAGCTGCCAACATGGGCACATTTTGAATCATGCTTCCTCTCCCATTGTGAGTACTCATGGGCATCCCTTGACCTCCGTTTGAAAATGCCAAAGTATTTCCAACACATAGACTCAGATTCTAGTTTTTCCCAGAGGTATAAGCTGCTTATAATCGTGATTCTACCTCCTCTGCTCTTGTAATTAGCCTTATCAATGTCAGCAAAAGTAACACTGCTCAATTGTACTTGAATGTTAAAGTCCAACCCATTCAAAAAGTATTGCAACTGAGCAACAGCTAGAATAGGAATATAGGTTTGTAGGTTACAGAATACTTCCATTAGTTTCTTAGTATACCACGAACATTCTCGTGAGGTTCTTGACATGTTACATTGAGAACATCTAGCCAGTACATAGACCTCCCCTTTCAGGGACAAAATCTCTTCAAAAGGCCACAAAGAAAAAGTAAATAATAGTTATGGTTCTAGCTTCTAGGCTATGATACCATACTGCTAGCCATTCTTTCAAAGTCACATTGAAGAACACCATCAAGTGTCCTTCATCTTGAACTCGATAGTTAAACATTAAATTTTGGAATTCATTGATATGAAGTTCCACATCTTCCTCTACTAACCTATTAAAAATGGGTAGAGGAAATCCTAAGGTTGGCAAGTTTAACATTCCTGCTGGGATTGCAATGGGTTGCACCATAGTAACAACCTGATTCACTAAAGGAGTTTGAACAATTCGAACTATTTCTCTACTCAAAGTGGATTGACTAATTGGAATAGGAGAAGTACTAGAACTCTCTCCTCCTAACCGACTATGCATGGGGCTAGGGTTACTAAGACCCCTCCCTTGTAGGGATATTGGACAACTCTTTGCGGAGAATATCTTCTAATAATTTTGGCCTGCCATCTAGCTTGTTCAACTCTTTCTTGCTTTTGAGCTTGACAATCTTTTGAATCTACCACTGTCTTTTGGCATACACTAATAAATAGGTCCCTATTGACCAAGATTCAAAAACTGCCACTTATTAACAGCTCTCGAAAAACTCACCATCTGTCGGGACCTAAAATGGGCTTGACAGTGGCTTTAAGGCGCTAGCCAGGTGTTTAATACTAGCAGCTCCTGAAAAACTCACCACCTGTCGGGACCTAAAATGGGCCTGACTGTGGCTTTAAGGCACTAGTCAGGTGTCTAATACTCACCTAAAACCACCCCACATGGACTCACAACCAGGAGCGACTAAAACTTTGTGTTTATATAATTCTGTAGTCCAATGGATAATTCTTTTCCCACACTCTTGAAAGGGAGTCCCCAAACATGCTAGTGTTATACACCATGTAAGTACACACAAAGGAAGCATCCCTCGGCTCACCAAGGCTCCACAATGACTCTCCTACACATCCACGATTGGCCTGAAGATGCACCATGAACATAGAACACATTCAAAAAAATTACACTCTTTCACTTGATCGATCCAAGAGATAATGAATATCCTCACTAAATAAACCCCAAGGAACTAATTATATAGCCCTATGGCTTAGGGTACCTCACACTCTCCACGTAGGTCATTGCTTATACAAATAGGTGCTATGCATCTAGGATACGATATCATATGGTGCATGCAATGCAACCGTGTATGACTACTATGCTCAAGAAAATTTATTCATTAAAAATTAGCAACATGAAAGTGCAAAGATAGTTCTTTTCATGATTTTATTCTAATACGATAGTGCTTTGTTCGTTAGGGCTAGTAACAAGCTTTCTCGTGCTATTAGAATCTTTTAATTTTAGAAAACACCAAACCCTATATGATATGCATCATAAAACATTAGAATTCAGTGTACCACTCAACAACCCCCCTCTCCCTACAATTTAGAGTTATGCATTCGTTGGTAGGTTCAAGGCATGTTTTTCATATATTTTCATTTATATGAAAGTAATAAAAACTCACTTTAACAAAGAGATAGGGCTAAACTAAGGCTAAACCTCATGCTTCAGCTCTACCATACGTTCATAAACAGAAATCTTATTTATTCTCATTTTTCGGATGCGATATTTTTTCCATTTTTCTTATTTTTCACTATTTATTTAAAGAAAATTATTGATAACTACTGATTTTTTGGTTTAGATTGATTGAACACAAAAACCCAAAAAATTGTATATTTTTCTTTAAATCGCATAGTCTTGGATTTTGCGTGTTTAGCATAAAATTATTATACGATTGATTTTTTGTGATTTCTTCAACATGATTGGCAAATCTGAGTATTGGCAATCAAATACAAGCATTTTCAACCACTTTCAACCAAAATTGATCATAAAATGATGAAATCGATAACTTGCTCATAAAATCATGCATTATGACATGCATATTTTTCAATTGGGGACTCGCTAATGCTCTTCAACAGCCCACTGACGATCCGTCCAATCTCGATTCATGTCCCTTTTCACTCCCACATCATCACATGAACAAAATCATCCATCTTAGTCCACGTCCTTCTCTTTTACATTGATCCATGAGAACAAACCACGAGAGGAGAGAGAAGAGAGCAAAGAGAAAGACTAAAATCAAATCTCTTCATAGAATGCATCAAAATTTGCACCATTTGTTGTGATGGAGGGCAAGGAAATTGATCATCTCAAGGCCTGGAGCATTTATCTAATGGTGTTGATAAGAAAAATACAATTTTTAAATCAATTTGTGGAGCACTAAAACCCCCCTCCCCCTCCCCCTCCTCCCCTTGTCGTTTCATCCTAAGCCTAATTGAGCTTTAAACTTCAAACTAGTTCAAGTTCCTCATGTTCATGCTTTGGCCTAAGTGGTTTTTTCAAATTTTAGAGGGCAAACATATTTGGTTTTGAGATCCGTTTGGATGAATGACTTTGTGACATTGAAATCTATAAACTTGTCCATGGTCATGTGCTTCCCGACTCCTAGATTGCATAGCTACTTCATATCGCGAAGCCTTGCGGGGATTAAATGGAGGGTCAAACGGACTTTGATCAACAAATCGAGAATTGCTTTGGGTTCCTAGCATTGAACTTCATCTAGAAAAACTCTAGCTCATTGGTCCAAAAACATTTTATTTTGCATGAAAAATTGGTCTTTTACAACCTCTCGAGCTCTTTTCTACTTCAAAAAATGGCTCTAAAATCCGCTCTCCGCAAAGTATACCACTTCGTAAAAAATTGGACTTAGATTCAACTAATCATTGGAGCTTAGTAAGTTCGTGTGGTGGCATGGGATTTTTATTCTTCTTGAAGGATGTGATTAAGTGTTGGCTTAAGGTCTGTTCCCTTAAAATTTCATTGGCAAGATGTAACTCATTTGCTATGTGTTCATCAAGTAGGTTGAGGTCCAAGCATTCATAACTTCTAGAAAACAATGCAAAAGTTGATTCTAATCATTGGATGCACATTACCAAGTCATCTCCTGTGTCCATGGCCATGTTGGAAACAAATTCACGAATGGACCATCATTACTATGATGGCTTAAGGCCTACTGGTAGATTTGGTTTAATTGGAATGGACATGTTAGTACTTGGTGTTTCTACTTTGGGATTCTCATCAGGTTTAGTGAGTATGGTTTGAGAAATTGATTGGGTTTGAATTTTGATTGATGCTTTGCCATCGGATCGTGTAGTGGTAAACACATCAAAGATATTAGGTGGGAGCTCCTTGATAATTGGTTTCTCATTGACCATTGGAGCACTCATGGATTGAGCACCCTTCCTCTTGGCTTTTCTCTTGCCTTGTTTTGATTTACATTTCTGGGCATTATTTTTTGAAGCCTTGGATTGAGGGGCATACATGCCATTTGTGAGTTTGGGTAGCCACATCAAGGTGTTACCTTCATACTAATCTTGGGCACGCAATAGGGCTTGTGGGACCCACTGCGGCCAAGTCACCTACACACCATAGGAGCACCAAATCCTCCATTTAGATCTAGAGTATGAGGCATGAAAACTATGAGTTCCTAATGATAGGTTTTTGTGAGGCTATGGTCTATGCTTGGGGACCCACTTGATTGTTTGATGCATATCTTTGGGTGTGGTTTCTAGATATTGATGGGACTTCACAATAGGTGTACGTTGTGATGCACTACCCCCCACCTTAGGGTTGATACTAGGGTTAACTACCAATGGCACTATAGGCTTTTGGGTGGCTGTAATGACCTTTCTTGAAAGCCTTTACTGTTCTAACATTGCTTGGTGCATTATCCCCCACCTTAAGGTTGACACTAGGGTTAACTACTGGTGGCACTATAAGCTTTTGGGTGGTTGTGGTGCCCTTTGATGAAAGCCATTACTATTCTAACATTGCCTATGGCAAGACGGATGTGTTGGGAGTCGTAGTCCACATTATAGTGAACTTGTTTTTTGAACACACAACCCAATAGTGATTCCTTGTCGACACTTTTTTTGTTAGATAGTACATAAAAGATGATGGGTAGGCTCTTAGTTTTGATAGAAGCCATTAGTTTGCACTTCCCCAAGAGTGGATAGGACTTCCCTCAAATGGGTTGAGTCTTGCATTGGTTGGGTTGCAAATGGGATTAACCAATAGTGGTCTAGTGATCATACATTAAGATATTCTAGTCAACTCCCTCATCAATTAGTGTATCAAAAGTGTTTAACTTTTGAGTGGTCATTGTTATACGCATGTATGCTGGTGCTACTACTTCCTTATCCTCATTCTCTATTTTAGTGATAATGGCAAATCTCACATTCATTGGTGGTTCTATCATTGGAGGTTCATGAAGTGGATGTGATGCAGGGCAATAATCTTTTATGCGACTTCCATTGAAAAAGTCTATGCCCTTCCCCTCTAACGTTTTGAGTTCTACATTGCTTGTTCTATTATTAATGTTGCAAATCTTGAAAGGTCCCAATCCCGTGAATTTCATCTTCAGCTTGTGTCCCTTGACATAGTATAGCAAGATTAGGTCTACTTACTCAAAGTCTCATTGTTTGATGTGCTTGTCGAACCAACTCTTGCATCATGCCTTCTCATAGATTAGGGCATGGGTTGCAATGAGACAAGTCTGAGATAGGCATTCTAGCTCTACCAAGTGTTTTTTCCATGCTTCTTTGCCCTCCCATCTCTCTTGGACTGCTATTCTCAAGCTTGGAATAAAGAATTCCACAGGTAGAATCACTTCAATTCCATAGGTCAATTTGAATGGGATTTGTCCTATGGCCATTTTTTAGGGTCCTATGTGTGTGCCGATAAAGCTACAACAAGCTTTTTGTCCCAATCACTTAGTGAAGTAAATGCTACCTTTATTAGGACATTTACTACGATCTTGTTCATGGATTCAACTTTGATCATTAGCTTGAGGATAATATGGTGAGGATTTTCTATGGATTATCAAGAAGGTGGATAACAAGTGAGCAATACTTCATTGATGAAGTGTATGCCTTGGTCACTAATCAACTCTATGGGATAATCAAAACGTAAGATTACTTGCTCCCAAAGGAAATTGGACATGGTCCTAGTGTTGGTTTTATGAGTTGCTTGAGATTTTGTCCAGTTGGTGAGATAGTTTGTGCAACAATGATGTACTTAGCTTCTGAGTATTGTGCCACAGTGCTAATTTGACCAATGAAGTCAATTTTCCATTGATCAAATGGTTGGCATGTGATCATTATGGTCAAATCCATTTTGTGCTTATGGATAGGGACTTTGTTCCATTGGTACTCATCACAGTACTTCACAAACTTAGTTGCATCACAAAATAGCGTAGGACACCATAGTTGAGATTGGAGCACCTTGAGTGCTGTGGTGTCTCCATTGAAATTTCTCTAGCACTCCCACCATGTTCTTCCATGAGCACATCATGAATTTTGTGTTCACAGATACATCTCCTTAAAATTCCATCCTATCCTAATTGATATAATTGATTGGTATTCAATTGATGGGGTTGGATCTTCAAAATTAGAATCTTTAACCTAGATTTTCTTATAGGTCGTTCAGGCAATCCATTCTCTAGGATGTAAACTATATCATCCACCCAATATAGTGTGAGGTATGTTGCTCTAAACAAGTCTCGTTTGCTAGACATTTTTAAAAGATGTGCATATGGTAGGTCATCAATGATGCCCTATCTTGTCACTTCACCTATGGGTATGTGGGACATATGATCTACCATATAGTGTTGTTTTCCTTTGTATACTACGACAGAGAAGTCAAATTCCAAAAGAAAAAGTAACTATCGAGCAATGCATCCTATTATATAGGGTTTGTTCACAAGATAAAGCAAAGCTTGATGATCCACGAAGAAGGTAAAGGGTGTCACTAGAAGATAATGTCTAAACTTCTTTATAGCAAATACCATAGCTAACCCTTCCCTCTTTATTATGGAATAGTTCATTTTCGTATGAGTGATTTGTCTACTAGCAAAGCTCACTAGATAATCTAGGTTATGCTCACCAAGCTGGCACAACACTGTCCCCACGGTAAACTTTGATGCATCAATGTGCATATGAAAGGTAGTAGATTGACTTGGGGCTCTTAAGATAGAAGTTGAAGTTAGAGACTATTTAAGCCTTTCATAGGCTTATTGACATTCTTTGGTCCACTTGAATACTATCAATAGCTTGTACAAAGGTCTAGAAATCAATGCATAGTTCACCACAAACCACTAGTAGTACCTTGTGTGGCCTAAGAAGCATTGGACTCCCTTGAAGTTGGTTGGAGGGGGAAGGTCTACAATTACCCTAACTTTCGAGGAGTTTTTGGCTATTCCATTCCTCAACATAATGTGCCCTAAAATAAATTGTGCTTCACCTAAAACTGACAGTTAAGGGGTTTAGTGAGAGGCTATATATCCTACATCATTCAAAGACTATTCATAACATTTCTAAGTGCTCTTCCCAGTTGGTATAGATACACATGTCATCGATGAATACCTCCAACCATTGTTTGAGCATGTCCTTGAAGATGGCACATACGAAATGTTGGAAGGTAGTAGGGGTATTGGTCAACCCAAATGGCATGATTATGTAGGTAAACTTCCCCCATGGCGAATACCATCTTGTACATATCGTCTGGATGGACTTGCACTTGGTATAGCCTAAGAAGCCATCCAAGAAAATGTAGGATTTTTTTCCTACTACACTCTCTAGCATGTGCTCGGTATATGGTAATGGATAGTTGTCTCTCTTTATAGCTACATTGATCTTTTTATTGTTCATGCACACTTAAATATTTTCATTATTTTTCATGACTATTACTATGGGTGCTACCCAATCCATTTGCTCTATCTTGTAAATGAATCCTACATTTAGTAGCTTATCAATCTCTTCCTTCACTGCATGTGCATGCTTAGGATTCATTGCATATGGTCGTTGCTTAACTAGTATTGCATTGAAAGTCATGGGATTATTATGAGTCATGATACTTAGATCTATTCCTTTCAGCTCATGCAAACATATCGAAGAATTCCCTTAAGAGATTTGCGAGATTAGTCTCTTCTTCCTTGGTTAGGTTGTTCGCTATGTATATAGGTCAAGGCTTGTCATCTTGGGGTTTAGAGTCTCCTCTAATTTGCTCAATCATTCTTCCATCTGTGCCATATTCCATGGTTTCCACTTCCTCTTTGCTTTCCTCATCGATGGAATAATAGTCTTTGTACTCATCATTAGAATCCACATACTCAAATTGTGCATTATTTTCAGGGTTCCTGTCCTCAAGTTTTTTCTCACATGTAATGAGAACCTAGTTGTTTAATAGGCTTAAGTCATGCAACTTAGTCCATTTCCACTTGTTACTCTCCATGAGATCCTTGAGGGGCTTTAGGTTTGCGGTTGGGTTGCCAGCTAGGTCACTTGACAAGTACTTGAGGATTCTATGGGATTCTAATTTGTAAGTTGAGACATGATAGGTGATTGGTGTCGGTTGACTGATGGAACTCTTGGCCATCATGCAATAGGGGTAATGTGGGTAGGTAGGTTAGAAGTTGTGGCTTTGTTGGGTGTGCTAGTTGAGTCTGGTGCTTGCCTATATTCATCCTCATCATTAGAGAATGGTAGATCAATGGTTTCCAACACATGCATCTAGTCACAATCACCCTCAAGACAAGGAATGTACTTAGTTAGAGCTTCATAATCACTTTTGGCCTTTGGGTCACCCTTCAGCATGGTAGATATGGCATCTAGGTCCACTCATGTAATATCATCGCTCACTCTAACAAAAATAATAATAATAATAATTATCCCCTCCCCCCTATTGTCACCGACAAGTGGCGGGGGGGAAAAGGACGAAGTTGATGATAACGTGGAGGATGATAAGAAGGCAACGTGGATGAGAGGCTATCAATGATGATGTGGGGGAGGAAGCCGATTGAGAAGATGATGAAGAGGCTGATAATGATGATGATGATGATATTGATGGAGGGGGATGCCATGGGCCTACCACCCCTCCAAGCCACCTTGACCAATCCTCCATGTGCCATAGTGACAAGTGGTGGGTGGGGGAGACACCACCACCACCACTCTACTCCCTCCCCATGATCTCTTTCCCCCCTAATAATAACCCCCTTCCCTGCTATAAACTACCCCCCTCCCAATCGTAAGAAAAAAGGAAGGACGAAACACCTAGATGTTGCATAGGCAAAGAGAGAGAGTGTGTAAGAGAGAGACAGGGTAAAAGAGAGAGAGGGAGAGAGAGGAGACAGAGAGTGATAGAGAGAAAGAGGGTGACAGAGAGGGAGAGAGAGAGATAGAGAGAGAGAGAAGGAATAATCCAAGGGGTCTCCTTCTCTCCCCCCTCCTTAGAGGGTGATCATACATGGTGTTCTTATTCTCCCTGTTCCGCTTGGTTATCCGCAGCCTAATTTCCCCCTATTTGTCCTCCCTATTCGAGAAAGAGGCAGCTGAAGTCTTGTGGGGATTGCATTTAAAGCAAAGAAGACCAAGAAATAGTCCCCAAGCAAAGAATGTCAAATGTAGGTGGAAATCCCCTAAGCCGCAATGAAACCTCAGACGAGGACATCAACGCCAATCAACTATAGTACCGGTCGTAAGTAATGTATTTTCAAATTGATGGAGGCTTGCTTGATTCCCACATGAAATATGCTAGGCCTGTACCATGCCGCACGAGAATAGGACACTGAAAATGATAAATTTCATCTCAAGTATTCAAATATGGAGCTGCAAAGTGCATGTATCAAGAGAAGTAAATTGCATCTAGATATTATGTGACAAATTCATGCATAACATAAATAGCATATAAGATTCCAAGGTATTGTTGACTCTCCTTTTCTTCAAAATAATAGATATCTATTTCACCATATTGAAAGTATGTTGTAGCTTACATGCATGGCAGATTGCATGGTAAGTAATCTAGCTTAGAGAAAATTCAATCTCGAAACTCTAAGATTTTTGTTCAAGCTCTCGCTAATATCATGAACTATTAGTTCATTGGGATCTTGATGATGTGTATAGTTAAGAAAAGCAACAATCTTAAGGATTAAAACTAAGATTCCTTGAGATCCATTCAATAGTGACTATGTTTATCAATCCTATTCCGGGTTGGGCTAGATGCAACAACAACTCCAGGGAAAATGAAGAGCTTAAGGATTAGGAGACCCTAAGTCAAATGAAAGACTGATGCTTCTGTACTTGTTGGGAGGAAGGCTAGGTCATCGATCAATGTAAGTGATTAATAGAACTTATATCTTGTATAGTGTTTGAAACCTTAATATATGCCTTAGCCAAAAGAAGGGTGTGTGTGTTAAGTAAATTTTACATAGAACCGCTCCTGATCCCAAGGGGGAGAGAAAATATGTGATGGAAGGGTTATCATGACTATTCTTGCAATGTTTGGAAAAGAGTACCACTTTTTTATTGGTTGATCGAATAACACCCTAAATGCTTATACAATCAACTGATTGTTGGATTGTGGCTTGGGTGATTATTCCAAGTGCTTGTGATTGATGATAAATGCATGGTAGGGGTTTGTGATGACAAGTTGCCATGGGGATAAAGGAATGTTTTTCTTGGAAGATGATATTAGGCTGATTGCCTTGATTGTGCTTGATTCTTAACCGGATTAGTTAAGGAGAGGATATTTTTGTATTGCTGGATCATCTCCAAGTCATGCCAACTCGAGAGGGCACTGCTCGATTCATGAGCTGAAGGTCTAGTGGTGAAAAGGCAAACCACGGAAATTGTGTTTTACTCCTATGCCGCTTGGGGTCAGGTGGAGCTCTGGACACCCCTTGCTTAGTCTGGAATGGAGTTGAAGACTACTGTGAGCCCAATGCCTATGGCGTTGGAAGATCCTATTCTAGATAAAGGATGGAAATTATAGTGCCATGTGATTTATATTGGGTACTTCTGTTGGACAGAAGGGATACATAATTTCTCATGTATGGGTAGGAGACAAAGATTAAAGTGAAGATAAGTTAAGGAATTTGTTTAAACTTATTTGTCAAAGGATTGCTTGCTCTATATTTGTGTATGTGCTATAAATTACACAAACTAATCCTATTCCTTGAAAGGATTAATTAATGAAGTTGATTTTAAATGTCACACATAAATGTGATAGGACCTAATTAGATGAGTAAAGAACGCCTACTGAGGGAAGCGGGTGGATGGAACCTCCGATGGGTCTATCCTATGGTAGGGTGGTCCCAGAGAATTGGGAGGCTTCTCACAAGGTTTTACAGCCTATAGGTATTGATAGGTTAAAACCTAATTCATGACGTTTTAGGGGACGGGAATGGGACTATGCCCTATGGGTAGAGGGGTTGAGCGGTGCATCCCTCTCGTTTCCCATTCTCTTTGAACCAAGTGCGGCATGGATATGCTTTGGCTTGAGTACCACTAAGTAAAGTAGGATGTCCAGGACCTGACGCTAGAATGCTATCAGGAGACCTTGACCCCTAGGAACCCAGATTTCATGTCGATCCTAGTGGGTTCGGCCGCAAACATTCCATTGCAAGGCAGACTTGAGAAACCTTAAGGGACAAACCCTGGAACATTCCATGGGAGTTCTGGGCACTTACACTTAGATTTTTTTCTTGATGGACCACTAAAACATGCTTTGAAAGCCAATAGGCATGCATGTTACAACTCGTGAGGTTTTCCAAGTGTCCATCTCTACTTGGACTACCTTTGATCTCTTGCTTAAGAGTATTTGTCCATTATCCCAATCCTCAAACTTCCTTTGATCTATTGCCTAAAAATATTAGGACACTACCCCTATCCTCTATCACCTGTCATCCAAGGTTTTCCTACTACTTGATTGGAAGTTGACACCCTAAAGAGGGTGGTGCATCAAGATTTGGCTGTAAGTGATGCAGTGGTCATCACTTTTCAAGAAACTATCCTAATGTCAAATGTGATATATGTGTAAAGTCAGCCATTTAGATAGTACTTGCTAGAGTAAGATCAACTCTCTTCAACAAGGGAGTAAGTAACCAGGTGTCCAATAAATCATCGAGCATAAGGGAATACCCTTCAACGAGATGAAGGACCAAAACAAATGCTACAAAGAGGAAAAAATTACAGTTAAGGAGCTGCCAATAGTAGTGGTATCTACCTTATCGAAGCTGTGTGTGTTAACACCACTAATGGTTCCAATTCGTGAGTCATTACAAAAGGATAAAAGTTCAAAGAAGGTGATAGGGATATTATAAAACCTGTTGAGAAGAACCCTAAATACGATGATAAGGGGACGCAAGTCCTTAAACTTGATATGGAAGCCAGTCCTCTAAAAGTTGCTGATAGAAAAATTGACCCTAATAAGGTGTTGCAAAAGAAGAAGATAAAAGCTAAGAAAGAGGTAGCAAAGCCTATTAACAACTAAGAGAAAGAATGGCTTAGTGGGAGAAGAGAACCATTGCTAGCTATCATGAATTTGATTTAGCAAATTTTCTTTGCGAGGTAAAGCTTGGAGTGAATCTCCTGTAGTTGATCAAGTTATCTCCAAGAGTGCATAAAGAGTTCAAGAAGATTCTTTGGATTAGGTATATCATTGAGCCCTTGGGAACAACTCAGGTGTAAAATCATTGGTTTGAACATGCTGATGTTGAGATATCGAGCTCCACTCGTGATATGCCAGGGTGACCATTATGCATTTATGTCACCGACTTGTTAGCTGCAGATGCGGTTGGTACACCGCCCATAAATAATAGTTGGATGATAGCTATCCTTATGTACTCTAGTTCGTGGCTCAGTTAGTATGTGACCTTAGTTAGTTGAGTTTGGTTTGAGACCCACATATAGGGTTCTTCTATTTCTTTGTACTAGATTTCTTTTTGGCTTACACAACTAGGAAGAGGAAAATTGTTTTCAGCCTCCATCTTTGTGTGTATTCCTCCATTGTGTAAGTGAGAAAGCTACAAGTGAGACTCCTTTCTTCTCTCCCACTATCTTTACATGGTATCAGAGCTTGGTTCGTGGTAAGGAGCTCAAGAATGCAAACCAAGTTCGCGGTGTCCTGGTAAGAGGACCAGTGTTGCTTTCATTTTTCGAGTGTGGGAGCAAGTCTCTGCAGGTAGCACAGCCAGAAAGTGCAAGAGTGCATTGTCTCAGATTGAGACGCCCTTTGCGGTGTAGCAAGAGATGGCAGTATATACTACGGACAAGGGCTTAGCCCTCGGTTACCCTATTTTTTTGATTCGAGGCCATTTCGGGGCCCGTTTTGAAGGCAGCAGAAGTTTTCCGCACGCACTCAGGAAAAGGCCCTATTTTTTGCTGTGCGACCACTTTCTACAGGTTGGTGAAAAGTTGCCACTGAAATTGCATCGTATGCTTGTGTACAGAGACATTGGGAGTTACAGAATCATCCTTGTTGCCTGTTGATGCAAAATCGTCACTAGGAAGTGACTGTGTGGTCAAATACCACTTTCGTCAGTTTTGCAGATTTACCCTTGTGAGGCTGAAGCTGTGTTTTTTGCATTGACAGAATATTTTGCAGTGTTCTCTAATGGCGTTTGATTCTCTTTCACAGATTGTCACTGAAAAGCTTGACAAGAACAACTTCCAAGCATGGAAGTTTAGAATGACGAATTTCCTTATGGGAAAAGGATATTGGGAATTCATTATAGGAAATGATGAAGAACTAGTTCTTCCTGATGTTCCTAATCAATAGCAAATGCAAGCATTTAAAGGATGGCATGAGAGAGCCAAAAAAGTTATGTATTGGCTGTTTATCAGTATTTCAAACTCTATGATTGTGCATATTCAGGATGCAAGTACGCCAAAGGAGGCATGGGATACTTTGTAAAAAATGTATAGCACAAATATGCAAGCCAGGAAAATACAGCTCAAGCAAGAGTTGCACAATGTGCAAAGGTAAAGTATAAGTATCAATGACTACAACATGAAGGTGAAGAAGATTGCAGATGCACTTGCTTCCATTGGGTCGCCAATGGAAGATGATGATTTAGTTTCTGTGACCTTGAATGGTCTAGGAAAGGATTATGTACAGTTTCGGACATCCATTTCCATCCATGAAAGATTTCATGATTTTGAGGAGTTGATTGCTCTTCTAATTTCTGAGGAGTAGAGAAATGGTGGTGCATCTTCTTCAGGAGGAACTTCAAAATAAGCCGTATTCTACTCAAATGATGCAAGAGGTAGAGGCAGAGGTAGAGGAGGCCGATCTGGAGGCCTTGGTAGAAATCATAATATGCAGCAAACTCAAGAAAACTAGTCCTATGGAGGAGGACATGGTAACTCTAGATGCAGGGGGAGCCAAAGAGGTCGTGGTGGATGGCAAAGAGGCCAAAATGCAAACAACAATGTTGAATGCTACTACTGTGGTAAAATGGGTCATATGGCTAAAGACTGCTATAAAAAGTAGAATGACATCATGAATGGAAAATTGCAACAAGGGAATTATGCATCTACTAGTAGATAGTGTGATGACAGAAATGAGCATTTGTTTATGGTGCAGCACATGACCAATTTTGTGACAAGTGTAGAAGAAAGCAACGATGTGTGGTATGTTGACTCAGGTGCGTCAAACCACATGACAGGTCATGTAGAATGGATGCAGGATGCAAGGAAAATGAAAAAACCAAGATTTGTGGAGACTGGTGATGATACTGCACATCCTATTGCACAGATTGGAAAAATTCCTTTGTCTATGCAGGATGGGAAAAAGAAATACCTACCACATGTATTTCATGTCTCGAATATCACCAAGAATTTGGTTTCTGTTGGTCAAATGGTTGAGCAGGGCTTGCAAGTCAGATTTAATCCTCATGAATGCTTTGTTGAGGATATGAAAAATAAAGGTTACTTGATAACAAAAGGAAAAAAGAAGGGTAGAATGTTTACATTGGATGCAGACATGCCTGAATTGAGTGCAACAATGTTTGCACATGGGACCAGTGTAGTTGCAGATATTGATATCTGGCATAAATGCATTGGTCATGTTAATGTACAATGACTTAAATCAATGCAGGCCCAAAATATTGTTGCAGGATTGCCTAAATTCAAGGTTGCAGAAATGCATAAGATATGTGAAGCCTATCAATTTGGAAAACAGGAAAGGAAACCATTTCCTAGACATGTTCAAGAGAGTAAGAAGCCACTGGAATTAATCCACTCTGATGTGTGGACCACTAAAGTTGCATCTATTGGAGGCTATCATTATTTTGTCACTTTTATTGATGAGACTATAGCAGAAAAGTTTGGGTGTTTTTTATGAAAAAGAAAAGTGAAGTGTTTGGGCATTTTAAAACTCTTGAAGCTATGTTGAAAAAGAAACATGCCTGCAAATAAAATGCCTAAGGTCAGATTGAGGGGGAGAGTACCTCTCAAATGAGTTTACAAGGTTCTTGCAGGAGCATGGCATAAAGTAGCAATATTCATGCAGTCATACACCACAGCAAAATGGAATTGCAGAAAGGAAAAACAAGCATATTGGAGAGGTATCTCGTGCCATGCTCAACGAAAAAGACCTGCCAGATTTTTATTGGGCTGAAGTAGTTGCTACAGCAGTCTACATAATGAACAGGACTCCCACTGCAACAATACATGGGATGACTCTAGAGGAGAGGTATACTGGTAGGAAACTAGATATTTCTCATTTGAAAATTTTTGGTTGCATTGCCTATGTTCATGTGCCGGATGAGTTGAGATCCAAGTTGGATTCAAAAGCTGAGAAGTGCATCTTTATTGGTTACTCTCTACAGTAGAAAGGGTATAGATGCTATAACCCTTCTACTTGTAAGTTTAAAGTGAGCAGAGATGTTGTTTTTGATGAGATGAGTAGTTGGTATAAACCTGTAAATGTGATTGATGATGTAGATGCACAAAATGGTAATGCTGTGCAGAATTCACAAGAGCAGTCACAAAATATTAGTGGAACTAGAGTGTCCTCTAGCAGTGGTTCACATTCTTCGCCATGGACAGGCAGATTGAGATCAGGAGAATCTCCTCAAAGCAATGCAGATAGTGGTATGCAGGTATCATGAAAAGGAAAAGAGAAGGTAGATCAGCCCATGTTTGATGTGAATGCAGGTCACTCTTATGTGGATGGTGAATCCGGTGGCTCAGAACAGAGCATTGATGATGAGTTGGGTATTCCTTCTGTTGTTACACCTTGAGTAAGGAAGACCAGGGATGTTTTGAGAGCACCTAGAAGTGAGCCTACTTTGCGCAGGTCTATTAGAGCTAGGTATCCTATGGATAGGCTGAAATATGATGGATTTACAGCCATTCACTATGCCTATATGGTCAAAGTGATACAGGAACCATAACCCACTTCTTTTGAGCAAGCCATGGGAAAAGAAAAATGGGAGAAAGCCATGGATGAAGAAATGGATGCCTTGGAAGCAAATGCTACATGGGAATTGGTGCCTTTGCCTAAAGATAAGGATGCAATTGGTTGTAAGCGGGTTTATAAGGTGAAGCACAATGCAGATGGTTCTGTGAACGGATACAAGGCAAGATTAGTAGTCAAGGGGTATGCACAAACATATGGCATTGATTGTGAAGAAACATTTAGTCCAGTTGCAAGGATGGCAACCGTAAGAGTAGTCATTGCTATGGTTGCATCAAAGGGATGGTCTTTACATTAGATAGATGTAAAGAATGCCTTCTTGCATGGTGATTTGCAAGAAGAGGTCTATATGGAGTAGCCATCAGGTTATATGCATGCTGTTCATTCTGAGTTTGTTTGTAGGTTGAAGAAAGCCTTGTATGGCTTGAAGCAAGCACCTAGAGTATGATCTGACAAGATAGGATAATATCTTGTCACTATTGGCTTTCAGATTTCCAAGGCAGATTTTTCACTTTATGTGAGAAAAACAGAGAAAGGTATTATGCTGCTTGTCATTTATGTTGATGATTTGATTATCACAGGTGATAGTGATGAATATATCCTTCATGTGAAAATGCTATTGAAGCAGAAGTTTGAGATGAAGGATTTGGGAGAATTGTGTTATTTCTTGGGTATTGAGATGATTAGATCACCAAGTGGGATACGGCTCTTGCAGAGGCAGTATGGATTGGACATGCTGTCCAAATATGGGATGACAAACTGTAAACCTATTTCAGTTCCTTTGGAGCAGAATGTGAAGCTGAGCATAGATGTAGGTGAGCTTCTGGAAGACCCTACTATGTACAGATGCATAGTAGGAAGTTTGATTTATATGACTATTACTAGGCCAGATTTGAGCTATGCTGTTGGATTGGTAAGTCAGTTTATGCAGGCTCCAAGGAAACCGCATTTGGATGTGGCTAGACGCATACTTAGGTACGTGAAGTCCACATTGCATATGGACTATTTTATGAGACTGGGGTTTAGATACAATTGCATGGATACACTGATGCTGATTGGGCTAGTAGCATTTCTGATAGACGATCTACCAGTGGATGTGTTCTCTTTTGGGATTGCCGCACTCACTTGGAGCAGCAAGAAACAACCTATAGTTGCCTTGTCGAGCAGAGAGGCTGAGTACAGGGGTGCAACAATGGCTGCATGTGAGGTAGCTTGGTTGCATAAGCTACTTTATGATATGCATCAGTCCCTACAGATGAGCCAGTTGTCATTTATTGTGACAACATGAGCAGTATACACTTGGCAAATAACCCAGTCTATCATGCTAGAACAAAGCACGTTGAGGTGCATTATCACTATGTGTGGGAGAGGGTTTTACTAGGTCTTATTGATCTAGTTTATGTTAGCACAGAGGATTAGGTAGCTGACATATTCACAAAAGCATTGGGCGCAGAGAAGTTGCGCAAGTTTAGAGACCTGCTTGGTGTGCAGAAATTGGGATTGAGCTTGAGGGGGAGTGTTGAGATATCGAGCTCTACTCGTGATATGCCAGGGTGACCGTTGTGTATTTATGTCACGGACTTGTTAGCTCTGCAAATGCGGTTGGTACACTGCCCATGAATAATAGCTAGATGATAGCTATCCTTATGTACTCTAGTTTGTGGATTAGTTAGTATGCCACCTTAGTTAGTTGAGTTTGGTTTGAGACCGACATATAGGGTTCTTCTATTTCTTTGTACTAGAGTTATTTTGGCTTACACAATTAAGAAGAGGAAAACTGTTTTCAGCCTCCACCTTTGTGTGTATTCCTCCATTGTGTAAGTGAGAAAGCTACAAGTGAGACTCCTTCCTTCTCTCTCACTATCTTTATAGCTGAAAAGTATTACCCAAGGATAGTAGCATACATATTGTGGACACAGGATCCTTTGTCAACATTATTTTAGAATTGATGGAAAGATTAGGGCTCGAAATCCAAAAGGATGCCTCCACAATTCTCCGAACAACTAATGACAGTTTAAGGAAACCAGAAGGTTGCATTACCAAAGTATGTGTGACTGTTGCTAATGTGGAATGCATTGTGTACTTCAGAGTTATCAAGTTTGTAGGGTAGCCAAGCTATCAAGTATTGTTAGGAAGGCCATGGATCTTGCAATATGATTATCAAGTTGATATACCCACTGGTCATCTAATTTTTGGTAGAGGTGCTCAACATGTGATGATGGATGCATATCCTAAATATCCTCAAAGTGAGACAGTACTTTATTTTCATTGGAATTAGATGCATTAGGTGATCTATCTAGTAGTGGGACTTCATCAAGTGACAAATCATAAGAGGGGTCAACTACAGAGGATGTTTACCAAGTGACTCTAAATGAGTTGATAGAAGCTCAAGCCAGAATAAGATATGCATATGTGATTGAGCCTAGACCTCACTATGTTGGCTGATCCATGACCAATTAATATGCTTAGTTTGAAAGAAAAAAAATACCACATATCCTTGATTCAAGAATTTTGTGATATTTTAGCCTAGAGTTATGATGAGCTGAGAAGTATTCCTTCCAGTTTAGCTATGCATATCATTTCCTTGAAGGAAGGTAGTTGCCCAATGTGACAAAAAGTGAGGCATATGCCTTTTGAGCTAAGGGATGGACTATTTGAGGAGCTATAAAAATTACGTAAGACTAGCTTGATATTTTCTATATAATACACAGAGTGGTGTTCATTAGTGGTTATCAAGAAAAAGAAGAATAATCAAATCTGGATATGCATAGATTTTAGAGAGCTCAATAAGAAAATGGTCAAAGATTACTCTTTGCTACTATTTATTGAATAGATTTTAGATTAGTTGGTGGATAGAGATATCTATTCATTTATGGATTGCTTTGTTGGATTAAACCAAATGACTATTTCAGAGGAAGACAAGTTGAAAACAACATTTATTACTGTATTTGGCACCTTTGCATATCATGTTATGCCATTTGGGTTATGCAATGCACTAGGTTATTGGCAATGTACAGTTGATAAGATTTTTGGTGATATTTCCCCAAAGAAGTTGAAAGTCTTTATTGATGATCTGGGGGCAACGACCAACAAGGGAGATATAATTGGTTATTTTAAGAAAAAAATTTGAGTGTTGTAGGCAATTTTGCATTTCTCTTAATCCAAGAAAGTGCATCTTTGGAGTGCCCTATGGCTTGCTATTGGGCCATATGGTTAGCCCAGCTGGTATTGCAACCAATCTTGATAAGATAAAGGTTATTGTTGCTATGAGTCTACCACATACTCCTAAAGAAGTATATAGCCTTTTGTCAATCGTTAGTGGGATACTATCAAAGATTTATCAATGCACTGGTAGAGAGGACATTGCCACTAACAAATCTACTGTCCTTCAATTGTCGGTTTGTTTGGAGTGACCCATATCAAGTATCCTTTAAGGATGTAAAGTAAGAACTAGTGAAAGTGCTAGTCTTGAAAGCACTCAAAAGAGGTGATGTCTTCTATATATTTTTGGTAGCTACAATACGTAGCATCATCACTATTTAGCCAAAATTTGGGAGAAGAAGTGGTATCATCCAATTGCATTTGCTAGCCATAAATAGGGAATATCCAATATTAATTACATCTACATGGAGAGGTTGTGCCTTAGGATGGTATTTGCAAATAAAAATTCACGTATTACATTCTCTATGAAAAGGTAGTATTTTATACGAAGGCAGAGGGGTTGAGGTTATTGATAAATAAGTTGCAGTCACCTGACCTCCTAGCAAAGTGATTAATCACTTTGTAGGATTTTGATTATGAAATCAAGGGTAAGCCACCAAAGATGTAGGGCATCACCGTTGAATGTCTTGTGGATTTTGGGGTTTGGCTGAAGGTAGTGATCTTGAGGGTCTATTCAAAATTGATACAGCTTCCATTCCATCTTGGTATGTAGCCATAACACACTATCTATTGACAGGGGAGACTGGAGCCACTTTGTCAAAGGCTGAGAAGAGGAAATTAAACAACAGACTTTGAAAATTTCCTTGATTGCAAGGACATTATATTGGCAAGGGGTTGATGATATTTATTGTCGATGTGTTATGCTTGATGAGGTTTCATTTATCTTGGAAGAGTGTCATGACTCCGCTTGTGGAGGACACTTTGCTTTTGCACAAAAAGCTTTAAGAGCCAGATATTGGTGGCTATCCATTTTCTAGGATGCATTTACATATGTTAGGAGATGTGATGTATGTCAAAGACATGGTAGTAGGGAGAATAGGACGTGCCCAGTGACTCCTATTATGGCTATACTACCATTCAAGAAGTTTGGCATCAATTCTATGGGTCCTCTTATCTTGTCATTCTCTGCATAGAAGAGGCATATCATAGTGCCAAAAACTGATTATTTTACAAAGTGATCAAAAGCATGAGCAACAAGGAAGGATGATGCACAGGAGACTGCTAGCTTCTTGCTTGAGAAAATTATCTACCGATTTGGTCTACCAAAGGAGTCAGTGTCGAACAAGGGAACCCATTTTTTGAATAACGTGATTAAGAGAATGACTGAAGCATGGCATATTAAACATAATGAAACAACACCTTATAATCCATAGGTGAATGGGAAAGTTGAAAATACCAATAAATAGCTTTTGGATATTCTATTGAAGATAGTATCGGAGAAGAAATGAGATTGGGATATGAAGCTATGTGTGGCTGTGTGGGCATATAATACGACCTTTAAGTGAGCTACCGGCCACACTCGATTCAAGTTAGTATGGCAAGGAGTGTGTACTACCCCTAGAGATTGAGTTACCGACTATAAGATTTAAAATTAACTATTGTTTAGGGAACAAAGGTGTACTCTTTGAGTGCTTTACAACTTTAGCATATCTGGATGAGCTCAAATTTCAGAGTTTGTTACATCAGGAGGTAGCTAAGTGTTGAATGAAGAAATTTCATGATTTAAAAGCAAAGAATTATACCTTCAAGAAAGGGAAATTAGTTTTATACTATGATACATGTAGGGAGTTGTTTCCTGAGAAACTAGAGCCTAAGTGGGATGGTCCCTACAAAATAATTAGAATTGAGAAAACAAGTCCACAACATTACTAGCACATTTGCAAGGAGTGGAGCTTACAAGATTAATCAAAATAAGATTAAACTTATTATCTTTAGGCATATTGATGAGATAACTGTCTTGTAGGTCAAGGCTAGACTAATTTGAAACCTACAAGAAAGGCTAAGAGGTGGTTGATGGGCAGCTAATTTCCTACTTAGAACACCCATATTTGGAACAAAGATAGCATCAAGGAATACTTGTTTGGTGGAGAAAAGATTATAAAGTGATCGAGCAAGAGGATGGGACATTTTACTGGGAGATCAAATTATTCTACCAAAGGATTTTGATGAGCATCCCTATTGGATTCAATGAAGAAGGTGAGATAGATCCTTTGGTTCATCCTCTAAATATGCTAAATTTTGACTACCATAGTTACAAATAAAGGAACGTCGGATGCGTGAACCCTTCATGGATATATACATTATATTTATTTAGATGGGTCCCAATAAGAAAGGGAGTATTAATAGAGATCCTCGACATAGAATCATAATGAAATTAGCTATCTACCTTGGGGTAGGATTTAGTAATAATATGGTAGAATATAAAGCCTTGATCATGGGACGGAATATTGCTAAGAAATGTGATATATGCCAATTATTAGTAAAAGGGGATTCCCAATTGGTTTTAACTCAATTGAATGGGATGTACACAGTGCAAAATCCCATTCTTCATATATATTATTGCATTGATATGAACATGATTGATGAGTTTGGGAGAGTGTCTCTTCAACTAGTTTCATGATATTGGAATTCGTTTGCCGATTATATGCCCGAGTATATCAAGTTCTAAACTATTTAAAAGTGATGAATAAAAAATAGTTGGAAATGAAAGACCAAGCTATAGAAGTCCTACCTATGTAACGTGCCCATGCCCAAGTACATTTTTAGTGGTCCATCGAGAAACAAATCTAAGCATCGCTGCCTAGCACTCCCATGGAATGTTTCGGGGTTTGTTGCCTAGGGTTTCTCGAGTCCACCTTGCAATGGAACGTTAATGGCTGACCCACCAAGATTGACTTGAGATTTGGGTTCCTAGTGCCCAAGGTCTCTTGTCAACATTCTAGTGTCAGGACCTAGACATCCTACTTTATGCAGAGATACCCAAGCCGAAGCAGACCCATGCTACACTTGGTTCAAAGAGAATGGGAAATGAGAGGGATGCATTGCTCGACCTCTCTACCCATAGGGCATAGTCCCACTCCAGTCCCCTAAAATAGCATGAATCGGGTTCTAACTTAACAATATCTAAAGGTCGAATGACGGAAAACCTTGTGAGAAGCCTCGCAATTATCTGGGACCACCCTACCATAGGACAAACCCGTCGGGGGTTTTGCCCACCCACTTCCCTTGATAGCTTTAGTTTTCTAATTAGGTCCTATCACATTTACATTCAAATTCAACTTCCTTAATTAGGCCTTTTAGGGAATGAGGTTCATTTGCATAATTTATGGCATAGACACGAATATAGAGCAAGCAGACCTTTTGACAAACAAGTTCCTTAACTTATGGCATAGACACGAATACAAAGCAAGCAGACCTTTTGACAAACAAGTTTCTTAACTTATCTTCAAGTTAATCTTTGTCTCCTGTCCATACATGAGAATTTATATATATTCCCTTCTGTCCAACAGAAGTACCAAGTCCAAATCACATGGCACCATAATTTCCATCCATTATCTAGAGTAGGATCTTCCAACTCCATAGACGTTGGGCTCACGACAATCTTCAACTCCATTTTGGACCAGGCAAGGGTGTCTAGAGCTCCACTGACCCCAAGCAACCTAGGAGCGAAACACAATTTCCATGGTTGGCCTTTTCACCACTCGACCTTTGGCCTGAGCAGTGCCCCTTCGGGGTAATCTATGGTGTGATTTTGGAGATGATCCACTTGTGCAAATATCCTTTCCTAATTAATGAATTAAGAATCAAGCATAATCAAGGCAATCGCCCTAATATCATCTTCCAAGGAAACATTCATTTATTTCCCATGGCAACTTATCGTCATAGACCCCTACCATGCATTTACCATCAAGCACTTGCAATAATCATCTAGATCACATTCCAACAATCAGTTTAATGCAAAAAAGCATTTAGGATGATGTTAGATCAAACAACAAAATGGTGATATTTTTTTCCAACATTGCAAGAATAATCAAGATAACCTTGCCATCGGGTATTTGCTCTTCCCCCTTGGGATCTAAGCGATTCCATACAAAATTTACTTAACCTTTGGCTAAGACACATGCCAAGGTCTTATACAACTATGCAAGAATGTAAATTCTATGGAGCACTTATAATGATTCAATAACCTAACCCTCTTCTTAGCAAGTAGGAAAGCATCATTCTTTCCTTTGCCTCGGGTTTCCCTAACCCCTTGAGCTCTCTACTTGGCTTTGAGGCCTAGAGTTGACTATATCTAGCCTAATCCCCAAACTTGGATTGATAAACGTAGTGACTATTGAGAGGATTCCAAGGCATCTTAGTTTTTAATCCTTATGATCATTGTTTGTACTAGTTAAGCACAACATCAAGTTTCCCAATCTAACGGCATGAGATATTAGTGAGAGTTTGGCAAAGGTCTAGAGCTTCAAAATGTTTCTCTTCTAGAATAAGTTGCTTGCCATGCAATCTATCAGACATGCGAGTTGCAACATATACCTTTGAAGTGATGAAAAATGCACCTACTATTGTGAGGATGGGAAGTTGACAAATGCTTGAAGCCATATATGTTGTTTGTGAATTCATCGCATAGCATCTAAGTACAATTAACTTCTCTTGATACACGTATTTGGGAAATTCAATCCTTCCAATACTTGTGATGCAGTTTATCCTTTTCAATGTCCTATTCTCGTGCGGTATAATACGGCCCTAGCGTGTCTCATGCAAAAATCAAGCAAGCATCCATCAATTTAGAAAAACATTACTTACGACCGGAACTGTAGTTGGATTGGTAGTGATGCTCTCATTGGAGGCCTTCGTTGCAGGATTTCCATTCACATGTGACATCTTCCATTTGGGGGCCATTCTCGATCTTCGTCTCTGCTAGATGCGAGTTGCACAAAACCTTCAGGCTTTTTCCTTGGTTAGCACACCAATTTTGGGGAGAGAATTGAGTTGCGGGGGGGGGGATAATTTTTGCAAGAAAGGGTATAGTGATTCATGGTCAATGGGGAAAAAGAGATGCATGTAGCCACCCTCTTTGCAGAGGAAGGGAAAGAGTTTGTTTCTCTCTCTCTCTCTCTCTCTCTCTCTCTCTCTCTCTCTCTCTCTCTCTCTCTCTCTCTCCCTCTTCTTCTTCTTCTTCTTCTTCTTCTCACCTCTCTCACCTTCTCTATCCCGCTCTCTCTCTATCTTCTCTTTCCTACAACATCTTGGCCCTCCTCCTTAGTATTGCAAATGGGTGGGTTTATATAATGAGGGAGAGTATTATTGGAGTGGCATAGTGGAGTAGTGGTGGTAGTGCCATAGCGGACTAGGACAGGTGGTTTGGAGGGATGGTAGGACTATGGCCTTGGCATTATTGTCATCTTTACGGTTGCTTCATCACCTTCATCTACTTCATCGTCTTCTACATTGTCACATTCCTTCTCTCGTCATCTCCTTCTCGGCTCCCTCTTCTACTAGGGTCTTCATGCCGTCTTTCCTTCTCGCCACCTATCATGTCCCCCCCTTTCCACTTGTCATCAGCGACAACAAGGAGGAACTTTTTTTCGATTAATTTTAATGAAAATAGGGAGGGGGTTTGCTGTGAAAGCAGGACGTTACATCCTCTCCCCTTAGAAAACTCGAGATGTCCTCATCTTGAAAGAAATTGGGGAAGACAAGCATTAACGGGGCTTAAGGCCTATGGGTTATGACCCATCAAGCATTCATTGTGACACTTTGATCACTCTTAAGCATGCGGTATTTTAGAATAACAACTTATTTTATTTGATACATCCGATTATGGATTACAAGAGAAGAGTGTATTGTAGTTGCATCTCATGGATATCTTCTAGGTGTTTCCTAAGTATCTGGTATATTTTGGACCACTGGAGCTTGTACAATTTCATTCCTTATAAGTTTAAGTTCTCTTTGAGTTATGTTGGGACAATTGACATAGTTATGTCCAATGTTGTGGCACTTGGAGCATTAGTGTGTAGGGTGCTTTGGACATTCCCTTTTGAAACGACCTAACTCCCTGGAATAAAAACAACGCAGAACTTTATTACTTGCAGTCACAAGATTCCTAGTTGTCCTTAGTAGGATTTTCTTCTTTAGGTCAAATTTCCCTGGGATCCCTTTAGTGGATCGGAGTGGTCCTTTATCTTGGAAATTATGTTCACAGATTGTCCTCTTCTTAGTTCTCATCTAATTCATCTATATATCCATGGAATGTACTTGTGCAGCCTCGTTTCCTTGGAGGCTCCATATCAGGGCAGTCTACTTAGACATGCCCTAGCTCATTACAGTGAAAACATCGGTGGTTGAGACATCTCCTACAGATGTGCCCTATCTCTATACAAAAGTGGCATCTCTTATCCTAATCTTTGGAATCATCTTTGCTACAACTGTCTGATTTAAGTTCTTGGATGATTTGAGTTGCTCGAAGTAATGCATCTTGCAAGTTTGTTAGACACATTGCTTCAAGACGGTGGTTCAGAGGAGTGTTCAGGCCATGGCAAAACTTGGATACTTGTTGCAAAATATCCATAGGTGGCACACATTTTAGTAGGGTTATAAACTTTGAGTAGTAAGCTTCCAGGGTTAATTCCAATTGCTTGAGCTTGAAGAATTCATTCATCCTCAAAGTCTGGTAGGTTGGCGGAAGGTATCATCTACGTACAACATCTTTCAATTGAGCCCAAGTGACCGTGACTTTAGAAACACCTTGATCTTTGCACCATTGCTTCCACCATATTCGAGCCTCTGGCCAACTAGCTTAAGTTTGGCTATCATTACTTGATTGGTAGCAATAGTTCCCGAAGCAGAGAAATAAACATCTATTGACTCAATCTATATATCTACCTCTGCTGCGATGTCTATCCCTTCTCCATCAAACTCAGGTGCCTTAATTTCCTTGAGAATGAATTTCTTCTCTTGCATATTAGCATTCATGGGTGCAAAATGTGCTTGACAATCAAGCCATACCATTTTAAGTATTCTATTTAAGATATGTCTATGAACCATATATTAATCAATCATGCCTCATTATGAAGTTTTTCTCTAATGCCAATTGTAACTTGCTCGCCTATCAGCTGTCCAAGTACATTTTTAGCAAACGAATCTAAGTGTCACTGCCTAGCACTCCCATGGAATGTTTAGGGGTTTGTCGCCTAGGGTTTCTTGAGTCTGCCTCGCAATAGAACATTTGCGGCTAACCCACTAGGATCGACCTAAGATATGGGTTTCTAGTGGTCAAGGTCTTCTATCATCATTCTAGCGTTAGGACCTGGATATCCTACTTTACACATAGATACCCAAGCCGAAGCAAACCGATGCTGCACTTGGTTCACAGAGAATAGGAAATGAGAGGGATGTGGTGCTCGACCTCTCTGCTCATAGGGCATAGTCCCACTCTAGTCTCCTAAAATGGCATGAATCGGGTTCTAACTTAACAATATCTAAAGGTTGCAAACGACGAAAAACCTTGTGAGAAGCCTCCTAGTTCTCTAGGACCACCCTACCATAGGAGGACAGACCTATCGGGGGTTCTGTCCACCCGCTTCCCTTGATAGCTTTAGTTTTCTAATTAGGTCCTATCACATTTATGTGTGGCCTTCAAATTCATATTTCTTAATTAGGCCTTTTAGAAAACACGGTTTGTTTGCGTAATTTATGGTACAGACACAAATACAGAGCAAGCAGTCCTGTTGACAAACAAGTTTCTTAACTTATCTTCAAGTTAATATTTGTCTCTTGCCTTTATATTCCCTTCTCTCCAATAGAAGTACCCAATCCAAATCACATGGCACCATAATTTCCATCCATTATCTAGAATATGATCTTCCAACGCCACAGACATTGGTAGTCTTCAACTCCATTTCAGACTAGGCAAGGGGTGTCTAGACCTCCACTAACCCCAAGCGATTTAGAAGCGAAACACAATTTCTGTGGTTGGCCTTTTCACCACTCAACCTTTGGCCCATGAATCAAGCAGTGCCCTCTCGAGTTAATCCACGATGCGATCTTAGAGATGATCAACTTGTGCAAATATCCTTCCTTAATTAATCCAATTAAGAATCAAGCATAATCAAGGCAATCAGCCTAATATCATCTTCCAAGGAAACATTTCTTTATTTCCCATGGCAACTTGTCATCACAGACCCTTGCCATGCATTTACCATCAAGCACAAGCACTTGGAATAATCATCCAGATCACATTCCAACAATCAAATTAATGCAAAAAATTATTTAGGAAAATGTTAGATCAAACAAAAAAATGGTGATAGCTTTTTCCAACATTGCAGGAATAATTGTGACCATCGGGTATTTGCTCTTCCCCTTTGGGATCTAATCGATTCCATGCAAATTTTACTTAACCTTTGGCTAAGACACATGCCAAGGCCTCATAGAACTGTGCAAGAATGTAAATTCTATTGAGCACTTATAATGATCAATAACCTATCAGCAAGTAGGAAAACATCATTCTTTCCTTTGTCTCAGGTTTCCCTAACCCCTTGACCTCTCTACTTAGCTTTAAGGCCCAGAGTTGATTGTATCTAGCCCAATCCCCAAATTTGGATTGATAAACATAGTGGTTATTGGGTGGATTTCAAGGCATCTTAGTCTTTAATTTTTATGATCATTGTTTTTACTAGTTAAGCAAAACATCAAGTTTCCCAATCTAACGGCATGAGCTATTAGTGAGAGTTTGGCAAAGGTCTAGAGATTTGAAAATGGTTCTCTTATAGAATAAGTTGCTTGCCATGCAATCTATCAGATGTGAGTTTCCACATATACCTTTGAAGTGATGAAAAATGCACCTACTATTGCGAGGATGGGAAGTTGACAAATGCTTGAAGCCATATACGTTGTTTGTGAATTCATCGCATAACATCTAAGTACAATTAAATTCTCTTGATACATACATTTGGAGAATTCAAACCTTCAAATACTTGTGATGTAGTTTATCCTTTTCAATGTCCTATTCTTGTGTGGCATAATATAGACCTAGCATGTGTCATGCAAAAATCAAGCAAGCATCCATCAGTTTGGAAATATATTACTTACAATCGGAACCACAGTTGGATTGGTAGTGATGCCCTTGTTCAAGGCCTTCCTTGTCGGATTTCCATTCGTGTGTGACATCTTCAATTTGGGGGCCATTCTTGATCTTTGTCTCTCCTGGACGCGAGTTGCACAAGACTTTTACACTACGATTCATGGTCAATGGGGAAAAAGAGATGTGTGTGGCCACCCTCTTCAGAGGGGAAGAGAAAGATTCTTTCTCCCTCCCTCTCTCTCTCTCTTTTTCCCTCTTCTTCTTCTGTTTCTCTCTCTTCTCACCTCTATCACCCTCTTTTTCCCTCCTCTTTCTTGCAGCATCCTTGCCCTCCTCCTTTATTGCAATTGGGTGGGTTTATGTAATGGGGGAGAGGTGGTATTATTAGAGGGGCATGGTGGAGTAGTGGTGGTAGTGTTGCAACAGATTGGGACAGGTGGTTTGGAGGGGTGGTAGGCCCGTTGCCTCGGCATTATCATCCTCTTCTCTCTCACTTCGTCATCTTCATCTACTTCATTGTCTTGTCCGTCATCATATTCCTTCTCCCGTCATCTCCTTTCGGCTCCCTCCCCTATTGGTGTCTTCACGCCGACTTTCCTTCCCGCCACCTCTCATCAGTGATGACAGGGGGGATTTTTTTAATTAATTTTAATTAAAATAGGGGGTTTTCGTACGGAAGTGGGACGTTACAGCCTAGTAGGAGTTCCTAATCCAATTGTCCTAGGTTAGGTAGGTAGTTGAGATCGCCACTTAGGATGACTTCTTTGGTAGTTCTTTTTAGCTTGTGTATGTTGGAGTAGTTGGTTAGTGACTAGTTCTAGATCTCTGTCAGATTTCACTTGGTCTATCCCTTGTGGGTTTCATGCCTTGATTTTGTTAGGGGGTAGGGTGAGAGTTATGTTTGTGTTTTGCTTTGTATTCTTCGTTGAAATAGCTTGATGCTCTCCATAGTTTATTTATGTACAGATCCATTTGTGGGTTTGTGGGGCTAGGTGGTCACTCTATCTTGTGGTTGCTAATGAGAGCGGGATTTTAAGTTGAAAAAGAGCTAGAGACATTACCCCTAGGAAGACAAGGCATCAGCCTCTAGGTCTCACTCATCCTTTGGAACCTACTAGGCCTTCACAAGGTAATGATTATCCACTCTTTGATTTCTCTTTGATTTCTTTTTCTTTTTTTAAGGGGTTGGGAACCCTTTTTACACACCTCCATATACTATAGTCTTCAAATATATGCATTGTTTATTTTTTAGAAAATTTTGGTAGGCTTCTCTAGCTGCCTCACAACTAATAGAAACCCCTAAAAATAGTTGCCTAGCAAGCTAGTAGAATGGATTGCTGAGATATCGAGCTCCACTCGTGATATGCCAGGGTGACCGTTGTGCATTTATGTCACCGACTTGTCAGTTGCAGATGAGGTTGATACACCGCCCATGAATAATAGCTAGATGACAGCTATCCTTATCTACTCTAGTTCCTAGCTCAGTTAGTATGCCACCTTAGTTATTTGAGTTTGGTTTGAGACCCATATATAGGGTTGTTCTATTTCTTTCTATGAGAGTTCTTTTTGGCTTACATAATTAAGAAGAGAAAAACTGTTTTCAGCCTCCACCTCTGAGTGTATTCCCCCATTGTGCAAGCAAGAAAGCTACAAGTGAGACTCCTTCCTTCTCTCCCACAATCTTGACATGGTATCAGAGCCTTGTTCATGGTAAGGAGCTCAAGAAAGCAAACCAAGTTCGCCGTGTTCTGGTAAGAGGAGTAGTGTTTCTTTCATTTTCTGTTTTGGGAGCAGATCTCTGCAGCAGGTAGCACAACTGGAAATTGCAAGAGTGTGTTGTCTCAGGTTGAGATGCCCTTCGCGGTGAAGCAAGAGGATAGTATACACTGCAGGTAAGGGCTTTAGCCCTTGGTGACCCTGTTTTTTTGATTTGAGACAATTTCGGGGCCTGTTTTGGAGGCAGAAGTTTTCTGCACGCACTCAAGAAAAGGACCTATTTTATGCTGTGTGACCACTATTCTATAGGTCGGTGAAAAGTTACTGTAGAAATTTCATCGTATGCCTGTGCGCAGAGACATTGGGAGTTACACAATCATCCTTGTTGCCTATTGATGCAAAATCGTCACTAGGAAGTGACTGTGTGGTCAAATACCACTTTCGTCAGTTTTGCAGATTAGCCCTTGTGAGGCTGAAGTTGTGTTCTTTGCAGTGATAGAATTTTTTGCAGTGTTCTGTAATGGCGTCTGATTCTCTTTCACAGATTGTCACTGAAAAGCTTGACAAGAACAACTTCCAAGCATGGAAGTTTAGAATGATGAATTTCCTTATGGGAAAAGGATATTGGAAATTCGTTGCAGGAAATGAAGAAGGACCAGTTTTTCCTGATGTTCCGAATCAAAGCAAATGCAGGCATTTAAAGCATGGCATGAGAGAGCCAGGAAAGTTATATACTAGCTGTCTATTAGCATTTCAGACTCTATGATTGTGCATATTCAAGAAGCAAGTATGCCAAAGGAGGCATGGGATACTTTGTCAAAAATGTATAGCACAAATACGCAAGCCAGGAAAATGCAACTCAAGCAAAAGTTGCACAATGTGCAAAGAGACAATATGAGCATCAATGACTACCACATGAAGGTGAAGAAGATTGCAGATGCACTTGCTTCCATTGGGTCGCCAGTGGAAGATGATGATTTAGTTTATGTGACCTTGAATGGTCTAGGAAAGGATTATGCACAGTTTCGAACATCCATTTCTGTTCGTGAAAGATTTCTTGATTTTGAGGAGTTGATTGCTCTTCTAATTTCTGAGGAGCAGAGAAATGGTGGTGCATCTTCTTCAGGAGGAACTTCAAAAGAAGCTGTCTTCTACTCAAATGCTGGAAGAGGTAGAGGCAGAGGTAGAGGAGGCTGATCTGGAGGCCGTGGTAGAAATCAGAATATGCAGCAAACTCAAGAAAACTAGTCCTATGGAGGAGGACGTGGTAACTCTAGAGGCAGGGGGAGCCAAAGAGGTCGTGGTGGATGGCAAAGAGGCCAAAATGCAAACAGTAATGTTGAATGCTACTACTGTGGTAAAATGGGTGATATGGCTAAAGACTGCTATAAAAAGCAGAATGACGTCATGAATGGAAAACTGCAACAAGGGAATTATGCATCTTCTAGTAGACAGGGTGATGACAGAAATGAGCATTTGTTTATGGTGCAGCACATGAACAATTCTATGACAAGTGCAGAAGAAAGAAACGATGTATGGTATGTTGACTTAGGTGCATCAAACCACATGACAGGTCATGCAGAATGGATGGAGGATGCAAGGAAAATAGAAAAACCAAGATTTGTGGAGACTGGTCATGATAGTGCACATCCTATTGTGTAGATTGGAAAAATTTATTTTTCTATGAAGGATGGGAAAAAGAAATACCTGTCCGATGTATTTCATGTCCCGAATATCACCAAGAATCTGGTTTCTGTTGGTCAAATGGTTGAGCAGGGCTTGCAGGTCAGATTTAATCCTCATGGATGCTTTGTTGAGGATATGAAAAATAAAGGTTGCTTGATAGCAAAATGAAAGAAGAAGGGCAGAATGTTTACGTTGGATGCAGACATGTCTGAATTGAGTGCAGCAATGTTTGCACATGGGACCGGTGTAGTTGCAGATATTGATATCGGGCATAAACGCATTGGTCATGTTAATGTACAGAGACTTAAATCAATGCAAGCCCAAAATATTGTTGCAGGATTGCCTAAATTCAAGGTTACAGAAATGCATAAGGTATGTGAAGCCTGTCAATTTGGAAAACAGGCAAGGAAACTATTTCGTAGACATGTTCAAGAGAGTAAGAAGCCATTGGAATTAATCCACTTTGATGTGTGGACTACTAAAGCTGCATCTCTTGGAGGCTGTCATTATTCTGTCACTTTTATTGATGACTATAGCCGAAAAGTTTGGATGTATTTTATGAAAAAGAAAAGTGAAGTTTTTGGGCATTTCAAAACTCTTAAAGCTATGGTTGAAAAAGAAACAGGTCTGCAAATAAAATGCCTAAGGTTAGATGGAGGGGGAGAGTACCTCTCAAATGAGTTTGCAAGGTTCCTACAGGAGCATGGCATAAAGCAGAAATATTCATGCAGTCATACCCCACAACAAAATGGAATTGCATAAAGGAAAAACATGCATATTGGAGAGGTATCTCGTATCATGCTCAATGAAAAAGATTTGCCAGATTTTTACTGGGCTGAAGCAGTTGCTACAGCAGTCTACATAATGAACACGACTTCCACTGCAGCAATACATGGGATAACTCCAGAGGAGAGGTATACTGGTAGGAAACCAGATATTTCTCATTTGAAGATTTTTGGTTGCATTGCCTATGTTCATGTGCCAGATGAATCGAGATCCAAGTTGGATCCAAAAGCTGAGAAGTGCATCTTTATTGGTTACTCTCTGCAGCAGCGGAAAGGGTATAGATGCTATAACCCTTCTACTCGTAAGTTTACAGTGAGCAGAGATGTTGTTTTTTATGAGATGAGTAGCTGGTATAAACCAGTAAATGTGATTGATGATGTAGATGCACAAAATGGTAATGTTGCACAGAATTCACAGTAGCAGTCACAAAATATTAGTGGACCTGGAGTGTCCTCTAGCAATGGTTCACATTCTTCGCCGTGGATAGGCAGATTGAGATCAGGAGAATCTTCTCAAAGCAATGCAGATAGTGGTATGTAGGTATCACGAAAAGGAAAAGAGAAGATAGATCAGCCCATGTTTGATGTGAATGCAGGTCACTCTTATGTGGATGGTGAATCCAGTGGCTCAGAACAGAGCATTGATGATGAGTTGGGTATTCCTTCTATTGTTACACCTGGAGTAAGGAAGACCAGGGACGTTTTGAGAGCACCTGGGAGTGAACCTACTTTGCGCAGGTCTACCAGAGCTAGGTAGCTTGTGGATAGGCTGAAATATGATGGATTTACAGCCATTCACTATGCATATATGGTCAAAGTGATACAGAAACTAGAACCCACTTCTTTTGAGCAAGCCATGGGAAAAGAAAAATGGGAGAAAGCCATGGATGAAGAAATGGATGCCTTGGAAGCAAATGCTACATGGGAATTGGAACCTTTGCCTAAATGTAAGAATGCAATTGGTTGTAAGTGGGTTTATAAGGTGAAGCACAATGCAGATGGTTCTGTGAATAGATACAAGGCAAGATTAGTAGTCAAGGGGTATGCACAAACATATGGCATTGATTATGAAGAAACATTCAGTCTAGTTACAAGGATGGTAACCGTAAGACCAGCCATTGCTCTGGCTGCATCAAAGGAATGGTCTTTACATCAGATGGATGTAAAGAATGCCTTCTTGCATTGGTGATTTGCAAGAAGAGGTATATATGGAGCAACCACCAGGTTATGTGCATGCTGTTCATCCTGAGTTTGTTTGTAGGTTGAAGAAAGCCTTGCATGGCTTGAAGCAAGCACCTAGAGCATGGTCTGACAAGATAGGATAGTATCTTGTCACTATTGGCTTTCAGATTTCCAAGGCAGATTTCTCACTTTATGTGAGAAAAACAGAGAAAGGTATTATGCTACTTGTCATTTATGCTGATGATTTGATTATGACAAGTGACAATGATGAAGATATCCTTCATGTGAAAATGCTATTGAAGCAGAAGTTTGAGATGAAGGATTTGGGAGAGCTGCGTTATTTCTTGGGCATTGAGGTGATTAGATCACCAAGTGGGATACGGCTCTTGCAGAGGCAGTATGGATTGGACATACTGTCCAAATATGGGATGATAGGCTGTAAGCCTATTTCAGTTCCTTTGGATAAAAATGTGAAGCTGAGCACAGATATATGTGAGCTTCTCGAAGACCCTACTATGTACAGACGCATAGTAGGAAGTTTGATTTATATGACTATTACCAAGCCAAATTTGAGCTATGCTGTTAGATTGGTAAGTCAGTCTATGCAGACTCCAAGGAAACCGCATTTGGATGCGGCTAGACGCATACTCAGGTATGTGAAGTCCACATTGCAGTATGGACTACTTTATGAGACTGGGGTTCAAATACAGTTGCATGGATACACTGATGCTGATTGGGCTGGTAGTATTTCTAATACACGATCTACCAGTGGATATGTGTTCTCTTTTGGGAGTGCTGTAGTCACTTGGAGCAGCAAGAAATAGCCTACAGTTGCCTTGTTGAGTACAGAGGCTGAGTACAGGGGTGTAGCAATGGCTGCATGTGAGGTAGCTTGGTTGCATAAGCTACTTTATGATATGCATCAGCCTATAGATGGGCCAATTGTCATTTATTGTGACAACATGAGTAGTATACACTTGGCAAATAACCCAGTCTATCATGCTAGAACAAAGTACATTGAGGTGCATTATCACTATGTGCGGGAGAGGGTTTTACTAGGTCTTATTGATCTAGTTTATGTCAGCACAGAGGATCAGGTAGTTGACATATTTATGAAGGCATTGGGAACAGAGAAGCTACGGAAGTTTAGAGACTTGCTTGGTGTGCAGGAATTGGGATTGAGCTCGAGGGGGAGTGTTGAGATATCGAGCTCCACTCGTGATATGCCAAGGTGACCGTTGTGCATTTATGTCACCGACTTGTCAGTTGCAGATGCGGTTGATACACCGCCCATGAATAATAGCTAGATGACAGCTATCCTTATGTACTCTAGTTCGTGGCTCAGTTAGTATGCCACCTTAGTTATTTTAGTTTGGTTTGAGACCCATATATAGGGTTCTTCTATTTCTTTGTATGAGAGTTCTTTTTGGCTTACACAACTAAGAAGAGAAAAACTGTTTTCAGCCTCCACCTCTGTGTGTATTTCCTCCATTGTGCAAGCAAGAAAGCTACAAGTGAGACTCCTTCCTTCTCTCCCACAATCTTGACATGGATCACTAGGACTACCTTCTAAAATAATTCTTAGAGTGCCCAACAATATCTTCACAAGAGGAAGATATCTACTTGGACCTCCCCAAACACACATAACCTAAACTTTGGGACTTCATGTCTTGGTTGCCAGTTACCAACAAAATAAAAATCCTCACACATGTCATGAAATTTATGGGGATGGGTGTGGCATTGTTGTCACTGTTGAGAGAGACAGAGGTAGAGAAGGCTTGGAGCAACAGAGAGGAGCCGTATGCTCTCTTCTCTTTTTTCTCTTATTCCATAATACATATATCTAAAGTGAATGCAACACTCTAAGGTCTATCATACCATTCACACACAACCTAGAGTCACCAACTTATTTAATGTCCCTTACTTGCTGATACAACTATACACATCTAAGACATTGTTGGTCACACACAAGATCTTGAAGTCTCAACACACAAGAGCTTGAAACCTATACACCAAGTAGCTGTCTAAATCAACTGAACTTATCTTTACCCAAAGACTTGGTAAACATATCTACAACCTGTTCATCAGCCTTCACATGCATAAGATCTAATTTTCTTGCAAGAACCATCTCTCTGATAAAATGGTAGTGTACCTCAATGTGTTTAGTCCTGGCATGGTATAGTGGATTCGTTGCTAGGAGTACACTACTGAGGTTGTTGCATAATAAGGTCACTAGAGCATCCACCTATATGTCAAAATTAGCCATAAGCTTGAGCAGCCATGCAATTTCACATGATGCCAATGTAGCACCCCTGTACTCTGCCTCAGTGCTAGACAATGCAATCATTGGTTGCTTCTTGCTATTTTAACTGATCATTCCACTTCCAAATCCAAAGGCATAAACACTTGCAAATATACAGTCATATGAGCATCATGCCTAAACTACATTTGTGTATCCCACCAGTGTCAAGGGCTTATCTTTCACATATAATAGCCCATAATCTACAGTGGACTTTACATATCTCATAATCCACCTAATAACATCCAAGTGTGGCTTTTTGGCTTCTACATGAACCGACTTATGAGCCCAACAATAACTTAAATCAGGCCTGGTGATGGTTAAGTAGATCAAGCTTCCAACCATCTACATGTACATAGTCACATCATCAATTTCAGCTGTAGTACTAATGTCCAACTTGATATTTTAATCAAGAGGTGTATCAAGTGGTTTTCATCCAGCCATGCCACATTTCTTCAAAATTTCCATGGCATAGTGTTTCTACATCAGCCATAAACCATTTTTAGCCTTGATTACCTCAATACCCAAGAAGTACTTCAGCTCATCTAAGTCTATATCAAATTCAGATTTTAGCATCCACATAACATGTTGTATCCCTAAGTCATCATCACCTGTGATTATCAAATCATCAATATAGATAACCAACACTACCAAATCTTTGTCTTTTTCATAAACAGACTATGATTAGCCCTGCCAACAATGAATCACAAACTCTACAAGTAATTACTTGTCCTTACATGCCAGGCTCTTAGAGCCTACTTCAGCCCATACAATGCCTTTTTCAATTTGCATACATAATATTGAAAATTAGGGTGTACATATCTTTCAAGCTGATCCATATAAACATCCTTTGCTAAATCACCATTGAGAAACACATTCGTAACATCCATTTGTTGCAATTTCTAGCCTTTAACAACAACCAATGCGATCACTGTTCGTATGGTTGCCATGTTGGCAACAGGGCTGAATGTTTCCTCATAGTCTAACCCATACTATTGAGCATATCCTTTAGTGACCAGCCTAGCTTTGTACATCTCTACACTACCACTTGACTTGCAATTAATCTTGTAGACCCATTTGGGGCCAATGGTCTTCTTTCCTTCTGGTAGTGGCACAAGATCCCATGTTCTATTTTCAGCCAAGGTAGATATTTCCTCATCCATAGTTGTGCACCAATTTTTATCCATCACTGCTTCATCAGATGTAGTAGGTTTTTTGACCTCTGTTACTTTTGTCATGTAAGCATAATGCTTCATAGAATAACCATAGTAAATCACCCTATCCATACGGTACCTTACTCTCTGCGAGCATCTAAGCTGTGGTGCACTACTCAATTCCCCTCTCTCATGAGGTGGAATGTACATGTTTTGTGTGTAGTGCTAGGCGTATACACAATCATAATACCAAGCTCACTATCTGGACTATCAGCTAAGTCATAGCTTGAAGTCAACTTGCCAGGTGTCATCACACCAAACATATCATCGATGACTTTTTCTTTTCCTTTGTTGTCCATCACATCATATCTTCCCCTCACTGACATACTAGTGTCAGGTGGACGGAGAGCTATAGCTCCTCAATCTCCCTATCCATGGAGATATTGTTGTATCACTAGGGTCTGTTAATGCAGTACTCTGCTACGAATCAACTGTAGAAACATATGTAGAAGGCATATCAAATGGTATTGCAATCGATGATGCATACCAAGATGCCATCTCATCAAAGATAACATCTCTGCTCATCACTAGTGTCTCCCGAGTAGAGGGATCATAGCAGTTATATGCCTTATTCTCCTGTGAATACCCAATAAGGACACACTTATGTGCTTTTGGATCCAGCTTCTTCCTCTTCTCATCAAGGATGTGCACATAAGGAAGATATTCAAATACTTTCATGTGACTGATATCAAGCTTATAGCCATACAGCTTCTCAAATGGTGTCATATCATGAATACCTACAATGGGAGTCCAGTTCAAGATATACATGGCTATCATTACAGCCTCAACCCAATAATAGAGTGGCATCTTCTTCTCATTCATCATTGCATGTGCAGCGTGTCAATCTATTGGCAGCAACCCCTTTACGCCATTGCAGCTCTACACACACGTTGTAGTTTCTCCTATCTTCTAGCGGTCTAGATCAAACATGTGTTTCTTTTTGGAGAAAATAACGATGGCATTCGTGGTAAAAGGAAACCACTCCTTCATGTAAACAATTTAAGCACACAAGTGTGTTGGTTGTAACTGTGATAACCATTAGCCCATCATACAACACAGCACAGTGTTGCATAGAATTGCATGACCACTTCATAATTGTAATAGCAATGTCCATGCTTGACATGTATTTATCTAAATCAAACATAATAGGGCATGATTGCCAATTGTTTTTTGGCCTTGCTACATAACTAAATCCAAAACACCAATACTCCAAATACACAACATAATAGGGAAATATTGTTACATCATCAACAATAGGAATTGCATAACAAATGAATCAGAACAATCACTTAAACACAAGAATATTGTGTAGAACAGATTAACTTCCTTCATGTGTGGTATCACGTCAAAACAAGATATAGTGCTAATAATTGTTGATTGCACAAATTGTAAAAGACACCTACTTTCACATGAAATCTAAAGTGCATTTCACACCAAACATAGCTAGTTGTAGGTCATGAGTTTAGCATGATGAAAATTAGTGGTCAACAAGGCTAAACTTTAATATAGAAAAACAAAGAGTGAATATTGGGCTCCTCATAAGAGTAGAAGCAAGGAGTGGCAATGGTGAAATTTGGGATGGAGTATCGTAATGTGGTTCTCAATGAATGAAAGAAATGCACAATAATATATCAATCCTTGGTAGAATACTTTGAGAAGTTAAACATTGGAATGGATGCATGTGTTAGGAAGCAAATCTTTGATAAAGTTCTTTAGCATCCTTGCTTCCATCCTATGTAGTGTAAGCCATAAGAGTTGGAAGCAATTATGTTGAGAAATATCCACAACTCTTTGAATCATGTGAACATTCCAAGCTCTTTAGATGATTTTTTTGTAAAGAAATCAATTTTGTTGATGTTGATGAATGGAGAAAGTGCAGGGCAAAGTACTGACATCAACATACCACAAGCTACCAAGCTTATGGGAATCCACAAAAGAAACCCATATATAGTTGAACATTACTTTGCAATGGCAAATTAAACTGATGGTTTCTTTTGCACATTTGTGTGTTATAAACAAGATGGATGAAGAATCCACATCTCTTATATTGTCAAAGACTTAGTCTTTCAGTTTTGGATGTATGAGACAAGGGTGTCCCCTAAGAAAAATGATGTCTATAGTAAAAAACTCACTAGATGTTCATATGTAAGACATCCATTCCACATTCTAGAGGAGCCTTAGATAGTGATTTTTTTTGTGCATACCATTGTTTAATGATACTACAACCTAGTTTGGGTGTTTTGCACCACTTGCTAGTTGTATTGTTGCAGTACTAAGAAGTTTCGAAACATTTACTATACTAGTCTCTAGAAATTTCAAATGTAATTTTTGAGTCGATATGTCGATATGTTTTTGAAGTAATGATGTTGGTGAATGGTGAAAGCGGAGTGAAGCTCTGCCATGAGCATAGCACAAGCTACCAAGCTTGTGGAAATTTATGAAAGAAACTTACACACATTCAAATATCACTTTGTAGTGGCAAGTGAAGCTCATAGTTTGTCGCTTACACTTGATAATTCAGTATATTGGTCTACTATTGAGATGTTTGCAATCACACCTGCTTTAGTCTCTTTGGAAGGAGCAGTGAGGGCTCAAGACTAGAATCCCATAAGCACAGTCTATGTGGAGAATAGTGTGAAGAAAAAAAAGAAGATATTTTTGGAGTACATGTGATCCTAAGCTATCTAAATCAAACCAATTTTTTGGAATTCTTCCAAAGCATGAAGTGACTGAGCCCAAAGACTTGTGTAGTGCTTTGTGAGTCCATAGGAGCAAGGAAAAAAATATGCTAACATAGAAAGCATAATGGATCGAGCAACCCTAACTTGAATATGGAAAGGTCATACTTGGGATTTTCAATAGTCAAATTTATTTGAGACTGGACTTGAGATTTATCATTAGGAATGTTTGCCCATGTGTTATTTTCTTGATGGCAATGTGATACCTATGAAGTCCCCATTTAGAGTTTCTTAATAGCGTAGTCAACATTAGTTGAATGAGTAAGATGAAGGTAATGGTTTTTACCAACTACATTATTTTGGGTCCAAATCTTGTAGCATGTAATTCCCCAAATAGTGAATAATTGTATACTTCCTATTTTCCAAATTCTTGGAATATGAAGATCAAGGAACAATTAAATTTCTCGATATTTTAACCAAGGAATTCATGGATGAAACCATCATAACTAGAGCACCTCTACTTGCAAAACCACTAGCACCTTTAACACCACCACCACCACCATTAGCAACATCAACACCTAAGCCCAATTTCTAATCGAACCAAAAAATGACATAGCTAAACCCAAGAATTTTTTAGAGGGAAGAATAAGTTCCCATGGGACTTTCCATCATTGATGTCCAAAGACTTGAGTCCATAAAATAAGAATGAAAAGGATTAAGAAAGTACTAAGCACTTTGCACCGAGGCACATATTAATGCACACATATGAATAATTTTAATTATGCACATATTAATTATGAATGTTGTTAATAATTAACATTATGAATATTACATATAATGAACAATTACATATTGCAAAGAGAAAGAAAGTCTCCCTAGCCCTCTCTCTCTCTCTCTCTCTCTCTCTCCACTAGGAATTGTGTTTTGAGTGCAACTTATATTTGGGTGTGACTTATATTTACGATGGCTCTTATATTTGGGTGTGAATTGCAAATACTATTCTAAAAGATCTTTTATTTGGGTGTGGCTTGCAAATAATTTCAATGAAAAGAATTATGGTAGGGTTCTTGGCTCCATGTAAAAATTAGTATATGCCCAAGGTTCTTGGCTCCATGTGACAAACCTTCATGTTAATAGCATGCATGTTAATAGTAATGGTATTGAAAGAAACAATAATTGAGGGAGAGACAAAAATTTCCTAAATTGATTTGGCAACAATGGAACCAAGGCTAAAAGTAGAAGTTGATTGGTGATTAGGCATGCAAGAACTCAAATGTATATGCATATCAATGTGTAAGAACTCAAATGTAGGTTTAAAAAGTCAACCTATGGAGACTTCACTTGTTAGATGAATATAAGCATTGTAGTGCTTGGTACTAGATTCCCTTTCCCCTTGACAAACATTTCTTAATGAATATAATATTGTGTAGTGGTTGACAAATGTAAGTGGTGTTGTGCTAGGCATTGATGATAGTAGCATTCTTATTGACCTTGATAACATAATTAAAAAAACATTTGCATTAGCAACAAGCTAAGATTGGCATTTTTTTACAATTTTGTATGGCATGTACTTTAGCTTGGAGCATCTATTTGAATGGTCTTCATGTCAAGAATTGTGTGGTGGGGAACTTTGCTTGAGTTGCTGCACCAAACACACATTGTACAAGTAAGAGGAAGCTCACTCAAGAACACAATGTCAAGAATCGCATGGTGGGGGGAGTTGCTCAAGATGCTGCGCTGAACACACAGAATGCACAAGGAGAAGCTCACTCAAGAGACAAGAAGAGAGATGGAGGCCAAAACGTTTTCTTGCTGATTTCTTCTTCTTCTTCCACACTCTTTTACAATATACAACAAAGTATAGATAAGATACAAGATAAAAGGAAAGTGGCCTACTAAGTCAAACAATGCATAACCGACTACACTAGTCGACTGGCACTATAACTATGCCAGTTGTAAATAGGTGTAACAACCTGAATATAATAAGTAATGAGTCAGTGGCCATGTGTGAGTCATAATGACCACCGACGTACTAAGTGTAGACGTATAGACCCATCTAACCAGGCGGTCCATCATCAATGTCCGCATGTGTTGAGCTTGTCATCTCAACACACAAGAAGAGAGATGGAGGCTAAAACGTTTTCTTGCTGATTTTCCTTCTTCTTCCACCCACTATACAATGTACACAAAGTATAGATAAGATATAACATAAAGGAAATTCAACTTCTAAGTCAAACAGTGCATAATCGACTACACTAATCGACTGGCACTATATCTTTGCGAGCTGTAGGTAGGTGTAACAAACTAAATATAATAAGTGATGAGTCACTCGCCATTTGAGTATCATAATGACCACCAACGTGCTAAGTGTAGACGTGCGGACTCATCTAGCCAGGTGGTGTCGTGCCACTACACGCACACCATGTAAAAAAATCTAGAGTGTGGCTTCCTTTTAGATTTAGAGAGCGAATGCTACTTTAGACATTAGTATTAGTGTCTATGGTTAGAAAATATTAGATTTTAGTCAATTTTTGATATTCTAGATATTATCTCTTGTAAAAAAATCCATAAAACTATAGACAACTTCTAGATTAGGATGAGATGTAAAAGAAATCATGTAGCTTTCAGCTAATTTGAGAGGATTTTATGTAAAAAGAGAGATTAGCGAAATCGCGACGCGCGATCGCTATTTTCAGGTAGTGAACAGTACTCCGAAAGTGGGAGATGAAGAAGGAGTGATCTGGCACGATTCTAGCCAAGTTTTCTAGTATTTAACCCCCCTTTCGGAGCCATTGGAAGCATTAGATTGGCAATCTGAGCAGCACAGAGGAAGATATTATTTTGTACACGTTTTTATCTATTAAGAGTTATATTTTCTCATAATGCTAAAAGAAATTGACAGGCTGTGTCTCTATTAGTATTCTTCTATATTTTCTAATTCTTTTTTAGAGTATTCTTCTACATCTTCAATCTCTTTGAACCCCTTCTCTTCCGTCTACTCCTCTCCTTGAATCTACTTACACCCTGCTGTCTACTTGGCTTGAAACATTCAAACCTTCTCTTATCTCTACCATCTCTGAAGTCTAAGCTCTTGAACCCCCATACATTCTTCTCTTAGCAAACCCCTGTGGTGACCTTCAACCCTACGTACTGCGACATTGGTGAACCTAACGTGAAGTTCGATGTAAGAGAACTCCAAGATGGGGGATTCTTCAGGAGATACTCTATAACAGTTGGTGCGCATACTATAGTAGACTCAACAACAACAAATCCAAATGTTACAACAACAACAACAAAGGCAAGACAAAGAGAAGATTGATTCCACAACTATCAAGGCCCTAGAGGAAGTTGGGCGTGAATTAAAACAATTTAATGGTCAAAATGTCTTTGTTTTTATTCACTTATATGTTGAAAAAATGCTCTTCTTTGGTGTACCACAACATGCATGGAGCCGTTATTTTGCCAGACTAGCCAAGCATGGTCTTCAAGAAAGAATCCATGGTCTTTTTCAATAAGATGCGGATTGGGCTGCATTCAAAAAAGCCCTACGTGAAGAATTCTTTTTAGAAGACTCTGGCCTAGTGACGAAGAAAAGTTTCACTAAATGGGTTGAAAAACCCAACAAAGGTTTAGCTGCAACAACTCTATACCATGAGTTTGAAAGTAAATTTGGACAACTTGATATGCTGAAGACCAACAAAGTATGGAAGGCCAGAAGATTGAATTATTCCTCAAGGCTATAGATCCCATTTTGCAAGAGAAGCTTGCTGATCGCCTAGAAGATGTTACCTCTGAATCAGGAGTCAAGACTACATGGACATATGTTACTAATGCAGTTAACATGATTGCTCGAAGAGAGCGGATGTGACTAAGATTGGGCTCTACTTCAACTTCAACAACTCCATTGATGGAGCTTGTTCCACCTTCAAAATCCCCTATTCCTTTGACTAATCAACCAACTCTTTCTTCTTCTATTCCTTCTAAAAATGATGTAATGGATGAACTCATTAAAAGCATGTGTGGCCTTCATTTGAATCTTACAAAAATAAGTTCCAAAGTAGAGAAGCCGGATGTCAAAGTCGAAGAGCGAGGATGAGCATCAACTCAAATACCCATGAGAGAAGGCTTTAAGAGGCATTGTATTTGGTGTGATAGCCAACAACATGACAATAGGGAGTGTTTTTCCTTCCGTGAGGTTGAAGCACAAAAGCTCTCCTTTTGGAAAGACAGAAAAATTCATGCGGCTAAAACTGGTCTTCCACTAGAGACAAATTTTGGCAGTGGTGGAATGAAGAAAAGATTAGAAGATTTAGCTGTAAAGAATGCCTATGCAGCAATTGATGCAGCTACCTATGGGTTGCAAATTGAGCCAATTAAATCAAGTTTGAATGCATGTAAAGCTAATGTGCAATCTAAAGTATGGATGCAGGCACTAGATCAAATGGAACATGGTAAAGCAGCCAAAGAAGATTTGGCTAATGCCAGTCAGTATATTCGAGGAACAACTGGTTGGAAAGAACCAGTAGATTCTTTTTCTGCCTTTGCACACTTGAATGACGTCAATCATAAAGAAGTCTTGATTGAAGAAAAGAGAAGAAGAGAAGATGAACGAGGGCCTTCCTCTTCTGGCCCTCCAAATAGAAGAACACCTGAACAACCAAAGCTTGCTGAAAATATAACCCCAGATCAAGAGATAGAAGATGCGCCACAAACAAAGAAGACCGAAGAAAAGAAGAAAGGCAAGCAGCCAGGCTACAAATTGCAGTATGACATAGAATTTGCAACCGATCTCAAACGAGTCCTAGAAGAACGAATTCTGGGAAGCAAAATTGAATTCACCTTAGGCAAAATTCTTGGAATTGCCAAACGTGAATTCCATGATGTAATTATTAATGTAATTAAAAGGAAAAGACAATATGTTGGTGATGAAAAATGCATGATTTTTTGCAAGTTCTTTGAGTTTTTGTGCAGGATGAAAAGAAGCTGACTTCACAAGGAATTCAACTTGAAGAAGTTAAAGAATTAATTGCAGCAATTGAAGCTGAAGATAAAGAAAACATGAATGAAAAAATTAAAGAAGTGAAAGCTGAAAATGTAATGGTTGGCTGGTCCAAACCAGTTGGGCAACCCACCTCTCAAAAAGAAGGCCATCTACAGCACATGCATGAGGAAGAAGAGGCTCGGTTCATTCCAAGCAATCACTACTCTTGTACACATTGGGCAAGAGCAACAACGAAGACAGTCGTCAAAATTGGAGAAAAAGAAACACCATGTATTGCACTCTTAGACCATGGCTCGGAGATAAACATCATGGCAAGGAGTCTCTATGAAAGTGGCGGATGGCCCATAGATGTTGATCCTAGATGTTGATCGAGGTTGGCAAATGAGAGTTGCAAACAACTCTTCTAGAGAGTTACATGCTACATGTCCTAATGTGCAGGTAACTATTGGAGACATAAAAGACAATTTTCACTTTTTTGTTCAAGACTCTTGTAGTTACCCTATCATTCTTGGGAAACCTTACATTTCTAAAGCTTGCTTGGAAACAAAAGCTCTTGATGATGGTTCTTCCTATGCTCGAATCTGAAGCAAGGATAATGAACGAGCTGTCCAATTTCTTATTGTGTGTGTTAACCATCATCGAAACAGAGATCAACTGGATGATGATCCTGTGCCTCCTAATGCCCGAGAATTCAAGGGTTTTCGGGCTGCAGTACTATAAAGGGAGGCTATGGTAGTGTGTCATGTAAAAAGATTGAACCTCCTCATGCAACAGAAACTGTGTCTCTAGCAAATTTATATGTATGTACAGCCAATAGTATGGGTTGTTATAAGTCTCTTCCAACCATGACTAAGGCTGAAAGAAAATATTTATGTCATGTAAAAAGGGAGCTGAAAACTTATGACATGATGGCTGAAAATGAAGATATTTCGGGCATTTTTTTTGGACTGACTACTATTGACACATTGTCTAAAATATATATAGCTACTCATGCAGAAAATCAGGTAGAAAATCAGTCCATAGAAGTATGTACATTGGATTTTTATCAAACAATTCAAGAATTTGTTGAACAGGAAGACAATGGTTTACTCAACAAGGCTGAAGCACAAGTGGAGACAAAATACATGACAATGGATAAGAAAGTCATACCTGTGGCAGTCCCACTACTTGAAAGTGAAGGGCTCGCTGATAGGGCAACAAATTAGTCAAGTCTTCGTGATCCTTCCAACATTGGTCACAAGTTCACATCTGAAAGTATAAAAGAGCTCAAAATAGGTGAAATTTCTTTCCTTTCGCTTGAAAAACACTCTTTTATGCAAATGCTAATGAAACATGGAAAAGCTTTTGCATTCAACCAAGTGAAATAGGCTATGTGGATCCAAATATTGTGGCTCCTATGGTCATTTTTACAGTCCCACATGTGCCTTGGAACCTCAAGCCCATTCCCATTCCAAGGGCGCATCTACCCAAATTATTGGAACTTCTAAATGAGAAGATCGGAATGAATATTTTAGAACCTTCTTCAGCACCTTACTCAAAACGATGGTTTACCGTGCCTAAGAAAAATGGATCTTTATGATTCATTCAAGATCTATAGCCTGTCAATTGTGTCACAATTCGAAATGTTGGTTCGGGTCCAATTGTTGATGAGTTTGTTGAAGATTTTGCAAGTAGAGAAATTTATTCTATGGGCGACCTATATTCAGGATATATCCAATTTTATCTTTCATTAGAAAGCTGAGACATCACCACAATGAAGACACCTCTTGGATTGGTCCATATGTGCACTCTACCACAAGGTGCAACAAATCCTGTAGCCCATATGATGAATGCCATGCACAAAGTCTTAAGGGACTTTATTCCACAACTTACTCTTCCATTTCTTGATGATGTACCTATCAAGGGATGTGAAGTCAATGAAAAGAATGAGGAGCTTGACAAAGATGGTTGCAGGACATTTGTAGTTAACCATATTCAAGATTGTGACATGATTTTGACAAATCTAGAAGAGGTACATCTTACTCTTTTTGGAGCTAAGTCGATTTTTGGAGTAGAAGAATTCCTAGTGGTCGGTCATCTATGTGGCCCCTATGGACGTAAACCTTCTCCAATCAAGATAGATGCCATTAGTAGAATGCAAGAAAAATGCACAAATATTTCAGAGGTGAGAAGATTTCTTGGCGCATGTGTATTCTATCTCATATGGATACCACATTTTTCTAATGTAGTCGAAAATCTTTATCAATTATTAAGAAAAGGCCAAAGATTCTCTTGGAATAAAGAGCATACTCTCACTACGCATAAATTAAAGAAGCTATTAATTTCAGCCCCCACTCTCAAAAAGGGTTGACTATTCAAATGGTCAACCCATCATCCTTACTATGGATACAAGTCCCATTGGGATAGGATGGGCTATTGGCCAAGAGGATCTTGAAGGTAACATGTATGCAATTCATTTTGGAGAAAAAGTTCTCAATGAACATCAAAGAAGGTGTGCACAAGTAAAAAGGGAATTGTGGGGAACTGTAACAACATTAAAGTGTGATCATGAATACTTTATAGGTGCTTCCGTAGTGGTAGTAACTGATTGTCTTCCACTCTTGGGCATGATTGCCAACTGCTCTACACCCAACATTGCTATGCTAAGATGGATTGCATATATTAAGTCAGTCAACCCTGAATTAAAGCGTATTGCAGGAAAGGCGAATCCAGTTGCTGACATGCTATCACGTGCAAGATATGACAATGAAGAAGAGCTAATGGAAGAAGATGAAGCTGAAGAATCTATACTTGTTGAATTTCATTCCATGGCTGCTGAAAATACCTTTTCAGTTACTGCATTTACTGGTCCAAAGCTGAAAACAACAGGATGGTCAAATAAAAGCCAGCATGCTCATTACATTCCTCAAGTTCTAGTTCATTTCCTTGAAGAAGATTATGAAGAATATTGGCTATAGATCGGCCAATATTTGAGCACAATGAAGAAGAAGGAGACTTGGACTGATGAGGAGTTCAAACATATAAAGAGGAAGCTTATGGCTTTTTTCTTAAAGAAGGACATCTATGGAAGCACGCAGAGAAGAAGAAAGGAGCATCTATCCGAGTTTTAGGTAACAAAAGATTGCAACAATAGGTAATGAAGGAATTTCATGAAAGCCTATGGGCTGGCCATAGAGGCATATGGGGAACCTTTAGTAAAGTCAAAGAAAAATATTGGTGGAAAAACATGTATCGAGACATAGCACATTTTGTTGAAACTTGTTATGTGTGTCAAATGTATTCTATGGTCAAGCACATGCCTACAAGAATATGGAATATGCGGTATTTAGTGCTTGCAAGAGAGGATCTAACCAATCAAGTTGAAGGCAAAGCCTTAACAACCAAATCCACTCAAGCTGTTTGTCGTTTTTTTCTTGAAGAAGTGTTTCGTAGATATGGTTGTGTCGGTAAAATAATTGGAGATAGAGAAGAGTTGGATGTTGATGAGGCACGCAACTTCTTTGCTCAATTGGGTATTAAGTTGGCTTTAACATCATCCTACAACCCTGAAGGCAATGGAAAGAGTGAGAGAGGTCATCAACCTATTCTCAAAGCTCTAGCAAAGTCTTCTAGAGGAAAGATCAAAGAATGGAATGCTACCTTTTGCATTATGGGTTGACCGGACTACTCACAGTTCAGTGACTGGCTATATGCCAGCTAAACTTATGCATGGACAACAACCAATTATGCCAATTGAAGAATCTATTCTCACATGGAGTCTTCTACCTTGGGAGGAAGGCATCAGTAAAGAAGAGCTGATGAATTTGTGCATATGGCAGCTAGAAAGAAGGCCTGAAGATGTTCAAGCAGCTATTGGGAAGCTAAAGATAGCAAGACTAAAAAACAAAAGAATATTTGATAAGCGACATCGACTTCGGCCAAGAGAAATTCAAGAAAATGAATGGGTTCTTGTCTATGACAACATCCTAGACAATCAATACAGTGCTTCTAGGAAGATGGTAAAGCGTTGGTTTGGCCCATATGTGGTAAAGGTCGTTCATGACAATGCCACATATTCATTGGTTGAATTGGATGGAACAAGCATAAAGATACCCATAGCTGGAAAAAGAATCAAGCTCTTCAAATGAAGAGAAAGTTCAACATATGAGCTAGAAGACTTGAATATAATTCAAGAGCATGAAGACATAGAGGAAGAAGAAGAGGCAGAAGATGAAGACATTGACATGGCAAAAGATACTTCTTCTGACACTACAAATCCGTAAGACTTTGGCACATGCCAGAGGATGTGTAGGTTAGGAGGGGGTGGATGTCATGCCACTACATGCACACCATGTAAAAAAATCTAGAGTGTGGCTTCCTTTTAGATTTAGAGAGTCAATGCCATTTTAGATATTAGTGTTAGTGTCCATGGTTCAAAAATATTAGATTTTAGTCAGTTTTTGATATTCTAGATATTATCTCTTGTAAAAAAAATCCATAAAACTATAGAAAACTTCTAGATTAAGATGACATGTAAAAGAAAGCATGTAGCTTTTAGCTAATTTGAGAGGATTTTATGTAAAAAGAGAGATTAGCAAAATCGTGCGACATGCAATCACTATTTTTAAGTAGTGAACAACACTCTGAAAGTGAGAGATGAAGAAGGAGTGATTTGGCACGATTTTGGCTAGGTGTCCTGGTATTTAACCCCCCTTTGGAAGCCATTGAAAGCATTAGATTAGTGATCTGAGCAACATAGAGAAAGGTATTATTTTGTATACGTTTTAATCTATTAGAGTTATATAATCTCATAATGCTGAAAGAAACTAGCAGGTTTCATCTCTGTTAGTATTCTTCTATATTTTCTATTTCTTTTTGAGAGTATTCTTCTACATCTTCAATCTCTTCGAGCCCCTTCTCTTCCATCTTCTCCTCTCCTTGAATCTACCTACACCTTACTGTCTCTTATCTTTAAGAAATTGGCTTGAAACCTTCAACCCTTCTCTTATCTCTACCATCTCCGAAGTCTAAGCTCTTGAACCCCCATACATTCTTCTCTTGCCAAAACCCTATGGTGACCTTCAACCCTACGTGTTGTGACATCTGTCCATCATCAATGTCCGCATGTGTTGAGCTTGCCATCTCAACACTCCCCCTCAAGCTCAACTCTATCTCTGCAACTCCAAGTAAGCTTCGGAACTTTTGAAACTTCTTTGCACCCAATGCCTTTGTGAAAATGTCAACTATCTGATCATGTGTGCTGATATATACCAAGTCATTCTCTCCTGCAAGTACCTTCTCTCTCTTAAAGTTGTAGTGCATCTCAATGTGTTTTGTCCTAGCATGGAACATTGGATTCCTAGCTAACTGTATGGTGCTCATGTTTTCACAATGAATGACAACTGGACCATCTCCCTGCACATCCAAATCACCTAATAACTTTTGCAACCATACCACCTTACATGCTGCCATAGCAACACCTCTGTACTCGATAAAGCAACTGCAGGTTGCTTTTTGATGCTCCATGTAACTGCTGCACTACCAAGGGAAAACATGAATCCACTTGTAGATCTTCTGTCTAACATGCTACCAACCCAATCTACATCTGTGTATCCAAAGACCTGTACGTCCTTACCTACCTCATAAAAAATTCCATAATGTAAAGTGGACTTCACATACCTCAATATATGTCTAACTGCATCCAAATGAGGCTTTCTAGGCATCTGCATAAACTGACTGACAAGCAAGTTTGGCCTTGTAATAGTCATGTAAATCAAACTCCCTACTATCCTCTTGAACATAGTAGGGTCTTCTATCTCATCTCCAACATCAACACTCGACTTCACATTTTTCTCTAATGGTACTGAAAGAGGCTTACATGCTGTCATACCATACTTGGATAACATATCCAATCCATATTGCCTTTGGGATAGCCATATACCATCATCACATCTGATCACCTCAATACCAAGAAAGTGTCTCAGATCACCCAAATATTTCATCTCAAACTTCTTCTTCAAGAAGTCCTTAACTTCAGCAATCCCATTGTCACTGTCACCTATAATAATCAAGTCACCCACATAGATGACTATGATGACCAAGCCTACATCTCCCTTTCTCACATAAAGTGAGTGATCAGCATCAAAAATAAAAAATCCAATATTGACAAGATACTCTCCAATCTTGTCAAACCATTCTCTAGGTGCTTGCTTCAGCCCATAGAGCGCCTTCTTTAACCTGCACACATATGTGGGATGCTCTAAATACTCATAACCTACTGGTTGCTCCATATACACTTCTTCTTACAATTCACCATGCAAGAAGGCATTCTTAACATCTATTTGCTACAAACTCCAACCTTTGGCTTGCTACCAAGGAAATCACACACCTAACAGTTGCCATCCTAGCAACTGGATTGAATGTCTCTTCACAATCTATGCTACATGTTTTAGCATAGCCTTTTGCAACCAGCCTAGCCTTATACCTGCTAACTGAACCGTCTACATTATGCTTGACTTTGTCAACCCACTTCAGCAAATAGCTTTCTTACCCTTAGGTAAGGGTATCAAATCCCAAGTCTTATTGACTTCTAATGCAGCCATCTCCTCATCCATTGTTGCATCCCAATGAGCATGACCAACAGCATCCTCAAAACAAGTGGGCTCAACATCCTCAACTAGTTTCACCATATAAGCATAATGGTGAGCTGCATAACCTTCAAAACCAAATATTTTAACATGGTATTTGACCCTACTAGGTTTGCGTACCACCGGATCACTCAATGGAGCCTTTACATTACTATGAGCTCTCTGTACACCTGGTGTCCTGACTGAAGGAATTGCCAAGCTCATCATCCAAACTCTTCAAACCACTAGAACCTCCATCAAATCCCAAATGATTGGTAGATGCATCATTACCATCCAACACTTTCTTCTTTTCTTTGTCCTTCCTTGCAACACTTATAGATCCACTTAAAGATGTGGGGCTACTCCTTAGCCTCTCAGACCAAGGGATCACTGTAGGTGTAGTACCAAATGATGTTTTTGGTCCACTAAGACTCTGTGATTCTTATTTATCTTTCTGCACATAGCTGCTGTGATCATTATCATCATCCAAAACATCGCCAACATGTGTATACCAACTTCCCATCTCATCAAAGATAACATCCTTGCTCACTTTGAACTCACCTATGACAGGGTTATAACAGCAATACCCTTTCTGCTCTGAAGAGTATCCAATAAAAACACATTTTTTTGCCTTTGGATCAAGCTTCTTCCGTAGCTCATCTGGCACATGAACATATGCAACACATCCAAATACCTTCAAGTGCAATACATTAGGCTTCTTGCTAGTAAAGAATTCTTTAGGAGTCATCCCATGAACTGCAGCAGCTATGGGGGTTTTGTTCATAATGTAGACAGCAGTATGGACAGCCTCAGACCAAAAATATTTGGCCATATTCTTTTCAGCCATTAATGCCCGTGGAACTTTTGCAATATGCCTTTTTTTCTTTCTGCAACACCATTTTGCTGTGGGGTATACCTGCAAGTAAATTGTCTCTTTATCCCATGAGTCCTCCAGAAGCCACTGAACTCATTAGAGAGGTACTCAAGCACTTCACTTTTAAGCTTGTTTGTGTTTCAATAGTAGCCTTAAAAGATTTAAAGTGCTCAAACACATCACTCTTTTCCTTCATGAAGTATATCCATAGCTTCCTTGAATAGTCATCAATAAATGTGATAAAGTATTTGCTACCACCAAGAGATACATTCTGTGTAGGCCCCCAAACATCCATATGTACTACATCAAGTATATTTTTGCTCACTTCTCTATCATGTGAGAAGGGTTGTCTTTCCTGCTTACCAAATTGGCATGCTTCACAGACTTTATGCAATTCTGCAACTCTAAAAGAAGGCAACCCTGTAACCAATCCTCTAGACTGCATTAATTTTGGCCTTTGCACATTTTCATGTCCAATACGTTTATGCCATATTTCAATATTTGCAACTACTCCTTTTCCTTTAGCATACATAGCAGCATCCATTGCAGGAATTCCAGCATCTAAAGTGAACATTTGGCCAACTCTACTTCCTTTTGCGACCAACCTGCACTTATCATTAAAGTCTTCTACAAAACAACCTTTTGCATTGAATCAGACCTGCAACCCCTGCTCTACCATTTGGCTAATAGACACTAGATTCTTTATAATTGATGGCACATGTAATATATATGTCAGACTCTTTGTTTGGCCATCATACAAGGACAAGGGAACCTTTCCAATGTGTGAAATTGGGTGGCATGAATCATCACCCATCTGCACATAACCTGGGTTTTGTAAGTCCTGCATCTCTCCAAATTATTCAACGTGACTGGCCATATGATTAGATGCACCTAAATCGACATATCATACATCATCATGTGTCCCCTTTCATATAACTGCATTCATCATATGCTGCATAACAAATAAACCCTCATTTTTGTCTTCATTCTGTCGTGAAGACGATGCATAGTTTCCTTGCTGCAATTTACCACTACGAATATCATCCTTCTTTGCATAGCAATGGGCTGCAATATGGCATTTTTTGCCACAATAATGACAAACAATAGCAGAATTTCCAGAACCTCTATTTTTCCATCCACCTCTTCCTCTAGAGCTCCCCTACCTCTAAAGTTTCCTTTGCCTCCAGAAACCTGCATTTCACCAAACTGTTGATTGAACCTATTTTGCTGGTTAACGTTAGCACATCCCATACCACAGCCTCTCAAAGAGGATCTACCATGTCCCCTTCCTGAACTGGAGTAAAATTCTTGGACATATTCACCATTTCTTTTAGATGAATCACCTTGCATACTGATCTCTTCAGTAATCATGAGAGAGATCAGCTCATCAAAATCTGAAAATGGCTTCTGTGCATATACTGAAGTAACAAATTATTTCCAATGATGCCTTCTCATTGTTAAGGCCACTCAGAGTGGATGAAACCAAATCATCATCATCCGACATTGCATCAATCGCTGCTAAAGCATCTGCAATGCTCCTCACCTTCAATACATACTCATTGATAGACATTTTCCCTTTCTTCAAGGCATTCAACTCTTGCTTGAGTTGAATCTTTCATGCCTTTGTATTTACTGAAAACATGCTCTCAAAAATTGTCCAAGCTACATGTGAAGTTTTTGCATTCCTGATATGTTCCAGCATAGTATTATCAATGACTATAGATAGCCAGTACATCACCTTTTTGTCTTTTTCATTCCACTCTTTCCATGCTTTTAACTCATCTACAGTCGGAGGGATACCCATCTCTAGCTCCTTTTCTTCACCTGAAACAAACTCATAAAGGCCCTTCCCAATGAGGAAGTTCATCACACGAAACTTCCATGAAGGGCAGTTGTTCTTGTCGAGCTTCTCAATAATGGGATTTCCACTGTTCTCTGCCATTATCACAAACAAGGATACAACACATCAAGCTAGTCTTCTGCAATCTTTCAAAACATATGCACAACAATACACCAAGCAACCTTTTTCACTAATTACTCAATAGTACATGTATTCTGCAACCTGTTTGCAAATAAACCTTATGTTTTCTTCCTGCAAACACCTCAAAAATTACAGATTTGCAATATGTAACATGTACACCCACTTTCAGTCAACACAACTGAAATCACAGTGTACCCTGAAACTACTATCCGCAACCCTGCGGCTCTAAAACGAGGCCTGAAATGGCCTCAAACCAAATCTCATAGAAATCTGAGATTTTTTCTTGACCTTACTTTCGGTGCCTCCACAAGCACTATCTAAGAGAGAGAGTGGGAGAATGGGAGAGCTTCTTACCCGTTGCTTGCTTGCTCGAACCTTTCTTCTTCTCCTTCTCTTCAGCCTTCAAAATCAGCCTCTCTCAATGGCGCAGCTCTGATACCATGTCAAGAATCGCGTGGTGGGGGACTTTGCTTGAATTGCTGTGCCAAACACACAGTGTACACACAAGAGGAAGGTCACTCACGAACACAAGAAGAGAGATGGATGCCAAAACGTTTTCTTGCTAATTTTTCTTCTTCTTCCACCCACTATACAATGTACACAAAGTATAGATAAGATAGAACATAAAGAAAAGTGACCTTCTAAGTTAAACAGCGCATAATCAACTACACTAATCGATTGGCACTATATCTTTGCCAGCTGTAGGTAAGTGTAACAAACTAAATATAATAAGTGATGAGTCAGTGGCCATGTGAGTATCATAATGACCACCAATGTGCTAAGTGTAGACGTACGGACTCATCTAGCTAGGCAGTCCATCATCAATGTCCACACATGTTGAGCTTGCCATCTCAACACTTCACACAACTTTTTGATCATGAATAAGAACTTAATGGAGTGAGCCTATATCTAGTCCTAAAAATTGTTAGAAATCAAGCTCCACCTGTATCTCTTTATATATGTGTGGCTTACTAACATTAGTTGGATATAGTTGTACATGTGTGTGTCATTGAATAAGTCTGTGTAGACTTGATCTAACCATAGTTAGATGATGGTTAGTAAAACCTAGTGTAAGTTTCACTTTCAGTTTGTAGTTGAGTAATGGAATAATGAAGAAGAAGAAGATGAGCTAAAGCTCATGGTTTTGCTCCACTCTCTGTCTCTCCCTCTCTTCCAATATGGTATCAAAGCCATGCTAGGTGGGATCTTTGGAGCATGAGGCAGTGAAGAAGACCTGGAGAAAGTAAAGATCTAGGTTCCCTAAAGACAGGCAAGTTACCATTGTTAATTGGAAAGGTAGGCATTGGTTCTTCTTGTCTCCCATTGTTCAAGTGGTTGCTATAGCTTGTGTGGGAGTGCACCAAGTCTCCATTGAGCATGTATAAGTTGTCAATGAGCACCATGTACTACTGATCTATTGCAAATACATCCTGTCAGGCTGCGTGAATTGCACCTGTTGCAAGCTAAACTTCATTGATTGCAAAGACATAACATAAAGTGGCTATTAATTGGTTAAATGCTTGCCCGCACCCTTTGAAAGGTGTTTGAAGATTTTTATATGAAAATGCCTTGGAGAGGGCTCAGTTATCAGCTAAGACATGAATGTACATATGTGAAATTCAGTCCTAATCTACTGGTAATAGAGAATACACAGCATGTATGTTGCCTTGACATGATCTTGGAGCTCAATATCATTCTCAAAAAGAATCATTGAAGTATAGATATATACCCTGGAGGACATATGCATCGTTCTTGAGTCTTGGAGCTCAATTTTGGAGGTAAAAACATTTAGATCTAGAATCCTTTCTCAAGTTGAAAACTGTCACAAGTCGGTGAACAGCAAGCATTGTCTTTGCATAAAGCACTATATGACATTGATTGGTCCCTATCAAATGTATGGCTTGGGATATGTCTGCTGAATGTTTGGAGGACTAAGATAAGCACTAAACACTACTAAAAACTGAATTCTAGAGCTAGAAATTAGTGCAATTACATTGTCTTGGTTGGGTACAAACTGTAAATGCAATCTATGACTTGGCTTCTTGAAGATAGAGTGTTTATGATTGTATGTATGGTCATGTATTGACCCTGACACATTAAACCAAATGTATGAAGTGATTTGAAGACATTTTGGAGCTTGATAAACTTTTTTTGCTAAGTATTTACTAGCTGTAACCTACATGCAAGATATTTGACACTTGTACTTGCTATGTATGCACTGATCTATGCCGAATAATCATGTATGGAAACCTATATGCACTAGCAAATAGCTTGGAGGTTTTGGAGCATGTATGACATGTATACATCTCAATTTTAGCTGTGAATCACCTATTGGTCATTGACAGTTTATAGATTTCAGACTGCATGTATGTACCCTGGTAGTAAGATTGCATGATACAGAGTTACAACAACTACATGATATATGTATTGACCGATGTACCTATGGGTTATGCCACATGTTGGTGGGTGTTTTTGGCATGTTGATGGACTAAAATACCTTGTTTTTAATAGTGATTTTGTTGCACAAAACTAGCATAAACAATCAAAGACTATAGTTGGTGGTCAGTGATACTTGTTGGCTTACATGTAGTCATGTTACAACATGGCAAATGCATAGGGCACTGACAACATTACCCAGATTGTGGATAACAAGAAATTTTCTTTGTGGAAATTCAGAATGAAGAATTTTTTGGTTGGCAGAGGATATTGGGACCTATGTACAGATGATGAAGCTGAACCTGAATTGCCCGAACAACTGACACACAATCAGAGAAGAGCTCATAAATAGTGGACAGAGAGAGCATGCAAAGTGCTACATTGGTTTTCCTTATGTATATTTGATGCTATGGGAATACAAATCACTGGATGTGATTCCCCGAAGGATTCTTGGGACATACTGATGAAAAACTAAGGAAATGTAACACATGCACGAAAGATTAAGCTAAAATAGCAATTTAACATATCTAGGAATGACAAAAGCATCCAAGCTTACACGATGGAGATTAAGACCATAGCGGACAACTTGTCACTATTGGATCATAGGTATCTCAGGATGATATGATTGTTGTCATTCTGAATGGACTTGGCAAGGAATATAAAGCATTTGATACATCTATTTCTGTTAGATCTGAACCCCCTGATTGGGATGAGTTGCTTGCTTTTCTATTTCATGAGGAAGTAAAGCTTGGATTGAACACAGGTTCCAGTATATCTCAAAGCAGAGACATTGTCCTTTATTCTAGCCAGTGTGGCAGAGGTGGCAGAGGCCATGGCTCATTTCGAGGCCGAGAAGATACTCAAAACACCTATGGACAACAATAGCCTTCGATGACAATGATGTTGGTGTCGAGGGGGAGGCCATGGGCCTACCATCCCTCCCTAGGCCTTCGACCATTTCGCCTACCGCCATGCACACCGTAAGAGGTGGCAAACACCACCACCATAACCATTCAACTTCTTCCACCCCTCTCCCCCCCATAGTAGCTCTCCTCTCCCCTATATAACCCCCCCATTGTAAGGAAGTAGGCAGACACTACTTCATTCTTCCCCTCGCCCCCCCCCCCCCCCCCAATAGCCCTCCTCTCCCCTATATAACCCCCCATCATAAGGAAGAAGGTGGACACTACTTCATTCTCTCCCCCCCCCTTTGGTAGCCCTCCTCTCCCCTATATAACCCCCCATTGTAAGGAAGAAGGTGGACACTGCTTCATTCTTCCCCCCCCCAAAAGAATACCCCCTTACCCTTATAACCCCCCCCCCCCCCCCCCCAAGAGAAAAAGGATACCACCTCCTTGCCCCCTTTTGTTGCCAAGGAAGATAGAGGGAAAGGAAGGGAGAGGTGAGAAGAGGGAGAGAGAGAGAGGGAGAGAGAGGGAGAGAAAGGGAGAGGTGAGAAGAGAGAGAGGGAGAGGGTGAGAGAGAGAAGAGAGAGAGAGAGGGTGAGAGAAAGGGAGAGGTGACAAGATAGAGAGACAAAGAAGAAGAAGAAGAAGAAGAAGAAGAAGAAGAAGGAGAAGGAGAGAGAAAAAAGAAGAAGAGGGAAAGAGAGAGGGAGAGGAACTCTTTCTCTTCCCCTCCTAAGAGGGTGGGTATCCTTTTCCCCTTTGTCGCGAATCATTATACCTTTTTTCTACAAGATTATTGTCCACTCGCGTCTAAGTGGAAAATATCACTTTTGCAGATGGCAACCCCACAACAAGCAACAAAGCCTCATGCAAGGGCATCATTGCCAATCTAACTACAATACCGATCGTAAGTAATGTATTTCCAAATTAATAGATGCTTTTTTTGATTCCCGCATGAAGTACATTAGATGTCGCATGAGAATTGGCCATGGAGGGGATATGCTTCATCTCATACATTCAAAAGATAAAGTTGCAAAGCACGTGTATCAGGAGAAGTTAAATTGTATTGAGATGCTATGCGACAAACTCACACATAGCATAATAGCATTCCAAGGTATTGTTGACTCTCCTTTTCGTGAAAATAATAGATGGGTATTTCCCCACACTAAAAGTATTTTGTAGCTTGCACGCTTGATGAAATAAATGATAAGTAATCTAGCCTAAGGGAAATTCAATCTCGAATCTGTTAGATCATTGGGATCTTGATGATGTGCATAGTTAACACAAACAATGACCATAAGGACTAAGACTAGGAGTTCCTTGGGATCCGTTTGATAACCACTATGTTTATTAGTTCAATTCGGAGATTGAGCTAGATCTCAACACAAATCCGGCCCCCAAAGGCAAGTAGAGAGCTCAAGGGATTGAGAAGACCGAGTCAAAGTAAAGACTACTACTCTTTGGAAAGAAGGTTGAGCTATCAAACAATGGAAGCGATCTATAGAACTTACGTCGTATACAGTGTTAGAACCTCTAACATATGCCTTAGTCGAAGTGTTAAAATCGCTTAGATTCCAAGGGGGAGAGCAAACATGCGATGGAAGGGTTATCGCTCTCGCGATTATCCCTACAATGTTTGGAAAAGAGTACCATTGTTATGTTGGTTGATCAAACAACGTCCTAAATGCTTTTACCATTCAATTTTTTGTTGCATTGTGGTTTGGATGATTATTCCATGTGCTTGTGATTGTTGAAAATTTTATGGCAAGGGTTTGTAATGACAAGTTGCCATGGGGATAAAGGAATGTTTTTAGGGCTGATTGCCTTGATTGTGTTTGATTCTTAATTGGATTAATTAAGAAAGGTTATTTTGCGCAGGTGGATCATCTCCAAGGTCACACTGTGTTTTAACGCAAGAGGGCACTACTCGATTCATGGGCCGAAGGTTGAGTGGTGAAAAGGCCAATCACAAAAGTTGTGTCTCATTCCTAGGTCGCTTGGGGTCAATGGAGCTCTAGACACCCCTTGCTTAATTCGAAACGGAGTTGTAGATTGATGTGAGCCCAATGTCTAGGACGTTGGAAGATCCTATTCTAGATAATGGATGGAATTTATGGTGCCATGTGATTTGGACCGTGTACTTCTATTGGACAAAAGGAAATACATAATTTCTCCTGTATGGGCAGGAGAAAAAGATTGACATGAAGATAAGTTAAGGAATTTGGTTGAGCTTGTATTCATGTCTATTCCATAAATGACGCGAACAAACCCTATTCCCCAAAAGGCCTAATTAAGGAAGCTGATTTTGAACGTCACACATAAATGTGATAAGAACTTAGTAGAATCTAAAGCTATCGAGGAAAGCGGGTGGGCAAAACTCCCGACGGGTCCCGGTAGGGTGGTCTCAGAGAACTGGGAGGATTCTCACAAGGTTTTACCATCATTTGATCTTTAGGCAGCGCTAGGCTAGAACCCGATTCATGCCATTTTAGGGGATCGGAATGGGACTATGCCCTATGGACAGAGAGGTTGAGCGGCGCATCCCTCTTGTTTCCCATTCTCTTTGAACCAAGTGTAGCATGGGTTTGTTTCGGCTTGGGTGTCTCTGTGCAAAGTAGGATGTCTAGGACCAGACGCTAGAATGCTGTCAGGAGACCTTGACCACTAGGAACCAAGATTTTAGGTCAATCGTAGTGGGTTTGGCCATGAACGCTTCATTGTGAGGTGGACTCAAGAAACCCTAGATGACAAATCCCATAACATTCCATGGAGTGTCATGCGGTATAGCTTAGATTTTTCTCTTGATGGACCGCTAAAAACATGCCTGGTATGCCGACAAGTGGGCACATTACAATTGGTATCAGAGCAAAACTTTGTAATGATGTGTGATTGATTAATGTATGGTTCATAGGCATATCCTAAATAGAATAACCTAAGTGGTATGGCTTGATTATCAAGCACCTTTTGCACCCATGTATGCGGAGATATGGATTGAGTGAATGGATGATTATTTCTCTGCTTCAAGAACTGCTTTCTCCAATTAAGCAATGATAGTCAAGTTGGCCTTGGATATGGTGGAAGGAATGGTGCAAAAATCAAGGTGTTTTTGAATTCACTATCACTTGGGCTCAGCTGAAAGATGCTATACACTGACGATACCTTCCGCCAACCTACCAAACTTTGAGAATGAATGAATTCTTCAAGCTCAAGCAGCTGAAGTTAACCTTGGAAGCTTACTACTCAAAGTTTGTAACCTACTAAAATATGCACCACCTATGGATATTGCGCAGCAAGTATTCAAGTTTTGCCATGGCTTGAACACTCCTCTAAATCACCGTCTTGAGGCAATGCAGCCAACAAATACAATGTAACTAAAATAAAATTTTCTCTTGTAATCTAGACTCGAATATAACAAATACAATAAGTTGTTGTATACTTATGAGTGATTAGACTGTCATAATGAATACGTGGTGGGCCGATACCCCACAGGTTCCAAAATGAAATTACCAGTTCCTTCTAAGATGAGGACATCTTGAGTTCTCCAAGGGGCAGAGGATGTAACATTCCATTTTGATCATTATAAAACCCCCCTTAATAATTAACATTAGTAGAAAATTTTTACCCTTCTCCCCCCTGTTGTCACCGACAGGTGGAGGGGGAAAAAAGACGAAGGGGGAGACAACAAGATAACATGGGGAAGGAAAGAGAGGCCTTAAATGACGATGATGTTGGTGTCGAGGGGAAGGCCACGGGCCTACCACCCCTCCCTAGGCCTTCAATTGGTCTGGCCTGCCACCATGCACACCATAAGAGGTGGCAAACACCACCACCACAACCATTTGACCTCTTCCACATCCCCCCCCCATTATAGTCCTCCTCTCCCCTATATAACCCCCCATTGTAAGGAATTAGGCAGACACTGCTTCATTCTACCCCCCCCCCCCCCCCAAATAATACCCCCTTACCCTTATAAAGCCCCCCCTTAAGCAAAAAAGGATGCCACCTCCTTGCCCCCTTTTGCTACAGAGGAAGAGAGAGGGAAAGGAAGGGAGAGGTGAGAAGAGAGAGAGAGAGAGGGAAAGAGAGAGGGAGAGAAAGGGAGAGGTGAGAAGAGAGAGAGGGAGAGGGTGAGAGAGAAAAACGAGAAAGAGGGTGAGAGAGAGAGAGGGGAGAGAGAGAGAGAGAGAGAGAGGGGGGGGAGAAAGGGGGAGGTGAGAAGATATAGAGACAAAGAAGAAGAAGAAGAAGAAGAAGAAGAAGAAGAAGAAAGAGGAGGAGAGAGAAAGAAGAAGAAGAGGGAAAGAGAGAGGGAGAGAGAAAGAGAGACAGAGAGAAACTCTTTCTCTTCCCCTCCTAATGTTAGAATATCAAGCTCATTTGTGTGTGTTGACCGACATGAGCTGGACACAGCCAGTCTAGCCATAGTAGTTAGATACATTAAATAAGTCGGTGCCTTTGGTGTGAATGGTCTTATGACCTTAGGTTGTATTTTCACTATGGAGTGTGGTATGAATAATGAGTGTGAGAGAGGAAGCTAGTTGCTTCACTCTGTCTAATATCTATCTACCTCTTTGAATTCGAACATGGTATCAAAGCCATGAATCGGCAAAGAGTGGGTGCCTGGGAGTGTGGCATTGGACTTGCACGAGCTGAAGTCAGAGAAAAGGTCATTCTTATTCAAACAGGCTGAAGCCATTGGACAATGGAAGGTATGCAGTGTATAGTGGTATGCTTAATGATCGATGGCAGTGTCAAAGGCTTGTTTGTAGCCTTGAGAGGGATGTATTGAGCACCTTAGAGTGCTTCATTGCCCTGGTTAATAGAATTGTGAGCTGTGCTACCCCTCCTACCAGTCTGCGCTGTTGCGCCTGGTTCATATTCATGTCCTACAGCTACTAAATGAGGCATCAAGCATCTTGTACATGCTCTATGAAGTGTATGCTGTCCCTGGGGTGTGACCTTGAAGGTCTAACATGTCAATGGAAGCTTGGGTGATGAGGCATGGACTGTTATGCAGGTATACAGGTCTGAAACTGAGAGTACACTGCTGAATATAGTGATTTACATCACTGTTTTGATCCTGAAGAGCACTTGAAGCTCCCTAATAGGCTGGGAAGATTGCATTGCAGACAACACAAGTCAAGAAGTCATATGTACTTGATGTGAAGTACTTGAGCTGAATTTTCTCAGTAAAATATTCAGATCTGAGAACTGTTTCACTGCTGAAAACTGTCATGTACTGTCAGTGACAAGCATTGGATACTACTGATGCAATACAGGTCATTTTTAGAGCTCTATCACCTATGAGAGCTGTCATATACATGATGGATGTATGGAGGCTTGAAAAATTCAATGAGCATAATTGAAAATTGAAGTCTGGAGCTGAAGTAAATGCAGACATATTGTCTTGGTGAAGTACAAATGGTTCATGAGGCTTTATGCTTTGGTAAGTGAAAACAGGTTGTCTATGTATACCTAGATGCTCATGTATTGACCTTGTCGTTACGAAGTAAATGTATGACATGATTGAGAGACAATTTGGGGCTGATTGGAACTTGATATGCTAAACTTTGGTTGATTGTAACCTGCAATTGAATTTGTTGACACTTGTATGTGCTGGTTATGCACTGTTCTATGACTCTATGCTCATGTCATGACTACCATGTGTACTAGCAGTTATCTGGGAGTTTTTGGGACATGTGTGACATGATTACCACTTAGTTTTGGACTTGACAGTGCTGCTGATTATTTACAGTTTACAGTTTTCAGACTGCATATATGTATCCTGGCAGTGAGGGTGCAGGAGTTCAAACCGAAGTGAATACATAGTACTTGCATTGACTGGTTCACTCACAGGTTAAGCCACTTGGTGTGAGCTGTTTTGGACTGATAGTGGGCTGAAATACCCTGGTTTTTTTACTGCAATTAATTGCAAAAAACTGTCATAAACAGTTCCGGGGTGAAGTTGAACCGTTAAGAAGATCTTGGTTTGCAGGTAGTCAGGCAAGGTCTGCAACATGGCAAATGCTAATAGAACTGATAATGTAACCCAGATTGTGGGAGAAAAGCTTGATAGCAACAATTATGCAATATGGAAGTTCCGCATGGAGAACTTTCTGATAGGCAAAGGATACTGGGACTTAGTGACAGGTATTGAGGCTAAACCTGAAGTTCCAGATAGGAATCCTACAGCTGATCAAAGACAAGCGCATCGAGCCTGGACGGAAAGAGCTCGCAGAGTGTTACATTGGCTGTCATTATGTATCTCGGATGCTATGGTGATGCAAATCATGAACTGTAAATCCCCAGCAGATGCATGGAACATATTGGTCAGGTACTATGGCACAACTACGAGTGCTAGGAAGATACAACTAAAGCAAAAATTCAACAACATAGAGAGGAAGAACAGATCCATACAGGACTATGTCACGGAGATTAAAACCTTAGAAGATCAGCTCGCATCTGTTGGCTCACAAGTAGAAGATGAGGATATGGTTGCAGTGACCTTAAATGGCTTGGGTTCGGAATACAAGTCTTTTGACACTTCAGTATCTGTGCGGGCTGAGATGCCTGATTTTAATGAGCCGGTTGCATTATTGATTCATGAACAGGTGAAGCTTGGCTTAGCTACAGGGTCAAGCAGCTCAAAGAATAAGGATGCAGTTTTTTATTCGAATCAACGTGGTCGTAGTAGCCATGGTAGAGGCTATGGATCTGGCAGAGGAGGCCAGCAGAATGCATCCTATAGTAATAGCAATCAGTAGTCATCAAATGCAAGAGGTAGTGGCAACTTTCGAGGCAGGGGGAGATCTAACTCCCGTGGCAGAGGCTCATGGCAGCAGCAGCGTCAGTCAAACAATCCAAATAAAGATAAGGATTGTCACTACTGTGGAAAGTATGGGCATATTGCAAAGGATTGCTGGAAGAAGCAGGGAAATCAGAAGGGCAAGCAGCATGGACATTATGCTACGTCCAGTCAGGCAGATGACTCTGGTGATAGACTATTTGCCTTGCAATATGTCAAAGATAAGGCTGCTGAAAAATCATCTGATGATGCAGTGTGGTACATTGACTCGGGGGCGTCGAATCACATGACTCCTCATGGTGATTGGTTCACGGATATGGTGGCTGAAAAGCATGGCTATGTATGCATAGGTGATGACACCCAGCATAGCATTGAGCATAAAGGCAAAGTGCCTCTGGTTGTACATGATGGCAGGAAGAAGAAACTTCATGATGTTTTGCATGTTCCTTCGATTACGAAGAACCTATTGTCTGTGGGCCAAATGACAGAGCAGAACTTGCAGGTTCGCTTCAATAAGCATGGCTGCTTTATTGAAGAGTTTGGCAATGGATGCAAGTTGATCGCGAAAGGCCACAGAAATGGAAGAATGTTCACTCTTGATGCTACACTGCCAAAGCTGAACTCCGCTATGTTTGCCTAGGGTTCTGGCACTATCAGGGACTTAGAGATTTGGCACAAGAGAGTGGGGCATGTAAATTTACAGAGGTTGCAGACCATGCAGAAGAAGTAGCTGGTAACAGGGTTACCTAGATTCCAATATTCAGATATTGGTCATGTATGCGAGGCTTGCCAGTTTGGTAAGCAGTCACGATTGCCGTTTGTCAGACATGTAAGACAGAGTACACGACCATTGCAGTTAGTGCACTCTGATGTTTGGGGACCAGCTCATAATGCATCTATGGGGGGTTCCAGATACTATGTATCTTTCATTGACGACTACAGTCGATATACCTGGCTTTACATATTGAAAACAAAAGATGAGGTCTTTGCTATTTTTCAGAAATTTAAAGCGCAGGTTGAGAAGGAATTTGAATGTTACATCTCTTGCTTGAGATCTGATAGCAGTGGGGAGTATGTCTCCAATGAATTTTCTGATTTTTTGGCTGAAAATGGCATTCGTAGGCAGCTAACCTGCAGCTACACTCCGCAGCAAAACGGAGTAGCTGAAAGGAAGAACAGGGTTCTGATGGAAGCTGCTAGGGCCATGATGAATGAGAAGCATATGCCGCTTTACTATTGGGCAGAGGCTGTTGTGATAGCCGCATATATTCTGAACATGACTCCCACTGCAGGCATTCATGACATGACACCGTTTGAGAGGCTCTATGGCTATAAGCCAGATGTAAGACACATGAAGGTCTTTGGCTGTCTTGCTTATGTGCACATTCCAGATGAGAAAAGGAAAAAGCTGGATCCCAAAGCGCATAAGAGTGTGTTCATTGGATACTCGCAGGAGAAGAAGGCATACAAATGTTATGATCCCTCTACTAGGGAGACTTTGGTAAGCAGGGATGTCATCTTTGATGAGTTGGGCTCTTGGTATGTATCACCAGTTGCAGTGCCATCTGATATGCCTTCCACTCATGTCTCTACAGTTGATTTGTAGCAGAGCACTGCTATGACAGGACCTATCAGTCAGACAGTATCCCCATGGACAGGGAGATTGAGGAGCTCACCGTCCACTGACACGGGTATGTCAGTGAGGGGGAGACATGATGTCTTGGATAGCAAAGGAAAAGAGAAAGTTATTGAGGATGCATCTGGTATGATGACACCTGGCAGAATGACTTTGAGCTATGAGTCTAGTGATACTTTAGACAGCGAACTTGGTATTCCGACTGTCTATACGCCTGGCACAAGGCAGAACAGGTATATTCCGCCTCATGAGAGAGGTGAATCGAGTAGTGCACCACAGCTTAGACAATCGCAGAGGGTCAGATACCATGTTGACAGGTTGACGTACTCTGGTTATTCTGCAAAGCATTATGCATACATGACAAAAGTGATGGAGATCAAAGAACCAGGTACTTATGCTGAAGCAGCAAAGGATGAAAATTGGTGCATGGCTATGGACGAAGAGATGAAAGCCTTGGCTGAAAATCAGACTTGGGATTTGGTACCACTGCCTGAAGGGAAAAAGCCTGTTGGCTGCAAATGGGTTTATAAAATCAAATGTAAGTCTGATGGTAGTGTGGAAAGGTACAAAGCAAGGCTGGTCGCTAAAGGATATGCTCAACAGTATGGCTTGGATTATGATGAAACATTCAGCCCGGTTGCAAAAATGGCAACCATACGAACTGTTATTGCCTTGGCTGCTGCTAAAGGCTGGAAATTACAGTAGATGGATGTTAAGAATGCATTTCTTAACGGTGACCTAGCAGAGGATGTCTATATGGTTCAGCCGGAAGGGTATGAGCACCCTGATTTTCAGCATTATGTGTCCAAGCTGAAAAAGGCACTGTATGGGCTGAAGCAGGCTCCGAGAGCCTGGCATGCTAGGATCAGCAGTTACTTGCAGAGTCTTGGATTTGTTGTTGGTAGGGCTGATCACATCCTGTTTACAAAGAAGACTGACAGTGGCTTGGTAGTGCTGGTCATATATGTTGATGACCTGATAATCATTGGAGATGATGACATGGGAATTCAGCATGCTATGAAGATGCTGAAATCTGAATTTTACATGAAAGATCTGGGAGATCTGAAGTATTTCTTGGGTATTGAGGTTGTACCAGCTGAAAATGGCTTATGGCTGATGCAGAAGCACTATGCCATGGAAATGCTTAAGAAGTATGGCATGGCTGAATGCAAACCACTGGATACACCTCTGGACCAGAATGTAAAGCTAGACATGAACACTGGGGCTGAAGTAGAAGATGTGACTATGTACAAGTAGATGGTCGGCAGTCTGATTTACTTGACCATCACTAGGCCTGACTTGAGCTATGCAGTAGGGTTGATAAGACAGTTTATGCAGAAGCCGAGAAAGCCGCACTTGGATGCAGTTAGACGCATCATGAGGTATGTTAAGTCCACTGTAGACTATGGGTTGTTCTATGTCAGAGATAAGCCCTTGACACTGATTGGATACAGAGATGCAGATTGGGCAGGATGCTCAACTGACAGACGATCTACGAGTGGCTATGCCTTTGGCTTTGGTAGCGGCATGATCAGTTGGAGCAGCAAGAAGTAGCCTACGATTGCTTTATCTAGTACTGAGGCAGAGTACAGGGGGGCTGCATTGGCAGCATGTGAGATTGCTTGGCTGCTCAAGCTTATGGCTGACTTGGATATTCAGGTTGATGCTCCAATGAAACTGTTATGTGATAATCTGAGTAGTGTACTCCTAGCCATGAATCTAGTTTACCATGCCAGGACAAAACACATAGAGGTACACTACCACTTTATTCGTGAGATGGTCCTTGCAGGAAAGGTTGATCTTATGCATGTGAGGACTGATGAGCAGGTAGCAGATATCTTTACCAAGTCTCTGGGTAAAGATAAGTTATGTGGTTTTTAGACAGCTACTTGGAGTACATATGCTGTCTTGAGCTTGAGGGGAGTGTTAGAATATCAAGCTCATTTGTGTGTGTTGACCGACATGAGCTAGACACAGCTAGTCTAGCCATAGTAGTTAGATACATTAAATAAGTCGGTGCCTTTTGTGTGAATGGTCTTATGACCTTAGGTTGTATTTTCACTATGGAGTGTGGTATGAATAATGAGTGTGAGAGAGGAAGCTAGTTGCTTCACTCTGTCTAATATCTATCTGCATCTTTGAATTCGAACACCTAAGATGGTGGGCATCCTTTTTCCCCTTTTTCACGAATCACTATACCTTTTTTCCGCGAGATTATCATCCACCCACAAGTCTAATTCTTCCCCCCAATTGGCCTCGCTAATCCAACTCAAGGTGCAGAAGTCCTGTGCGACTCGCTTCTAAGGGGGACGAAGACCAAGAATGGCCTCCAAGTGGAAAATATTGCGTGCAAATGGCAACCCCACAACAAGAAACGAAGCCTCAAGGTGCAGAAGTCCTGTGCGACTCGCGTCTAAGGGGGACGAAGACCAAGAATGGCCTCCAAGTGGAAAATATTGTGTGCATATGGCAACCCCACAACAAGCAACGAAGCCTCAGGCAAGGGCAGCACTACCAATCCAACTACGATACTGACGGTAAGTAATGTATTTCCAAATTAATAGATACTTGTTTTGATTCCCACATGAAGTGCATTAGATGCCGCATGAGAATAGGTCATGGGAGGATAGGCTTCATCTCATACATTCAAAAGATAAATTTGCAAAGCGCGGGTATCAGGAGAAGTTAAATTGTATCTAGATGCTATGCGACAAACTCACACATAGCATAATAGCATTCCGACTCTCCTTTTTGTGAAAATAATAGATGGGTATTTCCCCACACTGGAAGTATGTTCTAGCTTGCATGTTTGATGAATTGAATGATAAGTAATCTAGCCTGGGGGAAATTCAATCTCGAATATGTTAGATCATTGGGATCTTGATGATGTGCATCGTTAACACAAACAACAACCAAAAGTACTAAGACTAGAAATTCCTTGGGATCCGTTTGATAACCAATACGTTTATCAACCCAATTTGGAGATTGGGCTAGATCCAAACACAACTCCAACCCCCAAAGCCAAGTAGATAGCCTAAGGGATTGAGAAGAGTGAGTCAGAGTAAAGACCACAACTCTTTGGAAAGAAGGTTGAGCATAGAATCCCTTAGATTCCAAGGGGGAGAGTGAACATGCGATGGAAGGGTTATCACTCAAGCAATTATCCTTGCAATGTTTGGAAAATAGTACCATTGTTATGTTGGTTGATCAAACAACATCCTAAATGCTTTTACCACTCAATTGTTTGTTGCATTGTGTTTTGGATGATTATTCCAAGTGCTTGTAATTGTTGAAAAATTCATGGCAGGGGTCTGTAATGACAAGTTGCCATGGGGATAAAGGAATGTTTTTAGGGCTAATTGCCTTGATTGTGTTTGATTCTTAGTTGGATTAATTAAGGAAGGCTATTTTGCGTGGGTGGATCATCTCCAAGGTCACACCACATTTCAACGCGAGAGGACACTACTCAATTCACAGACCGAAGGTCGAGTGGTGAAAAGGCCAACCACAGAAGTTGTGTCTCACTCCTAGGTCGCTTGGGGTCAGTGGAGACTTGGACACCCCTTGCCTAGTCCAGAACAGAGTTTTAGACTGCCGTTATCCCGACATCTAGTGTGTTAGAGGATCCTATTCTAGATAATGGATGGAATTTATAGTGTGACGTGATTTGGATCGGGTACTTCAGTTGGACAGAAGGGAATACATAATTTCTTTTGTATGGGCAGGAGACAAAGATTAAGGAATTTGGTTGATTCATGTTTGTGCCATAAATTACACGAACAAGCCATGTTCCCTAAAATGAATAATTAAGGAAGCTGATTTTGAATGTCACACATAGATGTGATACAACCTAATTAGAAACTAGACCTATCAAGAGAAGCAGGTGGATGGAACTCCTGATGGGTCTGTCCTAGGGCAAGGTAGTCCCAGAGAACTGGGAGGCTTTCCACAAGGTTTTACTGTCGTTTGACCTTTAGATAGTGCTAGGTTAGAACCTAAATCATGTTGTTTTAGGGGACCGGAATGGGACTATGCCCTATGGGTAGAGAGGTTGAGTGGTGCATCCCTCTCATTTCCCATTCTCTTTGAATCAAGTGCGGCATGGGTTTGCTTTGGCTTGGCTGTCTCTATGAAAAGTAAGATGTCCAGGACCGGATGCTAGAATGCTGTCAAGAGACCTTGACCACTTAGAACCCAGATTTTAGGTGGATCCTAGTGGGTTTCGTTGCAAGGCGGACTCGAGAAACCCTAGGTTACAAACCCTATAACATTCCATGGAGTGTCGAGCGGCATCGCTTAGATTGGTCTCTTGATGGACCGCTGAAAACATACCTATCAGGAAGGCCTATAAATGATATGTGCTTTCTACTCATGAGATGTTGATAAGCAGAGATATTGTCTTTGATGAGATGGCTTCTTGGTATGGGAATTCAGTTGCAGTGGCTAGTGATGGATCAGCCAGCACAAGTAATATTGAAAATACCCCTACAATTAGTACATCTATGAGTGGTCTAATAGGTGATTTCTCATCTACAGTGAGTCCTTGGTCAAGGTGGTTGCGGAATTGCACTCCTACATCCATTGACATGGACATGTCAGTGGGGGGCAGATTGGATAAGGGAAAAGAAAAGATGTTTGAGGATGTAACAGGTCCACTTACTATAGGTTATGAGTCGTCCAACAATGATAGCTTGGACAGTGAGTTGGGGATTCCTTATGTTATCACGCCTAGTGCAAGGTGAAATTGGTATGTATTGCCTCATGAGAAGAACAATTGATAAGTACACATAGATTGGATATTCAATCCATCATTATGCCTATATGACTAAGGTGATAGGTTTCAAAGAAACCACTAAGTTTGATGAGGCAGTTTGCAGATGAGAACTAGTGTGTTGCCATGGACGAAGAGTATTCAACTTTGGCTAAAAACGGAATATAGGAATTGGTTCAGTTGACTAAAGGAAAAGTCCCTATTGGCTGCAAATGGGTGTACAAGGTTAAATGCAAGGTGGATGGGTCATTGGAATGCTATAAGGGCAGGCTATCGCAAAAGGGTATGCATAGAAGTACGGCCTTGACTATGAGGAAACTTTCAGCCCTGTAGCTAAATTGGCAACAGCCAAAACAATCATTGCCTTGACAGTAACTAAATACTGGAAGTTATGGCAAATGAAAGTAAAAATTTCATTTTTGAATGGTGATTTACAAGAAGAAGTTTATATGGAGCAGCCTGAAGGCTATGTGAATCTAGATTTTTCAATACATGTATGCGAGCTGAAAAATGTATTATATGGGCTGAAACAGGGACCTAGAGCTTGGAATGCTCAAATTAGCAATTATTTATTGCATCATGGATTTAGATTGGGTGATGCAGATCACAGCTCATTTGTGAAGAAGATAGATCATGGCTATGTGTTTCTGCTTGTCTATGTCGATGATTTAATCATTACTGGAGATTATGAGAGTAGGATTGCTAAAATAAAGTCACTGTTGCAAGCTGAATTCAAAGTCAAAGATCTTGGTGAGCTAAAATATTGTATGGGAATTGAGGTAGTGTCTACGCCTCAAGGCATATGATTATTACAGAAGCAGTATGCTTATGACATGTTACACAAGTATAATATGACTGAATGTAGTGCTATGTATACACCCCTAGACCAAAATGTCAAGCTACAGATTGATGTTAGGACTAAGATAGAACATGTTACCATGTATATGAGCAGCTTGATCTACCCAACTTGACTTGAGCTATGCTGTGGGGCTGATCAATAAATTCATGCAGAAGCCTCACAAACTGCATATGGATGTAGTTAGGAGAATCATGAGATATGTAAAGGGTATGATATATTATGGGTTGTTTTATGCATATTGAAAACCCCTTGACTTGACAAGGTACATTGACAGTGATTGACTGGGCTGGTTGTGCCTATGACAGGAGGTCAACCAATGGATATGCATAAAAAACAACATACAGTTGCATTGTCTAGTACAAAAGCTGAGTATAGGGGTGTGGCACCCTGTGAAGTTGTTTGGTTGCTAAAGTTACCGAATGACATGGGGATACATTTGGACAGCAAAGTGAAGCTGCAATGTGATAATATGATCAGTGTGATGCTTGCAAGCAATCCCGTCTACCATGCAATATCTAAAAATATTGAAGTACATTACCAATTCATTAGAGAAATGGTACTAACAGAGCAGATTGACTTGATGCATGTGAAGACTGAAGACCAGGTAGTGGATATCTTTACCAAATCACTTGGTAAAGAAAAGTTTATCTATTTTAGGCAGCTACTTGGAGTGGTGTACATGGTTTGAGCTTGAGGAGGAGTGTTAGAAATCAAGCTCCACCCATATCTCTTTATGTCTATGTGACTTACCCCGACATTAGCTGGGATACAGATGTACATGTGTGTGTCATTGAATAATTCGATTGTAGTCAAGTAATGGAATAATGAAGAGGAAGAAGATGAGCTGAAGCTTCACATGGTTCCACTCCACTCTCTGTCTCTCTCTCTCTTCCAATAAAAATGAAGGAATGAAAACACTAGCTAATCACCATTTAGCAACATGTGTATATAGGAAAAAGGATCCAACTCATTGGCTTACCAAAAAAATCTCTAAACCATGACTGTGTCAAAACTGGTTCCATGTGTGTCAACACCTTAGCCATGTATTCTAGGGAAAGCATGATAATTTATTATATTGTTGGCTTACTTCACTTTGTTGTATATTATAATATAAATCATACTCTCTATGGATGTTGTAACATTGGGTGGTCTTAGGGTTCTTTATTTACAAGAAGATATGGTGTTATTTATTTGCATGAAGTCATGCATCTCGCTTAGGTGGATTGTAGCTCACACTTTTTGCTTTATGTTGGCAACCAATTTCATTTAAGGGAGCAATGAATCTAAAAAAGTATTGTTAGCACCATTCTAGACTATTCAAAGGTAAGGGATTCTTGAAACAACTTTAAGTACACACAAGAATTTTGAAGTAAACCACCTAGGGATTGGATTGGGACTTAATGCTAGCGTGAGGTGGTGTTTACCATTGACAGTAGAATACCTTAACACATGCCAATTTTTTTCAAGAATACCATTAAAAAAATATTAGAAAGTAGGTGGTATAGTGTGTGTGGCAAGAGAGGCCCATTGATTAGCGTGTGTCATGAATTCGGCGTATGCATGTCATGAGACATTCATTTCTTTTCATGACGTGTGGGTGTATGTGTACACACATGCACATGTGTGATAGGAGAGGCCATTTGACTAGCATGCATCGTGAATTCCGTATATGCATGTCACAAGAACCAAAAATGCAATCCTCTCCTATCACTCACTATGCAAAGGTGTATACTCTTCACATGCACATGTATGGCAAGGTGTCATTGATTGGCATGTATGTGTGTCATGAGATGGGTCTCTTGCCATGCATTATTTGTATCTTTGAGTCTTTGTGCGTATGTATTTTTTAGTCACTTGTGAGATACATGGATTGGCATGTGTCATGTATTTTATGGATACATATCATGATACTTGTCTTGTGATGTGTGTGTGTGTGTGTGTGTGTGTGTGTGTGTGTGTGTGTGTGTGTGTGTGTGTGTGTGTGTGTGTGTGTGTGTGTGTGTGTGTGTGTGTGTGTGTGTGTGTGTGTGTGTGTGTGTGTAGGGCCGAAAGGTGCTTGTCAAGTAGGCACTCAGTCGTGAAGTTGACAAGTGGGGGTATTTTGACAAGTATGTCACAATTGACTTGGCATTGTGTCATGAACTTGGCATAGATGTGTCATTTTGATTGTGACACCCACGCTTCCCCCTTGGGTATGGATGGGCACTTGGTCATGAATTCAGCTAGATAGTGTCCTGATGGGCATTTGGTCGTATTTTTGGCTACATTGTTGGAGCATTTGGGGTTGAAAGTCTACCGTGAGGGTAATAGATAGTAGGATGAAGGGAGATTCAGGGAGAGGAGTAGACGAAAGAGAAGGGGTTGAAAGAAATAGAAGATGTAGAAGAATACTCACAGAGTTGAAGCCTGTCAATTTATTTTTGCATTATGAGAAGATAAATCTCTTGTAGAAAAAAATGTACATAAAACAATACCTTCCTCTATGCTGCTCATATTGCCAATTTGATGCTTCCATTAGCTCTGAAAGGGGGGTAAAATACAAGGACACTTGGCTAGAATTCTGCCAGATCACTCCTTCTTCATCTCCCAGTTCTTGAGTGTTGTTCACTGCCTGAAAACTGTAATCATGCGTCACGTGATTTTTCCAATCCTTCTTTTTACATAAAATCCTCTCAAAATGGATAAAAGCCACCTACTTTCTTTTACATGTCATCCTATTCTAGAAGTTGTCTATATTTCTTGGATTTTTACAAGGGATAGTATCTAAAATATCAAAAATTGTCTAAAGTTGTCCAAAAAACTACTATTTTAGGACCATCCACACTACAGACACTGACATTAATGAATAATATGGCATTCGCTCTCTAGATCAATAAGAAAGCCGCACTTTAGAGTTTTTCATACGATATGCGCATAGTGGCACGACATCCACCCCCTCCTAACCTGCACATCCTTTGGCATGTGCCAAAGACTCATGGATCTGTAGTGTTAGAAGAAGTATCCTCTTCCATGTCAATGCCTTCATCTTCTACCTCTTCTTCTTCCATATTCTCATGTTCATGCTTAGCAAACTCTTGAATGATTTCATAGATCTCTAAAGTGTCAACTTAAATAACCTCTTTTTCTACCCTATTTTTAGCATTAATTGTTGCGGAAATTTTAGCCATTGTATCAACATCAACCAGCCCTGAAAACATCCCTGAAATACCTTCATTTGTAGCCATCAAACCATATGTCTTCAGCTCTTTTTTGGCCCATCCTACATATTTATTTTCAGCCCTGCACATGGTTGAAACATTCTTAAAACTATCAAGACTACATGCTATCCATTCTTGCAATCTAGACACAAACACAGTTTTCCCCTTTCTTGAAGGCATAATTATCTTCCTAGAGGCACTACCATAGTCTCCACTTATAGCAGTGCTATCTAAAAACCCTTAAACTCTTGTGCATTAGGTGGCATGGGATTATCCCGCAGCCTATCTCAATTGGACGGATGATTCACACAAATAGTGAGAAACTGTACTGCATTTGTATTATCTTTACTCCAAACCCAAGCATATGAAGAACCATCATCCAAGGCTTTTGTTTCCAGCCTTGATTCCAAAATATAAGGCTGCTCCAAATCACTAGATAACTACATGAATCATGCACAAAAAAATGATATTCATTCCTAACATCTCCAATAGTCACATTTGGACAAGCTCCATAAAGATCCCCTAATGAATTGTTTGATGCCCGCATGCGCCATCCCAGTGGATCTACATCAATCAGACATCCTCCATTCTCATACAATCTGCATATGCCATGACATTAATTTTAGAACCATGATCCAACAGAGCTATGAGAGCTGGATTTTGAGCCCGGGATGTGCCTAAAATTTTCCAAAAAATCCAAATTTCAAGGCAAAATTTGATTTCGTCAAAGGCAGCAAACCCAGCTGGGTTGATTTTAAGCAGCAAGCAAAAAGACGATTTTCAAAAGTACCTTGAAGGTCGACGAGCATCAATTGAGGATTTTAGTAATTTTTTCAATTGCGTGGACAAGTTAGAACAGCTGCCCAGCAGTGTGGGACCTCAAGACAAACGTGGAGGAATTTTCGGCTCACATTTTGGACCCCAGATGCGAGAGATAGGCAAGAAAAAGGGCCAAAGAGTGAGAAGCCAAAGGGTGTGACCCTTAGGGAGCCCCTTTGGCTGCAAAATTTTTTGCAATGAAGGGGGGGGGTCTTTTTTTTTTTTGCCCGATGGAAAAAAATGAAGGGTGAGGGAGGCAGAGACGACGAAATGAAGGGGGCAGGGAGGCAGAGATGACGAAATGAAGGGGGGAGGAGCTCCATAGCCATAGGAGAGCCTCCATATACCCATACCATCGGAAGACAGCGGGCAGACTAAAGATTTTTCATGCTTCCTATCACCTACCTTCACCCATCAAATGGCTGCTTGGTCAGGGAGATCAGAATCTAGTCTTTCTCTCTCCTCCATCTCTCTCCTCTAAGCGGTGGTTTGCATGCAAGAAATTAAGAAGAAGAGGGGCTGAAGGATGCTTGTCCGACTGTGATCGGATTGCTCCAAGATGAAGAGGAGGCTGAGGAAAGAGATTCAGCATTGAAGAATGGTTGTTGGTCGGGGTCCGTGGGCTGCCCAGAATAATTATTAAAAAACTTGCAACATGCAAAACACGCGATATGCTCCAATTTTACAAAGAAATTTGCTTGTTTCTATTGTTTCATGGTCCAAATGTTGTTCATATGTGATGAATGTTTGTTTGAATCTTTTTTGCATCATGTTTAAGGGCTACAACTACAAAAATATAGAACCTGTAATGATTTAGAGCCGTTATTAATTTTAAAACCCGCAAAATATCATTTTTTAATAGAAATTAGTGGTTTTTCCAATTTTGAGTTGGGAAAAAGGAGTAGATATGGGATAAAATCAAAGAAAATGTTAAGTTTCAGTCAAAATAATAAGACAACACAAATAAATCAGAAAATACCTATTTTTCATGAATAATAAATAGGAAAAAATAGTGAAAATTATAGAAAATTGTGGTTTTCACGCTCAAAAAATATTTAAAAATAAGATTTATGTGTGTGAATGTTTGTCAAGGATAAATCATGAGGTCAAGCCTTATTTTGGCCCCATCCTTTGTGTTATAGTATGTGTTTACTATTTTTTTACATACAAAAATAACACAAGACAACCGTTTACACCTATGCAACGCAGCAACACCTAAACGGTGAGGGGGAGAGGGAGTTTGTGCGACGATCTAATTTTTGAAAAGATACAAATTTTGATTTCCTTCTTTATGCGTAGCTTTTAGGGATAGTTCCATAATTAAATATAGACGACTAGTAGCACAGAAGTTCCAGTGCTAGTCCCTAAAGAAGCGCAGCACGTAACGCTTAGTTAAAATTCATGAAAGGGCTATTTTCCGCACCTCACATGGCTGTTTTTTTTTAAATCATAAAATGGTTGTGCACAATCATCATACACCTTGCATCAGGCATGTCATGTGGTATCTCCTAGAATCCATTGCAATTGTTTGATAAACTTTGACCACTGCTGAGAGGACAGGAAACCTAAGTCATGGGTTAGACAGGCGCTTCCATTGGCGAAAGTTTTGTGAGGCAACCCTGGAACGCTGAATTATGAAAGAGTGGAGTTTGTGGGAATGTTATTTATGTCTAGCAGTGCATCAAGGGACCAATCCTTGGGATGTAGGAGAGCTGCAGTGGAGCCACGGCAATCAGCCGATGGGGTGCCTCCTATGTATGTGATACGTGGTATTTATTACCAATACGTGTGGGATACTTCCTCTGAGGAGTCTTGGGGAAGGTGCTATTAGACTATCATCCAGCTATAAATGCAATATTAAATTCATTTAGTGTGCATCAATTATTACAGATGCTCCTAGCCTACGAGGCCATGTGGTGGGGTTGTCTGTCATACGCATGAGGTCCAACTAGTGCCATAGCTAGTGTCGGTCCATTTTAGGTCCCATCAGTGGTGCATTTGCCAGGAGCTACCAACAAGTGGTGGTTCTCGAATCTAGGATTTGTAGGGACCAAATAGTTGGTTTATGTCCTTTGACAAGGACTATCAAGCCGAAAAAAAAGAAAAACATGCTGAGAGGGCTAGATGGCGGTTGGAGATTGTAAGATGCTATTCTCCTCAAAGGAGCAGCCGGTTATGCATAAGTGGAAGTGGTTCTAGTAACCTAGGTGTTACGAGTAGCTCTTTGAGTGCAAGTGGAAGTCTTGGTACTTCCCTATTTCCAGTTAATCAACCCACAACAAGTGGGGGTGTAGTGTTGCCTACACAAACTCTTGTTGTCAATCCGGTTGTAGCCATGGCACAACCTATTGCAATTCTAGCAGAGGTACACCGGATTTACCATTATTAGGAGCATCGTTGCCCATTTTCCATGGGTTAGCAGAAGACGATGGAGAACTCCACATTAAGGAGTTTCAAACGCTCATGTTCAACTATCGAATCTAAGACAAAGGACACCTAATGATGTCCTTCAACATGACATTAAAAGGAAGAGTGCCAGTGTGGTATCACAGTCTAGAAACCGGAACCATAACTAGCAGTGCCCAATTCTTTACGGTTTTTTGTAGAGAGTTTGCCCTTGAGAAGGGTAGACAATATTGGTTGCGTGTTTTGAATGTAACACGCCAAGACCCAAATGAGAATGTCGAGGCATATGCCAAGAAACTAAAGCAAGTTCTTCTCAAACTTAACGCTTATATTCCCATTCCACAGCTACACAGCTGCAATATTTCCTACATGAATTGGATTTTAATATCTAGGTGCAGCTGAGTAGTGTTGCTTTGGCTGATATTGACACTACCATTACCTAAGTAGAAGGAGTAGATTCGCGCTTGCAAGCGGCTTATACAGCAAGGATAAATTGGAATGGTAATAATTTTACCTTGACCAATGGGAGTCAAGGGGACCCCATGCTAAATATGAGTGGCGGAGGAAGTATCATGTCAAATTTGCCTATGTTACCAACTCCTCCTAGCATGATTATGCCTATGGCTAGTCAGGCGGCTAAATAGTGGTGGAAACGAAACAATGAATCCTAATGTTGTCCCAGTTGGTCAGCGGGCCCATGGGACGACAAACTGATGATCATGGCTATGAGTCGAGTGCTTCTAATGTCCTTGGTGAAGTTAAGGACATGATGAAGCACTATATAGATATGATCTCTGAATAGTATTGACAAATAGCTGTGGATGTCAAGTTTCTTAAGAAGCAACAGAATTTGATAGGGAGTCGACGCCCTCAAGAGGATGCCCCCTCAAGATTCAACTGTAAGTGGTATGGTGGCCAACATTTCCCTAGGAATTGCCCGAATGTCAAATGTGATATTTGCGAAAAGTCTGGCCACTTAGCTGCTACCTGTTGGAGTAAGATCACTTTTCTCCAACAAGGGAGTAAACAACCAGGTCCAATTAACCATCGCGCACAAGGGAATAATCTCCAGCAAGACAATGGACCAAGGCAAATATTGCAAAGAGGAAAGGCCGTTGTAGAGGAGTTACCTCATGGCAATGGAGTCAGCCTTATTGAGGTTGTACGTGTCAATGATGCTGAAACTTCTAATCTATGAGCCGTAACAAGAGGTCAAAAGATTAAAGAGAGTGACAAAGGAATTGTAAAACCTGTCGAGGGAAGCCTAAGCAAGATGCTAGGGAAAAGTGAGCCCTGAATCTTGATATGGAAGGTGGACCATTAAGACCTGTTGGTAGTAAAGTTGATCCCGAGGAGGATAATGGATTGTCAAGAAAGAAGGTAAAGGCTAAAAAAGAGGCACCAAAGCCGATTGAAAGACCAAATGAGCAAATGGTTTGGCGCGAGAAGAGAACTTTGGCTAATTACCATGACTTTGATCTAGAAAGTTCCCTTTGCGAGTCAAACCAGACATGAATCTCTTGCAATTGATTAAACTTTCTCCAGGAGTATGCTAGGAATTCAAGAAAATCCTATGTATAGGGTATATAGTAGAACCTTTGGGCATACCTAGAGTGGGGGGAGATTGGTTTGATCATGCTGAAAAGCATTGCCCTAGGGTTCCAGCATATGTGGATGGAATATTAGTGGAGCATGCTATCGTGGACACTGGATCCTCCGTCAATATCATAAGTTTAGACTTGATGGAGAGGTTAGGTCTAGAGATCAAAAAAGATGGCTCTGCACTTCTTAGGATGGCTGATGATAGTCTAAGACAACCGAAAGGTTGCATTACTAAGGTCCACGTTACAGTTGCGAGCTTGGATTGCTATCTGGACTTTAGGGTGATAAGGTTTGCAAGGCGTCCTAGCTATCAAGTTTTGCTAGGCAGGCCATGGATTCTACAGACAGACTGTCAAGTTGATATACCCATTGGTCAAGTGATTCTAGGTCGAGGTGCCCATCGTGTAATAGTGGATGCTTACCATGAGTCTCTTCAAAGTGAGAGAGCTCCACTATCCTCCACTAAACTAGAAACATTTGATGATCCATCTAGTAGTGAGATATCATCGAGCGATGGATCTAAGGAAGGGTCCACTATAGAGGATATTTATCAGATAACCTTGAATGAGCCAATAGAGCCTCATGATCGAATAAGAGACGCGGATGTTATTGAGTTGGACCTTGGTACGCCTAATGATTCATGGCCAACCAAATTGGGTTCTATGCTCAGTTTGGACAAGAGAGAGGACTATGTGTCCTTGATTCAAGAGTTTCGCGATATCTTTTCTTGGAGCTATGATGAACTTGGGGGTATTCCTCCTAGTCTAGCTATGCATACTATTCCTATAAAGGATGGTACCCACCCTATACGTCAGAAAGTAAGGGGAATGCCTTTTGAATTAAGGGACAGGTTGTACGAGGAACTACAGAAGTTGCAGAAAGTGGGTTTGATCTTCCATGTTCAGCATAATGAATGGTGCTCACCAGTTGTGATCAGGAAGAAGAAGAATAATCAAATCCATCTTTATGTAGATTTTAGAGAGTTAAATAAGCAAATTGTTAAAGATTACTACCCATTGCCATTTATTGACCAAATTTTGGATCAACTAGCGGGTATGGAAGTCTATTCATTTATTGATTGCTTTGCAGGGTATAACCAAATGGCGATTGCTAAGCAAGACAATCTAAAAACGACGTTTATTACAGTCTTTGGTACCTTTGCGTTGTCGGAGGGGTTTTTGTCGAAAGGTTGAATCCACCGGGGATCGGAAGTAGAAGGAAGTAGAGATAGGAGATGGAAGAGAAGATAGAGAATATCCAAGTGGTAAACACTACAAAAACAAATCACAATGAATTGAAATAATATGTATTGAAAGAACCTAGAATCTTTGCACTACTCAGAAGCAATCTCCTCCTTCGTAGGCCAAAAACATGGATAAGAAAAATCAGCTCTTTCTATGCTGCCCAGAACCCAAATCTGACGGCTTCGTTGGCTCCAAAAGGGGGTAAAACCATAGGGCACCTGCTCACGGATCTCCCAGATCACTCATTCTTCTTTCTTCAGTTCAATTTGTAGTTTTCAGCCTGTTTTCAACCAGCTTTTTGCATACCATCCTAATCTAGAAGATTTTTCTAACTTTTTTGGATTTTTTACAATAAATAATATCAAATATAGGCTAAAATTATCTAAAAATCTAGTATTTTTGGATAATCCATGAAACTCACACTAGTACTAATGGCTCATATCACATTGACTCTCTAAATCAATAAAGAAGTCGAATGATGATGCATTCCATACTTTTTCACACTGTGTCCTCGTAACATCACGACATCCACCCCCTCTGAACCTGCATATCCTTTGGTATGTGCCAGAAACCTAGTTGTCACTGGATTCTGAGTCCTCCTCATCCTCTGCAACCATATCCTTTACTTCTTCATCTTCCATATCTTCCTGGCTAGCCCCTGTATCAGGACCACTATTTTCTTCCAATTCTGGCAACTCATAGGTAGTAGATTCCCGCCTTTTGAATAAGTTGATTCTTTTCCCTACTACAAGAAGTTTTATGGCTGTCCCATCTAGCTCATTTAATGCATAAGTAGCATTATCAAACACCTGTCTTACCACATAGGGTCCAAACCATCTTTTGAAAACTTTACACATGACACTATGATGGTTATCTAAACTACTATCATAAACCAATACCCAATCCCCATCTTGTATGGTTCTTGGTCTTAGTCTATGTCTTTTGTCAAACCGTTTCTTGTTCTGTATCCTTGTTGCCCTTAACTTTGTAGTTGCTACCTCTATGTCTTCTGACTTTCTTTCCAACTGTCTGATGCGTAAGGCCAACAACTCCTCTCAATTCAACTCCTTCTCCCAAGGTAACACACTCTATGTGACTGTCATCTCTTCTATCGGCATTATAGGTTTTTGACCATACATAAATTCTGTAGGCATATATCCTGTAACAGCACTATGAGTTGTTCTATTAGCCCACAAAGCCTAAGGGAGCAATCGTGGCCACTCTTTTATCTTCTCTCCACATGCTTTTGCCAATGCCTTCACAATAGGTGGATGACCTCTTTCACTTTTGCCATTTCCTTCATGGTTATAGGCTGAAGTTAAAGTAAGCTTTATCTCGAACCGTGCAAAGAAATCATGAGCTTCATCTACATCCAACTCACCCCTATCTGTTGTAATTTTTTCCACACATCCATATCAACAAAAGATCTCTTCTAAGAGAAAAGTACATACGGCATTTGTCGTCTTAGTATGTAGAGCTCTCCCTTCCACTTGATTAGTCAAGTCTTCACGAGCAAGTACAAGATACCCCATTTGCCAAAGACTTGTAGGCATTGTGACCAAATCCACCACCCACTTAAAATGAAGAGACAATGGATATGTGGATTGCAATCCATTCCGATGTCTCACAGTTGAATACATTTGACATGTCGTACATTTTTCCACAAAGTGAGCAACATCCTTATACATACCCTGCCACCAATATCTTTCTTTGATTTTTGTAAAAGTACCCCAAACATCTCTATGACCAACCCACAAGCTTTCGTGAAATTATTGCATTACTTTTACTTGTGAAGCTCTGTCACCCAAAACTCACAATGGCGTACCCTGTTTCTTTTTAGCATGTTTCCATAAGTATCCATCTTTTAAGAAAAATCCATAGGCTTTCCTCTTGATCTTCTTAAACTTCTCATTTGACCATTCATCTCTCTTTGTTAATGTACTGAGATATTGACCAATTCTTAGCCACTCTCCTATATATTTGTCTTCCAGAAACACTTCTACACAAGATGCAAAACATCTAAAGTGTCTTCTCTTTGTTTTCCAAGCTTCTATTAATGTTGTAGCAACACCTTGCATTGCTAAATTCACTCTTGCAACATCATTTTCAGCCATAAGAAAGTCATCTTATTCCTCCTCATCCATCATCCCATCTTCATTCTCATAGCGTGCTCGAGATAACATGTCTACCAGTGGGTTATCTCTTCCTACAATATGCTAAATGTCAGGGTTCAAATATTTTATGTATGTAATCCACCGGAGCATAGCAATGTCCAAGGTAGCACAACTAGTAATCATACCCAATACCGGCAAATAATCAGTCTCAATGACTACATGAGCACCCATAAAATACTCCTTATCACATTTAAGGGCTGTCACAATGTCAGATTGCAATTTATATCCTAGCTGCTTGCCCTTCTTTTTGCCCTCTTGTTTGTTATCATGTTTTTGCTTTTGGACTCACCTCTTCCATAACATGCTTGAGAGGTGGCTGATTTGCAGCTTTAGGCTAATCCACACTTCTTCTTGTCAATCTTTTAGATGTCCCTACAATATCTTCATCTCTTTTTCATTTTTCTTCCACAAGTACATCTGTGTTTTGTACCTTTGCTAAATATGCATACATTGAATATGCATCTACCAGTGATTTCCAACCACTTATGCCACGAATGTCTTGCCCTGCATGAGACATTTCACTATTAATGACCTTTCTCTTTTCAGCTACATGTAAAGCATGTGTCCATATTTCAACCATCACTTGGCCATGCATTCTATCCAACTATAGACCAAAAGTAGAAGCATGTACTGCCGCATAAGCATTTTGAACAGCCAAGTATTCCAACAACTTCTACATACCTCCCTTTCCAAAATTCAAAGCAAGAGGCAATCATGGATCTTGCCATCTTTCCAAAAGATAAGCTGTAGTACCAAGGCCTCCTGATAGGCAGCACAATCCTTTCTCTCGTGCTGCAAACTATCACACTACATACATCTTTTTCCAGGCTTAGGGACTGTAGCCCGCCCCCTTTCCTCTTGTTCTTTTTCATCCAATTTTGCAACCTTCAATTAAAGATCCTGCATCCCTTTGACCAATTCATCCAAGACATTTTCCCTAACAGAGGAAACAATAACAGGTACAGCCATAGGGTTAGCCATAGAAGCGGGTGGCTTACTAGATACTTCAACTATCTTACCCATAACAATGGGCAAGCTAGAGACATGCAATCTTTCTCTTCTTCTATGCTTCTTCACAAGTGCAGTAACAGCTTCCTTGACATGTCTCCACTCTGTTTTCAAACTTGTCTCTATATTCTGATCCTCCAGCAAATCATCAAGATTCTCTTGAAGCTCAGGATCAGCTACCTGTAGAAACAATTCAATTTTCTGACTTGCAAGAGCTTGCTGTTCTGCAAGATCCAACTCCTCAAATCCACTTTCAAATTCTCTTAACAATTATATAGCAACAAGACCCTTGTTGGGTTGTATAGCCCACTCTTGAAAAGTCTTGTGCGTAATCAAACTGGTGTCCTTAATGTAAAATTCTTCCTTAAGTGTCTTCTTGAAGGCTACCCAGTTAGCACCCTGCAAGTATAATTCAGTAATCCGTGCTTTCAATTCATGAATAGTAACATGTACAAAATACCGGATCCATGCATATTGAGCCACTCCAAAGAATTCCATCTTCTGAGCATAGGTATGTACATATGCAGATACATTCTTGCCATTGAATAACTTCACATCACACTCAACTGCTTGCAAAGCATTCATCACAACACTTTTTGTTTGAGCTGAAGCTAGCATCACTTGCTATTGTTGTTGTACCTACATAAGCATATTCATATTTTGCACCAACTGTTGCAAAACATCATTGGAGATTTTATTCGAAAGTTCTCCTATATTATCTTTCCTTCTTCTACGATGACCTTTCACGTTGGGTTCACCAATGTCGGAGGGGTTTTTGTCGAAAGGTCAAATCCACCAAGGATCAGAAGTAGAAGGAAGTAGAGATAGGATATGGAAGAGAAGATAGAGAATATTCAAGTGGTAAACACTACAAAAACAAATCACAATGAATTGAATCAATATGTATTGAAAGAACGTGGAATCTTTGCACTACTCAAAAGCAATCTCAAGGCATTAGTTCTCCTAGATCTCCTTCGTAGACCAAAAACGTGGATCAGAAAAATCAGTTCTTTCTCTGCTGCCCGGAACCCAAATCTGATGGCTTCGTTGGCTCCAAAAGGGGGTTAAAGCCGCAGGACACCTGCTCACGGATCTCCCAGATCACTCCTTCTTTCTTCAGTTCAATCTGTAGTTTTCAGCCTCTTTACAGCAATCGCGATGCATGCGATTTTGTCAATCTGTCCTTCTTATGAAAATCCCCTGATTGGCTAAAAAAGCAACTAGCTTTTTGCATGCCATCCTAATCTAGAAGCTTTTTCTAAAATTTTTGGATTTTTTACGATAAATAATATCAAATATAGGATAAAATTATCCAAAAATCTAGTATTTTTTGGATAATCCATGCAACTCACACTAGTACTAACGGCTCATATCGCATTGACTCTCTAGATCAATAAAGAAGTCAGATGATGATGCATTCCATACTTTTTCACACTGTGTCCTCGTAACATCACGACAATGTACCATGTGACGACATTTGGGTTGTGTAATGCACCTGGTTCGTGGCAAAGAACAGCCAATAAGACCTTTGGTGACATCTCCCCAGAGGAGCCGAAAGTATTCATTGTCAATATGGGGGCAGCCACCGTAAGAGATAGACAGTTGATCATTTTGCACAAGTGTTTTGAGCATTGCAGACAATTTTGCATAGCTCTTAACCCATGGAAGTGCGTCTTCAAAGTCCCTTATGGGCTCTTGTTAGGCCATGTGGTCAATTCCGTAGGGATTGCAACTGATCCTAAAAATATCAAGGTCATAGTCACCATAAGTCTGCCACGTACTCCAAAGGAAGTCCATAGCTTCCTGTCATTAGTAGGGTATTATCCGAGGTTTATCAATGCCTTGGCAGAAAGAACGTTGCCGCTGACAAACCTATTATCCTTTAACTGTCAGTTTACATGGAGTGATGCTTGCAAAGTATCTTTTGATAATGTGAAGCAGAAGCTTGCCAAAGCACCTATTATAAAAGCACCAAAAAGGGGGGGAAATGTTCCATATATTTTTAGCAGCAACCATACATAGTATCAGCTGTTGTTTAGCTCAAATCTGGGAGGAAATGTGGTATCATCCGATAGCTTTTGCTAGTGGAAAGTTGGGCATATAAAAAATTAACTACACCTATATGGAGAAGTTGTGCCTTGCGATGGTCTTTGCGGCTAAAAAATTCAGGCACTACATCCTCTATGAGAAGGTAGTTTTCTATACGAAGGCACTACATCCTCTATGAGAATGTAGTTTTCTATATGAAGGCGAAAGGGCTTAGATTACTTATGAACAAGCTACAACTGCCTGATTGTTTGGCAAAGTGGTTAATCACTTTGCAAGAGTTCGATTATGAGATTAAGAGTAAGCCACCGAGGTTGCAGGGTATTGTGGAATGCCTTGAGGATTTCAGGGAGCCGAAAGAGACTTTGGCTGAAGGAAGTGATATCGAAGAAATGTTTAAAATTGATACAGCTTCTATCCCATCTTGGTATGCTACTATCACGCATTATCTATCAACGGGAGAGACTGGAGCTAGGTTATCAAAATCGGAGAAGAGGAAAATTAAACAGCAGGCATTGAAATTTTCCTTGATCGCAGGCACATTATATCGGTAGGGTGTTGATGATTTCTATCGTTGCCGATGTGTGATGCCTGACGAGGTTCCCTTTATTTTGAAAGAGTGCCATGACTCGGCTTGTGGAGGGCACTTTGCTAGGTGGTTGACGCCACAAAAAGCTTTAAGAGCTAGATATTGGTGGCCGTCCATCTTCCAAGATTCCTTTGAGTACGTTAAGATATGTGATACCTATCAAAGGCATGACAACAGAGAGAATAGGAAATGCCTACTTATGCCTATTATGGCTACCCTTCTATTTGAGAAGTGGGGCATTGACTTTGTGGGTCCTATTATCCCATCGTCTACTACTCAGAAGATATATATTATAGTAGCCACTGACTACTTTACAAAGTGGTCAGAAGCACGGGCGACGAGGCAGGACAATGCAAAAGAGACTGCTAGTCTCCTATTAGAGCAAATTATCTACTGATTCGATCCACCAAAAGAAATAGTATAGGACCGTGGAACTCACTTTTTAAATAAAGTGATTAAAAGTCTAACTCAAGCTTGGAAAATCAAGCATAAGAAGATAACCCCCTATAATCCGCAAGCAAATGGACAAGTTGAAAGTACCAATAAGCAGCTTGTGGGTATCCTATCCAAGATAGTCTCTAAAAAGAAGTGGGATTGGGTTACAAAATTATATGTGGCAGTTTGGGCATATAATATGACATTTAAATGAACCACTGGTCATACCCCATTTAAATTAGTTCATGGGGAAGAGTGTGTGTTACCCCTCGAAATTGAGTTGCCAACCATATGGTTTGCAATTAACCACTCTTTGGGAGACGAGGATGCACTCTTTGAATGATTCACGACCATAGCCCACCTGGATGAGCTAAAATTGCAAAGCTTATTACACCAGGAGGTAACTAAACGTCAGATGAAGCAATTGCATGACCTTAAAGCAAAGAAGTATACCTTTAAAAAAGGGCAATTAGTTCTATACTACGATGTGCATAGGGAGCTGTTTCTAGGGAAGCCAGAACCTAGATGGGATGGCCCCTACAAGATTGTGAGGATAGGAAAAAATAAGTCTATAGCTCTACTAGCTGATCTGCAGTCAGGGAGTAGAATTTAAAAATAAGGTTAATCTTAATAAGATTAAACCTTATTATTTCTAAGTAAGCTAACACAAAAAAATGCATTGCAAGTCCATGCGGGGCTGATTGGAGACCTGCAAAAGGAGCTTAAGTTGGTTGATGGGGCGGTTAATCCCTTATTTGGAGCACCCATATCTCGAGCAAAGATATCATTAGGGGAGGCTTATTTGGTGGAGCAAGGGATATTAAGTGATCAAGCAAGAAGACGGCACCTTTGTGTGGGAGATTAAAGTTTTCTGCCATCACTATTTACAAATCTTGACAAGCATCCCTGTTGAGTTTAATGAAGAAAGTGCGATGGAGTCGTCAGTTCATCCTCTAAATATGTTGAGCTTTGACTATCATAATTAAGAATAGGGGAGTTCTTGATGGCTGGCTGTGTAAACCCATTATGGACGTATACATTATAATTTGATGGAGCGTCCATGGGCCCTAATAGAAAAGGAAGTGTTGGAGTAGTTATCCGAGATCCCCGACGTAGAGTTACAATGAAATTAGCTACTTATCTCATGGTAGGATTTACTAACAACATGGCCGAGTATAAAGCAAGGTGGTATTTGGTGGTTGTTAGTAAAAGGGGATTCCCAATTGATCTTGAATCAGCTAGATGGGACATACACAGTGCAGAATCCCCTCCTTTGCATGTATCATCGAACTGCCATGACCCTACTTGAGGAGTTTGAGAGAGTGTCTCTTCAGCTGATTCCATGTTACTGGAACCAATTTGCGGATTTAGTGGCAAACCTTGCTTATGAAGAGGACTTCTTTTTCAATTGTGGTCCTAGTCCGGATGTTGCTATTGATAATGAGACAGGACCTGGTCACTTGTGGGGAATGTTATCAGACCACACGTTAAATGGCAGGCGATGGTTGATATGGGTAATGTAAAGAGTAGCCGAGAACCATCTACTGTTGTTATCCTAGACCCATAGGTTGATTAGACACCATGTTATGCGTATGCCTCTTGCTATATATGCAGGAGGGATGGGTCACAATCTTATGCATTTAGCTTAGGGCTGCGAGCCCTATTTTTCTCCTTGGAAGGGAGCATATTATTGTATATCTGTACTATTTCGGGGAGGGACGTGTAGGTGCTGTTTTTTTTAATTTCGTTAGGCCAAGAGAGCCAATTTTGCGAGGTTTTAGTGTTTGATTTCGTTAGGCCAAGAGGTCCTATTAGTTTTTACAGTGAAATGCTTTATTTCATTAGGCCAAGAGGGTCAGTTGTTTGTTTAGTACGGGTGCAATTAATGGTTTCTTGTTTAAGTCATGTGCTAGAAAAGTTCAAAGAAGATCTTGGAAGGAGCCTTTGTCATGCGGAAGCTTCTTGTGGCCCTATCCAAGTGATATCTCTCCTTTACGAGTGCCTGTTCTTTCACGTTATATGTATCTATGTACTTGAAGGAGGTTTTCTTTCTTGTTGGGGGCTGGCAATCAAGGCATGAAGTCCCAGGTTTAGGTTAGGTATGTTTGAGGGAGGTCTGAGTAGTTGTTGGCTCATGTAAAGACATTGCCAGGCATTGAAAGACCTATTTTAGAAGGCAGTTCTAGTGACCCTATTCTGCTAGCCCGCTAGGCAATAGTTCTAGGACTTCTTGCTTAGTTGTGAGGCAGTTAGAGAAGCTTGCCAAAAAAAAAAGATGATGATAAAAAGAAGAAAAAGCCCTGAATATCTCAAAGAATATATATATATATATACAAAGGTGTGTAAAAAGGGGTTCTAACCCCTATAAAAATAGAAAAAGAAAAGAAAATTTTCTAGTGCAGTGTCTATCACCTTACGAAGGCTTGATAGGTTCATGGGGATGAGTTAGACCCGAGGCCGATGCCTTGCTCTTCCTTGGGGTGACAACTTGCCATAAAAGAAGAAAAGAAAGGAAGGTTGGAGCAAAAATACAAGTGAGCATTAGAAAAGGATTAAGTGTCACCTTGCGAGGGCTTGGTAGGTTCTTGGGTACCGAGACAGGACCCGAGGCCGATGCCTTGTTCTCCTTGGGTCACTATGCTCAACTCCCTCCTTTTTACATGCCCGAGTATAGAAAACTAAAAGCCTAAAAGAAGAAATGTGCTAAAAGAAAATATTTCTTGATCAGACTATAGGAGTCCTCACCTATTAGGAGCTCCTAGTTGAGTTGTCCTTAGTTAGGAAGGTAGTTCGGACCACCACTTAGGGCGACCTCTTTGATAGTTCTTTTTAGTTTGGTCGTGTTGGAGCAGTTGGTTAATGACTAGCTTCAGGCCTTCTATCAGATTATGTTGAGTTTACTACTCGTGGATTTCATGCCTTGGTTTTATCAGGGGGTAGGGTATGAGCTGTGATGTGTTGTCTTGTGTATTTTTTGTGTCAGCTTGATGCTCATTTTTGTTGTTTATGTGCAGATCTGTTCGTGGGATTCAACGGGTTGAGTCGCCCTATCCCGTGGTCGCCAACTGAGAGTTGGATTTTGAGCCTAGGATGTGCCTAAAATTTGCCAAAAATTCGAATTTCAAGGAAAATTTTGACTTTGTCAAAGGTGGCAAACGCAGCTGGGTCGATTTTAAGCAACAAGCAAAAAGACAATTTCCAAAAGCGCCTTGAATGTCACCCAAGCATCAGTTGTGGATTTTAGTAATTTTTTTGAGCACCTGGGCAAGTCAAAGTAACTGCCCGACAGTGCGAGACCTCAAGATGGACATGTAGGAATTTTCGACTCGCAGTTTGGACCCCGGACGCAGGAGATAGGCCAAAAAAAAGGGCCAAAGAGTGAGAAGCCAAAGGGTGTAACCCTTAGGGAGCCCCTTGGACCCCAAAAATTTTTGCAATGAAGGGGCGGGGGGGGGAGGGGGGCTCCATAGACATAGGAGAGCCCCCATATACCCATACCATCGGAAGACAACAGCAGACTGAAGATTTTTCACGCTTCCTATCACCTGCCTTCACCCGTCAAATGGCTGCCCGGTTAGGGAGATCAAAATCTAGTCTTTCTCTCTCCTCTAAGCAATGGTTTGCATGCAAGAAATTAAGAAGAAGAGGGGCTGAAGGATGCTTGTCCGACTGTGATCAGATTGCTCCAAGATGAAGAGGAGGCTAAGAAAAGAGGTTCAACACTGAAGAATGGTTGTTGGTTAGTCTATGGTCTTCTTGGAATAATTATTTAAAAACCCGCAACACGCAAAACATGCGGTATGCTCCAATTTTACAAAGAAATTTGCTTGTTTTTGTTGTTTCATGGTCCAAATGTTGTTCATATGCGATGAATGTTTGTTTGAATCTTTTTTGCATCATTTTTTAGGGCTAAAACTACAAAAATGTAGAACCCATAATGATTTAGAGCTGTTATTAATTTTTTAGAACCCGCAAAATGTCATTTTTAAATGGAAATTAGTGATTTTTTCGATTTTGAGTTGGAAAAAAGGAGTGAATATGGAATAAAATCAGAGAAAATGTTAAGTTTCAGTTAAAATAATAAGCCAACACAAATAAATCAAAAAATACCTATTTTTAATGAATAATAAATAGAAAAAATAACAAAAATAGAGAAAATTAGGATTTTTACGCTCAAAAATATGGGAAAATAAGATTTATGTGCGTGAATGTTTGGCCAGGCTAAAGCATGAAGTCAAGCCTCAGTTTGGTCTTGTCCTTTATGTTATAGTACATGTTTACTATTTTTTTACATACAAAAATGACACAAGACAACCATTTATACCTATGCAACGCAGCAACACCTAAACGGTGGGGGGGGGGAGGAAGTTTGTGCAACAATCTAATTACTAAAAAGATAAAAATTTTGATTTCACTCTTTGTGCATAGCATTTATGGATTGTTCCATAATTAAATATAGGTGACTAGTAGCATGGAAGTTCCGGTGCTAGTCCCTAAAGCAGTGCAGCATGTAACACTTAGTTAAAATTCATGAAAGGGCTATTTTCCGCACTTCACATGGTTGGTTTTTTTTAATCATAAAATGATTGTGCACAATCGTCATACACCTTGCATCAAGCATGTCACATGGTATCTCCTGGAATGCATTGCAATTGTTTGATAAACTTTGACCAATGCTAAGAGGACATGAAACCTAAGTCGTGGGTTAGACGGGCACTTCTGTTGGGGAAAGTTTTGTGAGGCAAATCAAAATCTCCTGGAACGCTGAATTATGAAGGAGTGGAGTTTGTGCAAATGTTATTTATGTCTAGCAGCGCATCAAGGGGCCAATCCCTGCGATGTAGGAGAGCTGCAGTGGAGCCACGGCAATCAACCGATGGGGTGCCTCCTATGTATGTGATATGTGGTATTTATTACCAATACATGTGGGAAACTCCCTCTAAGGAGTCTTGGGGAAGGTGCCGTTGGACTATCATCCAACTACAAATGCAATATTAAATTCATTTGGTGTGCATCAGTTATTACAGACGCTCCTGGCCCGCGAGGTCGTATGGTGGGGTTGTCTGTCGTATACATGAGGTCCAGCTTAGTGCCATAGCCAGTGCTGGTCCATTTTAGGTCCCATCAAGCTATGCAAGGCATCTCTCTTTATCCCACTTTAACATTTGTCTATATTGTAGCATGAACCCAATGCATTTGTGAATAATGACTACTTGGAATAAAATGAGTATCTTCTTCATGTGCTTGTTGATGGACATCCCCATTATACATAGCCTTCTCTCTATGCTTAGTGTTATCCTGCTACACTCCTACTATTTTTAGCATCACCCTGATTCAAATTAGCATTGCATGCATCATCATATTCCCTCTGAAGTTGTTTCTCTATGTCTTTGTCAACTTGCAACATCAATGCTTGCAAAACTTCACCATCAAACTATCTTTTTCATTTCAACATATCAATGATTGCATCATGAAATTCATGCTTTGCGATTCCAAGAACTTTGCCAAGTGTGAACTCCACTCTACTACCAAGTATGCAATTTCCAAGACCCTTTTAAGCTTTGTTGTAACATGCCCACCGCCTGTCGGCTAACCAGACATATTTTTAGCAATCCATCAAGAAACGAATCTAAGTGTCACTACCTAGCACTCCCATGGAATGTTCCGGGGTTTGTCACCCAAGGTTTCCCGAGTCCGCCTCTCGCAACGGAACGTTCACAGTTGAGCCCACTAAGATCGACCTGAAATATGGATTCTTATGGGTCAAGGTCTCCTGACAGTATTCTAGCATGGGTGTATTGGACTTCTTACTTTATGGAGAGATACCCAAACTGAAGTAGATCTATGCCACACTTAATTCAAAGAGAATGGGAAACAAAAGGGATGTGTTGCTCAACCTCTCTACCCGTAGAGCATAGTCCCATTCCGATCCCCTAAAATGGCATGAATCGGGGTTCTAACCTAACAACTACTAAGAGTCGAACATCAATAAAACTTTGTGAGAAGCCTCCAAGTTCTCTAGGACCACCCTCCTTTAGGATGGACCTATTGGGATTCTACCCACCCCTTCCCTTGATAGCTTTAGTTTTCTAATTAGGTCTTATCACATTTATGTGTGACATTCAAAATCAGCTTCCTTAATTAGGCCTTTTTGGAAACAGGATTTGTTCACGTAATTTATGGCATGAACACAAATATAGAGCAAGCAATCCTTTGACAAAAAAGTTCAAACAAATTCCTTAACTTATCTTCACGTTAATCTTTGTCTCCTGCCCATACAGGAGAAATTATGTATCCCTTCTGTCCAACAGAAGTACCTAGTCCAAATCACATGGCACCATCATTTCCATCCATTATTTAGAATAGGATCTTCCAATGCCTCCAGATGTTAGGCTCATGGTAGTCTACAACTCCATTCTGGACTAGGCAAGGGGTGTCCAGAGCTCCAATTGACCCCAAGCAACCTAAGAGTGAAACACAACTTCCATGGTTGGCATTTTTACCACTCGACCTTCGGCCCATGAATGGAGCAATGCCCTCTCGAGTTGAAATGTGGTGTGACCTTGGAGATGATCCACCCACGCAAAATATCCTTGCTTAATAAATCCAATTAAGAATCAAGCACAATCCAGACAATCCGCCTAATATCATCTTCCAAAAGAAAACATTTTTTTATTTCCCAAAGGCAACTTGTCATCACTGACCCCTGCCATGCATTTACCATCAAACACAAGCACTTAGAATAACCATCCAAATCACATCCAACAATCAGTTTAATGCAAAAGCATTTAGGATGTTATTTGATCAATCAATAAAAACAATGGTATCCTTTTTCAAATATTGCAAGAATAGTTGCGATAACCTTTCCATCATGTATTTGCTCTCCCCCTTGGGATCTAAGTGATTCCATACAAAATTTACTTAACGCTTCGGCTAAGACACATGCCAAGGTCTCATACAACTATGCAATAATGTAAATTCTATTGAGCACTTATATTGATTGATAACCTAACCTTCTTCTCAGCAAGTACGAAAGCATCGGTCTTTCCTTTGCCTCAGGTTTTCCTAACCCCTCGAGCTATGTACTTGCCTTTGAGGCCTAGAGTTGTCTGTATCTAGCCCAATCCCCAAATTTGGATTGATAAATGTAGTGGTTATCGAACAAATCCCAAGGCGTCTTAGTCTTTAATCCTTATGATCATTGTTTGTACTAGTTAAGCACAACATCAAGATTCCCAATCTATTAGCGAGAGCTTGGGCAAAGGTTTAGAGCTTCAAAAATGATTCTCTTCTAGAATAAGTTGCTTGTCATGCAATCCATCAGACATGCGAGTTGCGACATATACCTTCAAAATGATGAAAAATGCACCTACTATTGTGAGGACGTGAAGTTGACAATGCTTGAGTCTTATATATTTATGAAATCATCGTATAGCATCTAAATACAATTGACTTTTCTTGATACGCACATTTCGGGAATTCAATCTTTTGAATACTTGCAATGCAATTTATCCTTTTTAATGTCCTGATCTCGTATGGCATTATACGGGTCAAATGCATCTCATGCAGGAATCAAAACAAGCATTTATCAATTTGGAAATACGTTACTTACAACTTGTACTGCTATTGGATGGGCAGTGATGTCCTTGCTGGACACCTTTGCTGTGGGATTTCCATTCGGGTGTGGCATCTTCCACTTGGGGGCCATTCTCGATCTTTGTCTTCCCTAGATGTGAATCACACAAGCCTTCTGTGCTTTTTTTCTTGATTAGCAGGCCCAATTTGGGAAGAGAAATAAACTTTGGTGGGGGATAATTTCGTAGAAAAGGGGAGTAGGTGAGTGTGGCCACTCTCTAAGGAGGGTAAAGGGAGGAGAACCTTCTTGGGGGGGTCCTCTCTCTTTCTCTCTGTCACTCCCTCTCTCTCCCTCTTCTTCTTCTTCTCTTCTTACCTCTCTCTCTCTCTCTCTCTCTCTCTCTCTCTCTCTCTCTCTCTCTCTCTCTCTTCTTCTTCGTCTTCTTCTTCTTTGCCTCTCTTCCTTCTCACCTCTCTCTTCTTTTCCTCTCTCTCTCTCTCTCTCTCTCTCTCTCTCTATACACACACACATACATACACACACACACACACACACACCACCCTTCTATTGAGATTTACAATCACACCCACTATGGCCTCTTTGTATGAGGCAGTTTTGGGCTTAGGACATGCAAGCAGACTGAATCCCATATGCACAGAAAGTGAAATTGCTATCCAACAACTATAAAGCATTGTACTTGACTACCACTTTTTGATATATGATGAATTCAATATCATGATGCTTTCCCATTTTAGTTAGTGTCTTGGTCATTGTCAGTCTTATACACATTGAGATTGTGCTTATGAGTCCAAGTCTCAATCTTGGAACCTAATTCACTTGTGTAATAGGTCAAGTCATGTGTATGTCATCATGACCTTAATCTTCCTCTTCGATCCATCATAGCCATTTCCATGCTCTAGATCCCGCATCTTTTCACATGATATCAGAGCGCATCTGAGCATGGCTTAGCATGTCTTAGGTCTCCTCTCTGCTCTTTCAACTCCTCTTCATCTTTGGATAGCTCAGGATCGATATATTGCTCCATTTCCAACTTCATCCTCACTTTGCCCTCTTATATCTGCCATAACCAAACAACACCCAGCTCACTTGGAGCTTCTTGATCTACTCCTAAAACCCATATTTCCCCACTCTTCCTTTTGGAGAAACTTTCCTCTACTTCTGGCGCAACTCTCTGTCACATCAAAGCCCAACATTGGTAAATCCTAACTCCAATATTGCACAAATTGGAAGTCACTACCCATCCTGCATCATATTCTGGTCATGCAGTTTGCGCTGCCTCTACATGCTATGATCTGGTCCGTGTCCATAGGGAAACTAAAGTTCATTACCCAAGCTTCCTTCCAATCAAGTCTTGTGCAAAATGGTTACATCCACAAACTGCATGAGCTAAAAAACCAGGGCTGCCCATAAACCCTAGAGTTGGCAACCATAACCAACTTCTCAAAAGCTTCAATTTTCTTCATTTTCTCTCTCTTTCCACTCAAACAAAGCTTCTACCACTTTGATCTGAGCAAACACTTGCCCATCAAGTCATCAAGGAGGGGAAAATCATGGAGATCTTAGTGGATTTGAAGACCTCAAGCATCATCAATCTCACTCTTCCCACTCCTTCCACTCCATTGGAGATTTTGCCTCTCTCTCTCTCTCTCTAAACTAAGTATCCAATAAATATTCAATTGATTTACCAGTAAGATTTGTCCATCACATCGGCAATGAGGGGACTCAAATTTAAGGAATCAACATCAACACCAAGCTCATCAAGATAGTATCTCTTAATACTAAGATAGTGCTTCTTTGGCACTTATGCTCTTTAGCATATTCAAAGATCAACTCATTACTGGTCTGATCTCACTTGCTTGATGCTGATATCAATGACAAACAAGAAGATCTCTATGTGGATACACTTCATGAAGAGTAGCATGACTTGTGTTGCTTATCTACAATACATAGAAGTCTTGTTTGCATCACTTGTAGGTAATGTTAGAGTTTCCTACACCAAAGAGCAATCAATGATCTTATCTGGAGACCTTGAAGATACTCCAGAAACTCTATTCAACATGCCAAAGAATGAGATGTCTTTGCTTGAGGGGGATATGGACATGAAGAGTGAAGTTGCAAGAAAAGTGAAGAACAAGTATAAGATCAAAAAGAGCAAGCTCAACTACATTGACAAGAAGACCTGCAATGAATCAAAGATCTATGTAAAAAGAAATGTTGAAAATCACAAGGAACTCATGCTCCTTGATCCAAATTTTTATTGCCTTTTTTAGCCTTGTATTGCCTAGCCCAAAATGCTCATGTCATAAGCATGTAAACTCCTCATGTAGCCTTGTACTATAGCCTCTATACACTTTGTGAGGCCCCTATTATAGCCTTTGGATGTCCACCATGTTTATGGTACCCACACTTAGCCTTTTCTGTCATCAAAGTTTACAAACATGTTGCTCAGTTTTGCTAAAGCCTCTACACACTTTGTACTTTCTAGTTGTGATTGAGGAGGGGTGTTGAGATTTACAATCACATCCACTATGGCCTCTTTTTATGAGGCAGTTCTGGGCTTAGGACATGCAGACTGACTGAATCCCATATGCATAGAAAGGAAAACTACTACCCATCCTACAACTATAAAGCAGTGTACTTGACTACCACTTTTTGATATATCATGAATGCAATATCATGATGCTTTTCCATTTTAGTTAGTGTCTTGGTCATTATCAATCTTATACACAAGATTGTGTTTATGAGTCCAAGTCTCAATCTTGGCACCTAATTCACTTGTGTAACTGGTCAAGTCATGTCTATGTCATCATGAGCTTAATCTTCCTATTCGATTCACCATAGCCACTACCATGTTCTAGATCCTGCTTCTTTTCACACATTCTGTGTGCTGTTCCTGTCCTTCCAAGGCCTCTCCTTAGACGGTTAAGGAAGGGGGGGTTTTATAATAGAAGGGGAGGTTTTTTTTTTGGGGGGGGAACATGGGGTGATGCATGGTAGCGGCGGATTCTGGGCCTCCCAGCTGCCCCAAGACTCTGTCTGTTATACCCACACAGGGGGGGAAGACATCATCATCGCCAACATCATCTACCTCTTCATCGTCTTGTTCTTTCTTGAATCCTCCTTCCCCTCACCTGTCAAGATTGTGGGAGAGAAGGAAGGAGTCTTACTTGTAGCTTTCTTGCTTGCACAATGGGGGAATGCACACAAGGGTGGAGGCTGAAAACAGTTTTCCTCTTCTTAGTTGTGTAAGCCAAAAGAACTCTCATACAAAGAAATAGAACTCCTCAGAAATTAGAAGAGCAATCAACTCCTCAAAATCAGGAAATCTTTCACGGACGGAAATGGATGTTCGAAACGGTGCATAATCCTTTCCTAGACCATTCAAGGTCACAGAAACTAAATCATCATCTTCCACTGTCAACCCAATGGAAGCAAGTGCATCTGCAATCTTCTTCACCTTCATGTGGTCATTGATGCTCATATTTTCTCTTTGCACATTATGCAACTCTTGCTTGAGCTGCATTTTCCTGGCTTGTGTATTTGTGCTATACATTTTTGACAAAGTATCACATGCCTCCTTTGGCGTACTTGCATCCTGAATATGCACAATCATATAGTCTGAAATGCTGATAGACAGCCAATACATAACTTTCCTGGCTCTCTCATGCCATGCTTTAAATGCATGCATTTGCTGTTGATTGGGAACATCAGGAAGAACTGATTCTTCTTCATTTCCTGCAACAAATTCCCAATATCATTTTCCCATAAGGAAATTCGTCATTCTAAACTTCCATGCTTGGAAGTTGTTCTTGTCAAGCTTTTTAGTGACAATCTATGAGAGAGAATCAGACGCCATTACAGAACACTGCAAAAAATTATGTCACTGCAAAGAACATAGTTTCAGCCTCACAAGGGCAAATCTACAAAACTGACGAAAGTGGTATTTGACCACACAGTCACTTCCTAGTGACGATTTTGCATCAATAGGCAACAAGGATGATTCTGTAACTCCCAATGTCTCTGCACACAGGCATATGATGCAATTTCTACAGTAACTTTTCACCAACCTATAGAATAGTGGTTGCACAGCATAAAACTGGGCCTTTTCCTGAGTGCGTGTAGAAAACTTCCGCCTCCAAAACAAGCCCCGAAATGGCCTCAAATCAAAAAAACAGGGTCGCCAAGGGCTAATGCCCTTGTCCGCAGCATATACTGCCCTCTTGCTTCACCGCGAAGGGCGTCTCAACCTGAGACAATGCACTCTTGCAATTTTCGGCTGTGCTACTTGCAGAGATCTGCTCCCAAAATGGAAAAAATGAAAGCAACATTGCTCCTCTTACCAGAACACCGTGAGCTTGGCTTGCTTTCTTGAGCTCCTTACCACGAACAAGGCTCTAATACCATGTAAAGATTGTGGGAGAGAAGGAAGGAGTCTCACTTGTAGCTTTCTTGCTTGCACAATGGGGGAATGCACACAAGGGTGGAGGCTGAAAATAGTTTTCCTCTTCTTAGTTGTGTAAGCCAAAAGAACTCTCATACAAAGAAATAGAAGAACCCTATATATGGGTCTCAAACCAAACTCAACTAACGAAGGTGGCATACCAACTGAGCCACAAACTAGAATAGATAAGGATAGCTATCATGTAGCTATTATTCATGGGCGGTGTACCAACCGCATCTGAACTGACACGTCGGTGACATAAATGCACAACGGTCACCCTGGCATATCACGAGTGGAGCTCGATATCTCAACATCACCATCATCCTCTTGTCCTTTCCCCCCCTTGTCACCTATCGGCAATGATAGGGGGAGGGGATTTAAAAAATTTTGATTATTTTATGAAAAGGGGGGGTGCTTTATGTAGCGGCCAGGGACATTACATTTGTGGTAGTCTCAAGATCCAATCGTAACCTGTAACCGGGCTGCTTGCCCCTTTTCTTTCCTTCTTGTTTCTTCTCTTGAGATGCATCCTCCATAACATGCTCAAGTATGGATTTTTCAGTCTCTGTTTTATGCTCCATTTTACTTCGTGTTATGGGTTTAGATGGTCCTGAAGAGGAAGGACCAGCATTGTCCTCATCTCTTCTTCTCTTTTCCTCCACAAGAGCTTTTTAAGTATAAACCTCAGCCAAATAAGCATAAGCTAAAAATGAATCCACTGGTGCACTCCATCCTATTCTCCCTCGTATACTCTGACTTGCATCAGCTAATTCAGACTTCGTTGTTTTTTCCTTTTCCATGCAATCTAATGCTTGCATCCAAATGTGAGATTTTGCTCTAGCCATGCCTTCTTTACAAGCTTCTTCGGTCTTTTCAATTCTCAACCTATATGTGGCTGCATCTATGGCAACAAATGATGTCCTTGCATCCATATCTTCCAACCTCTTCTCCATGCCACCATTTCCAAAATTTGGCTCTATTGGAAGACCAATTTATATTGTATGTATTTTTTCATCTTTCGAAAAGACTAACCTTTTTAATTCCGCTTCACGGTAAGCTATACAATCTCACTTTTCATGCTGTAAACTGTCACACCAAATGCATCTTCTCTTGTATCCTTCTCTATATGGCCTTTGGGCTATTGCCTGACCCTTCTCTTCTACCTTGACATCCAAAATTTTTGACCTTTGCATAGATTTCTATCAAATTCAACCTCAAATGACGCATGCCTTTGATTAACTCATCCACATCATCACCTTTAAGAGCTGGACCAACATGTATAGTTGGATGTTCCACCATAGCTATACATGCCTTGGTTGCAATTTCAACCCCCTTCTAAGCACTGGCAAGTGTGGTGCCTATACCCCATCTTAATTTCATTTATTCTCTCTTTACCAACATATGCACTGCCTCAGTTAAATTAACCCAATTTGATTTCAGCCCTGTTTTAGAAGAGGCATCTTCTAAATGATCAGTCAGCTTCTCCTATAAGGCAGGATCTATAGCCTTAAAAAACAAATCATTTTTTTGACTTTCCAATGATTACTGCTCATCGCCATCCAAGTACACATACCAACTTTCAAATTCATGGAGCAAAGATGTAGTAGCCAACCCTTTATTGGGATTTTCAATCCAATCTATAAATGTATTTTTAGTTACCAATCATGCATCTTCCAAGAAAAACTCTTCTCTCAAAGCTTTCTTAAAAGATGCCCAATCAGCATCTCTTCTATGTAACTCATCAATCCAATCATGCAATGCATGCATGGCCAAATGAGAGAAATACCGACTCCATGCATATTGTAGTACCCCATGAAACAACATCTTTTCTTCAGATAAGAAAATGAAGGCCAAAACATTTTGACCCTTAAACTACTTCAATTCTTGTCCCACTATCTATAATGCATTCACACCTAAGGAATCAATTCTTTCTGCTTCCTACCGAGTTTGCATATGTTGTTGTAACAACAATTGCTATTCTTGTTGTTGCTACAACAAAGCAATCATATGTTGTAAAACATCACCACCACTTGAACTTGCAGAATCCCCCATCTTTACACACCTATTTTCAACTTTCATGTCGGGTTCACCATTGACACAACATTTGGGGTCGAAAGTCTACCGCGGGGTAAGAGACAATAGGGTGAAGGGAGATTCAGTGAGAGGAGTAGACAGAAAAGAAGGGGTTGAAAGAAATAGAAGATGTAGAAGAATACTCATAGAGTTGAAGCCTGTCAGTTTATTTCTGCATTATGAGAAGATAAATATCTTGTAGACAAAAACGTACATAAAACAATACCTTCCTCTATGCTGCTCAGACCGCCAATTTGATGCATCCATTAGCTTTGAAAGGGGGGTAAAATACTAGGACACCTGATGGTAGTAGATCACTCCTTCTTTGTCTCCCAGTTGTTCAGAGTGTTATTCACTACCTAAAACTGCGATCGCGCGTCGCACGATTTCACCAATCCTTCCTTTTACATAAAATCCGCTCAAAATGGCTGAAAGCTACCTACTTTTTTTTACATATCATCATATTCTAGAAGTTGTCTACAATTCTTGGATTTTTACAAGAGATAATATCTAAAATATTAAAAATTGGCTAAACTTGTCCAAAAATCTATAATTTTTGGACTATCCACACTAGAACACTGACATTAATGACTAATATGGCATTTTCTCTCTATATCAATAGGAAAGCCGCACTCTAGAGTTTTTCACATGTAGTAGCATGACAACATAATGTCCTGACACACTAGTTGTTTGGTGTTGCTTGATGGGATGGGATTTTATGTTGTACACTCAACCATAAAGTATCTTCACGTGTGTAGATTTTTAAAACTCTAGCAATATTTTTGTGTATTTATGCTTTCATGAGAAAATAACATGATGCAATCTATGTTGCATATTCATTGTTCAATGTCTAAATGATATCATGCAATTTTAACTCAATTGAAGTCTATATACAACACTAGTAGAACCCAAGATTGATATCATGTAATTTTGTTTTTAATCAAGGATTGTATATCAAATTTTTATATTCAAGTGATGCAATCTAACTTACGATTGGGAGGCAAGGTCTTGGGTGCCATGCTTATACACCTTTTTTCCTTTTTCACAAACTAGGGGAAATTGGCCTTGTTGAGATGGGTCTTAACATTGCCAAAGCATTCTATATTTGCTTGATAGAGGCCATATCATCTAGTACATAAGATCAAATTTCATTCATTAATAGCAACAATGTTGCCTTTGTCAAATTTTGCAATCGAGCATGTATAGTTATGCGTGCCTTGTTGCAGCAACAAGGGCTTTCACACTTAGTTACTGATGGAGTCATTGATCCTAAGAAGAACTTGCATCTCTGTCGCACATTGCTTGGAAATACACCTTAGATGCTTGAATATCTTAGAGATTTGGGACCATCATTCATATCAAATGAGAAGTTGGCCTTGTGGAACACAAAGTGGAGAGAGAAGATGGCACGTTCAAAGTGGGTGAAGGACTTGTTTGGTGCTTCCTCTCTGCCAAAGCATTTCAAGACTACAATAGGTGCAAGTCCTCATCTTGATTCCACAAGATAGCAAGATTATCCATCGAGGGCAAGAACTATGTGGTAGACATTAAAGAATCACGAATGTGTACCAATAATTTTCATTCCTTTTGATCCAATCAAGCCAGGCGGCAGAAACATCAGTGAAATCGATTGTGTGATGCATTGCCTTCACTTTTGAGCCCCCTTGGATTACAATTTTCCCTTATTCAATGGTGGTACATTGAATGATATATTGATGTGGGATCCTTTCAAGGAATGTATATATAGAGTCAGATATGTATGTAATTGGCTAGCTCATCATGTGTCTTGTTGAGTTTTGGCGCCTATGCCAGAACTTGTGGTTGTGCAGGAGCCAAGGGATGCCCCATATGAAGTGATCATGCATCTGATAGAGTTAAAGACAAGTGATCACATGTTGGTAGATGACAGGGCTGCATGTATATCCTTTGCAAACCTGAATGACTTTTTGAGGGTAGAGTGTGGATTGATCCTGCAAAGGCATAGAGACCCCTTATAGAGCTTGGTCCTATCTTAGCTCACCCCTTTTGAGTAACCCAACTCTTACAATCTCTACTTGCATTTTGTAAACTAGTATATCAATTTTTGGAGTTTCTATGACTTTTGAATCCAAACGTCTTGAAAAGATTGGCAACTTTGTAAAACTCTATACTCCATGGAATGGGACTCGTAATTTGTGCCTATAGATTAAGTTAGTTAAGTACATTTAATTCTTACGAGTAGTTATTCCAAGATTTCATGTCTATGTCTCATTCACAATTTGTTTTGTATGATTGATAGTTTTTTCAAGTTTTGAAATTCACTATTTGTGCTATGTCATGTTTTATATCATGGTGAAGATTTTATATCTATAAATTGTTTCTAGTTAGCAAATGTGAAATATTAGTGAGTATTCTAATGCATACACGATGTTTATGAGTGAAAATAATCATATCTCGATATTTACATCGTAGACCATGAGAGCGGAGTTTTGATGCCGAGAAGTGCTTAAAAATAGCTAAAAATTACGAATATCAAGGGAAAAATATTCAACGTCGAAGGCAGCGGCTCGACCTAGGACAGCGTCAAAGTGCTTTAAAGGCGCCCGAGTGACACTTGTTGATTTTTGATAATTTTTTAGACTATCCTGCGGGTTGTCAGGAGTTACCGGCCAACATGGGATGTCAAGCCGGACGCCCAAGATTTTTTAGAGCTCGATTTGGACATCGGACGGGGAAATGGCCAAGGAACCGGTCAAGATGCGAAGAGGTGGACAAAAGTTTGGCCAAATGAGTGGTGACCTTTGGGCATTGGACAACTTATGCCACATGAAATGTGGCATGCAAATCGTGGAGAGAGAGGGGATGAAGAAAACGTGGGCAGGATGGCGCCGAAATTTGCGCCATGATCTTGATGGGGCAATCTCCTGCCTGTGAGCAACCCCCCCCAATGATCATTGGCAGTGAATCCCCTCTGGATGCTGACTCTATCACCGCCTCTCGCCCGTCAAATGGTGGCATGGATGGAAATCTCTGATTCTAGTCTTTATCTCTCCTCCCTCTCTCTCCCTTAAGGGGCTGTTCTTGTGTGGATGAAGAAAATGAAGAATGATGGAGGAAAGCTTGTCCGGATGAGACTGGATTGCTTCCGGGTAGATGAAGACATGAAGAGTGATGTACTTGAAGATGCTGGACATTGAATGAGGGCTGACACGCAATCCCATAGCAAAATCGAGATCCCGAGACATAAAGTCTAAGCAGTAATTCAATTTTTATGAAGAAAAAATGAGTTTTTATGCTATTTGGTTGATGAAATATTGTTTCCATGGGCTGATTATGCATTATGTTGTTGTTTGCTATGAGTTTGATCATTTTATGCTCAGAAAATCAGAAAATCAGAAAATCATAAGTGTTATGAGACTGAAACTAATGGTATAAAACCCGTAAAACACGCATTTAGGAGGCAAAATGGGGATTTTTTGCAAAATAAAGGGGAAACATGAGATATAACATCAATAAAACCTGAAATTTTGCTGTCAAAGAACCTAAGGGCCACAGCCCATAATCAATTTCAATTTCTAGTCATTTTTTATTGGGAATAATAGATGAAAAATACCAAAAAATGGTGGAAAATTGGTTTTAAATGGGAGAAAATTAGGAAACGATAAAAGGAAAATTCCAAAAAATTACATAAGTGTTTGTGCAATGTATAATGAAGGTAGAGCACGAGGTTGACCTCGGTTTACCCTCATTTCTATGTTTTTATCCATATTTATTGCTTTCTCTACAAAGAAATACACATAAAACGACTCTTACACCTATCAACAATTGCAAAACATTAAACGGTAGGGTGAGAGGGGAGTTTGAGCGTCAAAGTACACTCTTAAATCTGATTTATGTGTTGCATCATGGCTATAGAACATTGTTTTAAAATAAAGGAAAATGCAGCATGAGCGTAAGGCTCAGTGTCTCTCCTCGTTTCAATACATGAACGTTAGTATGGAAATCATGAAAAGATTGGTTTCGCACGATGCACAATGTTGATTTTCTATTGTTTGTGCACTAAACCATTCACATTATGCACAATGCATGGTTCATGGTATCGAAAGGAAAATCTCCTGGACTGCATAGCAATTGTTTTCTTAGGACTTTGACCCACGATTGAGAGTGTGAGGTTATCCCTTGCCGTAGGGGGTAGAGGGTCGGTTTCCTAAGGGGCTGTGAAGTGAGGAAGCATGGTATATCTCCTGGAAATACGAGAAATATAAAAGAGAGGAGTTTGTGCTCGTTTGTGTTATACGTTTAGCAGCGCATCAAAGGGCCAATCCCTGAGATGTAGGAGAGCTGCAATGGGGCTCCGACTATTAGTCGGTGGAGTGCCTCCTATGTGTGTGTGACGAGGCGTTATGCCTAAGTACTTTGGGATCTCCCTTTGAGGAGTTTTAGGAAAATGTTGGACTATAAACTATAAACGCAGGAATTAAGCTTTAGGGCTGTTTGTCCTTCAGCATTAGATTGATGCTCTTGGTCCGCGAGGTGGTGAGGATGTTTGTGTGTCATGAGCATGAGGTTCGACGAGTGCTATAGCCAGTGTCGGCCCATTTCAGGTCCCATTAGACCACAATGCTTATCATAATGCACTTAATAAAGGTAACACTTAGAAAATTTCATAGTCACTTGAACCATTGAGAGATTTTTATGAACCTTTGATAGCTACTTTGTGATTAATTCCAACATAAACTTGGATATCAAATTATTAACCAGATCACATTTTATCTCCATTGAACTAGTGTTATTATTTAGTAAGGGTTTTTAAAATGTGCAACGATGTATGTGTACATGTGTGTGTATGTTATTCCTTGCAAATAAGATGCTTTAATTTGAAAGCTTGAAACCAATATTTTATGGATTGTAGTTAAGTTGGTAATGGTCTATATGTTTCTTTCAATTTCAAGTTATATTTGGTTTTATGTGTAGCTAGTACAAAATGCACAAGGATGTGTATGTGCACACATTTAAGGGTGTTGTTCCTTGTTTCAAACAAGGTGATTTAATCTAAAGGCTTGAAACCAATCTTTTATGGGTCGTGGTTAAGTTGGTAATGGTTTATATGTTTCTTTAAATTCCAAGTTATATTTGGATTTATGTGCAATTGGTATAAAATGTGATCATGTGTGTGTGTGTGTGTGTGTGTGTGCGCGCGCGCGTGCGCGTGCGCGTGCGCGTGCGCGTGTGCGTGTGTGTGTGTGTGTTGTTTCTTGCAAACAAGTTGTTTTAATCTAAAATCTTGAAACCGGTCTTTTGTGAGTCATAGTTAAGTGGTAATGTTTTGTATGTTTATTTACTTTTCAAGTTACATTTGGATTTATGTACAATCGGTATTCTTTAAAAGTTGATATAATTTTGTAGTAGCATTGTGAAGGAGCAAAATCTTAGGCATTGTTTTGTGTGTTTTTCTGTAGGTAGATTAAAGAAACAAAAAATTTGTGAGGTTTCAAAGGGAGATATTGCAATATTTTTTGGTCATCCAGTAAATACTCCCTGCAACCACAAATGTTATTAATGATTCAAAGACATCAACAAATCAACAAGATACATCTATTCTTGGAAATGAAGTAACTAATGAGACTGAAATACCATATCAAATAGCAAAAGATCAACAAATTTGTGCCACTACTAGTGTTGGAGTAGTTGAAACACAAGCTACACCAACTGTACAAAATGCTCTATGCTAACCTATACAAACAAATGAAGAAGAGATGTCAAGTTCCTTAGAAAGCACACAAGCTAGTGAAAAGAAAAATAAAGAATTTGGAGCCTTTCAAAGCATACATTTTAGCTAGATTGGGTTAGTAAATTTCCATTCATTGAGCTAGTTATACAAGCAGATGATTCTACTCCCAAAAAGGCTCGATATATTAGTTATTCATGGAAAAAGGGAACTGATTACACACTTCAACTCAAAATTGACACTATAGAGAAGCATGTAGGCAACGCATATGAAAAAACCATTTTTTATGGGTAAGAAGTAAGTCAAGTAAGATGGAAGTCTAGTGAGGAGTGTCTACATAAAAAGAATGGAGGACTATATGAGAAACATTTGCTTGAGCAAGCACAATGTGAGATGTTACCAATTAACAACATGTTCAAAAAAATGCAAGATAAGACCTTGCAAAGTAAAATCCTACAATTGAATGTATTTTTTATCATTTATAATGATTAATATATTCATAACATGTTTTGTATTATGTGCAATATCAAATTGTAATGGCTTTTTTACATGGATATTGTTTTTTATATCTTAAGGCGAGGAAGACCAATGGTAGACTATCCTGAGTATAAGAAATTATTGTCACAATTTCCTATTGATAATTTTCCACGATCGCATTGGTCATGCAATAGTGGATGAAATTTGGTAGAAGTGTTAGATGAGGTTGTCAAGCAAGATTTGAGAGAAAAAATCAAATCTTCTCAAATTTTTGCTCTCTCGCTAGATGAGGCCACATCTAGAGATAATACTAGTTGGCTTTGCATGATTGTTTGTATTGTGAAAAATCATGTTCATCATGAATATTTTCTTACAATAAACAAAATGCAAAAAGATGCCACAGTAGAGAACCTATTCTTATTAGTTGAAGAAAGCTTGATGAGTATGTTGCAATTATCAACGGCGGCTGAGATTGCAAAAAAACTAATTTGTGTGGGAGTTGATGGAGCAACAGTTATGCAAGGCCATCGCTAAGGAATTTGTGTCCGCCTACAAACTTCTATAGCACCTTTCATGTTAGGAATTCATTGTATGGCACATAGAATGAACTTGGCCTATAAAATAGTTTATGAGCTTGATAGTGTTGCAAAGGTGGAGCAGTTGGTCAGTACATCTAGTAGTTTTTTTTATAAGAGTTCCAAATGATACTTAAAGTTCCAAGTCATGGAAAAGGGTTTAACAGAGGGAACTTCTAAATGAGAAGATCAGATTGAAGATTTTAGAACCTTCTTTAGCACCTTACTCAAATTGATGGTTTACTGTACCTAAGAAAAATGGATCTTTACGATTCATTCAAGATCTACAACCTGTCAATCGTGTCACAATCCGAAATGTTGGTTTGGGTCCAATTGTTGATGAGTTTGCTGAAGATTTTGCAGGTAGAGCAATTTATTCTATGGGAGACCTATATTCATGATATGACCAATTTCAGCTTTCATTAGAAAGCTGAGACATTACCACAATGAAGACACCTCTTGGATTGGTCCGCATGTGCACTCTACCACAAGGTGCAACAAACTCCATAGCCCATATGATGAATGCCATACACAAAGTCTTAAGGGACTTTATTCCACAACTTACTCTTTCATTTCTTGATGATGTACCTATCAAGGGATGTGAAGTCAATAAAAAGAATGAGGAGCTTGACAAAGATGGTTGCAGGACATTTGTAGTTAACCATATTCAAGATTGTGACTGGATTTTGACAAAGCTAGAAGAGGTACATCTTATCCTTTTTGGAGCTAAGTTGATTTTTGGAGTAGAAGAAGTCCCAGTGGTCGGTCATCTATGTGGCTTCTATGGATGCAAACCTTCTCCAATCAAGATAGATGCCATCAGCAGAATGCAAGAAAAATGCACAGATGTTTCAAAGGCGAGAAGATTTCTTGGCGCATGTGTATTCTATCTCATATGGATACCACATTTTTCTCATGTAGCCGAAAATCTTTATCAATTATTAAGAAAAGGCCAAATATTCTCTAAAGAGCATACTCTCACTATGCATAAATTAAAGAAGCTATTAATTTCAGCCCCCACTCTCAAAAGGGCTAACTATTCAAATGGTCAACCCATCATCCTTACTGTGGATACAAGTCCCATTAGGATAGGATGGGCTGTTGGCCAAGAGGATCTTGAAGGTAACAGGTATGCATGTTAAGGGCTAATTTCCTCCCTTATTATATCCAACGGAAACAGATAATCCATGACAGGTAATCAAAATCTGGTTTTGAATGTTGACAATCTAACTTCTCAGATACACGTTCTGATCACGATACTCTATTCAATATTCACTATTCATCATCATTAACCTTATCAATGGAATCAGATAATTTAGATACAGTACAGAGAATTAAATACACAGGCAAAATCAAGTAACATCCTTTCATTGTCAAAAAAAACAGAATTGTCTTCTATAGCAGCGCATTCCCATTCTCTCTTCCTTCCACGAATAGTTACATCCAAAAAGGTTCATGACTCTTCCATTAAAAAAGGTACAACTAACTGATGCCTTTTCATATCTAATACTTCCTAAGGCTCAAACTAAGTACTGAATAATAATAGATAACCCCTAAGGTTATGCCTCTAATACTGGCACACCCGGTGGATACTATTTTCCCAAAATAGTGGACCTGAGCCCACAACATCCCTTGATCTCCTGTTTTCAAATTCTGATCACTTTTCAGTACTAGTTTGCTTTTGGTGTATCTTCCATCATCTGTGCTTCCTCTATGGAGAAATCCACATTTGCATCCTGCACATTTGTAAAAACAACCTCCTGTTGAATTGGTACATTGTAGACATCTCCAACAGGAATAATTGCCAATCTTTCCTGAATCAGATTTTCTTCCTGGATTACTTCCTCACTGTCTTTCTTCACTTCCTCGGGCTCCAAAGTGTCTGAAAATTTCTTCTCATCAGAAAAATCCAATAACCATTGCTGAATATTCTTCCACTCCTCTGATTCTGACACATCAGTTCTCCCTCTAAAAACACTTCTGTGCTTACTAACAAACTGAATCAGTGCTTTGAATTTGTCTTCATAGTCAGATTGACTACTTTCTGCCTTGTCAGATTTCTTCTGAAACAAATCTGCCTTTCCTCTCTGAACTTTCAAAGCTTTAATCTGTTCTTCCAAAATTTCTGAATCCAATTTTTGAATTGTCAGGGTATGTTTTTGCATTTCCATTGTACTCAACAATTCCTTATTTAACATATTCAGATTAGCTTCTGTTTGTGACTCATCCTTAATCTGAATCATGCCATAAGGTTTCTGCATTACCCCTTCCATCTTTTTCTGTATAGAGTCCCAAACCATATCTCCATTTTCCAATACTTCATTGACCAAATGATTCAAATCATTTCCTATCAAGAATACTGCATCTACATCAACTTCATCTGAATCAACTGAACCTTTTAATTGATTCTCCACATCCTCCAACACCTTTAGTCTGTCCTTCAGTACACCACATTCTGCCATTAACCTTGTGTTTTCTTTTGACACTTCAGTAAGCTCATTATCAAAGGTTAACTTCAGATCTTTTATCCATTCCCTCACTGTATTTGCTTTGATTTCTGCTTCTGACAGCTTCCTGTTCATCATTACAATGGTCTCTTCTTTTTCAATAATCTGACTTCTGAAAAACTCTCCTAATTCCTCAACTTTTTGTGACAACACATCAAAGTTCACAGTTTTGGCTCTTTCATCTTGCATCATAGACACCAATGCTGTATTTGAATCCTTCAACCTCTGAACAGTCTGATTCAAGTTGTGAATATGAACTTGCTGTTTTTCAATGAACACCACAAGTTCTTGTAGTGATTTAACAGCCAATGAAGCTGTCAAATTCTCTTGATCCTTCTTATCCACATTTACTGAAATGTCCAAGTCTTCAATTTTCTGTTTCCCCATCAAAACATCTGATTTCTTCACTAAGTCCGTTTCAGGCTGTACATTTTGCTCCTCTTTCTGCTTTTTGCCCAATCTGATTGATATTTTCTTCACAGGAATCCCCTGTACTTGGCCTTGCCTGCTAACAGGTCTTTTCTGCCAACTGACTTTTCAAATCTGTCCCCCATTCACCTATTTCTTCAGTCTGAATCTGAACTTCACTCCCCTGATCCACAGATTCTATTTTCTGATCATGCTTCTGACTTTCAACTGCTGTCTCTGTCTTTATCTTCTTGGTTGGTGGTTCTGACTCATCAGGCACAGAAGTAGAGATAGAAGTTCTTCTACTACCCCTTGCCTTTCTGTTTTTACCCAAACCAGAACATGACAATGCTAACTGAAAAGAATCCACTTTGGCCCCCTCAAAAATCGTTCCTAGAATGGCTGGAATTTTGCTATTAGCAGATTGCTTTCTTTTGTCTGTACCGTGTACTTCCATAACTAATCTGTTGTACATGATATGTGCCCAATTGAACATAATGCCGAATTTCACCAGAAGTAAGATCCTCTCCATGAACCGTGTCAGCTGAATTCTTCTGTTTTTACTCTTAACCTTTTTGATTACATAATAGTTCCTGCTTCCTTCTGCAGCTCCAAACTCAGTAACCATCTGCTCATCTGATGCTTTGCTCCATTCTGTTTCTCCTTCCATTGGCAACTTAAAAACTTTCGCTAAAAACTCAGGGGTCACTTCCTTATGACAGGAAGGTACATCAGCTGACTACAAACAGGCCAACTGAGTGGGTGCATAAATGTTTTGTTCATACTTCTCCCATGGCAATCTAGCATACTCAGTTAGCTTCATCTGCTCCAGCCATAAAACATTATCTTCCTGCTCAATATTCATCTGAACCTGAAAATCCTGTAAAGGATACATCAATTTCAAGGCCAAATCTCTCGCGGTGCGCGGTTTCATTTCATAATTGGTAAGATCCTCCTCGCTAGCATCTGAGTCATTTGCTTCAGCCTGTGGTAATTTCTCCTTACCACGAGCAGAACGCCGAACTGGCTCATCAGCCATCTTCTCTGGTGAACTGAGTTTTCTCCTCATAGAGAGAAGCTTCGGAAAGAAAAAAACTCACAAACAAGCACTGAGAACAAAGTAGAAGTATAGCAGAACGTCACAGAAAACGCGAGGCCTTGAAAACGCGGAACGTGAATGAATCCTCTGTGCGCGAGTAGACTCCAGTTCGAACAGCCATTTGCATGCGCCAAACTTTGGAAAACCCACCTCAGCACATGTGAAGACTTGATGTTTGCCATCATCTCCTATTCTCCTTATAATACTGTCCTTCAAAATTAGAACATGAGATCGCTCCCACCAAGTCACATTGCACATCTCTAGTGTCATGAAATACACTAGGCAAGAATTTCTTCAACCGGAAACCATTAACAAGTTTTTTAAGCAAATTCCCCTCCAAGTCAGACAAAATAAATGTTCCCTGACCAATGTCCTGAAAATTTGTATATGGCCCCACATACCTGAGTTTGAGCTTCCCAGGATGCTTGCCCAATTTGGAATTGTACATCAGAACTAAATCCCCTTCCTTCAATTTTTTATTCTTCAGATATTGGTCCAACCATGCTGACCTCCTATTCTAAATCACTGTTGCCACATAAGCACTATGAAACCTATCTTCATCCAAAGTCGACAACTGGTTTAATCTGTGTTGCAATGACTCATCCTATGTCAATTTGTGTTGCACAGCCACTCTCAAAGATGGCACAATGAACTCCATTGGCACTACAGCTTCCTTTCCATAAACCAATCTGAATTGTGTAAGCCCTGTACTGACTTCAAAAGCTGTTCTGAAAGCCCAAAGTGCTGAATTGAGTTTCAGATCCCAATCCTTCCTGTTTTCTGCAACTGTCCTCTTCAAGATCTTGACCAAGATCTTATTGGTACTTTCAGCTAACCCATTTTCCTGTGGATGATATACAGAAGACATCTTGTGACTAATCATATGAGTTTCAGTCAGTACTCTAATCACCTTATTCAGGAAATGAACTCCCTGATCTGAAACCAGTTCAATGGGACACGCAAATCTTGTCATAATATTGTTGTACAAGAAGAAGGCTACACTCCTGGCCTTATTATCCTTCAGAGCCACAGCTTCCACCCATTTAGTACAGTAATCTGTTGCAACCAAAATATACCTGTTTCCTGTGTTTTGTGCAGCTAGTTTAAATGGACCCATGAAATCCAAACCCCACTTCTCAAATGGGCCTAATGGCAAGACAAGGTTTTGAATCATCCTATCCTTGTTTTTAGGGTAACCATCCCTCTGACACTTCTCACAAGTCTTGGCAAACAAATGTGAATCCTTAATAACTGTAGGCCACCATAGACCACTCTGAAATATTTTTATGCTGGTTATTTCACCTGAGAAATGTCCTCCAGCATCTCCTGTATGTGCCTCAGCCAACACTGCAGTTTGCTGACTATTAGGAACACATCTTTTGAGAATCTGATCCACTCCCTTCTTATAAAGATACCCTCCAATGACAGAAAAAGTGATGCTTCTAAGTACCATCTTCCTTCTATAATATGATGTCATCCCTTTAGGAAACACTCCCTCTGTAAGATAATTCAACGTTTGATCATACCAGTCCTCTGATCCAGTTGGCTGAATCTGAAACAGATCGGCATTAGGTAAATCATCTGAAATTCCTTCTGGAGGTTCTCCTGTCTCCAACCTGCTCAAATAATCAGCAACCAGATGTTCTTTGCCTGGCCTATGAACAATAGTATAATCAAACTCCTGTAGCAACAAAATCGATCTTGCTAATCTACCAGTTGGTTCAGGCTTGTTCACCAAATAAATGAGGGCTTGGTGATCCACATGAATAACAATAGGATTACCCAAAAGATAGTGTCTGAATTTTCTTAATGCAAATATTACACCCAAACATTCTCTTTCAGTCACAGAATAATTTCTCTCTGCTCATGTCATCACTTTGGAGGCATAATAGACTGGTCTAAACCAACCTTTCTGTTTCTCCTGCATGAGCACTGCTCCTACAGCTATATCAGAAGCATCTCCAAAGACATGGAATGGCAGACTCCAATCAGGAGGTTGCATAATAGGAGCCACCTGTAATATCTTTTTGAGTAATCTGAATGCTTTCTCCTGTTATTTTGACCAAACAAACTGAACATCCTTCTTTGTTAGCTTAGTTAATGGCACACAAACATGAGACAAGTATTTCAGAAACCTACTATGCCACTTAATCTGTCCCACAAATCTGCTTAACTCCTTCAGATTAGTTGGTGCTTTAGCCTTCTGAATTGCTGCCACCTTTTTAGGATCCACCTGCATTCCTTCTTCTGAAATGATATGACCCAGTAAAATACCCCTTTTAACTGCAAATGCACATTTGGCAGGATTCAGGCTCAACCTAGCCATTCTGCATCTTTCAAAGCACAATCTGAGATGTTTCAGATGATCTTCTATCTTTCCAAAAACACTAAAGTCATCCAAAAATACCCTCATAAAAGTTGTCAAATATGGAGCAAAGACCTCCTGAACCCATTTCTGAAATGTGGGAGGAGCATTCTTCAACCCAAAGACCATAACATTACTTGCATAAACACCCCATTCTGTCACAAATGTTGTTTTCTCCCTATCTTCCACAGCCATAAGTATCTGATTGTAGCCACTAAAACCATCCAGAAAACTATACATCTGATGTCCTGCAATAGCATCCAGCAATGTGTCCTGAAATGGTAAAGGAAATGGATCTGTTACAGTTGCTGCATTGAGTTTCCTGTAATCAACACAGATCCTGAGTTTGCCATTCTTCTTAGGTACCACAACTATTGGTGAGAACCAAGTAACTTTCTCCACAGGATAGATAAACCCCACTTTCAATAACTTGTCCAGTTCCTCCTTGACAACTTTGGCATAATTAAGATTCATCCTGTACCTTTGAGAAATAACAGGAACAACATCCTTTTTCAAATTAATCCTATGCATACAAAAGCTTGGATCTACACCCTTCATATTAGTATAAGTCCAGGCAAAAATATCCTTGAACTCCTTGAGTAATTTGCCTAAATCTGTTTTAAACTGTCCCTGTGCATGGACACTGACTTTTACCATCTTAGGCTCCTGTTCAGAACCCAGATTCATATCCTATAGGTCATCTTCTTGTACCCTAGCTATTTTAGCCATTTGTTCCTCAAAAGCTTTCTCTGCCTGTAAGATCTGCTGAATATGCATCTTCTCTTCCTCCTCAGATAGTTGCTTATTCAAAACTTCCTCCACGTCAGGGGCTTCCTGTTTAATTTGAACTTGTTTTTTAGAAACTGTAAATTTCCTTTGTTCCTTCAGGTTTTCCAAAATTTTGACAACATCAATGTCAAACACAGGTACAATTGATTCATTCCCTTTGAGAAAAGCATCCTCTTCATCATCCTCTACTTCTCCAACCATGTTTATACCCTGTGCATACAAAGCTCTAGTGTATTTTGGCAAAACAACACTAGGTACCATATTTAGATGAATTCATTTCTTTCCCTTCTTGATTGTTACCCTTGCAGCACCCCAATCCTGTTTCACTTTAGCCTGCTTGAACCAAGGCCTTCCCAACAGAAGTGGATAGGGACTATCCCCTTCATCCATCTTGAGCACTACAAAAGTTACAGGAAAGGTCAAACCGGAAATTGTGATTTGCTAATTCTTGAGTATTCCAAGAGGTTGGATCCTTCTTTGATCAGCCATCTTCAATTGAAATGGAGCCTCTTCCAATTCAGGGAGATTAAGCTTTGTATACAGGAACTCAGGTAAAATATTCACACCTGACCCTCCATCCAAAAGTGCTCCCTGTATTTCCTGATTCTGATAAGTCATAGTGATTTTAGGAACTTTATAGTCCACATCCTCAGCTTCAACTTGACATACATCAGGCTCACCAGCCTGGTCATCCTCCTCAGCAAGGCTTTTAAGCACCTGTCTTTTAAATTCGGGCACGAGACTCAATATCTGATCCATAGTGACTGTGGTATTCTTCAGGACTTCTGCTGTTAGATGAGCCTCCTTGGCTTCCTGTTGCAGAATCTCCTCCTGAATATCCATCTGCTTGCCTTTCTTCTGGCCTTTCAAATCAATACTCTCCTTTTTCTGCTTTTTCTGAATCAGATTCAGACATTCCTGTCTAACTTGTTTCTGTGTATCCCAAAAATGAGGGTTTTTCATCTCCTTATGAGAGACAACAAGGTCGGCAACATACTGTGCCCCTGATCTGGTAACTACCAAAACTGGTCCTGCCTTTTCAGGAACACCTTCCATCTGCATACAGTTAGAACAATCACAATGATGCTGAAATAAGCCATGCGCAGTTTTCTGATTCTCTTGCCACCTATCTTCAAAACTTTGCTTTGACTCTTCCACAATCACAACATTGGCCTGTGGAGGTCTATTCTGCTGCACTTGTGCAGGCTGTCTCTGATTATTGTATCTAATAATAGGTATCCCCCTTTCTTCCCTATGCTTGCACCACAGAGGGCAATTTGGACCTTGCCTATGCCCTGTCTGAGCACAGCAGGTACATGGATCTTCAGGTCCTTGCTGGTTGGGTGGCACCCAATTGTTCCTTCCTTGAAATCTTCTGGGGCCTTCCCCTCCTCTGTTCCTGTCTGGTTCCACAGCATTGACAACTGGTCCATTAGCTCTCTGTGCTGATGGTCCAGGATTTGACCTGTTATTAGGATTATACCAACAGTTTGCATCTGTATGTCCCTATTTCTGATAAGTGTTGCAATAGGGTCTCTCCTTTTTAGTAGAAGTAGAGATTCCCATACTCTTCAATGTTGTAGCAATCTGCTTGCTCAAATTTTTCACCTTGGCTTTGGACTTACCATTACCATTCTTATCCTTTCTTGTTTTGCTCCTGCCTTTATGTTTGTGCTTCCTCTTCTTTTTCTTGCTTTTAGTCTTCCTGTCCTTAGTATCAGAACCCTCTGAATCTGAGTCAGAATCCTCATCTTCTGAATCTGTGTCTGAGTCAGTCTCTGAATCTGAATCTGACTCTGTATCTGAGTCTGAATCACTGTCTCGTTTCTTCTTCTTTCTGTATTTAACACTTCCCAATCTTTTCTCTGCTCTTCTGGCAGCTGTTACCAATTCATTGAAGCCTCCTGCTCCCCCAGGGATGTCTGTACTTGCTACTGCAGTTCAAAGAGTGTCTCTCAAACCATTACAGAAATATTCCCCTAACATTTCATTAGTAGGTCTCTCTACTGGTGCCAGCCTCCCATTCAAGTCCAGGAATTGCTGTGCATAATCCTCCACCAGGAGCCTCTTTTGTTTCATTGTTTTCAGTTTTTTCAGGATATCAGTTGGAGTCTTCCACCTCCTGAATCTTGACAAAAAAGCTGTCTGCAAAGCTTGTGTGTCAGGAAAATGTGCTGCACCATACTGTATAAACCAGTTCATGGCCTTACCCTCCAGTGTGGTAGCAAACTGTTGCTTCTTCACATCATCCCCATACAATACTCCTAGTCCACTTGCCTCCCATTTTATGCTAAATTGAGCTACATGGGCATCAGGGTCTTCCTTCTTGGATTCACCCTTGAATGTGGCAAATTTAACTCTGAGATTTGCTGGGTTAATAGGTTGTGCCATTGGTCCTGGTATTACTGTTGCTGCAGTCTGTTTCCTGATCACTGGTTTAGACAATGGATTAAATTTCAGCTTCCTCCTTGTCTGTTTATGAATCTGAGTTAGTGCCAATGCACCCAGGAATCTGTTTTTGTCTCTTTCTTCTGATCCTGGTGTGATTGGTACTACCTGAACAACATGTTGCTGAGAATCCTCTACATATCCTGATCTCTGACTTGGTCCTGCCTCCTCTGCCTGGGCTTCTTGATCACTCAGATAACCCAAATCCAGGGTATCAACCTGACTTCCACTATTTGACTTTGATGCTCCTTCTGTTTTTGCTTCTCTTCTTGTTCTAATTTGGCCTGTAACCTGGTATAATAAGGTCCAAACCCCTCACCTCTGTACTTTTCAGCAGACATGCACTACACATCTTCAGGCTTATCTGTCTTCAGTTCCAAGGAAACAATACTCACAGCAGTGGCAGACACACCCATAGACTTTAGACCAAGGCCTCTTGCACTTTCTAAGTGCATCACTCAAGTCATATGAATGCTGAAATCTGCATAAGCACTGTTCTCCCCAAAACCGTTCCCAAGCTATTTCCAGAGACTCCGTAGGGAATAACTTAAAATGTTTGAATTGTGCCTTCCACACCAGCCCTTTAACTTTTCCGCCAAGGTCTCCAGGCAATTGAGGAAAATCAACGTTCAGAAATACCGGATTATACAATTGAATCGCCTCTTGCTCTGTTTGCCAGTACTCGAATTCTTGCAGCAGGGCTTGGGCAAATTCTTCAAACTGCTCTTCCTCAGTGGTCCAGTACTTGAATTCCTCAAGCCAGGTTCCCATTGCCACCTGTTTGTTGAAATTGAATTCCTGCACTGGCGCGGTTCATTCTCTGTATCTCTGCCTATCGCCCAATGAAGATTTGCAGGATTGCCAAGTGTTAAGGGCTAATTTCCTCCCTTATTATATCCAACGGAAACAGATAATCCATGACAAGTAATCAAAATCTGGTTCTGAATGTTGACAATCTAACTTCTTAGATACACGTTCTGATCACAATACTCTATTCAATATTCACTATTCATCATCATTAACCTTATCAATGGAATCAGATAATTCAAGATACATTACAAAGAATTAAATACACAGACGAAATCAAGTAACATCCTTTCATTGTCAAAAAAAACAGAACTGTCTTCTACAGCAGCGCATTCCCATTCTCTCTTCCTTCCACGAATAGTTACATCCAAAAAGGTTCATGACTCTTCCATTCAAAAAGGTACAACTAACTGATGCCTTTTCATATCTAATACTTCCTGAGGCTCAAACTAAGTACTGAATAATAATAGATAACCCCTAAGGTTATGCCTCTAACAATGCAATTCGTTTTGGACCAAAAGTTCTCAATGAACGTTAAAGAAGGTATGCACAAGTAAAAAGGGAATTGTGGGGAGTTGTAATAGCATTAAAGTATGAACATGAATACTTTATAGGTGCTTCCGTAGTGGTAGAAACTGATTATCTTCCACTCTTGGGCATGATTGCCAACTGCTCTACACCCGACATTGCTATGCTAAGATGGATTGCATATATTAAGTCACTCAACCCTAAATTAAAGCATATTGTAGGAAAGGTGAATCCAATTTCTAACATGCTATCACATGCAAGATATGACAATGAAGAAGAGCTGATGGAAGAAGATGAAGCTGAAGAATCTATATTTGCTGAATTTCTTTCCATGGCTGCTGAAAATACCTTTTCAGTTACTGCATTTACTGGTCCAAAGCTAAAAACAACAAGATGGTCAACTAAAAGCCAGCATGCTCATTGCATTGCTTAAGTTCTAGTTCATTTCGTTGAAGAAGATTATGAAGAAGAAGGAGACTTGGATTGATGAGGAGTTCAAACATATCAAGAGGAAAGCTTATGGATTTGTTTAAAAAGAATGACATCTATGGAAGCATGCAAAGAAGAAGAAAGGAGCGCTTGTCCGAGTTTTAGGTAACAAAAGATTGCAACAACAAGTTATATAGGAATTTCATGAAATCCTGTGGGCTGGCTATAGAGGCATATGGGGAACCTTTAGTAAAGTCAAAGAAAAATATTGGTGGCAAAACATGTATCGAGACATAGCACATTTTGTTGAAACCTGTTATGTGTGTCAAATGTATTCTATGGTCAAGCATCGAGATGGGTTACAATCAACTTATCCTTTGTCTGTACATTATAGACGGGTTATTAATCTTGTAACCATGCCTACAGGAATATGGAATATGCGGTATTTAGTGCTTGCAAGAGAGGATCTAACCAATCAAGTTGAAGGCAAAGCCTTAACAACCAAATCCACTCAAGCTGTTTGTCGTTTTTTGCTTGAAGAAGTGTTTTGTAGATATGGTTGTGTGGGTAAAGTAACTGCAGATAGAGGAGAGTTGGATGATGATGAGGCACATAACCTCTTTGCTCATTTGGGTATTAAGTTGGCTTTAACCTCATCCTACAACCCTGAAGGCAATGGAAAGAGTGAGAGAGGTCATCAACCTATTCTCAAAGCTCTAGCAAAGTCTTGTAGAGAAAAGATCAAATAATGGCCTAAAATGCTACCTTTTGCATTATGGGCTGATCGAACTACTCACAGTTCAGTGTCTGGCTATATGCCAACTGAACTTATGCATGGATAACAACGAATTATGCCAATTGAATAATCTATTCTCACATGGAGTCTTCTACCTTGGGAGGAAGGCATCAGTAGAGAAGAGTTGCTGACTTTGTGCATATGGCAGCTAGAAAGAAGGCCTGAAGATATTCAAGCAGATTGAGAAACTAAAGACAGCAAGACTAAAAAACAAAAGAAGATTTGATAATTGACATTGACTTTGGCTAAGAGAAATTCAAGAAAATGATCAGGTGCTTGTCTATGAGAGTAGCCTAGACAATCAATACAGTGCTTCTAGGAAGATGGTAAAGCGTTGGTTTGGCCCATATGTGGTAAAGGTCGTTCATGACAATGCCACATATTCATTGGCTGAATTAGATGGAACAAGCATGAAGATACCCATAGCTGGAAAAAGAATCAAGTTCTTCAAACGAAGAGAAAGTTCAACATATGAGCTAGAAGACTTGAATATAATTCAAGATCACGAAGACATAGAGGAAGAAGAAGAGGGAGAAGATGAAGACATTGACATGGTGGAAGATACTTCTTTTGACACTGCAAATCCGTAAGACTTTGGCACATGCCAGAGGATGTGCAGGTTAGGAGGGGGTGAATGTCGTACCGCTAGGCGCACACCGTGTAAAAAAATCCTAGAGTGTGGCTTCCTTTTAGATTTAGAGAGCCAATGCCACTTTAGACATTAGTATTAGTGTCCATGGTTCAAAATATTAGATTTTTTTTGGACAAGTTTTTAGTCAATTTTTTTATTTTCTAGATATTATCTCTTGTAAAAATCCATAAAACTATAGACAACTTCTAGATTAGGAGAACGTGTAAAAGAAAGCATGTAGCTTTCAGCCAATTTGAGAGGATTTATGTAAAAAAAGAGATTACTGAAATCGCGCGACGCGCGATCGTTGTTTTTAGGTAGTGAACAACACTCAGAAAGTGGGAGATGAAGAAGGAGTGATCTGGCATGATTCTGGTTAGGTGTCCCGGTATTTAACCCCCCTTTCGGAGCCATCAGAAGCATTAGATTGGTGATCTGAGCAGCATAGAGGAAGGTATTATTTTGTACACATTTTTATCTATTAGAATTATATTTTCTCATAATGCTGAAAGAAATTGACAGGCTTCATCTTGGTTAGTATTCTTCTATATTTTGTAATTCTTTTTGAGAGTATTCTTCTACATCTTCAATCCCTTCGAACCCATTCTCTTCCATCTACTCCTCTCCTTAAATCTACCTACACCCTGATATCTCTTATCTTCAAGAACTTGGCTTGAAACCTTCAACCCTTCTCTTATCTCTACCATCTTAGAAGTCTAGCCTCTTATCTCTACCATCTCCGAAGTCTAAGCTCTTGAAACCCCATACATTCTTCTCTTGCCAAACCCGTGTGGTGACCTTCAACCCTATGCACTGCGACACCATGTGGCATCAATTTATAGAACTTGTAGATCCTACAAAATCAAGTGCAATTACTCGATTATGGAACATGTTGAGAGCATGAGTCAAGTTCCCCAAGATCGTATGCTTGAATATTATTAACTTGTTGACTTGGTCAAACAATGATTTTAGGATCCAAGGAGAATGAAAGAATGTTTAGTGTTATAGTGTTTTAAAAAAACAAGGTGTGCAATAAGTGAGTAAACATCTCACTTTTCTCAAGCATAAAATAGACCTATACTTTTTGAGTATGACTATCAATGAAGGAGACATAATACTTGCAACCACTCATAACTTTAGTCTTTGTAGAACCCCACACATCAAAATGCATTTAAAAAAGTAACTTTTTGTATACATGTGTAATAAGTGAGATACATACTAATTAGGGGGTTAAACACCTAGTCACACTAACTAGGGTATATAAGGTGTAAGAGCCCAAATTAGGGCAACCAATTATTATCAAGAACATACTCTTCACCTTCATCTCCAACTTCCATGGCTTCCTCCTCCCTTCTCCTCTCTTTTCTGTCTTTCTCTCTCCTCTGCTAGTCTTCTTTTCTCTTCTTCTTGCTCTCCTTCTCTCTCTTTAGCTCCATCACAACACTTTCTATTTAAGCAGAAGCCTACATCACCTATTGTTGTTGTTGTACCTGCATAAGCATATTCATATTCTACAGCAACTGTTGCAAAACATCACTGGAAATTGTGCTCAAAGGTTCTCCCATCTTGTATTTCCTTCTTATGACCTTTCACGTTGGGTTCACCAATGTCGAAGGGGTTTTTGTCAAAAGGTCATATGCACCAGGGATCAGAGATAGAAGGAAGTAGAGATAGGAGATGGAAGAGAAGAAAAAGAATGGACAAGAGGTAAACACGATAAAGACAAAGCATAAAGAATCGAATCAATATGTATTGATAGAACCTAGAATCCCTTGTCTAGCACTACTCATAAGAAAACTCCAAGCATTAGATCTCATGGAGCTCCCTTGTAGACCAAAAACATACATCTAAGCAATAGCTTCCTCTCTACTACTTAGAACTCAAATTTGATGGCTCCGTTGGCTTCAAAAGGGGGTTAAAAGCCCATGATACCTGCTCCAAAATCTCCTAGCTCACTTCTTCTTCTTCTTCCAGTTCAAAGTGTTGTTTTCAAACTGTCAACTGGAATCGTGGCATGCATGATTTTTCCCATCTTTTTTTTAAATAAAAAATCCAAAATTGACTGAAAAATAACTTGTTTTTTGCATGCCATCCTAATCCAAAAGCTTTCCTAACTTTTTAGGACTTTTACAATAAATAATATAAAAAATAGGCTAAAATTATCCAAAAATCTAATATTTTTGGACCATTCATGCCACTCACACTAGCACTAATGACTCAGATCACATTGACTCTCTAGATCAATAAGAAAGTCGGATCAATATGGTGTTGGACAAGTCCCTCCCCTTGCCCTTCGAGGCTTATCTTTTTTGGACTCCCTTTAAGTTACCTTATCCCTTCATCTATGTCCGTTTAGACTTTACCACTTGCATAGGAGGAAACTTGGCACTCTTATAAAATAAATTACATTGTGCCTTGCACTTTCTTTGCGAGAGCCCTCGGAAGTTCTCCCTCATCCTTAAGAGAGCCTTGCTAGAATATCTGATGCTTCCCCACCTTCTTTCTAAGCACCTTGCTAGAATATTTGGTGCTCTCCTTCATCCTTGAGAGCACCGTGCTAGAATCTTTGGTACTCTCCTTCCTTCTTTTTGAGCTTGCCTTTCCCTCCACTTTTCATGCTTGGTCAGAATGAGCTTCTTCATTCACTTTTTGACTTGGGATTCCTTGGTCTTCCTCTGCTTTTTTTTTTGTTGCATGGTAACATGTCGTCCAGCAGTGGTCATGTAAGTCGATGATGATAGGGTTTTGTAGGGATTGGTCTTGGGAAGAAACTTATCAACCGGTTGAGGTAGTGGGGGCCGAGAGTGAATTGATTGGATGATGGGGCCTCCAAAGTTGGTGGGTTATAGCATTTTTATTTACCTAAAAAGAAAAGAAGGTGCACTATTTGGGGGTGTGTCTACCAAACCGCATGGTGCATTGTGCTCGTGTTAGTGGAACTAGGAGTTGGGTTGAACCACAAGAAAATCCAGGGTGTTGTCCCACACTTGAGAACCAGGTTTGTGCATTGTTGTAGGTGCAGTGTGCATGGCCTAGGGAGACAAGTCTAATCGCAAGCATGGGTGACCTTCCAAGGTATATACTCCCCTTAATGTGCCTTAAGCATGATGTAGGGAATCAAAAGAGGGGCTAGGGGTTTAGGCATAGAGTCGACTAACCAAGGCCTTGACCAAGGCCATCAGATGCATCTAACTTGAGAACCTGCAGTGACTATGGCCTACGTGCATTTTAAAAAAACCACTCATTGATCTAGTCATTGCACAGATATCTTTACCTACATTGAGGTAAAAAAAGAGTTGTGGGAGGTGGCATTCCTGCAAAGTAGGGTCTTGTCTCAAAAGCGTCCCACTAAGGAGCTGCGACTTGCTACCCCTTTTCAAAACTTGGCCATGTGTCTTTGGTCGGGGCCTTTGCCTCTCTTCTCCCCTATGCTCTAGTGGCTCTATTTCTTTGGCCCCTACAATTTGTGGTTGGACGTGCAACCCATGTCTTAGAGCCCTGTGGGTCATCTCCAACTTTCTCCTTAATAATGACTCAATGGCATTCTCTTTCTCAGATTGAGTGGTGTCCAAGAGAGTGTGGAGGAAGGTGCTTTGTTGGGATCCCAGAGTCACTTATGCAGCCTCTACCCTCCTCTCTGCACCCTATTGCCTTTTGCAAGGGCTAGTCCATGCACTGAGTCACTCACTTTTTCCTCGCTATTGTCCATCCATTCATCTGCTCTTTTCTTCATTTCTTTCAGGCTTTCTTTGTGCTTGCAGGCCAATGCCCTTAGCCTCCTCTCTTGTTCCTTGATTTCTCTTTCCAAGCATTGTTGCTCTCCAAGCTCCAAGGCTATCCTATTTTCTAGATTTTCTATGCGCTTTTGTTGCTGTTAGCTTCTCTCTTCTTCAGCCTTTGATAGCTCATCAATATTGCATGTCTTTTCACTTTAGAATGTGTCTAACTTTATGCAAATTAAAAGTGTTGACGTGGTATTAAGCTATACAACATTGGACAAGGGAAATATTTTTAAAAGAAAATTAGAATTTATGGGTTTGAGGAATGTTAGTTGATTTGATAATGAAAGGAATTAGATAGAACTATTGGATTTATGCTTTAAAGTTAATTCCCGAAGGGACAAAAATCCTAGTTATAGTATTTTAGTGTCGAGTATAGAGATAGAGACGAAGTGCGAGAATATGCAAGTTTATTCGATATTTAGATTAGTTGGACTCCTATGAATGAGTGTCATAAATATTGAGGAATGCTAAGATAAATCATAGAAATTAGTTTTTCAATATTGCCTATTCAGTGCAACAACTCCTAGGAGTTGGCTTGAAAACCTGGTCAAAAGTGGCTTGGTCTTTGGTTGACGGTCAATTGAACCAAGTGCGACACGAGTCACAAACGATCTAGTACAAGAAAATACTCAAAAATTTGATGCTAGTTAAACTAATATGTGACCTTAGTTTACTTTAAGATCCCAAAATTTAGGTTGATTCTTGTGGAAATAATCGAGACCTTCAGTTGCAAAGTGGACTCATGAGAAACTAAGCAACAAACCTCATGTTATTTGAAAGAGTGCTAAGTGCCATCACCTAGGAAAACATGTCGATGGACTACTAAATCGTGCTACTAAGGATGTTTCAGTCGAGCATGTTATATATGGTATCATAGCAAAATCTAAAGTAATGCACATAAAGATTTATTTGCAACCGTATTTAAGGAAAAGTTTAATGCAATAACGGTTCATCCTCTTAGGATTGGTGGAATCTCTTTTAGAATAATGAAGATTTGCAAAAGTTCTTGGTGTTTCAGGAAGCAATGTTTACCTCCACAATGCATTCCTTTAATTTGATTGCTGGGATCACTTCATGAGAATCTTGGAGGGCATGTTTAACCTCTCACCACTGTATTAAGAGCATTGATGGATGTGAAGTTGAGTCTACTATTTCATCAATGCTGATCAACTTACCTATCTTCACAACAACCTTAAAATAATTAAGTGGAGAATAGATTCACCCAAAACTGTTATCTTTATGACCAAATGCTTTGCATTCTCCCAATCAAGTGCATTGTCGTTTTAGGGCACTCACACCACAATAATTATTTAAATATAGTTTTCTAATTTTTTTCTAAAAATACAAAATTCTAAATATATTTGTTGAGCCTCCAACTTACAAAATTATTTGTTTTTTTTAACTTCACAATTAGAATTGTTGTAACAAAAGAAAATCCTAGCTTGATCTTAATAATCTCTACTTGATGTAATAAAGAACATTGGGCTAGCATTATTGCAACCATGAATAATGAAAAGAGTCCCAAATTCTTTAGAAGGTTGTGTACTTTCATACTAGACTAATGTTATAAATGTGAAATTGTGAGCTTAATTACTAAAAAAAAAAAACCTTAAGCGAGAGAAAAAAGTGGTAGCATACAAAATGTATGTCTACTCTTACAAACGTTAACAATCCCAAGGTATTATGCCTTCCATTCCTATGCTTACCCTTGCTGAAGCAGAAGAGAGGAAATTTCTTCTCAAGCAAATCAAGCCACCTAAATTTGATGGAAAAGAAAGGACATTGAATCCAAAGCAAAAATTTGGATTAAATCCATGGAGGATTACTTTGCTGTAGTTGTAGGAATTACTCCTCCTAATCAAGTAATGATTTAAGCTAAAGTTGATAGGTGAAGCTCGGCTTTGGTGAAAGCAACAGTGCAAATATTAAGGGGTTTCCAAATCAACCATCACCTAAGAGAAACTCAAGTTGTATGCGGGTGATACCTCCCATTAGCATACCACACTTTAAAGATGAATGAATCATTTAGTTTGAAGCATGTTGAGCTGAGCTTGGAAGCTTGCTATTCTAGATTTGTATCCCTTTTGAAGTATGCCCCCCCGCCCATGGACATCACCCAATAGGTGTCAAAGTTTTGCCACTGACTAAACCCTCCATTGGATACCTGTCTTGAAGTAATGTGCCCATGTGACTTACAAGACACATTAATTCAAGCAAGGCCCATTACCTAGAGATTCAAACAACACCCAAGAGTGGCAAATTTTGGGGACAAAGGTTTGCATAGATTTCTCAAATGGATCCAAGGACAAAACCATGCCAGTCAAAGGAAGAAAGCTAAAATAAATATAGTTGGAAACCTAATACCTATAGTTGGCAATAATAAAGTACCAAGGTGTTTCCATTGCAACGAGCCTAACCATTTCAAAAGACAATGAACAAAGCTAGGCCAAAAAATCTACCAAGGATAGTTTTGTGGCTAGAATTGAGCAACTATAGCCAACTAAAAAGTTGTTGGAGAAACCTTCAAGGGGATAGAAGAAGGCAAAGATCCTACTTTGGAGGTGGGCATGGAAAGAGCAACAACACATGCTACCCTCAACAAGATGGGTCCAAATTGCCAATTCTTAGTGATCAAAACCTCAGAAACCTACCAAGATAGAGCATTCAAGATTTTGATTCATTGTGGAAGTACCCACGCATTTATCTCAGCAAAGTGTGCAAAAAGACTAAGGATAGACATTGCACTTGCATCAAAGTTGTTGTAGAATTAGTAAAATGGGAAAGGGGTAATTTTTTCTCAACAAACTAAAAAAGTGGAATTTAACTTAGGAGGTAATCTTTCCAACATGAGATTCAGAGTTATGAATCTAGGATCTTACGAGTGCTTGCTAGGACTAGATTGAATGACACTCGTATTCATTGTGGGAAAGGCCAAATCATGTTCAAAGGTAAAAAAGGGGAGTTAGTAACCACTTAGAATGAAGTTAGAAAACCTAGAATCCAACTAGCCAAAGCTTCTCAAATTGTGAAGGGGCTAAGACAATGACTACATGTCTACCAATCAAACTTAATATAGTTAAGAAAGAAAAACTAAAGAAGAACCATCTTGGTTAAAGGAATACATAGATATGTTCCTGGAAAAGAGCTAACCAAACTTCCCCCACAAAGAAAAGTTGATCATAAAATCAAGCTAATACCAAGAGCTACTCCAGTAGCAAAGTGACCCTATCATATGTCTATTCTAGAAGCCATTGATTTGGAAGAGCAACTCAAGAAACTCTTGGATCAAGGATACATTAGGCTAAGTAATTCACCATGGGGAGCCCCGATGTTGTTCCAAAATAAGAAGGATGGGACCCTCCGTCTTTGCATCAACTAGTGTGGGCTAAACCAAGTGAAAATCAAGAACAACTATCCAATTCCAAGGATAGATGAGCTACTTGACTATCTCAAGTTGCAAGGATCTTCTCAATAATGATCTAAGATCAGGTTATTACCAAATAAGGATCAAAGAAGAAGACCTTCCAAAAAATACCTTCAATAGTCTAATGCAAGACGTTTTTCAGCTCTATCTTGAAAACTTTGTCCTTGTCTGCTTCGATGACATACTAACATGCTCAAAGAAAGAGGAGAATCATGAGCTGCAATTCCAAGTTGTCCTTGAAATAATGAGAAAACACAAGCTTCATGCCAAGAAGAATAAATGTACCTTCTTCAAGAGGCATGTTGAGTATGTTGGATTTCTAGTATTTGATGAAGGGATTGTGATGGGCCATACCAAGGTTAAGAATGTGTAAGAGTGGGTGCACCTAACAATAGTTAAGAAAGTCTAAAGCTTTTAGGGATTATCAAGGAATAGTCCTTGATTGTTGTACATCTAATTGATGTACTCAAGAAAAAAATTGCTATTATATGGACTCCCACTAAATAGTCTAGCTTTGAGAAGCTTAAACAAAGCTTGGTCACAACTTCTATCTTGAAACTACATGACTTGAGCCAAGAATTTGAAGTTGTGTGACTGATGCAAGCTCTCTTGCATTAGATTGTGTACTCATGCAAAAAGGCCATTTGATAGCATATTCTTCTAGGAAGTTGAAGTCCCATGAGAAGAATTATGCTACCCATGATCTAGAGCTACTTGCTATGATTCATGTTCTCAAACTATGTAGATACTATTTGCTTGGTAATAAGTTCACTTTAGTCAGCAATCACAATAGTCTCAAATAGATCTTCACTTAACTAAACCTAAACATGAGGCAACAATGATGGATAGAAGTCTTACAAGAGTATGACTTTGAGATCAAGTACATGTTGGGTAAGGAGAATGTTGTTGTAGATGCCCTAAGCCACAAAGTGTTTCTCAATGCCCTCATCTCAAAGGAACCTTCTATGGCAAGATATCTAGTAGCAATGATGTCAATACCCAATAATTTGATCATAGAAATGGCCAAAGAAGAAGCAAGTAAGGATCCAAATTCTCAACAAATGAAAAAAGAGATCCTATCTAAGGAGACACACCCTAAACACAAGCTCAAATATTTGAGCTTCTATATAGGGGAGGACTCGTCTACTTTAAGACAAGACTAAACATCCCAAGGAGTCAAGACCTCAAGAACAAGATACTTGAGAGCAGAGTTTTGAGCACGGAATGCGACTAAAATTTGCCAAAAAATCTGAAATTTAGGGGAACAATCTTCAACATCGAAGGCAACAGCTGTAGCTAGGACGATTTTAAGCACCAAGTGAAAGACGGCTTTTAAAAGGTGCCCGAGCGACACTTGTGGATTTTTTATAAATTTTTTCACTACCGCGCGGATGCTGGGAGCTGCAGTCAGTGCAGGATCTCGAGACGGACACGCTGGATTTTTCAAAGGACAAATCGGAGTCCGAATGCGGAAGATGCCAGAAACTGGCCAAGAATGAAAAGGTGGACAAAAAATTAAGGCCAAAGGGGGTGCCCTTTGGGAGGGAGACCCCCCCCTCTATTTTTCTTCACATAGCGGCAGCATGGCGACGCCATGATCTGCGCGTGCAAAATTCGGGTCCCCCCCCCCCCCCCCCCCCACAAATCATACATGGAGCTTAAACAGAAGCTCATAGAACAGACAATGCTCGGCAAATTCTCCTTCTTCCCTAATCCTATCGCCGGTCTTCATGCGAGATATGGCTGACTGAATGAAGAGATCAGAATCTAGTCTTTCTCTCTCCTCCCTCTCTCTCCTCTCTATGGGCTATTCATGTGCACTATCTTAAAGGAGGAATCGGGAAGGAGATTGAAGAAAACGGTGATGGAGATTGATGGAGATGCAGAAGATTGATGTGCAGCATTGGATTGAGAGCAATGGAGGCTCCGTTCGATGGTCATGCAGTCATTTAATGCGTCTCGGGTTTTGTAAAAACACAGTATGACCATTTTTATGAAGAAAATGAAGGGGTTTTGGTATTTTATGATGGTAATGATGTTTTTATTGGATGACAATTTGTTTGAGTGCTGGTTGCATCATGATTAATTGCTCGTTATTAGAAAATTTTGATTTTGCAATGATTTACATGCGCTATTTAATTCCCCTAAAACCCGAAATGTAGTTTTTAAGCGATAAAATGATAGTTTTGTCGTTTCGGGTGGGTGAAATGTGTTCCTATGGGGGAAAAATGGAAAATGAACTGTCTGTTAGTATGTTGAAGTGATTCAAACAAGAAAAATCAGAAAATAGCATATTTTATTGACAAATAAATCAAGAAAATGGGAAAAATAAGGGAAAAAATAGAAATATGCTTCACAAAAATAAGGAAAAATATAATGATTGTTTGTGGGTGTATGGTAGGGGCAAAGCATGAGGTTAGCCTCATTTTGCCCTATCTCCCTATCAAAGTTTATGATTTATCGCTTTCATATATCAAAACATGACAAAATGAACCTCTACACCTATACAACGAAAGCAATACCTAAACGTAGGGGGTTGGGATGTTTGAATGGTGTGATTTGCATGCTGATTATTACTGATTTTCTGATGCATATCATGATATAGAGTTTGTTGTATTTTAATTAAGAGGATAGTAGCACAAGTGTTGTCTCAGTGCTATCCTTACATCGCCGCAACGAGTTAGTGAATGAGCATTGTAAAGCCTGGTTGTGCACTACACGTTTCTGATTGAAAATTATGTTTGAGCACTTTAGAATCATCCACTTTTTCATGTGCATGTCAACCATGGTATCAGAATACAAAGAACTAGATGCATAGCACCTGTTTTCGATTACGATGACCCACACTTAAGTGTGGAAAGGTAACTTAAGTCATAGGATAGACGTTCGTTTCTTGGGAAATTATTTGGTAAGGACACATGGTATCTCCTAGAATACGTTCAAAATGAAAGAGTGGAGTTTGTTCGTTTGTTCTATATGTTGAGTAGCACATCAAGGGGCCAATCCCTGCGATGTAGGAGAGCTGCAGTGGGGCCGCGATGTTTCCACCGAGAGGTTGCCTCCCATGTATGTGATTATCATGGCATTTATTACCAATGTGCATGGGTTCTCCCTCTGTGGAGTTTATAGAAAGGGAAATGTTGGACTACAAAACTATAAACGCATAGATTAGGCTTTAGGATAGTTTATCATTTATCAGCAGATAGACGCTCTTGGCCCGCGAGGCCATATGGGTGTGTTTGTCTGTTATGAGCATGAGGTCCGTCTAGTGCCATATCCAGTGCCGGCCCATTTGAGGTCCCATCAATGGTGCATCTGTCGGGTGCTGCCAACAAGTGGTGGTTCTCGAATCTAGGGTTTTTAGGGACCCAAAAAGTTAGTTTATGTCCTCTGACAAGGACCTTCAAGCCGAAATACAAAAAGCAGAACGTGCTGAGAGGGCTAGACGGCAGTTGGAGATTGTAAGACGCTATTCTCCTCAAAGGAGCCGCCCAATATGCATAACAGGTAGTGGTCTTAGTAACCCAACTGCTGCACGTAGTCATTTAGGTGCAGGAGGAAGCGCAAGTTCTTCCTCTCTTCCATCAAGTCAACCCACTTCAAGTGGGGGTGTGATCCCATCAGTCCAAACTCCTATTATTAATCCGATTGTCGTCATGGCACAACCCATTTCAATTCCTACAGCGACGCCGGATCTGCCAGCTTTAGGAGTGCCTTTGCCCATTTTTTATGGGTTAGCCGAAGAAGATGCGGAGTTTCACATTTGTGAATTCCAAAGACTAATGTTTAATTACCGCATTCAAGATGAGGGACATCTTATGATGTTCTTTAACATGACATTAAAAGGAAGGGCTGCAGTATGGTATCATAGCATGGAGACTGGAACCATCACTACAATCAACCAATTTTATGCAGCTTTTCAAGGAGAATATGCCCCTGAAAGAGGTGGCCAATACTGGTTGCGTGTTTTGAATGTAACACGCCAAGAACCCCATGAGAATGTGAAAGCCTATGCTAAGAAGCTTAAGGAAGTATTTCGTAAGTTACAAACTTACATTCCTATTCCGTCGGCTGTCCAATTGCAATACTTCTTGCATGGATTGGATTTTAATATTCAGGTACAATTGAGCAGTGTGGCTTTGGCTAATATAGACACCACCATAACGCGGGCAGAAGGAGTAGAGTCACGATTACAAACAACCTACTCCTCTCAAATAAATCTTAATGCGGGTCTAGTACCTGGAGGCAATTTACCATTGATAAATGGAAGTCAAGGGATGCCTATGAATAACCCTAATGGGAGAGGAAGCATGGTTCAAAATGTACATTTGTTGCCAGCTCCTCCCAATGTGACTATGCCTATGGCTAGTCAGTTGGCTCCACCAAATGTTGGAGGCCAAGCTTCGAATCCTAATGTTGTTCCTGTGAGTCAACAACCAATGCCCAATCAAATTGTTAGGCCAATGGAACGACGGATAGACGATCAAGGCTATGAGTCGAGTTCCTCTAATGTCCTTGGCGAAGTTAAGGATATAATGAAGCACTACACCGACATGATTTCTGAACAAGATCGGCAAATAGCTGTTGACGTCAATTTTTGAAGAAGCAACAGAATCTAATAGGGAGTCGACGCCCTAAAGAGGGTGGTCCCTCAAGATTCAGCTGTAAGTTGTGTGGCGGACAACATTTCCCTAGAAATTGTCCAAATGTTAAATGTGATATTTGTGGGAAGTTGGGCCACTTAGTCGCTACCTGTTGGAGTAAGATTAGTTCCCTCCAACAAGGGAGTAAACAGCAAGGTCTAGTTAATCATAGAGCGTAAGGTAATAACCTCCAGCAAAATGATGGACCAAGACAAATACTGCAAATGGGAAAGAACAATATAGAGGAGTTGCCACAAGGCAATGGAGTCAGCCTTATCGAGGCTGTACGCGTCAATGGCACTGAAGCCTCTAACTTACGAGCCGTGACAAGAGGTCAAAAGGCTAAAGAGGGTGATAAAGATAATGCAAAACCAGTCGAGGAAAACCCTAAGCAAGGGGATAAGGGGATGCAGGTCCTGAATCCTGGCATGGAAGGTGGACCTCTAAGGCCTGTTGACAAAAAAGTCGATCCTAAGAAGGATGAGGAAGCCAAGAAAGAAGGCAAGAGCTAAAAAAGAAGCAGCAAAGCCTGTCCCAAGACCAAAAGAAAGAATGGTTTGGCGAGAAAAGAGAGCTTTGGCTACCTATCATGATTTTGATTTAGCAAGTTCTCTCTACGAGGTCAAACCAGATGTAAATCTCTTACAGTTGATTAAATTATCTCCAAGAGTACGCAAGGAATTCAAGAAGATCCTGTGTAGTGGGTATATTGTAGAATCTTTGGGCATAACACGAGTAGGGGAAGATTGGTTTAATCATGCTGAAAAGAATTTCCCTAGGGTTCTAGCATACGTGGATGGAATATTAGTGGAGCATGCTATCGTAGACACCGGGTCCTCCATCAATATCATGAGTTCAGAGTTGATGGAGAGGTTGGGTCTAGGCATCCAAAAAGATGGCTCCACCATTCTTAGAATGCCTGATGATAGTTTAAGGCAACCAGAAGGTTGCGTTACTAAAGTCCATGTTACAGTTGCAAGTGTAAAATGCTTCTTGGACTTTAGGGTGATAAGATTTGTAGAATGTCCTAGCTATCGAGTCTTGCTAGGTAGGCCTTGGATCTTACGAACAGACTGTCAAGTTGATATACCCACCGGTCGAGTGGTTCTGGGTAGAGGTGCTAATCGAGTAATAGTCGATGCTTACCTTGAGTCTTCTCAAAGTGAGAGAGCTCCTTTATCCTCTACTGAATTAGAAACATCAAATGATCCATCTGGTAGTGAGACATCATCCAGCGATGAATCTAAAGAGGGGTCCACTACAGAATATATTTATCAGATAACTCTAAATGAGCCGATAGAGCCGCAAGATAGGATAAGAGATGCGCATGTGATTGAGTTAGACCTTGGCACATCGAATGATTCGCGGCCAATTAAATTAGGTTCCATGCTCAATTTAGCAGAAAGGGAGGACTATGTGTCCTTGATTCAAGAATTCCACGACATCTTTGCTTGGAGTTATGACGAGCTAAGAGGCATTCCTCCCAACCTAGCTGTTCATACTATTCCTGTAAAAGAAGGCAGTCGTCCTATGCGTCAAAAGGTAAGACATGTGCCTTTTGAATTGAGGGACGGGCTGTTTGAAGAGTTATAGAAGTTACAGAAAGCTGGTTTAATCTTCCCTGTACAGCACACCGAATGGTGTTCACCAGTTGTCATCAAGAAGAACAAAAACAACCAGATCCGACTATGTGTAGATTTTAGAGAGCTGAATAAGCAGACGGTTAAGGATTACTACCCGTTGCCATTTATTGACCTGATTTTGGATCAATTAGCGGGTAGGGAAATATATTCGTTTATGGATTGCTTTGCAGGATACAATTAGATGGCAATTGCAAAAGAGGACAAGTTGAAAACAACTTTCATTATTATCTTTGGTACTTTTGTGTACCATGTGATGGCCTTTGGTTTGTGCAATGCACCCGGATCATGGCAACGAACAACAGACAACACCTTTGGTGACATCTTCCCAGATGAGTTGAAAGTCTTTATCAATGACCTGGGGGCAGCCACTGTAAGGGAAAGGATGTTGATTATCTTAAGAAAGTGCTTTGAGCGTTGCATACAACTTTGTATCACTCTTAACCCACGGAATTGTGTCTTTGGAGTGCCTTATGGGCTATTGTTAGGCCTGTCAAGATTTTGGGAGAGAAGGAAGGAGTCTCACTTGTAGCTTTCTTGCTTGCACAATGGGGGAATACACACAAAGGTGGAGGCTGAAAACAGTTTTCCTCTTCTTAATTGTGTAAGCCAAAAGAACTCAAGTACAAAGAAATAGAAGAACCCTATATATGGGTCTCAAACCAAACTCAACTAACTAAGGTGGCATACTAACTGAGCCACGAACTAGAGTAGATAAGGATAGCTGTCATCTAGCTATTATTCATGAGCGGTGTACCAACCGCATCTGCAACTGACATGTCGGTGACATAAATGCAAAACGGTCACCCTGGCATATCACGAGTGGAGCTCGATATCTCAACACTCCCCCTCAAGCTCAATCCCAATTCCTGCACACCAAGCAAGTCTCTGAACTTGCGCAGCTTCTCTGCGCTCAATGCCTTCGTGAATATGTCAGCTACCTGATCCTCTGTGCTGACATAAACTAGACCAATAAGACCTAGTAAAACCCTCTCTCGCACATAGTGATAATGCACCTCAATGTGCTTTGTTCTAGCATGATAGACTAGGTTATTTGCCAAGTGTATACTGCTCATGTTGTCACAATAAATGACAACTGGCCCATCTGTAGACTAATGCATATCATAAAGTAGCTTATGCAACCAAGCTACCTCACATGCAGCCATTGATGCACCCTTGTACTCATCCTCTGTGCTCGACAAGGCAACTGTAGGCTATTTCTTGCTGCTCCAAGTGACTGCAGCACTCCCAAAAGAGAACACATATCCACTGGTAGATCGTCTATCAGAAATACTACCAGCCCAATCAGCATCAGTGTATCCATGCAACTGTATCTGAACCCCAATCACATAAAGTAGTCCATACTACAATGTGGACTTCACATACCTGAGTATGCGTCTAGCCGCATCCAAATGCGGTTTCCTTGGAGCTTGCATAAACTGACTTACCAATCCACTCAATTCAGGCATGTCTGCATCCAACGTAAACATTATGCCCTTCTTCTTTCCTTTTGCTATCAAGCGACCTTTATTTTTCATATCCTCAACAAAGCATCCATGAGGATTAAATCTGGCCTGCAAGCCCTGCTCAACCATTTGACCAACAAAAACCAGATTCTTGGTGATATTTGGGACATAAAATACATCAGACAGGTATTTCTTTTACCCATCCTACATAGACAAAGGAATTTTTTCAATCTGCACAATAGGATGTGCAGTATCATCACCAGTCTCCACAAATCCTAGTTTTTCCATTTTCCTTGCATCCTCCATCCATTCTGCATGACCTGTCATGTGGTTTGATGCACCTGAGTCAACATACCATACATCGTTGCTTTCTTCTGCACTTGCCACAGAATTATTCATGTGCTGCACCATAAACGAATGCTCATTTCCGTCATCACCCTGTCTACTAGAAGATGCATAATTCCCTTGTTGCAGTTTTCCATTCATGATGTCATTCTGCTTTTTATAGTAGTCTTTAGCCATATGGCCCATTTTACCACAGTAGTAGCATTCAACATTACTGTTTGCATTTTGGCCTCTTTGCCATCCACCACGACCTCTTTGGCTCCCCCTGCCTCTAGAGTTACCATGTCCTCCTCCATAGGACTGGTTTTCTTGAGTTTGCTGCATATTCTGATTTCTACCACGGCCTCCTTTACCTCTGCCTCTACCTCTTCCAGCATTTGAGTAGAAAACAACTTCTTTTGAAGTTCCTCCTGAAGAAGATGCACCACCATTTCTCTGCTCCTCAGAAATTAGAAGAGCAATCAACTCCTCAAAATCAGGAAATCTTTCACGGACGGAAATGGATGTTCGGAACTGTGCATAATCCTTTCCTGGACCATTCAAGGTCACAGAAACTAAATCATCATCTTTCACTGGCGACCCAATGGAAACAAGTGCATCTACAATCTTCTTCACCTTCATGTGGTAGTCATTGATGCTCATATTTTCTCTTTGCACATTATGCAACTCTTGCTTGAGCTGCATTTTCCTAGCTTGCGTATTTGTGCTATACATTTTTGACAAAGTATCCGATGCCTCCTTTGGCGTACTTGCATCCTGAATATGCACAATCATAGAGTCTAAAATTCTTATAGACAGCCAATACATAACTTTCATGGCTCTCTCATGCCATGCTTTAAATGCCTGCATTTGCTGTTGATTAGGAACATTAGGAAGAACTGGTTCTTCTTCATTTCCTGCAACAAATTTCCAATATCCTTTTCCCATAAGGAAATTCGTCATTCTAAACTTCCATGCCATGATTAGGAACATTAGGAAGAACTGGTTCTTCTTCATTTCCTGCAACAAATTTCCAATATCCTTTTCCCATAAGGAAATTCGTCATTCTAAACTTCCATGCTTGGAAGTTGTTCTTGTCAAGCTTTTCAATGACAATCTATGAAACAGAATCAGACACCATTACAGAACACTGCAAAAAATTCTGTCACTGTAAAAAACACAGCTTCACCCTTACAAGGGCAAATCTGCAAAATTGGCAAAAGTGGTATTTGACTACACAGTCACTTCCTAGTGATGATTTTGCATAAACAGGAACTAAGGATGATTTTGTAACTCCCAATGTCTCTGGACACAAGCATACGATGCAATTTCTGTGGTAACTTTTCACCGACCTGTAGAACAGTGGTCGCACAGCATAAAATAGGCCCTTTTTCTGAGTGCGTGCAGAAAACTTCCGCCTCCAAAACAGGCCCCAAAATGGCCTCAAATCAAAAAAACAGGGTCGTCAGGGGCTAAAGCCCCTGCCCGCAGCATATACTGCCATCTTGCTTCACCGCAAAGGGTGTCTCAACCTGAGACAATGCACTCCTGCACTTTCCAGCTGTGATACCTGCAGAGACTTGCTCCCAAAACAGAAAATGAGAGCAACACTGCTCCTCTTACCAGAACACTGCGAGCTTGGCTTGCTTTCTTGAGCTCCTTACCACGAACAAGGCTCCGATACCATGTCAAGATTTTGGGAGAGAAGGAAGGAGTCGCACTTGTAGCTTTCTTGCTTGCACAATGGGGGAATACACACAGAGGTGGAGGCTGAAAACAGTTTTCCTCTTCTTAGTTATGTAAGCCAAAAGAACTCAAGTACAAAGAAATAGAAGAACCCTATATATGGGTCTCAAACCAAACTCAACTAACTAAGGTGGCATACTAACTGAGCCACGAACTAGAGTAGATAAGGATAGCTGTCATCTAGCTATTATTCATGAGCAGTGTACCAACCACATCTGCAACTGACACGTCGGTGATATAAATGCACAACGGTCACCCTGGCATATCATGAGTGGAGCTCGATATCTCAACAAGGCCATGTGGTCAGTTCAATAGGGATCGCAACTGACCCTGAAAAGATCAAGGTTATAGTCACTATGAGTCCACCACACACTCCGAAAGAGGTACATAGCTTTCTGTCATCGGTAGGGTACTATCAGAGGTTTATAAACGCCTTGGCAGAAGGGACATTGCTATTAACAAACTTATTATCCTTTAGCTGCCTATTTGTATGGAGAGACCCTTGTAAGGTAGCTTTCGAGGATGTGAAACAGGAGCTAGTAAAAGCACCAGTTTTAAAAGCACCTAAAAGAGGCGAGGTATTTTACATATTTTCAGCAGCCACCATGCATAGTATCAGCTGCTATTTAGCCCAAATCTGGGAGGAAAAGTGGTATCATCCGATAGCTTTTGCTAGTCAAAAATTGGGCATATCAAAAATTAACTACACCTACATGGAGAAGTTGTGCCTTGCCATGGTCTTTGCGACTAAAAAATTTAGGCACTACATCCTCTATGAGAAGGTAGTTTTCTATACGAAGGCGGAAGGGCTTAGATTACTTATGAACAAGCTACAACCGCTTGACCGTCTGGCAAAGTGGTTAATCACTTTGCAGGAGTTCGATTATGAGATTAAGAGTAAGCCACCGAGGTTTCAGGATATTGCGAAATGCCTTGTGGATTTTGGGGAGCCGAAAGAGACTTTGGCTGAAGGAAATGATATTGAATAAATGTTTAAAATTGATACAGCTTCTATCCCATCTTGATATGCTACTATCACGCATTATCTATCAACGGGAGAGACTGGAGGTGGTTTATCAAAATCAGAAAAGAGAAAAATCAAACAACAGGCTTTGAAGTTTTCCTTGATCACAGGAACACTATATTGGCAAGGTGTTGATGATATCTATCACTGATGTGTGATGCCTGACGAGGTTCCTTTCATCTTGGAAGAATGCCATGACTCTACGTGTGGAGGGCACTTCGCTGGACGGTTGACAGCACAGAAAGCTTTAAGAGCTGGATATTGGTGGCCGTCCATCTTCCAAGATTCCTTTGAGTACGTTAAGAGATGTGATACCTGCCAAAGACATGAGAGCAGAGAGAATAGGAAACACCCACTTACACCTATCATGGCTATCCTTCCATTTGAGAAGTGGGGCATTGACTTTGTGGGTCCTATCACCCCGTCGTCTACTACTCAGAAGAGGTACATTATAATAGCAACTGATTATTTTACAAAATGGTCAAAAGTGTGAGTGACGAGGCAAGACAATGCAAAAGAGACTACAAGTTTCCTCTTAGAGCAAATTATCTGTCATTTCAATCCACCGAAGGAACTAGTGTCGACCGTGGAACCCACTTTTTTAATAAAGTGATCAAAAGTCTGACTGAAGCTTGGCAAATCAAGCACAACAAAATGACCCCCTATAATCCGTAAGCCAACGGGCAAGTTGAAAGTACTAATAAGCAGCTTGTGGGTATCTTGTCTAAAATAGTCTCGGAGAAGAAACGAGACTGGGATAGGAAGTTGTATGTGGTAGTATGGGTATACAATACAACGTTCAAGCGAGCTACCAGCCATACTCCATTTAAATTAGTTTATGGGGAAGAGTGTGTGTTACCCCTTGAAATTGAGTTGCCAACCATACGCTTTGCAATTAACCACTCTTTGGAAGACGGGGATGCACTCTTTGAACGTTTCACAACCATAGCCCACCTGGATGAGCTGAAATTGCAGAGCTTATTACACCAGGAGGTAGCTAAACATCGGATGAAGCAGTTGCATGACCTCAAAGCAAAGATGTATACCTTTAAAAAAGGGCAATTAGTTATGTACTATGATGCACGTATGGAGCTATTTCCAGGAAAGATGGAACCTAGATGGGATGGCCCCTACAAGATTGTAAGGATAGGAAAAAATAGGTCTACAGCTCTACTGGCTGATCTGCAAGGAGTAGAATTTAAAAATAAGGTTAATCTTAATAAGATTAAACCTTATTATTTCTAAGTATGCTAACACGGAGAAATGCATTGCAGGTCATGCTGGGGCTGATTTGAGACCTGCAAAAGAGCTTAAAGCTGGTTGATGGGGCGGTTAATTCCTTATTTGGAGCACCCATATCTGGAGCAGAGATACCATCACGGGAAACTTATCTGGTGGAGCAAAGGATACAAAGTGATTGAGCAAGAAGACGGAACCTTTGTGTGGGAGATCAAAGTCTTCTGCCATCACTGCTTACGAATGTTGACAAGTATCCCTGTTGAGTTTAATGAAGAAGGTGGGATGGAGCGGTCAGTTCACCCTCTAAACATGCTAAATTTTGACTATCATAATTACGAATAGAGGAGTTCGTGATGGCAGGCTATGTAAACCCATTGTGAGCGTACACATTATATTTTGACGGAGCGTCCAAGGGCCCTAATAAAAAAGGGAGTATTGGAGTAGTAATCTGAGATCCCCGATGTAGAGTTACGATGAAGTTAGCTGCTTATCTCGGGGTAGGATTCACTAACAACATGACAGAGTATAAAGCCTTGATTATGGGACTGCATATTGCCAAGCAAGGTGGTATTCGGTGGCTGTTAGTAAAAGGGGATTCCCAGTTGATCTTGAATCAGCTAGATGGGACATACACAATGCAGAATCCCATCCTTTGTATGTATCATCGAACTTCCATGACCCTACTTGAGGAGTTTGAGAGAGTATCTCTTCAGCTGATTCCACGTTACTGTAATTAGTTTGCGAATGCACTGGCAAACCTTGCTTATGAAGAAGACCTTTTCTTCAACTATGGTCCTAGTTTGGATATTGCTATCAATAATGAGACAGGACCCGGTCGCTTGTGGGGAATGTTATCACAGCATGCAATATATGGCAGGTGATGGTTAATATGGATGATGCAAAGAGTAGCTGAGACCCATCTACCGTTGTTATCCTGGACCCATAGGCTGATTAGACAACATGTTATGTGTACGCCTCTTGCTATATATGCAAGAGGGATGGGTCATAATCTTATGCATTTAGCTTAGGGCTGCGAGCCCTATTTTTCCTTCTTGGAAATGAGCATATTATTGTATATCTGTACTATTTCGGGGAGGGATGTGTAGGTGCTATTCTGTTTGATCTTGTTAGGCCAAGAGGGCCAGTTCTGCAAGGTTTTAAATGTTTTATTTCACTAGGCCAAGAGGGACGATCAGTTTTTGTAGTGAAATGCTTTATTCATTAGGCCAAGAGGGCCAGTCGTCTATTTAGTACGAGTGCGGTTAATGGTTTCTTCTTTTAGTCCTGTGCTAGACAGGTTTAAAGAAGAGCTTGGAAGGAGCCTATGTCACACGAAGGCTTCTCGTGGCCCTATCTAGGTGATATCTCTCCTTTAAGAGTATCGTGTTTTTTATGCTATATGTGTCTGTGTACTTGTAGGGGATTTTCTTTTCTTGTTGGGAACCGGCGTCCAAGGCATGAAGTCCCAGGTTTAGGTTAGGTATGTCTGAGGGAGGGCTGCGTAGTCGTTGCCTCCTGTAAACACATTGCCAGGCATCGAAAGACCTATTTTAGAAAGCAGTCCTAGTGACCCTACTTTGCTAGCCTGCTAGGCAACCGTTCTAGGAGTTCTTGTTAGTTGTGAGGCAGTTAGAGAAGCCTACCGAAGTGAAAAATGATAATGATAGGAAAAACAAACCCTGAACATCTCAAAGAAAATAAATATATACAAAGGTGTGTAAAAAGGGGTTCTAACCCCTATACAAGAATAACAAAAGGAAAATTTATAAGCAGTTGCTCATCGCCTTGCAAAGGCCTGGTAGGTTCCTGGGGACGAGTCACAGACCCAGGGCCGATGCCTTGTCTTCCTAGGGGTGGCATCTTGCTGGAAAGAAAAAAAAGGAAGGTTGGAGCGAAAATAAAAGTGAGCGTCAGAAAAGGATTAAGTGTCCTCGCAAGGGCTTGGTAGGTTCTTGGATACCGAGACAAGACCCGAGGCTGATGCCCTGTTCTCCTTGGGTCACTACGCTCAGCTCCCTCCTTTTTACATGCACGAGTATGGAAAAATAGAAACCTAAAAGAAGAAATGTGCTAAAAGAAAATATTTCTTGATCAAGCTATAGGAGCCCTCACCTAGTAGGAGGTTTTGGGGTGTGTTGTCCTTAGTTAGGTAGATAGTTCAGACCACCACTTAGGGCGACCGCTTTGATAGTTCTTTTTAGTTTGGCCGTGTTGAAGCAGTCGGTTAGTGACTAGCTTTGGACCTTCTATCAAATTATGCTAGGCCTACTCCTCGTGGATTTCATGCCTTGGTTTTGTTAAGGGGTAGGGTGAGCATTGCGATGTGTTTTAGTATGTATCTATTTTGTATCGGCTTGATGCTTCCTTTGGTTATTAAATTATGATAGGCCTACTCCTCGTGGATTTCATGCCTTGGATTTGTTAAGGGGTAGGGTGAGCATTGTGATGTGTTTTAGTATGTATCTATTTTGTATCGGCTTGATGCTTCCTTTGGTTGTTTTGTGCAGATCTGTTGTGGGATTCGACAGGCTGAGTCACCCTATCTCGTGGTCGCCAATGAGAACGGATTTTTGATCCCGGAATGTGCCTAAAATTTGCCAAAAAATCCAGAATTTAGGTGAACAATCTTCAACATCTAAGGTGGCGGCTGCAGCTAGGACGATTTTAAGAACCAAGTGAAAGACGGCTTTTAAAATGCGCCCGAGCGACACTTGTGGATTTTTTATCATTTTTTCGACTACTGTGTGACCTCGAGATGGATGTGCAAGATTTTTAAGAGGACAAATCGGAGTCCAAACGCGAAAGATGCCAGAAACTGGCCAAGAATGAAAAGGTGGACAAAAAAGTAAGGCCAAAGGGGGTGCCCTTTGGGAGGGGGACCCCTCCCCCCCTCCATTTTTCTTCACATGGCAGCAGCATGGCGACGCCATGATCTGCGCGTGCAAAAATCGGACCCCCCCACCCACAAATCATGCATGGAGCTTCAATAGAAGCCATAGAACAGACAATGCCCAGAAAATTCTCCTTCTTCCCTGATCCTATCACCGATCTTCGCGCGAGATATGGCTGACTGAATGAAGAGATCAGAACCTAGTCTTTCTCTCTCCTCCCTCTCTCTCCTCTCTATGGGTTGTTCATGCGCACTATCTTGAAGGAGGAATCGAGAAGGAGATTGAAGAAAACGGTGATGGAGATGCTGAAGATTGGTGTGCAGCATTGGATTGAGAGCAATGGAGGCTCCGTGTGCTAGTCACACAATCATTTAATGTGTCTCGAGTTTCGTAAAGACACGGTATTACCATTTTTATGAAGAAAATGAAGGGTTTTTGGTATTTTATGATGGTAATGATGTTTTTATTGGATGAAAATTTGTTTGAGTGCTGGTTGCATCACAATTAATTGTTTTTATCAAAAAATTTTGATTTTACAATGATTTACATGCGCTATTTAATTCCCCTAAAACCCAAAATGCGGTTTTTAGGTGGTAAAATGATAGTTTTGTCTTTTCGGGTGGGTGAAATATGTTCCTATGGGGGGAAAATGGAAAATAAACTGAACCTAGTACGCTAAAGTGATTAGAACAAGAAAAATCATAAAATAGCATATTTTATTGATAAATAAATCAAGAAAATGGAGAAAATAAGTAAAAAAATAGAAATACGCTTCACAAAAATAAGGAAAAATGTAATGATTGTTTGTGGATGTATAGTAGGGGCAAAGCATGAGGTTTAGCCTCAGTTTGCCCTATCTCCTTGTCAAAGTTTGTGATTTATCGCTTTTTATATATCAAAACATGACAAAATGAACCTCTATACATATGCAATGAAAGCAATACCTAAACGTAAGGGGTTGGGATGTTTGAATGGTGTGATTTGCGTGCTAATTATTGTTGATTTTGTGATGCATATCATGATATAGAGTTTGTTGTATTTTAATTAAGAGGATAGTAGCACGAGTGTTGTCTCGGTGCTATCCTTACATCGCCGCAACGAATTAGTGAATGAGCATTGTAAAGCCTGGTTGTGCACTACATGTTTCTAATTGAAAATTATGTTTGAGCACTTTAGGATCATCCACTTTTGCATGTGCATGTCAATCATGGTATCAGAATACAAAGAACTAGATGCATAGCACCTGTTTTCGATTACGATGACCCATGCTTGAGTGTGGAAAGGCAACTTAAGCCATAGGATAGACATTCGTTTCTTGGGGAATTATTTGGTAAGGACACATGGTATCTCCTGGAATACGTTCAAAATGAAAGAGTGGAGTTTGTTCATTTGTTCTATATGTTGAGCAGCGCATCAAGGGGCCAATCCCTGCGATGTAGGAGAGCTGCAATGGGGCCGCAGTGTTTCCACCAAGAGGTTGCCAATGTGTATGGGTTCTCCCTCTATGGAGTTTATAGAAAGGGAAACATTGGACTACAAAACTATAAACGCATAGATTAGGCTTTAGGACAGTTTGTCCTTTAGTAGCAGATAGATACTCCTGGCCCGCGAGGCCGTGTGGGTGTGTTTGTCTGTTATGAGCATGAGGTCCAGCTAATGCCATAGCCAGTGCCGGCCCATTTGAGGTCCCATCAATACTTTGGGAGACCCATGATTCTCCTTTCTTAGGACACCCAGGTTATGCAAAACTCTCAATGCCATAAGAAAAAACTTTCATTAGGAAAAGCTCAAAAGAGATGTCCTTCAATATGTCATTGAAAGTCTAAGCTGCCAATGAGCACATTAAGATGCCAAGAAAGCTCTAACCACTTGACATCTCACAAATGAAGTGGAGATTATCGGCATGGACTTTGTAGTAGGATTACCCCTATTCAAGGAGGATATAAGTCAATCCTAGTGATTGTGGATATGTAGACTAAGGTTGCTCACCTTATGCCAATTAAGACCAACCATAATGCTTCAGATATTGTGAGGCTCTTTGTGAAGGAGATCTTTAGGCTACATGGATTTCCTAAAAGTATCACTAGCGATCGTGATTTTATTTTCACTTATGACTTATGGAAGAGCTTGTTTGAAGCCATTGGTACCCAACATTGTTTCAGCATAGCCTATCATCCCCAAATTGATGGGTGAGTCAAGTGGGTTAATCAAGTTATTGAAGACATACTTAGAGCTTATTAGTGTAGGGATCCTAAATGGTGGATACAATACCTACCTTTGGTTGAATTTTCCTACAATATGTCCTATCATCAAAGCATTCAAATGATCCTATTCCAAGCTTTGCATGGGCAAGAATGGCTAACCCCACTAAACTTTTCTGATCCTACCCTAAAGGTAGAAGCTTCCAAGAAGAAGTTGAAAGAGATGGATGAATAAGTTAAGGCTATCAAACAAGATATCCAAGTTGCCAAGGATCAACAGAAAGCATATGTTGATCTAGGAAGACAAGAATGGATCTTCAAGGAAGGAGACATGATTTTTGTTTGTGTCCATCCTAAGAAGAGTTTCTTGTCCTTGGGACAATTCAAGAAACTAAGCCCAATATATTGTGGGCCATACAAGATTCTCAAGCGTCCGGGACTCAATGGTTACAAGTTACAACTTCCTAAATACTTGAAAGTTCATAATGTATTTCATGTTACCCTATTAAAAGGTGATGTAGCCAATCCTAATCATGTACTTGATTATCAACAATTTGACATGTTGAGCCTAGGATCCTTAAGATTCTAATAGAACAATTGATGTAAAAGAATGCACTCTCAAAACCAAAACCCTTAGGGAATATCTCATCATGTGGAAAGACTATCCTCAAGAGGATGCCACTTGGATAGATGAAGATATCCTATGCAAGCAACATTTCTAGTTTCTTTTGAGATGAGGACATCCTAATTTCTCTAAGGAAAGGAGGATGTAATGTTTTCCCCCTCATTCATTGAGAAACATAGATCCTAGAGCAAGGTTTAGCTATGGAGGGCAAAAGTATATGAAAAGAGACATGATGACTAAGACTCGACACACTGACTATTAGTCAAGTGAATTAGGTTCCAAGATAGATTAACTTGGACTCATGATGAAAACAATCTTGAGTAGAGAGGGATAAGACTAAAAGTACAAAGTACAATAGCATTTATTCAAATTATAGTCAAGTACATTGCTTTATAGTTCTATGATGGTAACACTTTTCCACACTGTGCCTATGGGATACAAGTAGCTTCCCCTAGGCTATTGCATGTCCCTTTCCCTACTACTCCATAACAAAGAGGTTGTATTAGGAGTGTGATTGCACAAATCTCAACAACCCTCCTCAAATCGCAACTATGAAAAGTAATATGCATATAAAGGCTTAAGTGTGTAGAGGCTGTAGTGCATAGGTTACATGAGGGTTACAAAGCATAATTGGAGCATTAATGCAAGTACATAGAAGGCTTTAAAAAGTTGATCCAAATAGTGGGAATAGAAGGACTAATGAGGCTTGTCCTTTTGCTCTTTGAGTGTCTTCTTCTTCTTCTTCTTCTTCTTCTTCTTCTTCTTCTTCTTCTTCTTCTTTGGAAGTTTCTAGGTAGGCCTTCTGTGATCTTTTCCTAGCATGACAAAATTTTTTAGTGTCCCATCCTTTTGCAAAAGTCACAAACAATGTCTTTCTTCCCTTTGTACTTGTTATTGGCATAAAGAACCTATTTTTCCTTTGAAGTTATTGCTTCCTCTTTACATTTGAGCTTCTTCTCTTCCTTAAGAAGTGATGCTTTAATGTCCACCAACTTTGGATTTGGCATATTATTTAGTGTGGTGGAGACATTACCGAATTCTTGAGGAAGACTCTTTTGAGCAAGACTACAATGCATATGTCTTCTTCCATTTTTAAGTTAATCCCTGCGAGTTGAGTAAGCAGACTTTCCATATAATTAAGGTGATTTGCAAGGGATGTAATAGCCTTCATATCCAACTTGAAAAACTCAATCAAAAATCCATATTTTAAGGATTTAGATTGGGCACCAAATAGTATGTCCAAATTGTTCCCAAGTGGCATGAGATGTATCACATGCGCCTACATGGTGGATATAATTGTTAGCAAACTCAAGCTTGATGATTGCTTGGATTTGTCATAATTGTTTTGCCATATTGCTATAAGAGCACCATCTATGGGTCTCTTCTCTTGGCCACTAGTTATTGACCAAAGGCCCTTCTTCATTAGGATCAACTTAATCCTTGTCTACTAAGTGTGAAAGCTCGTTCCTTTGAAGAAACATGACAATGAATGTTTTCCTGTATTGGATGTTGGAGTAGCAGCAAATTAGCACCAAAAATCTCAGATCAAACCAACAAATGAGTTGCTTGGATGTGTCAAGAAACACAAGTGCCAAGAAGCACTAATGAGCATCAAAGGATACTATGCTTGTTGAGCTAGATACCGAACTTTGATGGTTGAATCTTCCCCTTTTTTACTGATTTAATGTGAAAATCTTGCTGGAACTTTAGTGGTACAGTGGATTATGTGCCAATGGATTGGTTGAACTTTGAGGAGTGAGAAAATAGAGTGAAAAAAGAGCTTGGGTGAAATTGGCTATGGCTACCTTTTAGGGTTTCCTAGGCGATTGATTAGAGAATCCTAGCAGCTCGTGTCAAGAATTGCATGGTGGGGGGACTTGCTTGAGCTGAGGCCAAAACATTTTCTTGCTTATTTCTTCTTCTTCTTCCACACTATACAATGTACACAAAGTATAGATAAGATATAACATAAAGAAAAGTGGCCTACTAAGTCGAACAATGCATAATAGACTACACTAATCGACTGGCGCTATATCTTTGCTAGCTGTAGGTAGGTGTAACGAACTAAGTACAATAAGTGATAAGTTAGTGGCCATGTGAGTATCATAACAACCAACAATGTGCTAAGTGTAGACGTGCCAACCCATCTAGCTAGGTGGTCCATCATCAATGTTCACAGGTGTTGAGCTTGCTATCTCAACACTCCCCCTCAAGCTCAACTCTATCTCGCAACTCCAAGTAAGCTTCTAAAATTTCAAAGCTTCTCTACACCCAATGCCTTTGTGAAAATGTCAGCTATTTCATCATGTATGCTGACATATACCAAGTCAATCTCTCTTGCAAGTACCTTCTCTCTCACAAAGTGGTAGTGCACCTCAATGTGTTTTATCCTACAATGGAACACTATTTAGATGTATGCTATTCATCCAAATCACCTAATAACTTTTGCAGCCATACCACCTCACATGCTGCCATAGTAGCACCTCTATACTCAACCTTTGTACTCGATAAAGCAACTATACGTTGTTTTTTGTTGCTCCATGTAACTGCTGTACTACCAAGGGAAAACATGAATCCACTGGTAGATCTTATGTCTAACATGCTACCAGCCCAATCTGCATTTATGTATCCAAAGACCTGTACATCCTTACCTGCCTCATAAAAAAGTACATAATGTAAAGTGGACTTCACATACCTCAATATACGTCTAACTGCATCCAAATGAGGCTTTTTAGGCATTTGCATAAACTAACTGGCAAGGCCAACATCATAGCTCAAGTCTAGCCTTGTGATAGTCATGTAAATCAAACTCCCTACTATCCTCCTGAACATAGTAGGGTCTCCTATCTCATCCCCAAGGTCAGCACTCAGCTTCACATTTTGCTCCAATGGTATTGAAAGAGGCTTACATGCTATCATACCATACTTGGATAACATATCCAAGCCATAATACCTTTGGGATAGCCATATACCATCATCACATCTAATCACCTCAATACCAAGAAAGTATCTCAACTCACCCAAATCCTTCATTTCAAACTTCTTCTTCAAGAAGTCCTTAACTTCAGCAATCCCATTGTCACTGTCACCCATAATAATTAAGTCATCCACATAAATGACTATGATGACCAAACCTGCATCTCCCCCACATAAAGTGAGTGATCAGCATCGAAAATACAAAATCCAATATTGACAAGATACTCTCCAATCTTGTCAGACCATACTCTAGGTGATTGCTTCTGTCCATAAAGTGCCTTCTTTGACCTACGCACATATATGGGAAGCTCTAAATCCTCATAACCTACTGGCTACTCCATATACACTTTTTCTTGCAATTCACCATGCAAGAAGGCATTTGTAACATCCATTTTCTGCAAACTCCAATATTTGGCTATTGCCAAGGCAATCACACATCTAACAGCTGCCATCCTAGCAACTGGACTGAATGTCTCTTCATAATCTATGCCATATGTTTGAGCATAGCTTTTTGCAACCAACCTAGCCTTATACATGCTAGTGGAACCGTCTGCATTATTATACTTGACTTTATAAACCCACTTACACCCAATATCTTTCTTACCCTTAGGCAAGGGTACCAAATCCCAAGTTTTATTGGCTTCTAATGCAGCCATCTCCTCATCCATTGCCGCATCCCAATGAGCATGACCAACAGCATCCTCAAAACAAGTGGGCTCAACATCCTCAACTAGTTTCACCATATAAGCATAATGGTGAGCTTCATAACCTTCAAAACCAAATCTTTTAATAGGGTATCTAATCCTACTAGATGCTGAGTTCTTAGTTATTGTGGGCACATAAAGTACATCACAAAGCTTGTTCTCAATCCCATCTTTAAACAAGTGACACACTACCAATATAAGTAATTTTGTGTAAAGTATCATCACCAGTGGCAACATATTCATCATTTTGCATTTGCTCCTTGCTATCAAACCACTCAGCATGATAAGTCATGTGGTTTGTAGCTCCTGAATCCAAAAACCAGTCATTCTCACGAAGAGGGTGAGTCATGCTCCCAAGCACATGCTCCATAGCAAATAGCTGACCTCTGGGTGATCCATCTCTAGGTCCATAGCCTGTACTACCATAAGTGCCTGCATAGTGGCCATATTGGGTCCTTCCATGACCCCTAGACATGGCATTCTGTTTCTGATAACAATCCCTCTCAAAGTGACCAAACTGCCCACAATAATGACAAGTGTCATCTCTTTGTGAAGAAGGACTAGACCGTCCTCTACCTCTGGGGAAAGATCTCCCCCTGCCTCTATGCATGAAGTCACCATGACCAAAGTTACCTCTTGCACGAGCAAAACCATAATTACTACGACGAAGTGAAGAGCCTCTAGCTCTAGATGAGCTACCACAACCTCTCTGGTGATAGAAAACACTGTCTCCACCTGCATTTTTTCCACTGCTAGATGCATTCAATCCCAACTTGATTTCTTCTGTAAAGTAACAGTCCAATAAGCTCCTCAAAGTCAGGCATAGAGCCTCCTCTAACTGAAATAGAGGTATCCAAAGATTTGAAAGCTTATCCAAGTCCATTTAGTGTCACTAACACTAAATCATCATCATCAACAAGTGCATTAATGGATGCAAGGTCTTCTGCAATTTGCTTGATTTCTGCCACACATAGTCATTGATACTGTAATTGCCTCTCCATGAACCATGTAATCTCTGCTTGAGTTGTATCTTACGAGCATCTATACATGTTCCATACATTTTTTCTATGATTTCCCATGCCTCCTTACAAGTACTTGCCTTTTTTATATGAGGAATCAATGTTTCTGAAATACATATGGAGATCCAATGCAAAACTTTCATGTTCTTCCCTGTCCAATCCTTGTACGCTTTCTTTTGCTCTTTAGTTGGATATTCTCAAGAACTTCTGGACATTCATCATCACCTGTTATGAGGTCCCATAGACCTCTATCCATCAAAAAATTTGCCATCCTGTAAGACCAAACACTATAATTGTCTTTGGTCAATTTGTCTCCCACAATCTGAGTGATCTGTGTCGTGTCAAACATTATGGCTACTACAAATTTAGAAAAAGACAGCAATACAAACTATCCACAAATGATATTCAGTAGTATGCCCCAATCCGAAACATCAATTGTCCAATCTAAGACAAAAAAACATCAAACATAGTCCAAAAATGCATGTAAAAATAGCTTCCAGCAATATGATTGTCATACATTCAGTTCCCAACAAGAACCATCCAATTTGGGTCCCAAATGGTGTCCGTATGACCCAAAATGCATCATGGCATCATGACCCAAAATTACAAGTAAATCATTCATTGTGTGTGATTGGGATGTTGTATCGTGGGCTTCTATGATTGTTGGGTATGCAGCACATAGCGATTTTAAATAGGCAGGGCAGTGCCTTGAAGACATGCGACATGAAGGTGTGCAACCAAATGATGTGATGTTTAGCAGCATTCTCTCTGCTTGCAACTATTTTGGATCATTGCAAGAGGGCCAGAAATACTTCCAATTGCATGAAAGAGGAGTTCGGCTTGAAACCAAGTATTGAACACTACAACTGCATGATAGATCTTCTTGCTCGTGCAAGATGTTTGACTGAGGCAAGAGATTTGATGCACACAATGCCCAACTCGCCAAATCTTGTTGTATGGAGGTCTCTGCTTGCAAGTTGTAAGTTTCATAGGAATGTGGAGCTTGCAAGGCAAAGCTTTGACGGAGTTTTGCAACTGGATTCAGTGAATGCTTTAGCATATGTGCTTATGTCAACTATCCATAAGGATCTCCAAATGCAGTTCCCATGGTCTGTTGGCCCTGAGATTTCATGTTTTCTTCTTCCTTCTCCAAAGCTCCCCTGCACTAATTAGGAATCATTTGCAGAAGTTCAATGATGGATTAGGAGTAAGAAATCAAAGTTGTAGGGTATTGTGGAATGTCTTGTGGATTTTAGGGAGCCAAAGGAAAGTCTAGCTAAAGGAAGTGATGTTGAAGGTTTATTCAAGATCGATACAACTTCCATCCCTTCCTAGTATGTAGCTATAACACATTATTTATCTATAGGAGGATTTGGGGCTACTTTATTGAAGTCTGAATCGAGAAAGATCAAGCAACAAGTATTATGCTTTTCGATTATGGTGGGTGTCTTGTATTGGAGAGGAGTAGATGGCATTTATCATTGTTGTATAGTACCTGATGAGGTACCATTTATTCTTGAGGAGTGCAATGATTCATAGCTTGTGCAGGACATTTTGTTGGCCGGCTTATCACTCAAAAAGCTCTCCGTGCTAGATATTGATGGGCATCAATTTTCCAAGATGCTTTCAATTATGTTAAGCATTGTGATGTCTATCAAAGACATGATATGAGGGAGAATCATAGGCGACCTTTAAACCCTATTTTGGACATGTTACCCTTTTAAAAATGGGGTATCAAATTTGTGGGACCAATATACCCTTCATCGACTACGTGCAAGCAATATATCATTATAGCAATAGAATACTTTATAAAGTGGTCTAAAGCTCAAGCAACGATGAAGGATAATGCTAAGGAAACTGTCACTTTCATTATGGAGAAAATTGTTTGCCATTTGGGTCTATGAAAGGAGATAGTGTCTAATCGAGGGACACACTTCTTGTACAAAGTTATAGTAGCTTTGATTGAAGCTTTGAAGATTAAGCATAATAAAACTACCCCATATAATCCTCAATTGAATGGTCAGGTTGAGAGTACAAATAAATAGTTGGTTGAAATCTTATCCAAGTTTGTATCAAAAAGTAAGTGTGATTGGGATAAGAAATTGTGTGGTAGTGTGGGCTTATAACACGACATTCAAGAGAGCTATAGGCCACACCCCATTCAAGCTAGTGTATGGGGAAGAGTGTATTTTGTCGTTGGAAATAGAGCTTCCCAGTGTGCGATTTGCTCTCAATCATTTGTTGGGAGAGGCAAAAGCATTACAATGATGATATACTTCTCTTGCACATCTTAATGAGATTCAGCTTGCAAGATTTACTACATCAAGAAGTAGGGAAGCGAAGAATGAAAGCCCTTCATGGCCTTCGAGCTAAGAAGTACAAATTTGCGAAAGGTTAGTTGGTGATGTATTATGATGCTCCTCGTGGGCTATCCTGAGGAAAGTTGGAACCCAAGTGGGATGGACAATACAAGATTGTATGTTTAGGAAAGAATGGCTCTACAGCCCTTCTAGCAAATTTACAAGGGGTAGAGTTTAAGAAAAAAGTTAATTTTAATAAGTTGAAGCCATAGTATGTGTAAGGGCTAACGGTGGGGCTTGGTGCCTGTGTAGCAAGTCCTTCAAGATTCAACTTTAACGTGTAGTAGGTACCAAGATGAGCGGATGGGATAAATCATTCCATAACTCGAGCATTCATATCTAGAGTAACATTACAACCAAGGTCGAGTGATCTAGTGGCATAAAGGATATCAGGTTATTAAGTGCAAGATAGATCTTTCACGTGGGAGTTTAAGGTCTGTTGCTACCATTGTCAATGAATTTTGACTAGCATTCCTATTGAGTTTAGCAAGGAAGGAGGGATGGCACTTGTTATACATCCTATCTCTTGGCTTGATTTTGATTATCATAAGTATGAGTGAGTGTAGCCTATCACTAAAGACTAGGTTTATACATTGTATTTTGAAGGAGCTTCTAGAGGGCCCACGAAACATGTGAGCATGGGTGTGGTCATTAAACATCCTCGACATGCGATTATTATGAAGATGGGAGTCTATTTAGCCACCTCTTTTACTAATAATCAGGTAGAATACAGGGCATTGATCATGGGGCTGAATGTAGCCTGATATGGTGGTATCCACCGATTATTGGTTAAAGGTAACTCGCATTTAGTAATCAATTAGCTGAATGGGACCTATAGTGTGCGGGATCTCATGTTACGGATGTACCATCGTGCAGCCTTAGATATGTTTCATATATTTGAGATGGTGACTTGTCAAATAGTTCCTTGATAGTGGAATCCTTTTGTGGATTCCCTGGCTAACAATGCTTTTGTTGAAGATGTCTTTTTTAATTGTGGTCTAGGGGAGCCTTTACAAATATCTTCTAACATTAACCCTTGACTACTTTGGGGCCCTCTTGTTGGCAAGTCCTAATTTGGCTACTAGGTTAGTTTGGGTTATGCGTTAGGTAGCCAATGAGCACCTTCCTACTCTGTCATGGACGCATAGAATTGTGAATTATCATATTCATCAGATGCTCCTTGCTATCTATGTAGGGGGATTAGCTAATAACTTGATACACTTATGTAGGGCCTAAGAAGCCTTTATCGTTGGTTGGCTTTCTATTGTCATAGAGTTACATTAGGACCAAGGGTTTGTTTTAGTGGTACATTGTGCTAATTGTTAGTAAAGTGTTTTATTCCCTAAGGCCAAGAGAGTTGTTTCTGTAGGGTTTTAATGGTTTATTTTATAAGGCCAAGAGAACCAGTTGGTTGATTGTGAATTGTTATATTCCCTTAGGCCAAGAGAGCCACGTGTTTGTTAGTTGTGGGTGCATTTAATGATTTTCAATTTTAGTGATTCATCGGACAGGTTTGATGAACTGCCTTAGAGGGAGCCTTTGATGTGAGAGAGCTTCTTGTGGCCATTCCAGGTGGTGCCGCCACCTTTTCGAGTTTTTCCCTTAAGCTGCTGATATTATATGTGTATGTGGGGGTTATTTTCTTTTCTTTGTGGGACCCACAATCAAGGCATGAAGTCCTAGGGTTTGGTTAGGTATATCTGGGGGAGATTCAAGTAGTTGTCTACCTTTTTTCAAGACATTGTCAGGCATTAAAGACTTGTTACAGAAGGTAGTCCTAATGACCCTATCCTTCCTAGCCTGCTAGGTAGTTGTTCTAGGAAGCCCTTGCTAGTGTGAGGTAGATAAAGAAGCCTACCAAAATAGAAGAGAAAAGAAAGTATTGAATATATATAAATATAAAATTACAAAGGTGTGTAAAAAGGGGTTTTAACCCCTTAACCTAAAAAAGAAAAGAAAATGAATAAAAATCCTAAAAGCAGCTGATTATCGCATTGTGGAGGCTTGGTAGGTTCTTGTGGGGGGGGGGGGGGGGGGGGGGGGGGGGGGTTAGTCACACCCAGAGCCGATACCTTGTCTTCCTAGGGGTGGCAGCTAACTAGAATAAGTATAAGGAAGGTTGGAGCGAAAATAAAAGTGAATGCAATAGAAAAGGATTAAGTGTCGCCTCGTGAGAGCTTGGTAGGTTCTTGGGTACTGAGTTAGGACCTGAGGTCGATGCCCTATTCTCCTTGGGTCACTCTACACTCAACTCCCTCCTTTTTACACACTTATGGAAACTTTGAAAGAAAAGCGTGTTAAAAGAATATTTATGATGAGAAGGCTATAGGATTCCTTGCCTAGTAGGAATTCCTGGTCCAATTGTCCTACTTAGATAGGTAGTTCAGGCCACCACTAGGATGAGCTCTTTGATGGTTCTTTTAGCTAGTTTGTGTTGGAGTAGTTGGTTAGAGACTTGCTCTGGATTAGATTATGCTGGGCCTATCCCTTGTGGATCTTCATGCCTTGGTTTTGTCAGGGGGTAGGGTGAGAGCTATTCTTATGCTTTGTTGAGTATTTTTTTTGTAGCAACTTGATGCTTTTTAATGGTTGTTGTTTGTTCAGGTCATCTTGTGGGATTTGACGGGATGAGTCCCCCTATCCCATGGTTGCCAATGAGAGCGTATTTTAGAGACAATTTTTGAAGCACAAAAGAGCCAAGAAGGTCGCAAAATACCAAATTTTCATGCAAAATGAAATGGTTGTGGATTGATGAGCTAGAGTTTTCCTAGTTCGATACCACGAACCCAATGCAAGTCTCAGTTCATCGATCGGAGTTCGTTTGACCCCCCATTTAATCCCCACAAGGTTTTTTGTGGCAGCTCGTGGGATTTGACACAAGTCTCAGTTTGTTGATCGCAGCTATATGATCCAAAAGCCGAAAAGGGTTTCATGGTTGGCTAGATTTATAGACTTCGACATCACAAAGTGAGTCATCTAGACAGATCTCAAATCTGAGCATGTTTGTCTCCTCAAATTGAAAAAACCACTTGGTAGGAAGTGTGAAAGCAAAAACTTGAACCGGTTATTTTAAAACCAAACTTTAAGCTTGGTTTAGTGGCTTGGATTTGAAAAGCCACAAATTGCAAAATGCAGGGGGAGGGAGAGTGGGCGCCGTTTTTTTTAGCGCCCCTTCCATGATTAAAAAGCTAATTTTCTTATTTGCAATCATGAGAGGAATGATCTTGGCTGTAGTCTCTACCATTTTCTTGCTCTTCATTGCCGCAAAGATTTAAAAAAATGATGCATTATACAAAAAGATTTGATTTCAATATTTCTCTCTTCTCTCTCCTCTTGAGGAGTGTTCTTATGGATCAATGTAAAAGAGAGGGGGATGGGCTGAGATGGACGTTTTTGGTCAAAAGATAATGTGCGAGTGGAAAGAAACGTGAATTGTAGTTGGAAAGATCATCAGCGATTGTGGAAGAGCATTAGCGGGCCTCCAATGTCAAAAAACGCATGTCATAATGAGCGGTTTTATGAGAAAAATGTAGGTTTTACTATTTTATAATGAATTCTTGTTTGAAATGGTTAGTAATTCTTGGATTTGATTGCCAATCATTTGTTTGATGAGTCATGTTGAAATAATCATTAAAAATCCATCGTATAATAATTGTATGCAAAATACGCAAAACCCGAGACTAGGCGATTTAAGGAAAAATATGCGGTTTTTTGGGTTTTGTTGTGCATTTGTCGTTCCAATGGAATGAAATATGCTTTAAAAATAATTTTTTATGAGAATAATCAGTCTAGATTTGAAAATTATTAATTATATGTAATTTTATATAAATAAATAAGAAAAAAATTAAAAAATTAGAGAAATTTAAGTTTTTCACGTCATAAAAGTAAGGAAAAACAAGATTTATGTGTGTGATCATATGATGGAGCTGAAGCATCAAGTCAGCCCATTTCCTTGTTAGAGTGAGTAAGGGGGTTGTTGAGTGGTTGAAGTATAGTATATTCTAATGTTTGATGGTGCATATCATATAGAGTTCCCGGTTGTTTAAAATTAAAAAGGGACTAGTAGCACGAGGAAACTCAGTACTAGCCCTAAGCAAGGAAGCATTATCGTAGAAAAAGAAAATAATGAAAAGAATGGTCTTTGCACTTTCACCTTGTTGATTTTCAATGAGCATTTGTTTGAGCACGATAGTCATATTCACACTTGCATTAATGCACCACATGGTATCGTATCGTGGATGCATAGCACCTATTTATATAAGTGATGGACTAACGTTGAAAGTGTGAGGTATCCCAAGGCCTTAGGGCTAGATATTTGGTTCTTTGGGGGTTATTTGGTGAGGTTTACATATAATCTATTGTAACATTAAATTGAAAGGGTGGACTTTGTTTCGAATGTGTTTTATGTTCACGACGCATCTTGGGGCCAATCCCCAAGATGTAGGAGAGGTCAACTAAGGGGTGCTCCCTGTGTGTGTGCTATGTGGTGTATAACATCAAGATGTTTAGGGACTCCCTTTGAGGAGTGGGAAAGAATTATTTGTTGGACTGAAAAATCAGACAAATGCAAAGTACTTAGACAGGTCTTGACCATGAGGCCATGTGGGGTGGTTTTAGGTAAGGAGTAGGGGCCCAATTACTACTTTAGAGCTAGGTGTCAGGCCCATTTTAGGTCGTCCCAACAAGCACCGAGAAAAGTGGAGCATCCTTGGTAGCATCATTGCTAGTGGGATTGGGAGTCACCTAAAATACTAAGAGCCAAAGAAAGATACCCATAGTTGCCAAGAAACTTGGCAAATATCAAGCAAGCAATGACCCCTACAACTTTGTCGAGTAATTTGAGTAGGTGTGTGAGGCTAACAATCTCATGGACCCTACTCAAGAGACGCAATCATTCGACCATTGCTTAGGAGATAAGAGACAAACTTGGTTTACTAGTGTAGATAATATCGAATACAATACTTTCAATGACCTAAATGATCTCTTCATCAAGAAACTCTTGAAGGCAGGATGCTCTGACGACCTCATCGTTAAGTTGATGAATGTCAGCCAAAAAGACAAAGAGGACATATGAATATACATTACTCATGTGAGGAGTCTCTACAAGAGGATAGTTGTAGCTGAGTGACCCAATGAGAGAGCGGTCTCCATTGTATTCATCAATGGGATTCGCAATGAATAGCTCTATAAGGCCTTAGTGAGCAAATCGAATCTATAAAGGGATGTATTAGTGACAAGAGTCTTTGAGGAGGCTATACGAGTAGATGACTTGGTCAAAGAGAGAAGCTCTAGGCCTATGCAGTAAGAGAACAACGTGTTTATAAATGTCAAGAGAACTATAGCACTTAGAAAATCAGCCCCTAACAAGCAAGATAAAGGAAAGAATGTCGACCAAACCAAAGCAATAGATGATCTAAAGTCAAAGCTCACCAAACTACATGAGTCATTGTGAAGGCCAGTGTCACCTCATGTACAGTGTGTGCATTATGGAGGGAACCACTTGCCATCTGAGTGTCTTGATCCTAGGTCCCAACCTTGTGCTAAACTATGGAAGATTTGGGCACGATGCTATGCACTGTCGAGTGCCAAGATGGTTGCCATACCAACAACTCTATGCTCAGCCATACTATCCAAGAGTTAGGTAGCCTAACTTTGGAAGAGGAGTCCCTTTGGCTCTACTCACAGCTAATGATTCAAAGCCTGCCTCTCCAAGGATCCTTGACACATTAGCCCAACATGAATCCCCTGACCACCAGGACCTATAGTGACCCATCCACAAAGTGATGCTCTAGTGTACTTTTTGTAGAGAAACCACTGGACGAAGACTCATACATGAACCTTATGTCTCTTATGACAAGGAGGGTAGTCCCTTACTGGCATATATCATCTCACTGCCTTAAAAAGGAGCAAGAAAATAGAGAGAATACCAACTTGAGGTGTCCCAAATATTGTTTGCTAATTGCCTGATGCAAAAACCCCCCCACTAGTTCAACAATCATGCCATCTGTGCTACTCAGACTCTTTTGTGTTGAGTCACTTGACAACAATGTCACACCCATTCCCATAAATGTCATGACACGAGCCCAAACAAAGCAGGTTGATATTTCATTACATGGACCTAACAACCTAGATGTAGCCTCTATAGGGGAAAGAAGAGCTGGCATAGGAGAAAAAAGAGGATTGATACAAAAATAACACTCAAAACATAAAGAGTGACCACTTTAACAAAGGGAGAGCATGTTACTGATACAGATGTAGAAACATCTGCTCTTAAGACAGGGGAGAAGGGAAGTGATAAAGTTGGAGAGTATCCTGCCCAACTAGTAATTAAAGCTTGTGGATAAGATCAAATAATAGATAAATGAAGCACAAGCTCACTTCTTACAAGATGCTAAGTCTATCATTGAGGACGAGATGAATGAAACTCAACCATGGCCCATTGATCTCTCCCACATACTTGAGAGCAAGAGAGGCAACATCACATATGTATAGCTACATAAGCACAACATGGATGCCATGAATAGATGAATTGCCCAAGAGCATTGGCAAGAAGCCCATGAAGAAAAGGAGGGAAAGACAATTGTCAATTTTCTCACCACACTTATATCAACTCCTATAACATTGCCACTGGGATAATTGCTTAGGAAAAAAGTAACAAAATGATAGACATGAACCACAAGACTTGCCCACAAATGAATGCCTTTTGGGAAGGCATTGAAATGCACACACTCTCACCTATCATTGCCCTAGTAGATACAATGTGAAAGGGGATAGTAGACATAGGAGCAAGAGTTAGTGTACTTAGCCATGCAGTCTTGCAAGATTGGGGAAACCCACTAGTAATAATTGCACGATTCAATGTCACTCTAGAAAATGGGATGAAGGTCAGACCCTTTGGAGTCATGAAGGATTGGCCTTTAAAGAAAGCAGAAATTCGATTATATGTGAACTTCATAGTCATGAAGGAAGTTGATTATGATACCCTGCTAGGCAGACCTTGAATGAGAAATGCCTAAGTGATAGAGGATTGGGGTAATGGTTTGATAATCTTAGGCAATAGATCAGAAGTAGTCCGAATAGAGATGGACACTTGGAAAACCTCATCAATGGATCTAGATGCCATCTTTGCCATGGTAAAGGGTGACTCAAAGGCCAAAAGAGATTATGGACCTCTAAGTATATTCCTTGTCTTGAGGATGAGCGCAATTGGATGCATTTGTTGGCAACCATCAACCTGCCATTCTTAGATGATGAAGATGCTCATGGAAGTTACTATATGTATATCCTCTACACCATGTGTGTTCAAGGACTATTTATAAATATCCTTATGTGTGATCTTTTCCTTAATAAAACATAATCATTTTCTATTCAATCTGTAAATAATCCCTTTATATTGCACCCTTTTGTACGTAAAAAATATATAAAAATGGTATTTTAAAATTACTTATTTTGGACCCATGTGATGCACACATATATTCGTGAGTAACTTACCCAAGTGAAGATGAACATAGGCAAGATATAGAGTTAGCTAGCGAACCCAATAAAGCCACAACTTCTAACCTACCCACAGTTCCCCTATGCATGATGGCTAGGAGTTCCATTAGCCGACCAACACCAATCACCTATCATGTTTCAACTAACAAATTGAAACTCCATAGAACCCTCGAGTACCTATCAAGTGCGCTAGTTGGCAACCCAGCTGCAAACCTAAAGCCCCTCAAGGATCTCATTGGAGAGTAAGGAGTGGCGATAGACTAAGGTGCATGGCTTAAACATGTTATATAACTAGGCTCTCATTACAAGAGAGAAAAAACTTGAGGACAAGAATCCTAAAAACAATGCACAGTCTGAGTACAAGGATTCCAATGATGAGTACAAAGACTATAATTTGTTCCATTAGTGAGGAAAGCAAAGAGCAAATGGAGACCATAGAATATGACATGGATGGAAGATTGATTGAGAAAATCTGAGTAGACTCTAAACCCCCGAGGTCAATGCTTTTAGAGTGAATGAAGGAGTTGCCAAGGTAGATTGTGACCAAACTTGGTTAGAATACCTCGAGGAGTCAATCTCAAAGCTATGACCACCAAGGGAGATAACCTCTTCCAATGAGGATCGTGAGTATAGGTTCGAGTCAACGGTAAGATCTGATAGCGGCCCTAAAATGCCTCAACTATGTAGGACCAAATACACCAAGGGGGACTTCCTAGTCCACCTAAGGTGCAAGAGGCTAAAGGAAGAGAGATGAGGCTGAACCTGAAATGCCTGAAAGGAATCCGAAAAATGATCAAAAAATGGCTCATAAGATATGGACTGAGAAAGCATGCAAGGTGTTACATTTATGTATATCAGATGCTATGGTTATACAGACTACTGGATGCAATTACCCAAAGGATGCATGGGACATACTCATGAAGAATTATGGAAATGTAACACATGCAAGAAAGATTCAACTGAAGCAACAGTTCAATAACATGTCTAGGAATGGCAGAAGCATTCAGGCCTACACTACAAAGATCAAGAACATAGTGGATCAGCTTGCCACCATTGGATCTTCAATGTCTGAGGATGATATGATTGCAATGACATTGAATGGAATTGGCGAAGAGTATAAAGCATTTGATACATCTATTTTTGTGAGAGCTGAATCCCCTGATTGGGATGAGTTGATTGCTTTTCTTGTGCATGAGGAAGTTAAGCTTGGGCTAAATATAGGTTCTAGTACGTCTCAAAGTAGAGACAATGTTCTTTACTCTAGCCAGCGTGGTAGAGGCGGCAAAGGCCGTGGCTCTTTTCGAGGTCGAGGAGACACTTGAAACACTTATGGATAGCAGTAGCAGAATGCTTGGCATGGCACGAATACACATGGCCAGCGTGGATTTGGCAGTTTTCGAGGCAAGGGGAGATTCCCTAGAGGCAAAGGAGGATCGTGGCAATCAAATGATTAATCCAACAAGGACAAGGACTGTCATTATTGCAGCAAATATGGGCATATAGCCAAAGATTGTCATAAGAAGCAGGCTAACATAAAAGCCAAGGGTAGATAGCATGGAAATTATGCTTCATCTAACGAAGTTCCTAATAATCGGGGTGGCATGTTGTTTGCCATCATGCAACATGTGTCTAAGAATGCATCTAGGCACAACAGAGATGAGAGATGGTACATTGATTTAGGAGCTTCAAATCATATGATACCCCATGAAGAATGGTTTGATGAGATGGTTGCAAGTTCACATGGACATGTTTGTACTGGCAATGACACCCAGTATACTATTCAACGTAAAGGAGTTGTACCTTTGTTGATGTCTGATGGCAAGAAAAAGAGCTTGCATGATGTACTACATGTACCTATAATAACCAAGAATCTTTTGTTAGTTGGTGGATAGATGGCAGAACCGAATCTACACAGCTGAGATTTAATAGAGATGGATGCTTTGTTGAAGAATATGGTAATGGCTGCAAATTGATTGCTAGAGGCCAAAGAGATGGCAAAATGTTTACTCTTGGTGCATCAATTCTGGAATTGAGAACATCCAAGTTTACACATCATGGTAGTGCTATACGGGATGTTCAGATATGGCATAAGCGGATTGGCCATGTGAATGTACAAAAGCTGAAATCTATGCAGGAGAAGGAGATTGTGCTTGGACTACCTAAGTTCAAGTATCATAACTTTGGACATGTATGTGATGCATATCAGTTTGGAAAGCAGGCACGCTTTTCGTTTATGAGACATGTACGGAATAGCTCATGACCCTTGCATTTGGTACATTTAGATGTAATGGGTCTGTCTCATAATGCTTCATTTGGTGGTGCTCGTTACTATGTATCTTTCATTGATGATTTCAGTAGCATGTGCACTTGGCTTTACATACTGAAACATAAGGATGATGTGTTTGATGCATTCAAGGACTTCAAAAAGCATGTTGAAAATGAGTTAAGCTATAAAATTTTGTGTCTAGATCAGATGGAGGTGGAGAATATGTCTCTAATTACTTTGACATGTACCTTGCTAAATATGGGATCAGAAGACAGCTAACTTGCAGCTATACACTACAACAAAATGGTGTAGCAGAAAGGAAAAATAGAGTATTGATGGAATCGGCAAAAGCTATGTTAAATGAGAAGAGTTTGCCAAATGGTTATTGGGCTAAAGCTATAGTGACTATTATCTATGTGCTGAATAGAACCCCTACAGCAAGGAATCATGATGTAACTCCATATGAGAGGTTGTATGGTCATAAACCTGATATTTTACACTTGAAGGTATTTGGTAGCATTTCATATGTGCATGTTCCTGATGAAAATAGGAAGAAATTGGATCCTAAAGCTATCAAGAGTCTGTTCCTTGGTTATGCATAAGACCGAAAAGCTTACAAGTGTTATGTACCGTCTACACATGAGACATTGATTAAAAGAGATGTTGTTTTTTATGAGTTGGCATCATGGTATGGTAATCTAGTTGCAGTGGCTACTGATGGATTAGCCAACACTAGTAATGTTGAAAATACACCTACAATGAGTACATCTATGAGTGGTCCTACAGGTGATGGGTCACCTACAGTAAGTCCTTGGTCAGGACGCTTGCGGAGTCGTACTCCTACATCCACTGACACGAATATGTTAGTGAGGGGGAGATTGGATAAGGACTGAAAATGAGACATGGGAATTGGTTGAGTTGCCTGAAGGCAAAGTCCCCATTGGCTGCAAATGGGTATACAAGGTTAAGTGCAAGTCAAGTGGCTTGTTAGAACACTATAAGGCCAGGTTGATTGCAAAAGGGTATGCGCAACAGTATGCCCTTGACTACGAGGAGACTTTCAGTCCAGTGGCTAAAATGGCAACAGTCAAAACTATCATTGCTTTGGTAGCATGCAAAGGCTGGAAATTATGGCAAATGGACGTCAAGAATGCTTTCTTGAACAATGATTTGGTTGAGGAAGTATATATGGAGCAGCCTGAAGGCTATGTTCACCTAAACTTTCCTACACATGTATGTAAGCTAAAAAAGGCTTTATATGGGCTAAAACAGGCACCTAGAGCATGGAATGCTTAGATTAGCAGTTATTATCAGCAATATGGATTTAGATTGGGTGATGCATATCACAGTCTGTTCACGAAGAAGACAGATCATGGATATGTGTTTCTAGTGGTTTATGTAGATGATCTTATCATCACTAGAGATTATGAAGAGGGCGTTGCTGAAATTGAATCATGTTTACAGGCTGAATTTAGAGCCAAAGACCTTGGTGAGTTGAAGTATTTTCCTGGGATTGAGGTAGTCTCTACGCCTCAATGTATATGGTTGCTACAAAAGCACTATGCTCATGACATGTTACAAAAGTATGGTATGACTGAATGCAAGCTTATGGAGACAAATCTTGATCAGAATGTCAAGCTGTAGATTGATGTTGGGAATGACATAGAGAATGTGGCCACGTATCGACAGATGGTAAGAAGCTTGATATACTTGACTATTACCCGTCCTGACTTATGTTATGCAGTGGGGCTGATTAGTCAGTTCATGCAAAAGCCTCGCAAACCACATTTAGATGCAGTCAGGAGGATCATGAGATATGTAAAGGGTACTACAAATTATGGGCTATTTTATGCATATGGAAAATCCCTTGACTTGACAAGGTTTACTGATGCTGATTGGGCTAGTTGTGCCTACGACAAGAGGTTAACCAATGGTTATGCATTTGGATTGGGCAGTAGTATGATCAGTTTTTGGCAGAGTAAGAAACAACCTATTGTTGCATTGTCTAGTACAAAAGCTGAGTATAAAGGAGCTTCCTTAGTGGCTTGCGAAGCAGTTTGGTTGATGAAACTACTGAAAGACTTGGGAATACAACTGGAAAAGCAGAGTGAGATTGCATTGTGACAACCTCAGCAGTGTTATGTTGGCTAGTAATCCTGTCTACCATGCTAGGTCCAAACATATTGAGGTTCACTACCATTTCATCATAGAAATGGTTATTACAGGGCACATTGACTTGATTCATGTGAAGACTAAAGACTAGGTAGCACATATATTTACCAAGTCTCTTGGTAAAGAAGAGTTCATATACTTCAGACAGTTGCTTGGAGTTTATCAGATGGTTTGAGCTTGAGGGGGAGTGTTAGAATATCAAGCTCTCATTACTCTTCAATTAGTCTATCTTTATGTGTGTGACCGACATTAGCTGGATACAATTGTACACATGTGTGACATTCAGTAAGTCAATGTAGTTAGTGACTTAACCACAGTTAGTCTTGGTTAGTCATACCTATGTGTGTAAGTCTCTTTCAGTTAGTATGACTGAAGTATAATAAAAGAAATAGGACAAAGAGCTAAGGCTCATCTTCTGCTCCACTCTGTCTCTCTCCCTCTCTTTCAATACTAGTAAGAGTCCTAGAGCTCTCCTAAGAGGATGACTATACCACAATCCATTGACTAATAACAAGGTTTTAGAAAAGCTCTTACAATCTATCATATGAAGCTACATCAAGGTGCATGACTTGAACTTCGTGTGCAACTGTATATTGTTGGCTAGCTAGCATCTACTAAGGTTAGTAGGGTTTTCCAAATAGTAAGTCCAACATGCTACCTTTGACATTAGAGTTCCAATGGATCAGTACTCTAATATTGAGAGGGTTAATGTTAACCCAAAATAGTGGAGGCTATAAATTTGGAAGAAAAGTAATCAGTGGCATTTAAAGTTGGTCAAAGAACATCAAAGAGAGATTAAGAGAGGTTGAGAGAGCAAGCAAAAGCTTCTCTTCTCCTCTTATTTCTTCATCCTCTTGTCCCCATCTTGTTAAGCATGAAGTGTGTGATGGATCATATTAGATTTAAAAAAAGAGCTTGGAGCTCGTAATGGAAATCTCACATGGATTGGCAAGCATCATCGAAGCTTGAACCAAGCAACTAGACTATATTTGAGTGAGAGATAACAATGAGATAATATTGTCTATCTTCTTTCTTTCATTTCTCTTATTTTCTTGCTAGTAATGGGGTGTGGAAGAAAAGCCCATGAGATAGAGAGAGAGAAGAAATGGTAGGGTCAAAGACTCCACAAAGCCCTTGAAGTTTAATTTTTTAAGGCCAAGGAAAGGGGAGGGGGGGTGGGGGTTCCATACATAAAGACTTAAGTATATCACATGCATTCACTAGAATGTATTTTTAAAACCCCTTTTACACACATTTTACATATAACAGGATACCATTTAATGGGGATATTCACAATTGAACAGGAAAAGGGTACGCTTTGTTTAGGAGGGTTGCATATGTTTAGATCCTTTTGTTCTAGTGTAAACCTCTGTATAGTCTTTTAGAGGTAAGACAATGTATCATGTAGTACCATGGCATTAGTTTGTTGCACTTCAAGGGTGATGGAGGTGTTGTAGGAGTTTTTTAGTGGAAAGTGTGGAGACTTAACTTTAATATGTTTAAAATTTTGGAAGAATAGTAGTCATGGATTACTCCTACAAAGCATTGGATTTGAACATTATCAATGCTAGGTGAAAAATGGAAGGGACACTCTTAGCAAGATATTATGTTTGCATAGGGATTGAATTTCCAAATCATAGTTTCTATTGCGACCCAAATTCTTGTTAGTACATGGAAATCAATTTGTGAAACATATGGATGGATGGAGAATGTTACAACAAATGTGATAGTTCACTACCTCAAGTCATTTGGATTCAAGGAGAAACCTATGACGGATTTGTCCCAATTAAAGAACCAAAATTTTCAATTGTTCTCTTCAACAAAGGTATCCAATGTTGGCTAGATATATGGGATACAAGAAATTCTAGAGTCAAGGAAGGAAATGATTTGGCCACTTTGGTTATTTTGAATGAAGTAGAAACAAAATGGATTAGTAAGATCCTTTGAATGGTTAAGGAATCTCATGTTCTTTGAAATAAGGGGTGCTTGAAGCAATGGGTGAATGAAAAAGGTGGCCAAGCAGGTCTTTTAATGAATGGAAGTGACTTAGAAGAGTCAAATAATGGGTGGACACTCACAACCATAGAGAGTTGGAAAAGCTCTAGGACTATGGTGCATTTTGGATCTGAAAGAGATGTCTGAAGCATGCCTAGAAGTCCACTCCCATGTTCCAGCTATGAGAATAGGTGCTCAATGGGATTTGGCATCATAAAGAAAAACCTTCTCCTCCACATATTTATTTTTGCTAGTAATAATTTAAACCGTCTGAATCCTCCCCTCGCATCAAGGGCCTTTGGCATGACTAGCAACCCTTTTTATCAAATTCAAAAACAACTACATAAGTAGCTCATGTGGTTTGCCTCTATTTCATTGTGACTTAGCCTTGTCATTGAGAGCATCAACAATGTGCCACACCTAGCAAGCTTTCAAGAGTTTACCAAATAAAGATAGTCATACCATGTTTCACTGTGATTTTAAGACTTCAATCACAAAGTTTAGCAAGATGCAAGCATTGACTACCCTAAATAAGTATGAACTTGTATCAATGGGTCTTTGGGATATTGACAAGAAAGGGTGGACATAGGAGGTTGTCATTAGGAGGCCAACAATTATCAATTGATCTCAATCTCTTTTCATAGATTCAATCATACATGAAGACCTCAAAAACCTAAAAGCTCGAGTGTTACACAAACATTATACTTTCTACAATGGTATTTTAACATTTTAACCCTTAGGTCTTAGTGTTGGGGCTGATGTAACACACGGGACTAAAGGTCCCCCCTTTGGTACATGTATTAAGATTCAACAGTGGGGTAGACAATAAAAGATGTCTTGAACTCCTAAATCACTTCCAAACATTTTTCTTTCCATCAATGCAATTAACTTCTTCAAAAGAGAAAAAAAAACTGCAATGCAAATGGTTGCAATAAGTTACCACATATTTTGATATGAATGGGATCTCCCAAAACTATTTTTTAGTAGCCTTATTTTAGATACTTGATATATAGTTGAAAGGTGTAGCTACTTATGTGCTTGGTTTGATACTACTAATGTGATTGGTTTACCAAAAGGCTTTTAATGGACAGCTAGTTCCTTCTTTATTTTCGAAGATATTAACCTTGAATTATTTGCCCGAGATGTTTATTATGCTTTATAATTGTTTGTTTGTTGGTCTCAAATAAAATTTTTAAAAAATTTGCATCATTGCAATTACTTGGTTTATTAGCTATGTTATTGTATTATCCATAATGATTATATTATTACATTATCATGTATGTTGTTCTATGTTATTGAATTGTCCATAAATCAATAGAGACCTTGTATGTTGTGCTCTTCAAAGATGCACCAAGAAGACGTACTCTAACATACAAGAATATAAGATGGCAAGAACCAATATCATTAATTACACATCAATGATCCGTCAAATTTACTTGTCACTATGTATTACATGTGTGTTGTGTGTGCAAAAGGTCTTATAGTGAAACTAGCAAGTATTTATTCTATATACAATTTAGTGTTCACTAAAAGCCAAAGCTAGACGTAAATAGAATTGTAGAAATTTCAAGAAAAACCTTTGAAAGGTAAAGAATAAGGTGTAAAACCTTGGATCTCACATAATTTTTAGGTGCGAATTTGACAACATGTAAGTTGATTCGAAAATCCCTCCACAATTGTGAATGAAAGGTTTTTGTCAAAAATGTTTTTCCTCTGGGGGGGGAACACTGCATATTATTGCTAGTACATTTCACTACGGGACTAAGTGACTATGGTCATAAGGTTTATGTGGCAATCGAACGAGTGGCATGGTTTTTAAACCTGTTCCTTTATTTCTGCAAAGCACTTAGCATCCTGAGTATAAAAGGAATTGATCTGTGACAAGAAATTTAGTACATAAACAAACACCGGCACCCTGTCATCTCCAAAAATGAGAACCCACCGCAAGTAACAGAGAGGATTCGCAGGTGCGCTTCCCCACAGACGTTGCCATTGCAGCTGCAGCTTGATCGGCACGAGCTCACATCCATTCACATGATCAGAATGGGGGACACGCCTGACTGGAATCCAGACCCGACTTCAGGAAATCTGTGTGTTTTGTGCTCAATTAGAAAGCTCGGCTAGAACCTGACTGATCTTCTTCAGCACTGCCTCCCTGTCCGGCAAAGCTGGAATGGCCCCCCTCTCAGTCGTTGCAATCGCTCCGCAAGCGTTGGCGAATTGCAGTGCATCTCTCAGTCTTTCCTCATTCTGCACAATCCGAAGCGGGGAATAACAAAACCGAGGACTCAGAAGACTTGAAACAGTCGCTATGGTGCATGCTGGTCATTGTGCTACACGAGGTTAGTGACCTTTGAATTCTGTTCTTAATTGACGATCTTAATGACAGCTACTATCATCTTAAGGTTAGCGATGCTGCACTTGCAATTGCAGCAGAAAAATTAGACTATCACATAACTTTGTAGCACACATGGTTTTTTTGGTTGTCTGCAAATAGATTGACAGTTTTCCTTTCTCCTGAATATACTTTCCCCACTTGAAGAGCATGACTTGTCCTTGTCCTCATAAGAAGTTTTGCACTGTACAATTTACTTGCCACACTCATCAAAATACTAAAGTTTTAACCACATAGAGTTGCCACCATGTAAGGACTTTCTTGAACCGCTACAGTCCAGGAGACGAGAGTAAAACATAGGCTGTGAAACAAGATACAAAAGCAAAGAATACCTCTAACAATGACGAGTCTTGAACAAGTTGACTGAGTATCCCTGCAACAAAAGCATCCCCAGCACCTGTTGTATCAATTGTCTCTACCTTCACTCCGCTTACTTTGCCACTGAAATCCTGTAGAACGGAAATTTTGTGAGGAGAATTTGTTAAGCTTTGCTATTTGCCCTTGGGTGCATTACGGTTCCTAAACAAAATGTACTGTCCAACTGTTTGTTTGATACTGAATGTAAGAGCTGCATCTATTGCATCGTGCATGTCTCTAATTGATTATGCATGGAGCTTTCGAATCTACCTTTGTGTAATATCTGCAACCAGCCTGCCCTTCGGTCACTAGGAGTAGCTTCAGCTTTGGATGTACCAACTTCCGAGCAGCTTCATCGCTGTAAGGATCACCCCCTTCTGTGAGGAAAGCTATTTCATCTTCGCTTATCTGACAAGGCAGTGAATGAATGGCATTTGTGAGAGAGACTCATCGATTAACAGCATGATTGAAGTGTTCTAAGTAAGCAGACTAATGATATGACCTTTGACTTATTCAGCTTTTGCATTTTACAAGAAACTTACTTTGATAATATCAGCTTCACTCCAGATGCTTAGAATGCCTTCTCGTGCTGCTTCTGCCGATGGCCACAATGGCAGCCTAAGATTAGGATCATATGACAGAAGAGCACCTGCCTCTTTTGCTATCTTCATGGCAGCCATATGAGCACTTTTACATGGCTCAGTTATAAGACTGATAGAACCATAGTGAAAGATAGTTGCCTGTCGTTAAAAATGATCAAGCTATGAGTACATGCAAAGATAGCATTCTCCTCCAAAGCATCAAGTGACATGTCAGGATATCCACCTTTTCTCTTATAAAGACTCAGTTTATATCCAAAAGAGTATATGTGCCTTTTCCCCATTAAAGAGGTATATGTGCCTTTTCCCCATTAAAGAACACACAATCCTGTCCTTTTGAGAGTTGCCATGTAAGCGACAGATATTAGACATTAAACCAGCACAAAGACAGCTTACTAACTTGATCACAGTTTGCGAGTCACAGCTCTCTCTTACATGAAGCAGTAGACGTGCTCATGGTAAACACACAATATGTTAAACTCTGGTTGGAAAAGCCATGCAAAAGTTTGTTGTTTTAACTTTACTTAACGCACCAACACCTTCTGAGCTTGGTTTGTGGATGTTATACTGATTTCTCCCTAGGATGCCATCACTGTAAGGAGATACAGTCATTAACTTATAACAAAGCAAATCGGCTGAATGCTTTAGAAAATGAAATTTCCTTGTATGTCACTACAACTATAATATTTACAGAACCATTATATAATGTTCACATATGAAGTAATTGTAAGAAGCTGCCCATTAATAAGTGATACTATGATTTCCACGATGCAACTTTTCTCTTGGTCTTACCTTGAACGTTCAAATTCTCTTCAGCACACTAACATGTTGTAACAATCATCATGGTAGTATAAAGATGGAAGACACAGGATTTGGAACATGGAGTGGTAAGACATTATTTTGAGGAAATCTCCAGGTTTACCTTTAAGTGTCCATTTGAAGGTGGCATAGTATTAACGATCCGCATGGTAAGATTCTTCTCACCTTTGCTTATGCAGCTTATTCAGTTCATGTTTGGAAAACTCAGGTGACAGGCATGGATCTCTTGGGATCATGTTGCCACTTTGGCTGCAGTGTTAAGCTACCTCGGATTTTTGCCTAAAGTTAATCTCAACTTATGGGCTAATTTCTTATCTTCTCATGCAGGCCTATAACAGAAATTTAGATCGATATTGCCATCAGCCTTTGCCATCATCTTCTTCATGGCCATCTACTAACATCAATCCTTGGGCAATTCCTGCCCTGCCTGTTTGCATGCTGGAGTGCCAGCCGACTGATTGCTGCTGGTATTGTCAGGGGACATGACCTGCTGACAATCATCAGCTAACCCAGCTGCCTTCTGATCAGCTAGCCATGTTTTTGTGGCTGCTCCACCCTCAGGCAACACCTTCCTCCTGCCAGGCAACATATCAAACAGCTGTATTTGCAGTCTCTCACTGCCATACTGCTGGTTTGTGCACCTACATCTTCTCGGTTTCTACATCAACATCTGCTGCATTTTAAGCTTTGCTTGGGTGATCTCATCACTCTGAGCACTGCAGTGTTTTGCAGTCTACAGTGTGTTTCCTTATCCTCAACAACCTCTACACATTTTAGGACTGCTGCTTTGGCAGTTTCTGCTGCCATTGTCACTATCTAGACTATCTACATTAGATTTGTCATTGAGCTTTGATGGTTTGCTGCATCCAGGATCTGTCAGGTATGATACACTCCTGTAGCCTCTTACAGCACACTCCCATGAGAGAGAGTGGCTGTTGGACAGCCCTCAGCTCCTTTTAACATTCCTTGTATCGCATTGCATACTTGGTTTGTTCATTGAGTTTATCCATTCATTTGGTGCCTTATCATTTCATTCCATTCTCTATGCATCCTTTTGCTAGTCTTGTTGATTCACGCACTATGTGATTTTGTTAGCCCTAGGGTTCTCACGTGTGATGCTATGGATTCTGATTGTTAGGTTTCGTTTCCTCACATAAAGCTGTCTTGCTGGATGTGTGGTTGCATATGCTTTCTTTGCATTGGGTCTTGTTGCAGGTTTGTGTGTACCAGCTCAGAACCCATGGTAATTATGTGCCAAAACTTTGAATGAGCAAGCTAGGATACTGAATGGCAATTCCTAGATACCAGCCTCATGGTTGGATATTGTTGACGGGTTTACGAAACCCCCAGTTCTTTGTCAAATCTGGGAAGAGTTGTTCCATACAAAATGGGATCCCACACACTAGATTGGCTAGGCAAGAAGGATGCTAGAGAGCACTTTAACAAATGTCTTGCCTATGGATGGTGCAATTTTAATTATTCTCTTGCCACATAGAGTTTCAAGAAAACAAGCAACAGAAAATGGAATTATGCCTTGGTTTGGAAGTCTCTGTAGAGCTTTTATGGTGCGTTTTGACAATGCTATTTTGATAAGTACTACATCACATTTCAACTGTTTTGAAATAAGACAGGGCACAAGAAAGTGCACTTGAGCATTGCCTTGAAGGAACACCCCCTCAAGCTCTGAGAGAGAGAGAGAGAGAGAGAGCATTAATCCCCCCCCCTGAAAAAAAGAAATGCAATAAAGAGAGGGAAAATAATCAATCTATGAAAACTAGTATAAAAAGGGAGAGTAATGTGTGTCCATGTGTGTGTGTCTCTCTCTCTCTATATTTATTTATTTATTTACTTATTTTTTAGAGAATTCCAAAAAGAAAACAAAAAGGCAAGAAAGAGGAAGAGAGAAAAACCTATTTATGAAAAAGGATATGAAAAAGGGAGAGAGAAAAGTAGATTGCCAAGTGCTCTAGTGGATTTTAGTTATCTAGGACTAACTCCATTACACACACACACAGAGTTTGAGCAAACAGGTGTAGCTCAATTGGCCCAGTTGAATGCACAGTGACCTAAAGGTCTTAGGTTCAACTCCTAGATTTCGCACGGTCATTTAGTATAGGTATAGAAAGTGCAAGATTTGAACCCAAGTTGGTGTGTTAATAAAATAAGTGGCTTACCACTAGGGTAACCACTTGAGAGAGAGACAGAGAGAGAGAGAGAGAGAGATTTTTATGAAAAAAAAAAAAAGAGAGAGAGATTGGTTGGTTGATTGATTTTGGAAAGAAGACAAGAGGTAAGAAAGAAGAAGAAAAAATAATCATTATATGAAAAAGAGTGTAAAAAGATGAGAAAAGTCAACTAGATTCCTTAGACTGTAGTTATCTTGGAGTAACTTAATGCAATGCCAAATACTATTACAGTATAGTCACTGTGGTTATCTTGGAGTAACTTAATTGCTCCATTACAATGGCATTGCCTTAGGGCAATGCTAAATACTATTACAGAATAGTCATAAGCCTTACATTCTGTTTCTTGATGGAAAATGTGGAAAAAGACACCAACTACCTTTTGGATTAGGTCCACATTCAGCTCACTCTCCTTCAGTAGCATATCTGCGCTTGGATTTCGGAAAAACATGAATTCCCGTTCACCATCTGCCCGCAATGTGACGAAAGCTAAAGCAGTTCGAGCGCCCTTATCAAATAGTATCCCTTCATCCTCCACTTTATTTTGCTTCAAAATGTCAGCCAACATATAACCAAACTCGTCATCTCCAACCTGCACAAAAAGGTCCAAAAATAAAAGAGAAAACCCATTGTTATAGCAGGGTTACCATCTATCTCAAAGGAGTATATTCAGCAACCTACTGTGCAAAGCATTTCTTCAAGAGCTGTATATGAGCAACAAATATGTTGATTAGTCTAACCTAAAAGCTAACCTTGAGTATATAAATTTCTTGAAGGATTGGTAAGATGAGAATGTACAAACACAAGGAACCAGATGGAACTTTTAAGTCATTCAGAGAAACATTTCACTGGAAATGATGAAGAGGGATAAAGTCACTGATGGCATTGATAAAAGCTGTGAAATTTTCAAGACTTCACAACATCTAAACTGAAATGTCCTTGGGTTATGCCACAGCCAAACAAAAACCATTGTTTGCTCAAAGCAATGAAATGCAAATATCTAAGCTGAAAACACGTAGGACAAAAGCTTTAATATCTTGGTAACAATTGAAGTCATATATAACACCCATAGATAATAATTACCAGCAGCAAAGTTCATCTTTCATCTAAGGCTGTCAATAGTGGGTGAATGCATGTCAGAGGCCATGTGAAGACCAAGAAGTCTAGCAAATTTGTTTGCATACCAGCAGAAATGATTCTTACGGTCTTCCCAGTTATCAGTCAAGAGGTGGCTGGTAAAGCCATTCTCTTGCTACCTATGCTCACTGGAAAACTTTTAACTTCTGAAAGTGGCTCCCAGGACATATAACAAGGATGCTGAGAAAAGACTCAAGGCAGCATTTGTGCATCTGAAAACTACTGAGGTGTTTCAGCACAGATTTGCAAGAACTACTCTTAAAAGCAGAAAACCTGTAAGCAAACCCTGGGAATATTTTGAACAGCTCTTATTTAACTCGCTAAGTCCCACTCTTTCTCCAATATCAGCCGATTGAAAACCAGAAATGCATGTCAAATTGTTCCTTGCAACATCAGGCAAACAGTGGACCCAAATAAAACAATTCTAATCTTTGGAAAAGAGATAAGAGCAGATATGTAGATGTAAGTTCACAGTGGAGACCTTTCCAATGAAAGCTGATCTCCCTCCCAGCCGTGAAATGCCCACTGCTACATTTGCAGGTGCACCACCAGGGGCTTTTTTAAAAGCTGGTGCATCAGCAAGGGACAAACCAGCAACAGTGGGTACAAAGTCTATCAGCATCTCTCCAAAACAAATCACTAAGGGGAACTCTGAAGGTACCCCATTATCCTCTGCAGATGCAGCTCTCACAAAATCTGTAACACCATATGCAAACCAGAATGAGAGGCAAGCTTTTAGTAATTTTGAACAGGCATTGTGTATGCACTAAAGAACCAGATGGGCATGATGCATGCAGTGAAGAATCATGTTTTACCTTAACAATATAGTGGGCAGACATAATAAATATGCTTACCAGAAGCTAAAAACCTCATTAATCACTCTTGATGCTCAAGACTATCAAACTAGCATCTAGATAAATAATCTGCTTATTTAGTGTCGACTTCCAAACAACTATATCCTTGAAATCTGATCCAAACAACTATAATTTTTTAAACTGATTGTATATCCTTAGAACAACAGATCCTTATCTTTCAGTAACTAGAACAGCTTTAAATGTTTGGTAGGGATACCATGAGATGTTTCAGGACATTTCTTCCAGCTAGCAGAGAGTTTTCTTGAAAAGGTTCTCAATATGCTATAAATACCATCCTTGAAGTTTAGACACATCTCAAATAAATCATGAACAAGGGCTAGGAAGTTGCCTCCACAACTATGCCACAATAACTAGGTGACCTGCCGCAGCCTGACACACACCACACTGCTCCTACCCAACCCACACAATCTGCTCGAAGACGCTTCTATTGTCAAAAACTGAGCCCTTCAATCTGACGATGAGGTTTTAGTAAAAGATAACTTCATACCAAGATGCATTTTGGAAAGCATGAATCAGCTAATTGTAAATGTCACAGCCCAAACTAGGCGTTTCCTGAAAGATCTGCACTGGTTTGCATGAAACTCAATGCACCTGCTTTCTCAGCGAATCCACAAGCATCATGATAGTCAATCATCCAGAACCAGTTGAAAGGTTCACTGCACATGCTGCTTCAAAAATCCCCTGTAAAAGACTGCGAGGCTTAAGAAGTCCACGGTGATCCATGGGAACAGATACACCTATTTTGAGGTTGGGCTTGCTGGAAATAGAAGCTCTCCTGCTAGTTAATGTGGCATGTATCGAACCAAGGCTAAGAAACTAGGCAGTCAAATGTATTTTAAGAAAACGCTTTGGACAGGATCTTGTGTGCTCGAGTACCAGAGGGCTTTCTGTATGTACACTACAGAGTATAATGCAGCATGTTGCTAGACATCTCTACTTTGTCTACTCTTCTAAATGTATCTCGACAGCCTGTACCATTAACCTAAAACAGCCATCAATTCTTAGTGGCAGGAGCAGACGATCTGCACAATCTCTGGCGACACACATTTAGACAGCAAATTTGTGCCCGCTAACAATTGAAATGCAATTATAAGGCATTGTATATGCTGACGGAAAACCACAAATCAAACAATGGGCAGGTGTCCCCTGCTTTCATGAAGTGGAAGGCCTTACTGATTGCTCAGACAATGTCAGAAGTATCACATGGTCAAGATCACGCACTGGTTGATACCAGATCTAAGAAGCAAGCATGATTTTGCTGAAATCAGATTCATCCATAAAGCATGATCTTAATCAAAATGCGGCACTGATGTGGAAACCAGATGTATTACTCAAGCAAGTTATGTAGTCATAACAGTGAGCATGATACACATGCAACATTCATAAAGCACGATCTTAATCAAAATGAAGCTCTGATGTGGAAACCGGTGTTATTACTCAATCGAGTGATTTAATCATAAAAATTGAGCACATTGTTGCTTTTACATTTGAGCATCAAACTGCCCTTCAAGATCCGATTACTTGGTTGATTTTGTTAAGGCAGTATGATTTTTTTTTTTTAAATTTGGGCGGGGGGCCGTCGCGGGGAGATCAAGGACTTCTGTTGATTGTGAAGGATCTTCTGTTAATTAAGATCAAGGACTACTGTTGATCGTGAAGGATCTTCTGTTAATTAAGGCCTAATGGTAAAGGATCTTCGGCTAATTAAGGACTAATGGTGACGGCAACGAGCTAAAAATCAACGGACAGAGGAGGCCGTACAGACGAATACTGAAGGGAGATCACCTTGTTTTCTCGACGAATTATTGATGAGGGCCTGGCCCATTTTCTGTTCGGGGCAATCGTAGCCATGCTTGCGGAAGCTAAGCTTGGAGAAGGATGAGGTGCTCTTGAAGGAGAAGCGGCCACTGGATTTGGTGCCCGAGGACGAATTGGAGGCGGAGAAGCAGGGGACCTGCGCAGAGGAGCTGCTGCTGGTCGGTGAGCTGGAGCTGCACGAGGCGGAGATTTCAGGCGTCATGGCTGTGCCTGTCACCATGTCCATGGCTGCTGATTCGATTTGTTGACACGCACAGAGGCAAAAATTAAGAAGCAAAGAAACAGGAAACTTTCAAGAGGAGGAGGAGGAGGAGAAGGAGGAGGAGGGGACAATTAGAGAGGTCTGGCAGAAGGAATGCAGTGGGCTATGGTTGCGATGGAAGAGAGCGAAGAAATGCGGATCAGAAATCGACATGACAGAGTGGGAACATGGTCATCGCAGCCAGAAAGCGCGCGAGGGGGAGAGAGAGAGAGAGAGAGATCGGTGATGAGAAATTTACGTGAGAGTACTGTGATGTGAAAGTGTGGGGGGCAGGGGGACTATACCGATGAGAATTTGAGAGAGAGAGAATTCGAGTGTGTATTGAGGAGTTGAGAATATTGTGATGAGAGAGAGAGAGAGAGAGAGAGAGGGGGGCTATTCTGATGACAATTTGACAGAGAGAGAGAGAGAGAGAGAGAGAGAGAAAATGGGCAAATCTCATGAGAATTTGAGAGAGAGAGAGGGCTATTCCAATGACAATTTGTGAGAGAGGGGGGGGCTATTCAGATGAGAGAGAGAAGAATGGGCTATTCTCATGCGAGAGAGAGAGAGAGAGAGAGAGAGAGGAACAACGAGTGTTGGTAGAGATTGGATCGAGTGACAAAACCAAGACAAGATTTACTGAACCAACGCTAATTGACACGCCAACCCCCCCCCCGCCCGGGGCCCCTTCTCTCTTTCCACGCACCCCCGCCTCCCAGGCTCCCAGTCAAAGCCCAATTATCCACTTTTTTCCTCGTCCACCATCTGGCATTGCACAAAAGAATACATCCTAATTGATCATTCCCGTGTTTATCACACATATTCTAATTGTGTCATGCCTGGTTGCCACCCTTCTCACACGTGTTTCACGTGAAAGGTCTATTGGTTCCATTACCATCTACCAAGGACCTGTTCCCACCAAGCCTTGTTTTGCAATCGCGACAGGGAACTCGTCGTCGAATTCACACACATCCCCATAGCTCTTGCGCTTGCTCCTGGTCTACAATCCCATTACCCCAACAAGCAACAGACACAAAGTGGAATAAGGCCAACAACAACTTTCATTGGATGATTAGAAGTGCCAATTCTCTAACTTATGGCACGTGGGTGCCTCATCAAAGGCAACTTCTTTCTTTTTCTCTTTTCCTGAATCTCAAATAACTTCATTTCTGATCAACAAAGCTACTTTCAGAAAACCATCCTTTAGTGTATTTTTTCCCAACAAGATTTCTAAAAAACTAGTTTAAATTAAAGTTTGTCTCAATGAAAGTTGGCTATTTTTGTCCTAAAGCCAACTATTTACCTCCCAAAGTTGGCTAGGGTTTAGTATCTTCCTTTTTTCCATTAGGTGGGAAAAAAGTTTCTCGTGAGCATTGAGCAAAGCTGGAGGCCAATTAATCGCCAATTCCAAGTCATCTCTTAAGCACATTGCCTTAAATCCTCTTTGGGGAGTTAAACTAGTTTCATGGCCTTAAATCCTTTTTGGGGTGTCAAACTAGTTTCATCCCTAGTGTACCACCCCACCAAGCTTTTTCCCCCAATTGACCAATATAAGGACCAATTTCAAAAGTAGCGATTCTGATATACAAAATGACCTTTCTATAACTAGAAAACATAGAAATTACAGACTTATTTTGAGTTCATGGTAAAGTTATAACCCATGTGTCACAATTCCAATCAACAAAAATACACGAAAATTTTGTCTTTTTTGAGCACTTGCTTCCTATAAAAGGGTTTCGTGTCATTTGTTTCCAAATGCAAATACCCTATCAAGCACAACTAAAGTGCTTCACAATCGATGGAGGGAAAAATGGTTGTAAGCTAATTGTTTGCCACACCAATTTACTGAAGTAATCCTCAACTTACATAGATGCCTTTAGTGTTGTTTTCCATGGGGATATGTGCACAAAGAAACTATAGTACCTTAGTACATTTCAAATGTCCTTAGAACTCAATTAAACATATGATGTCATTGCACAAGCTTTTGTCTGGAGGAGATGCATTATCATCCAAAAGGGCTCTTCACTTGTTGAATGTTTGATTATAAGCAAGTGCTTGTGACATCTTTATTATCAACATGTCAAATCATCATACCTCTTTTTACAATGATTTATGATGGCTATCTTGTTTACTCCTAAAGCCAAGGATTGCTTTAGTTCTACTTAAGAACTATGTCCTTGCAGAGGAGGTGCAATGTTGTTACATTAAAAGCATCTAGAGGCATTCAAAGACCTTAATCGTAATGGCCTTTACTCTTCAAAACTTGCTTTGTTTTCTCCCTTTTTTAAATCCCTAATCATTGATACAATCTTAGGAATATTTAGCAACTCAACAAAGTTCACATGAGAGGAAACTCTAACCTCTACCAATGCTACTTCACATGTTTATTTTGTTGACTTACACACTTCTAGCCTACCTACCCTTTTTTATACACACTACCTTGATATAGTAGCTCAATGACACATGGATTGTTTAAAAACAACCAATATGTGCATCTATAACCTTACAAGTTCTTGTGAGTTCTCGAGCCAATGACATCTGTATTCAAAAGAGCTAGCTCAAATTCCATGCCTTGCAACATGGAACAAGTGAGGAAATATTAAAATATTTATATTGGATTGATGAGCTAGAAGTAATAACTCAAAATAGTTAGTTAGTTGAAAAATAACTTAGAATGTATGCCACTATATAGTATATTTGCATATGAAAGGTGAAATGTGGATGTGTATGACATTTTTACACTTCATCAACTTGCTTACATGTTGAGAAGCATGTCATAACACTCATGTCCCTTATTAGAAATAAAATCCTGAAATAAACATGATACTAATTTGTTCTAAACTTGTGGGACCAATTAGTAAAACATATGGTTGCAATGATGGTTGTAAATTTACTAGAACTCTAATAGTTCTAAAATGTCCATGATCAAATATCTTATTGATGTAGCAAGTAACTCACATGTGACAAGTCCTTATAATAAATGATAAGCCTTTTCTTTTCAATTTGCATGGTTTGTGCTTGCAAGCTTCATATATCTTTCCTTTGAGTAAGATGTGTGAGTAGCTTCAAACTATGAGTTTAACAATGATTTTAATAAAAGTGAAAGAACAAGTCTACTTACACCATGTTAGGAGTGGAAAAGCCATCTTAGAATATGGACTATAAGACTTTGTTGTAGCAAGTGAGTAGTATTTTGGATGACTTAGAAATTAAAGCCGAATCACATGGAAATGAGAAAAAAATTACATTTGTGGAAGGACTTGCTCAATTAATTAATTGGAAACAACAGCCAATGAGTCTTCAATTAGATTTTTTATGATACTAAAACCATTAAAGAAATAAAAAATGTGCAGGTTTGAGCCCATCCTTTCCCAGCGGCATGGAATTTTACACAGTTAGATTTTATTCAAGGTTTAAATCAATGCAAAGTTGTGGATCTTTTGACTTCATACCATTGAGGGCATTAACAACATGCCTTTCCACCACAATCTTGCAAGTGGGAATAAAGAGCATTGACTTTATTAATTGAGAAAACTTTGGCTTGTACAAAATCTTTTCCAATACATTGTGAAGATGACTCTTAACAAAGCAAAAATAGGCAACTCAAGCAACTTAGAAGCTACCTTGAAGACATTAGGCTTCTTCCCAATATGCTTAAGGAGCTTCAAGATTTCATATGCACTTTTTGTCATGCAATCTATAATGGATTATAAGGTGCCCATATAAATGTTGGACATCTTTTTTTTAAAGACCCAAATTTGTGTAAGCACCACATCCCTATCTATATTCCATAACTTTTTGCAACTTTTATCACCAAAAAGATCAAACAACACATTAATTATAATAATGAAGACCGAATTATCTTCCACATTTCCATATCGTGCTTAAAGAGCTCTCATTTCCTTGTGCTCCCAAAATACGCAACAAATTTGAATATTTAACTCTCTTGCAAAAAAGTCAAAAGGCAGGCTTTTTTGAACCTCTTGGTTATACCTTTGGCGATGAGTTCATTCATAATAATTCTCCATAAAAAGGTGTTCACCTTGTTTGATGTGGTAGATCTCCAAGCTCTTAAAGCTCCAAAGTTCCAAGTTGTCACCTTCCAAAAATGAAATTTGTTCTTGCACTGGTTCCAAGCTTTAACAAGCCATTCATGGTCCACCTTTGCAAGATCTTCACTCTTTGAATGCCTATTCTAGCCCAATTGGTCCAAAACCTACTACAAAGCTCTCTATACATCACTCCTCCTTTTTATCCATTAGAAATCTCACCCGCACTATCCAAATGCCAAACTTGCTCTTCAAAGGTTTAGAAAATAATCCTTAACCACTTAGAATGCTGTTAAAAAATACATCATCATATAGACTATACTATCTAGATCTCCTCTTCCATCCTCTATTTCCAACTACCACAACTTAAGATAAACAACTAAGTGTCCACTAAAGCATGAGCTGGATCAATGTTTTCACCTTTGATTTTGAAACCTCTACATAAAGAGTTTGTCCCAAATGGATCCATCTTGGACATCAAAAGATAATCTAGCATGAGAAATATGAGATCTTAATATAACTATTTATAATTCTTTTGAACCAAGAAAAATGTAATCTTTTAGCTTTATTTTACAACATCTTAATTGCTAGAGCACCCCTTTTATTAGAAACAATCGCTTGATACCATGATATAGAATGCCATAGGCTACTTGGTCCAAAATTCATTGTCTAAACAATTCTTAGTATTTTATAGCATCATTTTTAAAAGGAAATATCTAGGTTGGAAAGACCAAATAATGTGTAAGAATACTTGCGTTTCCTTGCAAACTGAGGCATTGTTGTCTGCTTCCAAATCTTCTTGCTACACTTCCCATGAATCCAACTAAAATGATATACTAGCACCAACCATAGAGGACCACCTAATACATAAAAATATTGCGAACACCATTATTTTGAAACCACATTTAGCAATCCAATCAAATTGTTGATCCTAGTTAAACAATATCAATTGGGTCTATCCATTATACAATGATGCTAAGTACAATTCCAAATTAGTCAAAAATTAGCTATGGGCTTAAGATGAATCAAGCAATTCATTTCAAAATAAACATTAGTCTAATAGACTTTGCAAACATCTAAGTGCATAATTTTAAATCATTAGGAAGGGTGATACCCTCAATGATGCAAGCTTGCTACATTTTCTTTCCATTAGTTTTTGGAAAGGTTCAATGAGAAGAGCAAATAATGGAGTACATGTGTACCCTTGATTGATTAATCTCCTTCAGTAATAAATTGATATATTACGAAAAATTTCTTTTTAAAAGGGCAAAGAACCATCCTAAGTCAAAATCTTTCAACATTCTTTGGATGAACCATCAACTTTCTCTACATCTTGATTACCTCCACTTCAAAGAGCATGCCCCATCACCATCATAAAGTTAAAATTGCCATCATGAGTCTTCTTAATATTTACATAATAATATTGAGGATGATGGAACTTGGTCAAAAGAAGTTATAGGCTAAAGTCTTGGCCATCACTATGTAGGATAAAGTCCTTGCCATAAATATGAATGAGATATTTATCATTGTCATTGGTCACCAGTTCTACTTTCTAATAAATCTAGATACTTTTTATAATGATGCCCTCATTTCATCATGATTGATTTGCATTGTGCATGTGCTTATGGAATGATTGTTTAACTTGAAAAATAATCATCACATGCATTTCTAAAGGGCATGTAAGAACTCCATAAGAAAGCATATGACTCAAGGATTCTCTTTTATTTGTTTTTTTAAGACAAAACTAATGCTCATTACTTTTTTAAAAGGCATATTGAGGACCTATCCACCATCATAGCAATTTATAAGGAAGCTAAGCCTCTACTATTTGCAAAAACTCTCCAAGATTTTTCTTCTAGCTGAAACCACAAGTAGGATTTGAGCCAAAATAACTAACTTATTTGCCTTTGAAGATTCATGACATCCTTATCAAAATTGTGTCTTAACATCATTATATTTAGTTGATACAAGAAGTTGTAGCATCATTTGTACACATTTCACAAATCTTCCATGGATCAAGATTATTGTTACGTCTTCTTTCTTTCAATGTTGGGGCAAAGGTCATTGTTGCTAGCTAACCATCTCACCCACTAACCCCAAATATATATACACACATACATTCTTTACGTATTGATTGATAAGGTAATAAGGTTTTGCTCACAAGAGAGCTATAATTGGAACTATCACTCTCTCTCTCTCTCTCTCTCTCTCTCTCTCTCTCTCTCTCTCTCTCTCTCTCTCTCTCTCTCTCTCTCTCTCTCTCTCTCTCTCTCTCCAAACTTCATTATCATTGCAGTTCCATCAATTGGTACTAGAGTGAATGGGAATCCCTAGCTAGTGTTGCCAGCAAAATCTTCACAATCTTTATTTTGGACCTATAAGTGCTGCATAGGCTATTTCATATTTTTTGCACTTTTGTATAGATTTAGAACATGCAAAATAAGGCATGGATTGCATTGTTCACTAATATAGACATTGTACACATGGTATAAGATGTCGGTAACCATTGACAAGCAGTTTTACAAATAAGAAGTTTTAGGTTGTAGGTTGTTTGACATGGATTATAGTTTATTTTACCATTTTGAAAGTTTCATGGCCTGCTATTTATGTAGTAACTGGTATCAAAGTAGAGACTTTGATGCATATGCTGTAGCAATTCTTGGAATGCATATATTTTCATATTTGCAACATCTTATCCATGCATATTTACTCATGAATGAGCAATATCATTGTTCTTTGATGTACTACAATGGTTTTAGGGAGATCAGTCTACTGATGTACTTTTGAATCGTTGAATAGTGTTATTTTGTTATATATTTGAGAAAATATTGATGGAATAGTACAATGTTTTGACTACACATAGCGATTCTCATTTCGTTTGGGTAGTGATATATGTACTATTGCTGAGCACTAATTCATTTTGTATCTTCCCTCACTTCTATTTATATTGAGCAAGTCTTTTGTAGAAATTCTACTAGTTTAATGGTGCAGTTTGTTGATTTTCTAGTTACTTCATAGTTAGTTACTCGTTTCACAAATGACTTCATTGTCTAATGGACAATGAATTGTATAACATTAAGAAGCTTGATGGTACTAACTTCAATTTGTGGAAGGAGCAAATCCGAGATGTCTCGATTCAAAGAAGTAGTTAAGGCCCATAAGATGCATAAATGCAAATCCAATAGACATGTTTTAAGAGGATTTGCTAGAGATTGATGCATTGGACAAATCCATTATTAGGTTGTACTTGGGAAGAATCTGTGTATTTTATAGTTGTGGATGAGACTATTGCACATGACTTGTGGAAGAAGTTATATGACACTAAGGAGAAGGAAATTATCTATAATAAGGTGTATCTCATGAAAACATATTTGAGTTATAGATGAAGGAGGGGAATACTATCACCTCCCACCTTAATGAATTCAATATCATTTTCAGTTAGATACATGCTCAAAAGTTGAAGTTTGAAGATGAGATTAAGGATATCTCTTTGTTGTCCTCCTTGCCTACATCATTGAACACATTTAGGATAGTCATCAGTATTTTAGATGTAGATGGTGGGATATAGTTGAATAATGTTGTGGGTAGTTTACAATACAAAGGTAAGAACTGGGCCTAGGCCCATGGGTGGTGACATGACGATTCTAGGTCTAGGAAAGACATTGAATGCTTCCATTGTGGTAAAACAAGTCATATTAAGAAGGGTTGTTATAAATAGAAGTGAAAGCCAAAAAAAAAAAAAAGAACATGAAAAATAATGATAAAGATAGGAAAGAACATAAAGGAAAGGTGGAGATTGAAGAAATGAACACGATGACTATGTATAGTGATAATGGTGAAGTGCTCTTTACTTCTACTCTTCTTACAATAATAGATCAATAGTTGATGCAATATTAGATACTTGTTCTGGTGCATCTTTTCATGTGACTCCTCATAAGGATTGGTTTTCTTCATATGATAACAACAAGTGTGGATTATCCCATCTTGGTAATAATTATGTACGTAGCATAGTTGGTGCAAGTGAGTGCAATTTGCTTTTTAGAATATGAATTTCTTTAGCCTTTTAAATGCACACGAAGTGCCCAAGCTTAGTAAGAGCTTGATATTTTTTAGTTAACTCGATGACTTGGGATACTTTACTACTTTTGGGAATCAATCATGGAAAGTTTGCAAGGGATCATTTGTTGTTGATAAAGGAGTCAATATGGCACTTTGTATTTCCTTTATGTATCTTCTATTAAAAATCATGTAATTACAATAATCAAGTAGCCAAATGTATCTTTGTGGCATCATTGGTTGAGATATATATCTAAAAAATGAATGAAAATTCTATCTCATTCAGGTTACTTATCTTCTCTTGATTTTTCTAATCTTTTTATTTGTGAGAATTATATCTATGGAAAGCATACATATTCGACCCATAAGAAAAACTAAAATAGAAAAATAAGTGAGTTACTTAACTTAGTACGTAGCAATATATATGGACATATGCCTACAAAGGACATAGGGGGAGTATCCTACATTATCACATTCATTAACTATGCGAATAGGAAAATGTGGGCTTTCACTATTGGTACAAAAGATGAGGCTTTGTCTTGTTTTCAAAAATTTCTAGTGTTTTGCAAAAAATCAATCTAGCAAGAGACTTAAGTGTTTTAGAACTAATAATGGTGGAGAATATGTAACTCCTGAGTTTAGAATTTTTAATGAAGCATGTGGGATAAAAGGAGCTCAATGCACTTGGTAATCCTAACCAAAATGATGTTGGAGAGCATATATATATGATGATAAATGAAAGTATGTTGAGTATGCTATCCAATTTGGTCTCACTCAAATATTTTGGGATGAGGCTATGGAAATTGTTGTACATTTGATAAGCAAGTTGCTTTACTACTTTGGATGGTGTCATTCCTAGATAAGCATAGTTTTAGCAAGAAGCCCTCTTAAGATCACTTGAGAGCATTTGGATGTGAAGGTTATGTGCATGTGCCAAAGGAAAGGTGTAGTAAGTTAGAGCCAATATCCATTAAATGTGGTTATGGACAGAGTGGCAAGATAGTTATCACCTTTAGGATCTAGAAAGTAGAAAGATTATCTATAATAATGACATGATCTTCAATGAGAAGGAGACGCATAAGCAACCTCTTAAGGAAGTGGAAACAAAAAATGTTACTTTCCAGGATGTAGTGCCACCTATTATTTTGCCACATAGGGCAAGTGTTACTACATCATTTGTAGAAAGTGGCACAAGTGATGCTCTTGCTAGTAAAAAGGGAAGCAAGGAGATCTATTGAACAATAGGTTGAGAGACCATGGTGCCATATGAATAAAAAGTGGAGGCTGAAATTTACACTCCAAGTCAACCCATTGTGTTATGCAATTCTACTTGTATCTCTCCTTCTTGTAAGAGATTTTAGCCTAGGGTTGACTATGTGGTATTGAGAGATTGTGGAGAGCCATCTTGCTATAAAAAGGCCATAACTCGGGATGACAAGCTTAAGTGGGAACTAGCTATGTAGTCAAAAATGGACTCTATTATGAAGATTTAGACTTGGGATTTAGTTCCTTTGCCAAAGGGCAATAATGTTTTACCTTGTAGGTGGATTTATGAATTGAAGGTTGCAACAGCAACTGTTGTTGATAATGTTAAGCCAAAGTACAAGGCATGTTTGGTAGCCAAAGGCTTCAAGTAGGAGAAAAATGTGGGCTTTGATAAGATCTTTTCACAAGTGGTAAAATAACTATCTTCGTAGTGTACTTGGCTCGATTACTAAAGAAGATATGGACCTTATGCAATTGGATATAAAGATGACATGCTTACATGGTGACCTTCGAGATGAGATCTACATGCAAGCGCTAGAGGGTTTTGTGGAAAGTAGCAAAGAAAAGTTTGTCTCCAAGCTATAGAAGAGTCTTTATGGCTTGAAGTAGGCCCCATGACAATGGTGTGATAAGTTTGATGCCTTTATGTAGTCTCATGGATACAAAAGGAGTGAGTCTAGTGATTGTTGTATAAACTAGAAAAGCTAAAGATAGCAACTTGATAGTATCAATATTATCTATGGATGATATGTTGATTGTTGGGACAAACTGGTACGAGATCGATGCCCTAAAGAAAAGGTTAATGGAAACCTTTGAGATCTATGTTTTGGAACATGTCAATCACATTCTTGGTAGTAGCATAATGAGGGATAGAGCAAAGTTATTGCTTTATTTGTCCCAAAATAATTATGTAAGTGTTGCAATGTTTTAATATGGAAGGGGGGAAGGCAATAAGCAATCCATTGTCTCCATACATGAAACTTAGTGTTGATGATTCCTCCAGACATGAAACTTAGTGCTGCATGTTGCATGGAATTGATGGGCATTGGGTGACAATACCTTATATGTATTACCTCACATATTATTTTCTTCTTTTGTCTCCCTTAAAGGCACATTGGCCTTTGAGTGGGAGGTTTTTGGGGTAAAGACCAATGTGACTATTTGTCCATCTCACTCACTAACCCTAATTATAAATGTACACACTCATTCTTTATGTGTTGAGTGATAACCCAATAAGGTGCTATTCACAAGAGAGCTATTGGAGGCACCACAAGCATATAATCTATCTATCTATCTGTGTGTGTGTGTGTGTGTGTGTGTGTGTGTGTGTGTGTGTGTGTGTGTGTGTGTGTGTGTGTGTGTGTGTGTGTGTGTGTGTGTGTGTGTGTGTGTGTGTGTGTGTGTGTGTGTGTGTGTGTGTGTGTGTGTGTGTGTGTGTGTGTGTGTGTGTGTGTGTGTGTGTGTGTGTGTGTGTGTGCGTGTGCGCGCGCGCGTGCAATCTCCATTCCTTATAGTTCCATCATTCAAACTTATGAATATTTGTAGCCTCCTTTAAGAAGGAGACATTGTATTTACATGGAAACAATTCATCTTTAGACCTCAAGACATGTTATCCAATTCTTGCATACATATAAGAACGTCTTCATACAGAGTGTAGAGGAGAGAGAAAGACTAGAAAAGGAGAGGGAAAGACATGAAAGAAGGAAGAAGACAAGCATGAAAGTTGGAGGAGAGATGAAAGAAAATGACTTGTAATATATTCAATTGGTTGAAATTAAGAGGTCCTTACACTTTTTATACCTACCCCTGCTTCCCATCCTTTACATTTCATCCCCATGTAAAAGAAGTTTTTATCCTTAAAACAATTTGGGACCTATTGCAAGGGCTAAATGTAAGGAAGCTCAAAGTACTACTTTGTTACAATGGAAAATCAAGTATACCATGCATACATACAAGTAGGATGATAGAACTGAGAACTTAGCCACTACAGCTTCATGAAAGGCACATGCAGATAATGGACAACATAGTGCCTTCTACATGACCATGTTGTAGTAAATCTGACATAATTTTATGTAGAAAAATCTGATCAAGGCATGCTACACATCAAAATGGAGCTCTTTGCAATTGATTTTAGCCCCAACATATGCATATCAATCATCATAACCATGATCAAGATACTCACTATCATATGCATTTAATGGCTATTGTAAACCTTGGTTAAGTGTAAGCCGATGCTCAACAAGATTGTCATGAGGTTGCTCCAAGACTTCAAAACCTTTAGCATAACCATCTACATTTGTGATTGAGTGCCTCATATGATTCTGCAACTAATATATCATCAGCTTGTACATCTTGCTCTTCATTTTCCCCTTCTTATACATCTTCTTGGTCATGGTCTTGCTTAGCTTCATTATGACATGGTATTGAGTATACATGTTGTCCACCCCCTTGGGTCAAGTGTTGCTGGCCAAAATCTCTCAGTATGACTACACAATACCTAGAATATCTCTATTATCAGATCCTCAACAAAGGGATCAAACCTCTACTCTATTTGTAGCAGTTTCCATAGCTTAGTACAATGCCCTCTGTAGCAAAATTCTTATAGCCAACATGATCTATAATTCCTCCCTAAAAGACATCAAGGATGGTTTGAGTAGTAATAAATTGAGCATCTCTAGAGTTAGTTTCTAGCAAGGCAAGTAACGTGTTGAGATGTGGATCTCTACATGAGCTGTTATCCACTACGTGCCTTGATGATGTAGCATGATATTTTTCACTGGCGTGCAGTTAGGTGACCGACATGAGGATACGCCACTGATTCTACAACTGGACTATACCTAGGTAGTCCATCCTTGGTTATGGCACATTTATTGTGCCACCCTCTTCTTTCCTAGATGGCAAGTTTACACTTAGTGACCATGTGCACATATGTTGTGGTACTTTCATGTTAATCTTTTATCATGTTTTAGACTTAGTTCTTTTATGTGGAAGAAGAAGAAAGAAGACACAAGAAGATTTTAGACTTATCTCTCTATGTTCTCAAGTCTCCATTGCTGTTTTGTGTGTGTGTGTGTGTGTGTGTGCACACGTGCACGCTCTTGAGTGCTTCACCTCTATCCCCTCTTATATATTTTCATGACAGAGGTATACATCCCCCAAGTAGTACCTTCACTCTCCACTCATCTTCCTGACATAATGCCCTGAATATACATATAACATTAATTTTAGTAGCCATTGTTCCCGACCTGGCTAATGCTACAAGTAAAGGTATAGCTTAAGTGTGTTAACACCAATGCCAGTCTTGGCTTCCATTCTAGTCCTTGCAAGCTCAAGAATATGCCTAGTAATAAATTCCTTCTCATTGGGAGTTAAACATTTTCCCTTAATTTCTTAGTGCTTTGAATAAAATTTGTAGCAAATTTGTCTAGATCATCTGGATATTGTGTCATACTTTGAAACATAAATTCACGAGTCATGAAACATAAGAACTATGTGCTTCATAGCTATCTTGCTGTTGAAAACTTGGCCATAACCAGCTTTACCCATCTTCAGATATAATCTCAAGTCCTAGGCAATGCCTCAAAGATTGATAGGCCATTGGCTATCTTCCATGTTGGTTCAAATTGATGAGCTGGCATACTATTGAGCTAAAAGTTTCTTGGTGAAGCTAATGAAGTGGTTCTTAGGAGCACTTTACAAGTAGATTCTAGGCTTGCAACATTTTCCCACCAGTATTGTAAGGGACATATCACTCGAAGTAATCAATAGCAAGCCTTGTCACAATAGGCACTACATCAAGCATTTGAGTAGGCAATTGATGCTTAATCAAGTTGTTACTGTTGTTGTTATTTCAGTTGCTTGTGATGACACTGCTCACAAAGTTTCCAAGTCCCAACAAATCATAAGATGGAGAATGTATTGTCACTTAAAACACCATACAGATGCAAGAGCTATCCAAAACTTCTCTACTCATGTACAAACATCACAAATTATGCAAGAACATAGACCTCATGGCTTTCTTTGCAACAAGCTATCTCAACACAAAGTAAAGTCTTCAATTGACAATCTAGTTGTTGCCTCTCAACCTTTACTAATTAGACCACAAATATTCACCTCCAAGGCCTATGAATTGAGAAGGTTTTTCGTTGTCAGAACTTTGTGAGAGCATACTTCCTCTTCATTGAAGTTTGATACTCCCACCCCTCTTGTGAATTCCACATCATAAGCATATGTGGGTCCATGGCTAAGATGTTTAATGGACCTAATGGATAGTGATGGTCCCTAAATTCTGGAGTAAGTGTTTTTTTGCAAGGACCCTCTCGGTAAGGCTCAGCCCATAACTCTTGTAATGCTAGACTACAAGATCCATGCCAACAATAATTCTTTGTACAACACTGTAAGAAGTTGGGAATAGTTAAAAATGTTGATAATATGCCATGTCACACTGACATTGGTATATAAGGAGATAAGTTGTAATTTTTCATATCTTTTGACAAATCAATACATTTACAATCTTTCTCTCTCTTCTTGCTCTCAGTTTCCATGGCTTCTTCATCTTTCCTATCTTTCTCTCTCTAAATCTAGTCTTTCTCTCTCCTCGTCACTCTTATTCTCTCTCTCCCTACAGTATTTCTCTCTCCTCTGCAATCTTTCTCTCTCCTCTTTCTCTCTCCCTGGTTCTCTCTCTGACAAACACACCACCCTATTTTGGCATCTATGTCTATGGCCTTGTGTTTAATGATCTTTTGGCCAAAGGGGACCTAGAGGCATCAGAGAAGCACAACATGAAGAAGGCTAAGCTTTTATATGAAAAGCTTATGTTGTAATGGAGGAATTTCAAAAACTTTCATTGATTGTTGAAGTGTTAAATACTCCTCAATTTGCAACACTAGGTGACAAGATCGTATTCCACCTTTTGGATCATGCCAACAAAGCAATCACAATTGGAGAATAGGTTTGTTCATACTGATGTGGAGTTTGGCAACGTACAAGTTCCTCCATTTGGATAGGCATCTTTTCCCTATGCCTTCACGATTAGCAAGCATGAATTAGCATAAGATCTTTAGAGGAAGTAGGAGGAAAGATGTTCTCGAGAACCATCACTCATGAAGATTTTGAGCATCTAAATAGAGAATGTTTCTAGAAATCTAAAGCCACTTGAAACTGTGTCCATACCCCATTTTTTGAATAATGCTACACATAAAAACTTATATAGGTTTCATGTTCATGTAACCCAATTTCACCCTCCCTTTGCTTGTGGTATAGTTGGATTTCCCTAAATAATATCATAGCTCATCCTCTGAGACAACATAAGGTATATCTATATTATTTCCTAATATCAAGAAGGGCATAGTCAACAGAGAATTATCTAACAGTAATGCATCTAGCTCCTTCTTTGTTTTAGTAGATATTTCTTTGTCAGTGTTCAACATGCACAATAAGGAAGTCCTTGTTATTTTTTTGTTTCTAGTTTGATTATGAATTCCAATATGCTTTCAAGCTGGAAAGGCTATGCTTCAATTGCTAGAAGGCTATAGAATGAATTATAGCAATATTGCTCTGTAATTAGCTCTCATTGCATGGTTTGCTTCTACCACTGTGCTTTAATTGTTGGAGGATTCTAACAACAAGTGCATTGATAAGTTGAAGCTAAATGCATGATCTTTCTTCACACGATAGTCTCGGCTACTTATGTTGTACATATCTAATGCTTCCCTCTCAAAGTAGGAAACTACATGATTGTTGCAAATGAAAAGCTAGCACATAAGCTAGCTATGCTATTGAAGATGTAGGCCAAATTTGAGAAGATCAAGCCAATATGGATTGCTTGATCTTGTTGTAGCTAAAACAAAGATTATCTATAGGTGCCTCTTCACAAGTTTTTCAAGGCCAAACTATGCAAGCTATATCAATAGTATTGCCTCTATTATATTCATTAACAAATCATTCCTGTACAAAGATCCTTTTTGAAACTCAATGTAAAGAGCTACCATCGCCCTCTAGTTTTAATACAAGCTGTAATGCTTGTGATAAGGCTCCCTTTTGATATGCATAATCTTGTTTATGAAGCTTCCAAATGTAAGGGCAAGGCATTGAAGCTCAATAGCTTAGTGGAATGATTGATATGTGTAGTTCTCTTGTTGTTTACAAGTCTTCAGATGTGTGCAAACTACACCAATTGATTACATGGCAAAAATGGCCTACCATGGCACTACTCCTCTTCAAATAGATTTCTCCATGCATCTTTGCTTGAAAGCTTGAGAAAGTTAGGAAAAGAGACTATTCTTCAAAAACCAACAAGACTTTTATGTGTCTCTAACCCTTGTAGCCCTACCTTTGACCAAGTACCTCCAAAATTTGCATGAAATTTGATGACAATTAGCTATTTTGGCCATACACAGCCATATATGTTCCTTCTTACTTCAAATATCTCCAAACTTGTCTTCTTCCAATTGTAGGTGTCCTACAAGTCACTACTAGTCACAATATTGTCTTGTACCTGCAATACTTGTTTGAAATTATTAAAAACCTATGGATTTGATACCACTTTTCATGAAGGGACCTATGAGGAGAGAGAAAGAGGAGAGAAAAGACTACTAGAAAGAGAGAAGAAGAGTGTAGAGGAGAGAGAAATTCTAGATGAGGAGAGAGAGATACTTGAAATGGAGAGAGAAAGATAGGAAAGAAGGAAGAAGATGGCCACGAAAGCTAGAGGAGAGAGAGAAGCAAGAAAATGACTTGTACTACATTCAATTGGTTAAAATTAATTGGTCCTTACACTTTTGGTACATGCCCCTACTTCCCATTCTTTATAAAAAGGGTGAAGTGTGTGATGAATATCAAACCCAAAATACTAGTTAAACTTTCTACAATGTTTAATTACCCTAAATAGTTTCCTAACCATTAAACAAATAGACATATGAAAGCTTGCATTCTATCCCATTATGTCTAGAGTTAGATTTTCTTTTGTCTTTTACGAAACAATATAACAATACGCGATTAGACACAACCTCATTGTAATAGTGATCTATGCAAAATGCTTTGCACATAGTACTGTTATAGATAAGTTGCATTTAACAAAACCTTGTTACACTTTACACAAAGTACTAGTACAATGAGATGCATTTAATAGTGCATTTTTACATAGTTTCACAAAAGACAAAACTCTTAAGTCTAGAAATAAAGGGGTAAGAGGTAGGATTTTGTAGATCTATTCAATTGTTGGTTAGGGAACTTTTTAGCTCTACACAAAGTACTACTATAGTAGTCCAACTTAAATCTAAAACTTAATAAAAATTTAAGACAACATTAATATATAAAAACACAATGTTTTTATTTTCTTTAAAAATGAGGAAAGAAACATACCTTTTTACATAAGCTTTCTTGTATCTTCTTTTGAATTTCTTGTTGCTTCTTCTATTCAAGAGCTAAAGAAGAAGAAGAAGAAGAAATAGAAGAGAAGAAAAAAAAAGCAACCTTTTTTTGTGTGGATAATAAGGGAGTGTGATGGTTCAAGTTTGATAGTGAGCACATTTGCGTAGAATAAAATGTGCTCTCTCCATGACAACTCTCACATATGAGCTCTTGAGTCTCATCTAATGTAGTGTGTTACAATGAGATTTTATTAGCACACTAAAAATTGTAGATGAGATGCTATTTACTTGCATATATAAATGGTGTTTTAGACATAGTTGTAAGTGTGTGTTTGTTGACCATATCTACACATTGTAGTGTAAGAGGTCAAAGCTTGCTCTAGTACAAAGTATTGAATTTACAGTTGTAGGAAGCATACACACAAATTTGAGAAGAAGATAACTTTAGATTGTAGTGCAAGAGGCTGAAGCTTGCTCTAATAGAGAATATTGGATTTACAGTTGTAGGAACGACACACAAAATTTGAGAAGAAGAAGCTAGAGAACACATAACACAAAGTGCATTAAGTAATATCAATGTAGAAGATGTTCTAAGAGTTAGTTTACCCTAGAGTGAAAATAGTGAGAATATTTCGATAGAATTTTGTATTTTGGTGAAAATATGGCCTCCAAACTCAAAAAATGGACAGAATTTCAAGGTAAAAAATGTTAAATATCATCAAATATCACAATCACTAATGTTTAATAGATGCAATTTGTTGAGACAACAAGCTCAACACATGTGGACATTGATGATGGACCACTTGATTAGATGTGTTTGCATGTCTACACTTAGCACATCAGTGGTCATTACGATCCTCACATGTCCACTAACTTATCATTTATCATATTTGGTTTGTTATACCTACTCTACCATAGCTTTCCCTCTCTGTAGTATTTTTTTGGGTCCTTCATATTACTAAAGAATGTTTCCTTGCGCTCGATGATTAATCGGACAACCTGGTTGCTTACTTCCTTGCTGTGGAGAGAACCAACAAGTACTAGCTAAGTGGCCAGACTTTCCACATATGTCACATTTAACATTTGGACAATTCCTAGGGAAATGTTGGCCACCACACCACTTATAGGTGAATCTTGAGGAGCCACTCTCTTCAGGGCGTTGACTCTGTATCAAAGTTTGCTACTTCTTAAGGAAATTGACATCAACAGCTATTTGCATATATTGTTTGGACATTCGAGGCACTTGACTCATAGCAATGATCATCTACTTGTCATTCCATTGGTCTCCTTACTTGATTGGAAATTGGTTGTTCATTTCCAGGAACAATAGTAGGATTTATTTTTTGGCTTTCAACATTTGGTTAAGCCATCTGACTAGCCATAGGCATGGTCACATTGCAGGAGTTCGCAACATGGGTACATTTTAAATCACGCTTCCTCTCCCATTAGGAGGGCTCATGAGTATCCCTTCACTGCCATTCGTCAATGCTAATGGATTTCCAAACCCTAAAATCAGATTCCAATTTTCCCTAGAGGTATAAACCACTTGTAATTGTGATTCTACCTCCTCTAATCTTGTAATATTTGTATCAATGTCAGCAAGAGCAACATTGCTAAATTGCACTTGAATGTTAAAGTCTAACCCATTCAAAAAGTATTACAACTGAGTAGTAGCTGGAATGGGAGCAGAATACTTCCTTTAATTTCTTTGCATACTCACATGAACATTCTTGTGAGGTTCTTGACATGTTACATTGAGGACGCGTAGCCAATACTAACCTCCCCTTTGAGGGGAAAACTCTCTTCGAAAGGCTGCAGAGAAGAAGTCAATCATAGTTATGGTTCCAACTTCTAGGCTATGATACCATACTGCAACTCGTCCTTTCAAAGTCATACTAAAGAACATCATCAAGTGTCATTTATCTTGAATTCGACAATTAAACATTAACTTTTGAAATTCATTGATATGAAGCTTTGCATCTTGCTTTGCTAACCCATTAAAAATGGGAAGAGGAAACCCTAAGGCTGGCAATTCCGACGTCCCTGATGGGATTGCAATGGGTTGCACCATGGTGACAACCAGATTCGTTAAAGGAGTTTAAGTGATCGGAACTATTACTCCACTCGAAGTAGATTGACTGACTGGAAGGGGGAAAGTACTAGAACTTCCTCCTCCTAACACACTATGTGTAGGGTTAGGGTTGCTAAGACCCCACCCTTGTAGGGATATTGGACCACTCCTTTGTGGAGAATATATTCTAATAATTTCGGCATGCTGTCTAGCCCGTTTAGCTCTTTCTTGCTTTTGAAGTTTGGTTCGACAATCTTTTGAATCAATCTCACTACCTTTTGGCATACACTAGCAAATTGGTCCCTACTATTGACCAAGATTCAGAAACCACAACTTATTAGTAGCTCCCAATAAACATACTACCCGAGCCTCTACTACTCACCTACAACTACCCCACACGGCCTCACAGCTAAGAGCGTCTCTAAGAACTTTGTGTTTGTACGATTTTTAAGTCCAACAGATGATTCTTTTCCCACTCCTCAAAGGGATTCCCTAAACATGTTAGTGTTATACACCATGTAGAACACACACAGGGAGCACCCTTGGATTGATCACCGCGGCTCCACTACAGCTCTCCTCCTACACCTCGAGGATTAGCCCCAAGATGATGTGTCATTAACATAAAACACATTCGAAACAAAGTCCACTCTGCAATTAAACAATCCAGGAGATCATATATAGACCTCACCAAATAACCCCCAAGGAATGGAATATCTAACCCTATGACTTGGGATACCTCACACTCTTAGCATCGGTCATCACTTATACAAACAGGTGTTATGCATCTAGGATGTGATACTATAAGGTGCATCAATGCAAGTGTGAATATGACCATCATGCTAAAACAAATGCTCATTGAAAATCAGCAACATGAAAGTATGAAGACCATTCTTTTCATGATTTTCCTTTTCTACAATAGTGCTTTGTTGTTTAGGGCTAGTATTGAGTTTCGTCGCGCTACTAGTCTCTTTTTCATTTTAAACAACCGCGAACTCTATATGATATGCACCATCAAACATCATAATTTAATGTACTTCAATCACTCAACAACCCCCTTACTCCCTACCGTTTAAGATTTTGCATGTATTGATAGATGTAAGACATGGTTTTTTATGCAATTTTCTTTATTGAAAGCGATAAAAAGTCACTCGAACAAAGAAATGGGTTGAAACCTCATGCTTCAGCTTCATCATATAATCACACACACAAATCTTGTTTTTTCTTATTTTTATGACACAAAAAACCTAAATTTTCTCATTTTTCTTGTGTCATTGCATTCGTGTGTTTCAGTATACTCTGAGTCTTCCGTAATGCTTATTGAATGAAGTCAAAACCCTAGGTGCACCAATATGTAGTGCATTAAATTGTTTCAATTAATCTTTTGTCATTCAACATGTTTTTTTCACTGCTTGAGCATCCCCAAGACTCAGATAGCCAAATCCTCATCAACACTTGGACGTTCAAGTAACTTGGTCCCACTCAGATTTGGATAGTCAAGTCCACTTGGACTCGGACTCGGACAAGTCTACTCAAACACTTGAACTTGAACAAGTCCACTCGAACACTTGGACAGGTACCCCTCATCTGAGTCTGAGCTATATGATCCTAAGGTCACATAGCCCACTCGGATGGCCAAGTTTGGAACTTGGATGGGCAAACTTGCTACTTGGTTGAGCTGTCCAAAACAAAAATTTTGACCATTTTGACCACTTCGGGACCTAGCAAGGCCAACATCTACCTCCCTAGCAATCCAGTTTGGAACCCAAACCTGTGGATGAGACCATAGAATTGATTGTCATCGGAACTTTAATCTAACAGTCCAAGAATGACTAAAATTACCAAACACTGGCTGCTTATCCTTTGGCAGAGACTCAATTTAACTTCCTAAATTGATCACCCATCAGATCGCCTATCAAAACCGATGAGGGACCCAATATCAACTGTTAGGAGTAATCACAAATCATGCAAAACTGCAATTGTATGAAATTGATTGGTAAAAGTGTGGATGTGATTGATTTCATCGAAGGTTGTATCCTACATCATAAACACTTAAGTGTATGTGAAAACTGAAAAGCCTGATTTTGCACAGCTTACATGAGTCACACCGCTCAAACATGTAAGTGTGTGTATACTTGTAGATTGATTAGATTAACAATGAACACACTAAAGAGGATTAAGCTAAGAAATGAACCCACCAGTAGGAGTGCAATCTCGAAAGTTGGACAAGTGACCCAAGACACTAGAGACAAAGATCTAGTGAAGACACAATTATCAAACTATTAAGGGAAGGAAGGCCTAACCAAGATTAGAGACACATCTTTAGCTAGTCTAGTCAACCTCATAGAAATACTAGTGGGTTAAGAGACAACCACCATGGAAAGTACCAGTTTGAACAAGGATGGCCTTGACCTTAACATAGTAGGGTACCCAAATGACATTCGATGACTTATCACAAAATATGTCCAATAGACAAGGATAACACATCATGGAAGACCTATAGTAGTATACCCGATCTTGATGAGAAGAGGAGGCTAGGAAGGATGGCATTGCAGTGCATAACGAGCTATGACCAAGAGCAAGAGGCTCAAAGGTCACACTAGGAGAGAGAGCTCAATGAGATTCATAGGATCCTAGCCATCTCAGATAGAAATAGAGCAGGAGGAAATGCAGATAGGGAGGGAGCCTTAGAAGTAGATCTTACAATGAGTGAGTTGCTCATGAAGCGATTGTTAAACAACACCATGTTGGAGTGGATTTTAGATGCAATTTTTGAAGTAGAAAAGAGCTCAGAGACCGCAAAAGACCAAATTTTCATGCAAAATAAAATGGTAGTGGATTGATGAGCTGGAGTTTTCCTAGATGGAGTTCGATGCCGGGAACCCAATGCAAGTCTCAGTTCATTGATTGGAGTCCGTTTGACCCCCCATTTAAACCCCACAAGGTTTCATGTTATGAAGTAGCTATATGATTCTAAAGTCGAAAAGGGCGTCACGATGGCCAAGTTTATAGAATTTGACATCACGAAGCCAATCGTCGAGACAAATCTCAAATTGAGCGTGTTTGCCCCCTCAAAATTGAAAAAACCACTTGGTAGGAAGTGTGAAAGCAACAACTTGAACCAGTTATTTTAAAATCAAACTTTAAGCTTGGTTTAGTGGCTTGGATTTGAAAAGCCACAAATCGCAAAACGTGGGGGGCAGAGGGGGGGAGGGGGTGCCGTTTTTTTTTTCAGCACCCCTTCCATGATTAAAAAACCATTTTTTTAATTTAAAGGAGTGACATTGGCTGTAGTCTCTACCATTTTCTCACCCTTCATTGCCATAGAAATCAATGAAAATGATACATTCTACAAAAAGATTTGGTTTCATTTTTTCTCTCTCCTCTCTCCTCTCTGCTCTTGTGGGCTATTCTTATGGATCAATGTAAAAGAGAGGGGGATGGATTGAGATGGATGTTTTTGGTCAAACAATGATGCGTGAGTGGAATGAGATGTGAATCAAAGTTGGAAAAATTTTCAATGGCCGTGGAAGAGCGTCAACGAGTCTCCAACGTCGAAAAACACTCATCATAATGAGCGGTTTTATGAGAAAAAGGTAGATTTTACCATTTTATGATGAATTCTTGTTTGAAATGGTTAGTAATACTTGGATTTGATTGCCTTTGTTTGATCAGTCATGTTGAAAGAATCATAAAATATCAGTCGTATAATAATTGTATGCAAAACACGCAAAACCTGAGACTAAATGCTTTAAGGAAAAATATGTGGTTTTTTGGATTTTGGTGTGCATTTGCTATTCCCATGGAATGAAACATATTAAGAAAATCATTTTCTATGAGAGTAATCAGTTTACATATGAAAATTAGTTAATATATGTAATTTTCTATAAATAAATAGAAAAACTCCTACTATCCTCTTAGCCTATGGCTCTCTCTCTTCTCTCAATAGCTCTCCCTCTCAATCTCTTAGTGTCCTTTTTTTTTCTCTCTCTTTCTTCTCTATCCTTATTCTTTTTCAAATATTTAAAATGTTTTCCTTTCTTTCTTTCTCTGTCCCTTGTTTCTTGTTTGTTATACAAACTTATCTTTTCCTTATTTTTTCCTTATTTCCCCAAACCCTCATGCATCCTACTAAACAAAAAACAACATATCATTGATCTAACTAATACTCCTAAATCTTCCAACATCTAAACTATCAAGCAAAGGAGATTGAACACCCTCCAACTCCTTCGCTTCCTACCTAAACCAAGTATTGTTTTGGAGACAAACTCCTACTCTATCACTTGATTTGAGCATGCAAGCACTCAAGCTTGAATCCAAATTTTTTTCCTATGCTTTGTATCTTCAAATTTTCCTTAGTATGCCTTTGTCCTCTCTCTTCCTCTTGCTTTGGGACTAGCTTTTGCTTTCAATTTTTCAAAATTTTTGTCTTATTCTTCTAAGGGTTAACAACAACCACCAATATCCGACTCTCAAAGCTTTCTATACAGTGAACTATCTAGCAAAGTGCCCTCCATAAGCAAAGTCATGACACTCTTCCAAGATAAATGGAAGCTCATTATGCATAACACATCGGTGATAAACATCATCCATCCCTTGACAATATAGTATACCTGCAATCAAGTCAAATTACAGGGCTTGTTGCCTAATTTTTCTCTTTTCAAACCTTTGACAAAGCAGCTCCAGTCTCTCATATGGATAGATAGTGCATTATGATGGTATGGAAGCCTATCGATTTTGAATAGACCCTTGAGGTCACTACCTTTAGCCAAGACTTCCTTCGACTCACTAAAATCCACAAGACATTTAATGTTGCCCTGAAAATTTGGCGAAGTTACTCCTAATTTCATAACCAAACTCCTGAAAAGTGATCAACCACTTTGCTAGGTGGTCGTGCAGCTGCAACTTATTCAACAATAGCCTTAGTTCCTCTACCTTCGTATAAAATACTATCTTTTCATATAGGATGTAGTGCTTGAATTTTTTCGTTGCAAAGACCATCGCAAGGCACAGTTTCTTCATATACGTATAATCAATCTTGGGACACCCCCAATTTGAGACTGGTTAATGCAATCAAAAGATACCACTTCTCCTCATAAATATGGGCTAAATAGTAGCTAATGCTATACATCATAGTCACTGAAAATATATATAATATCTTACTCCTTTTATCTACATTCAGGACTAGTGCTTTTGCCAATTCTTACTTCATATCTTGAAGGATACTTGGCATAGATCGCTCCAAACAAATAGATAGTTAAAGGACAATAGATATGCCAATGGTAATGTTCTCTCAGCTACTGCATTAATAAATCATCGATAATATTTGACTGATTGAATGAAAGCTATGCACTTCTTTAGGAGTACATGGTGGACTCATAGTGATGATAACCTTATCTTTTTAGGATTGGTCATAGTACTAGCCGAGCTAACCACATAGCCCAATAGCAATCCATAGGCCACTCCAAAGACATACTTTCTTGGATTGAGAGCAATGTAAAACTGCCTACACCACTTGAAACATTTTCTCAAAAGAATTAGTTGTCTCTCCCTAGATCATCAATAGAGACTTTCAGGCCCTCTAGGAAAATATCACCCAAATTTTTACACACACACACACATATGCACACACACACCATCATTGCCAAGACCTTGGCACATTGCATAGCCCAAAAGCCATAATATGATATGCAAAGGTACCAAATATAGTGATAAATGCCATTTTCAACTTATCTCCCTCTATGATAGGCATTTGGTTATATCTAGCAAAGGAGTCCATAAACGAATAGATATCCCTACCCACTAACTAGTCTAGAATCCAATCAATAAATGGTAGCTCAAAAGGTATACACCTCACTTTTTGCTGAATAGGACAACTATCTTTCTTCTAGGGAAATAGTATACATAGTCAAACTAGGAGGAATGCCCCTCAACTCATTATAGCTCTAGGAAAAAATATCATGGAATTCTTGGATCAAGGATACATAGTCATTTCTCTCTTCTAGAATAACTGTAGATCCTAATTCAATCGGTTATGGCTCATCCAATGTACCGAGATCTAGCTCAATCACATATGTATCTTTGATTCTCTCTTGAGTTTCTATTGGCTCATTTAGAGTCACCTCATAGATATATATTGTAGCGGACCCCTCTCTTGATTCATCACTTGACGAGGTATCACTCCCAAAAGGATCCTCTAGTGCATCTACTTTTTTCAAAGATAAAGGTACTCTCTCGCTTTAAGTAGATTCGAGATATGCATCCACTATTACGCTATCGGAGGGGTTTTTGTCGAAAGGTCGAATCCATTGGGGATCAGAGAAGTAGAAGGAAGTAGAGATAGGAGATGGAAGAGAAGATAGAGAATATCCAAGTGGTAAACACAACAAAAACAAATCACAATGAATTGAATCAATATGTATTGAAAGAACCTGGAATCTTTGCACTACTCAGAAGCAATCTCCATGCATTAGTTCTCCTAGAGCTCCTTCATAGACCAAAAACGTGGATCAGAAAAATCAGCTCTTTCTCTGCTGCCTGGAACCCAAATTTGATGGCTCCGTTGGCTCTGAAAGGGGGGTAAAACTCAAGGACACCTGATCACGGATCTCCCAGATCACTCCTTCTTTCTTTAGTTCAATTTGCAGTTTTTAGCCTATTTACAGCGATCATGACGTGCGCGATTTTGTCAATCTGTCTTTTTTATGATAAATCTCCTAATTGGCTGAAAAAGCAACTTTTTTGCATGCCATCCTAATCTAGAAGCTTTTTCTAAATTTTTCAGATTTTTACAATAAATAATATAAAAAATAAACTAAAATTATCCAAAAATCTAGTATTTTCAGATAATCCATGTAACTCACACTAGTACTAATGGCTCAGATCACATTGACTCTCTAGATCAATAGAGAAGTGAGATGATGATGCATTCCATACTTTTTCACACTGTGTCCTCATAACATCACGACATCCACCCCCTCTGAACCTGCACATCCTCCGGTATGTGCCAAAATCTTAGTTGTCACCGGATTCTGAGTCCTCCTCATCCTCTGCAACCATATCCTTTACTTCTTCATCTTCCATATCTTTCTGGCTAGCCCCTGTATCATGGCCACTATTTTCTTCCAATTTTGGCAGCTCATAGGCAGTAGATTCCCGCCTTTCGAATAATTTGATTCTTTTCCCTACTATCGAAAGTTTTATGGCTATCCCATCCAGCTCATTTAATGCATAAGTAGCATTATCAAACACCTGTCTTACCGCATAGGGTCCAAACCATCTTTTGGAAACTTTACACATGGCACTATGCTGGTTATCTAAACTGCTATCATAAACCAATACCCAATCCCCATCTTGTATGGTTCTTGGTCTCAGTCTATGTCTTTTGTCAAACCGTTTCTTGTTCTGTATCCTTGCTGCCCTTAACTTTGTAGTTGCTGCCTCTATGTCTTCTGACTTTCTTTCCAACTGTCTAATGCGTAAGGCCAACAAGTCCTCTCGATTCAACTCCTCCTCCCAAGGTAACACACTCCATGTGACTGTCATCTCTTCTATCGGCATGATAGGTTTTTGACCATACATCAATTCTGCGGGCATATATCCTGTAATAGCACTATGAGTTGTTCTATCAGCCCACAAAGCATAAGGAAGCAATCGTGGCTACTCTTTTATCTTCTCTCCACATGCTTTTGCCAATGCCTTCACAATAAGTGGATGACCTCTTTCACTTTTTCCATTTCCTTCAGGGTTATAGGTTGAAGTTAAAGCAAGCTTTATCCCCAACCGTGCAAAGAAATCATGAGCTTCATCTGCATCCAACTCACCCCTATCTGCTGTAATTTTTTCCAGACAGCCATATCGACAAAAGATCTCTTCTAAGAGAAAAGTACATATGGCATTTATCATCTTAGTACGTAGAGCTCTCCCTTCCACTTGATTAGTCAAGTCTTCACGAGCAAGCACAAGATACCCCATTTGCCAATGACTTATAGGCATTGTGACCAAATCCACCACCCACTTAAAATGAAGAGATAATGGATATGTGGGTTGCAATCCATCCCGATGTCTCATACTTGAATACATTTGACATGTCGTACATGAAAGTGAGCAACATCCTTATACATACCCTGCCACCAATATCTTTCTTTGATCTTTGTAAAAGTACCCCAAACACATCTAGCCCATAAGCTTTCATGAAATTCTTGCATTACTTTTACTTGTGAAGCTCTGTCACCCAAAACTCGCAATGGCATACCCTATTTCTTTTTAGCATGTTTCCATAAGTATCCATCTTTTAAGAAAATTCCATAGGCTTTCCTCTTGATCTTCTTAAACTCCTCATTTGACCATTCATCTCTCTTTGTTAATGTACTAAGATATTGACCAATTCTCAGCCACTCTCCTGCATATTTGTCTTCCAAAAACACTTCTACACAAGATGCAAAACATCTAAAGTGTCTTCTCTTTGTTGTCCAAGCTTCTGTTAATGCTGTAGCAACACCTTGTATTACTAAATTCACTCTTGTAACATCATTTTCAGCCATAAGAAAGTCATCTTCTTCCTCCTCATCCATCATCCCATCTTCATTCTCATAGCGTGCTCGCGATAACATGTCTGCCACTGGGTTATCTCTTCCTGCAATATGCTGAAATTCAGGGTTCAAAGATTTGATATATGCAATCCACCAGAGCATAGCAATATCCAGAGTAGCACAACTAGTAATCATACCCAATACCGGCAAACAATCGGTTTCAATGACTACATGAGCACCCATAAAATACTCCTTATCACATTTAAGGACTGTCACAATTCCCCACAATTCTCTTTTAACCTATGGATATCTTCTTTGTTATTCAGTCAATACTTTTGCACCAAAGCATATTGCATATCTTTGCTCTTCCTCATCATCTTGCCCAATTTCCCATCCAATCTCGATTGGGCTTGTATCAACAGTAATGATGATAGGCTTTCCATGTGAATAGTCAACCTTTCTCAACGTAGGAACAGCTTTTAAGAGTAGCTTCAAATTTTTCATTGCTTTTTTATGCTTCCTTTCCCAATGAAATTTCTGACCTTTCCTTAGAAGCTGATAAAGAACATTGGTTACATGTGCAAAGCGAGGAATCCATATCAAATAGAACACACATGCACCCAATAATCTATGCACCTCTAATACATTCATGCATACATCTTGCATTCTATCAATCCCATCTATTTTTGCTGGTGATGGCCTTCACCCATAAGGCCCACACATATGCCCAACAATCAAAACCTCTTCAACTCCAAAGATAGATTTTTTTCTAGAAAGAGTTAAATGCACCTCTTCTAGACATGTCAAATTCCTCTCACAATCCACAATATGATCTGCAACAAACTGTCTGCATCCATGAGCAACCATCTCTTCATTCTTTTCATCCACTGCACACCCTTTGATTGGAACATCATTCAAGAAGGCCATAGTCAATTGTGGTATAAAATCCCTGAGTGCCCTATTCATAGCATTTGTCATGTGTGCCACTGAGTTTGTTGCACCCTGTGGGAGAGTACACGTTCGTACTAACCCCAAAGGAGTCTTCATGGTTGTAATATCCCTGCTTTCAATTGCAAGCTGAAACTGATCATATCCCGAGTAAAGATCACCCAAAGAATATATCGCTCTGCCTGCAAAAGCCTTTGCAAATTCATCAACCACAGGACCTGCACCCACATTTCTTATGGTCACTTTATTGACCAGTTGCATGTCTTGAATAAATCTCAAAGCCCCATTCTTTTTGGGCACAGTAAACCAATGATTTGAGTACGGGGCTGAAGAAGGCTCCAGGATCTTCATGCGAATCTTTTCATTTAGCAAATCCATCAGCTTTGGCAAGTAAGCTTTAGGCACTGGAATAGGCCTCAAGTTCCATGGTACATGAGGCACAATAAATATGACCATAGGAGAGACAACATTTGGATCCACACAACCTATTTCACTTCGTTGAAATGCAAATGCCTTCCCATGTCTAGCCAACATCTACATAAAACAGTTTCTCTCAGCAGGCAAAAGAAACCCTTCTGCACCAACTTTCAATTCCTGTAATGTTTCAGATGTAAACTGATGACCTATATCTTTAGGATCTCGTAAGCTTGGCTGTCTTGACACTTTTTCATACAAACCCTCACTCTCTAGTGGAAGTGGCAAAGCAATTGGTTTCACCTTTTTGTCAACTATCTTATACTTTGTCTCCACAAGTGCTTCAGCCCATTGTAATCCTTCCTGCTAAGCAAACAATGCTATAACATCATATATATCCAAAGAACATACTGACAACATTCTGTTTTCAGCCTCATTTTCTGCATGTATAGTTGTTGAAATTTCAGCCATAGTGTCAGTAATATTCAGCCCATAAAAGATGCCTGAAATGCCATCATTTTTAGCTAACAGCCCCAATTCTCTCAGTTTCTTAATAGCCCGTTTCATAGATATGCATTCAGCCCTACACATTGCTTCCATAGGCTTAAACCAACATGAACTATTTGTTGTGAATTGAGAATTACAAATAGTAAATACATGCTTCATTTCATCAAGAGGCGAGTACACCCTCTGAATAGCACTACTATAGCCCCGCATTATAGCAGTGCTTAATGAAAATCCAGGTCTTTGAATTCCCTTGCATTTGGAACCAAAGGAGACTCTCGAAGCGTATCACGATTTCTAGGATGATTAACACAAACAGTAAGAAATTGGATTGCTTTCCTCCCATATTTGCTTTTGACTCTTGCATAAGCAGAACCATCATCAAGTACCTTTGTTTCCATATGCACTCATGTAATATAGGGCTGTCCCAAAATCACTACATATGAGGAATTATCTTGCACAAAGAAGTGTTGCTCTTCCTGTACATCATCAATTGTCACTTTTACATTAGGACATGCAGCATAGAGCTCCCCTAAAGAATTACTTGTAGCCCTCATACGCCAACCACGATCAGTGTCCACAGGCCATGCACCATTTTCATACAATCCCCACTCAATGACATTTATCTCAGATCCATGGTCAAGTAAAGCAACACAAGGAGTTTCACACTTCCCTATTTTCACTACCGTTTCAGTGGTAGCTCTAGCCCAATCATTTCTTGTGTAGTAACTTCGAGGAATAAATCCTAGAGTCTCTTCTCCATATTGTTGCATTTGCCTTACTCCACCATGCATATTGCTACAAGACAATGCATTTTCAGCCGCTTTCTTCTCTTTTCCACATACTGTCCACTGATTAGTAGCATCTTACATAGATAATTCAGTACTTACTTCATGCTCATATTCAGCCCGAATACCCAACAATCCAGTTTCCTCTTCAAATTGCAGCAATGCACTAGTGGTATCACCAAGAAATTGATGCTTCCTTTTAATTATGTCAATGATCTCATCACGAAATTCTCGCTTGGCAATGCCAAGCACCTCTCCCAAGGTAAATTCCACTCGACTGTTTAAGATCTGTTCTTCAAGAACCTTCTTAAGATCTATGGGTGTCTCAATGTCCAGTGCCATGGGACTGGCACTCGTCTAGGAGGGGGGTAATGTTAACCCTCAAACGAACGAAGGTGGAAAATTCGGAAAAGCTAAAGTAGAAGACAAAGACAAAGGCCAAGGAAAAGAGAAATGGAAGACAAAGACACACAAGGAGAAGAGTCCTAAATAAGGAAGAAAGGCGCACAAGGAAAAGCGCAAGTCAAAACTTTTGTAAAAGGACGCAAGCGCATCATGGTTTGATTCAAGGAGTGCCGGGCTCTCACCCGTGCAATTTGTAAATGTAGATGGGTAGTGGAAAGGAAGCTAGGAAGATAGAAGGACAATGTGAAAAAGGACCTAGGCTATGGCCGGCCATGTAAAAAAGGAAAAAGGGGATGACTGCCCAAAAGGGATTTAGGGTTTTGTATACAAAGTTGAAAAGTGAATGAGAAGCTCATTCTTGTGTGTGGCAAAAAGTGGCTCTCCTCTTTTTTCCCTCTTGTTTGTTATCCTGTTTTTGCTTCTGACTGATCTCTTCCATAACATGCTCCGGAGGTGGCTGATTTGCTGCTTTAGGTTGATCTACACATCTGCTTGTCATTCTTTTACATGTCCCTGCAATATCTTCATCTCCTTTTTGTTTTTCTTCCACAAGTACATCCGTGTTTTGTACCTTTGCTAAATATGCATACATTGAATATGCATCTACTGGTGATTCCCAACCAGTTATGCCACGAATGTCTTGCCCTACAGAGACATTTCACTATCAGTGACCTTTCTCTTTTTAGATGCATATAAAGCATGTGTCCATATTTCAACCTTTGGACCAACCATCACTTGGTCATTCATTCTATCCAACTATCGACCAAAAGTAGAAGTATGTACCGCCGCATAAGCATTTCGGACAGCCAAGTCTTCCAACAACTTCTGCATACCTCCCTTTACAAAATTCAAAGCAAGAGGCAATCCTGTTTCTTGTGCATGGATCTTGCCATCTTTCCAAAAGATAAGCTGTCGTGCCAAGGCCTCCTGATAGGCAACACAATCTTTTCTCTCGTGCTATAAACTGTCACACCTCATACATCTTTTTCCAGGCTTAGGGCCTGCTACCCGTCCTCTTTTCTCTTGTCCTTTTTCATCCAATTTTGCAACCTTCAATTGAAGATCCTGCATCCCTTTGACCAATTCATCTAAGACATCTTCCCTAACAGAGGGAACAATAGCAGGTATAGCCATAGGGTTAGCCATAGAAGTGGGTGGCTTACTGGATACTTCAATTGTCTTACCCGTAACAGTGGGCAAGCTAGAGACATGCAATCTTTCTCTTCTTCTATGCTTCTTCACAAGCGCAGTAACTGCTTCCTTGGCATGTCTCCACTCTGTTTTCAAAACTGTCTCTGTATTCTAATCCTCCAGCAAATCATCAAGCTTCTCTTGAAGCTCAGGATCAGTTGCCTGTAGAAACAATTCAATTTTTCGACTTGCAAGAGCTTGCTATTTTGCAAGATCCAACTACTCAAATCTACTCTCAAATTCTCTTAACAATTCTGTAGCCACAAGACCCTTATTGGGTTGTATAACCCACTCTTGAAAAGTCTTGCGCGTAATCAAACTGGTGTCCTCAATGTAAAATTCTTCCCTGAGTGTCTTCTTGAAGGCTACCCAGTCACCATCCTGCAAGTATAATTCAGTAATCTGTGCTTTCAGTTCATGAACAGTAACACGTACAAAATACCGGCTCCATGCAGATTGAGCCACTCCAAAGAATTCCATCTTCTGAGCATAGGTATGTACATATGCAGATACATTCCTGCCATTGAATAACTTCACCTCACGCTCAACTGCTTGCAAAGCATTCATCACAACACTTTTTGTTTGAGCTGAAGCTTGCATCACTTGTTGTTGTTGTTGTACCTGCATAAGCATATTCATATTTTGCACCAACTATTGCAAAACATCACTCGAGATTGTATTCGAAGGTTCTCCCATATTATCTTTCCTTCTTTTGTGACGACCTTTCATGTCGGGTTCACCAATGTCGAAGGGGTTTTTGTCGAAAGGTCGAATCCACCGGGGATCAGAGAAGTAGAAGGAAGTAGAGATATGAGGTGGAAGAGAAGATATAGAATATCCAAGTGGTAAACACAACAAAAACAAATCACAATGAATTGAATCAATATGTATTGAAAGAACCTGGAATCTTTGCACTACTCAGAAGCAATCTCCAAGCATTAGTTCTCCTGGAGCTCCTTCATAGACCAAAAACGTGGATCAGAAAAATCAGCTCTTTCTCTGCTGCCCGGAACCCAAATCTGATGGCTCCGTTGGCTCCGAAAGGGGGGTAAAACTAGAGGACACCTGAACACCTGGTCACGGATCTCCCAGATCACTCCTTCTTTCTTCAGCTCAATCTGCAGTTTTTAGCCGTTTACAACTATCGCGACGCGCGCGATTTTGTCAATCTGTCTTTTTTATGATAAATCTCCTAATTGGCTGAAAAAGCAACTAGCTTTTGCATGCCATCCTAATCTAGAAACTTTTTCTAACTTTTTTGGATTTTTATAATAAATAATATAAAAATAGACTAAAATTATCCAAAAATCTAGTATTTTCAGATAATCCATGTAACTCACACTAGTACTAATGGCTCAGTTCACATTGACTCTCTAGATCAATAGAGAAGTCGGATGATGATGCATTCCATACTTTTTCACACTGTGTCCTCAACATCACGACAACGCGTCCAATACCTCTACCAAAAATTAGATGATCAACAAGTATATCAACTTGATAGTTGTATTGCAAGATCCATGGCCTTCCCAATAATACTTGATAGCTTAGTTGACTTGCAAACCTAATAAACCTAAAGTCCAAAATGCATTCCACATTGGCAATAGTCACATGGATTTTGGCAATGCAACCTTCGGGTTCTTTTAAACTGTCATCAGCCATCTAGAGAATTGTGGAGGCATCCTTTTGGATTTCCAGTCCTAGCCTTTCCATCACTTCTAAACTCATAATATCAACAGGGGAGGAACCCGTATCCACAATGGCATGATCCACTAATATGTAGTCAGTATATGTTTCCACCCTTGGGCAATGCTTTTCATCATGTTAAAACCAATTATCTCCCACACAGGCTATTTCTAAGGGTTCAATGATATAGCCAGTGTGAAGGATCTTCTTAAACTCTTTATGCACTCCTAGAGATAACTTGATCAGCTACATCATGTGCATGTCAGGCTTTACCTCGCAAAGAGGGTAGAGAAGGAAGGAGTCTCACTTGTAGCTTTCTTGCTTGCACAATGGGGGAATACACACAAAGATGGAGGCTGAAAACAGTTTTCCTCTTCTTAGTTCTATATGCCAAAAAGAACTCTAGTACATAGAAATAGAAGAACCCTATATATGGGTCTCAAAACCAAACTCAACTAACTAAGGTGGCATACTAACTGAGCCACGAACTAGAGTAGATAAGGATAGCTGTCATCTAGCTATTATTCATGGGCGGTGTACCAACCGCATCTGCAGCTAACAAGTCGGTGACATAAATGCACAACAGTCACCCTGGTGGAGCTCGATATCTCAACATAAAGAGTAATGGGAGCTTGATATTCTAACACTTCTCTTTCAATAGTGTTTTTTGGATACTCTCCATTGCTACTTGCATGGTTACAAGCTATTTTCTAGAATCATCTTTGAGATCTAGTAATCAATTGAGGGTGTTTATCCCATGGACTTTCAATTCTTGAAGTTTCATTTCCATGACCTCAGGGATCATGGTTGAGATCAATAGCTTACTGAAGGTATCTATTAAGGCACTAAAGTCATCCAAGGCATCTCCTAAGCCCTTAGTCCTCTCCATCATCCTTAATCTTGTCCGTTTGGTTTCTCTTGCCTTTAGGTAGCTTAATTCGATAACTTGGTTGATTATGTCATGATTAGGGGTATTGTCAATGTCTACAGATCTATTGGAGTTGGGATTCTACTCAGGCATCAAAAGTTTACATCCACTCCATAAACATATGCAACCCTTATCTTTTGTCCCTAGCTTTTTTAAGTCTCCTCTTTCTATTTTTACAATAATTGAATATTAAGCAAACAATGTTTTCTTAACTACATTTCAACTTGTACTTGTGCACTATGTGCAAACATGCTTTCTCTTTCCTCAAAGAATGTGTGTAAAAACACTTAATACATAGCACTTTAATTATTTAAGCCTATACATTCTCTGGTTCAAGATGAGCATGGGTTCTTTCAGTTTTCTTGATAGTTTGTTTTGCATAGTTGACTTTATCTCTCCTTGTGAATTTCCTTGTCTTGTTGTAGCAATTACCTTTTTCGTGTGTGTGTGTGTGTGTGTGCGTGCGCGCGCACGCACGTGCATGCTGATGGTGAAATGCAATGACTAAGTGGAGGGGTGTGTGTGTGTGTGTGCCCGTGCATGCTGATGGTGAAATGCAATGACTAAGTGGAGGTGTACTAGTGCATGTGTCTTCACTAGGTATTAGAGGATCTAAGTGCATTGCTAGATGTGTAGGCTATGCTAGGATAGGAATGGTGGAGGGTACACTGTGTTAATGCATGTGAGTACTAAGTGATGCTCACTAGGTATGCACTAGTACACATGTGTGACATTCAAATGCATTTGGTCTAGCCTATGTGGATGCAAGGTATGCACATATGTTAGCACATGTGTGCATATGCTTCTAGGATGGCGTGCAAGGGGTGTGTGACTATGTGTGTGCTAATATGTGTGCATATGCTTCTAGGATGGCGTGTAAGGGGTGTGTGACTATGTGTGTGCTAATATGGTCATCTAGTGCATTTGGCAAGATACCTCATTTTTCCTTGATACTCTATGAGCTCCCCCCTTTTGAATAGGATGAGAATCAAGGGCTTCCAAGAAGAATACTTCTTCTAGTTGTTGTGTCATGTCTATGTGTGCTACTAGGTCTATGAGATATAAATGCACAATGGGCCTGAAGGTGGAGTTAAAATGTAGATGTGCACACTAGACTAATGCATTGAGATGAGTACTAGTACACTATGATAGTGCACTAGAGTGGCCACATGAATTCAAGGTCATACAATATAGCAAAGTGACCTAAGGTATATGCACTAAGCTAGGTGCAATGTGCATAAAAGGCTATGTGCACAAGGGTGGTACAATGGTACAATAGTGCATGTGAACTTTAGCATATGTGCAAGGGTGGTACATTGTTGCAATGCACTATGGTTCTAGGGGTTTTTTGTTGTGCTTTAAGATAAGCAGGTGTAGGTTGAGAAAGGGTGTATTAAAATGTGCTTTAAGGACTAGACTTAGTGTGCTAGGTTAATGCATAGTGTCCAATGCACTATGATGGACTATGTGCAAATACAAGTGCAAGAACAAATCACAACTTGTGCACACAAGTGCATGTACAAAGTGCACATATGTGCATGTAAGTACATGTACATGTATGTAAGTGCACGCATATGTGCATGCAAGTGCGAGTGTGCCTAAGTGCAAGTGCATCTAAGTGCACTGAAGGGCAGACAAATGAGATCAAGCATACACGAGGCACATAAGTGCACAATGATTGGCTTAGTCTAGGCTTATGTGCACTAGGTTTAAGGTGGCTAAAGGTACTAGTACAAGTGCTCACAATGCACATGTGAATGTACCATTGTCAGTGCAAGTGCACTTGAGTGCACAAAAGCATACAAAAGTGTGCTAGATTAGGCTAGATGCAAGGTTTAGAAACAATGGATCTATTAGAGTGGGTGAGAGTGTCGGCACAAGTGCACACAAGGGTACACAGATGTACATATAGTGTGCATGATAGCAACAATGTCAATGCCACTGCCACTACCAATACACACATATGCATGCACGTATGCACACAAGTGCACACTAATGCACTACAAGATGTCACATTTCTCCCTTCTTCTTCCCTCTAACCCTCCCTTGCAAATACAATGAGTGTTGGGTTGTTATTGAGATGAAAGAAGACCATTATCAGTGCACATAGGTGTGACATGGTGCTATGCACATGTCTATGCACTTGGGGGTGGTAGTGCACAATGTGTGCACAAAGAATGTAAATGAATTTATCCTAACATTGAGTGCACAAGATGTGTATGTATAGTGTGAGTGGTTATGTGAGGCGGTTATGTGGGGTATAGTGGACTAAGTGAAATAATGTGGAAGTGTATGTGCATTGGTGCAATAATGCATTAGGTTGGGTGGCACACTGTATGAAGGTGAGGCTTAGTGCATCGAGTAGTATATTAGGTGCAAGGATGGAATGTAGGTGATGCTGTGTTGTTGCACTTGGATGATGAGTTGTGTGCAAGTGCGTGTGTGCTAATGCAATGCACTAGGATGATGTTAGTGCACTATTGTTGTGTAGGTTGGTAATGGGTGAGTGTTGAGTACCACTGGGTGGATTTAGTGTATGCATAGGGGTTAATGGACACAAATTCACACTAGT